>NC_040088.1:29997500-30622500 GCF_003369695.1 Bos indicus x Bos taurus
AGCTCCCCCTCTCTCCCAGCTTATATCCCTACTGGTGAGGAGACTTCCTAGAGTGCAAGAACCTGTCTCTTTCACAGTTCTCCCCAAGGTGTGCAGATCCCCTCCTGATTCCTGTCTTACTTTCTTCTTTTTTTCTTTTGTCCTATCCGGTTGCATGGAGATTTTCCTGCCATTTCAAAAGTCTAAGTTCTGCCAGTGCTCAGTAAATATTGTGAAAATTGTTCTGTATGTAAATGTATTTTTGAAGTATTTGTGGGAGAAGGTGAGCTTCTCCTACTTCACAATTTTGATTGCTCCTCCTATGTTGGGGGATTATTTTCTATCTATCACACATATCTGTCCTGACAGTTACAGAAACCAGTTGCCATAACAAAAATCTATGTATGTGTCATTGTCACGCAGGATGAATGAGGAGGCAAATTAATGGAATCTGAATGAGGGTTATTCAAGCAACTCACCAGTCAAACAGTTTGAAAAATCAAACTAGATCAATAACAGAAACAGAAATAAGATATTCACCAATACATAAAAATCAAGCAACATACTCTTAAAAAATCAGTAGGTAAAAGATGAAATCACCAGGGGAATTAGAGAATGCCTGGAGACAAATGAAAACATAAACACATAATATAAATACATGTGAGATGCACAGAAAGCAACTGTAAAGGGAAATCCTACTATTCAGCAACAAAATAACAAACAACTCAACTTAAAAATGATCAAAAAAATTGAACAGGCATTTCTCCAAAGAATATATGTAGACAGTCAACAAGCATATAAAACAGTGCTCAACATCACTACTAATTGGAACATGCAAATTAAAACCACAGTGAGCTAGCCCTAAATATCCTCCAGCAATCCCATTGCTGGGCATACACACTGACGAAACCAGAATTGAAAGAGACACATGTACCCCAATGTTCATCACAGCACTGTTTATAATAGCCAGGACATGGAAGCAACCTAGATGTCCATCAACAGATGAATGGATAAGAAAGCTGTGGTACATATACACAATGGAGTATTACTCAGCCATTAAAAAGAATACATTTGAATCAGTTCTAATGAGGTGGGTGAAACTGGAGCCTATTGTACAGAGTGAAGTAAGCCAGAAAGAAAAACACCAATACAGTATACTAATGCATATATATGGAATTTAGAAAGATGGTAACAATAACCCTGTATATGAGACAGCCAAAGAGACACTGATGTATAGAACAGTCTTTTGGACTCTGTGGGAGAGGGAGAGGGTGGGGTGATTTGGGAGAATGGCATTGAAATACGTATAATATCATATATGGAACAAGTCGCCAGTCCAGGTTCGATGCACGATACTGGATGCTTGGGGCTGGTGCACTGGGACGACCCAGAGGGATGGTATGGGAGGGAAGAGGGAGGAGGGTTCAGGATGGGGAACACATGTATACCTGTGGCGGATTCATTTTGATATTTGGCAAAACCAATACAATATTGTAAAGTTTAAAAATAAAAAAATTTTTTAAAAATTAAATAAATGTAAAACAGAAGTCCTGCAAGTGTATAGACAGAAACTTCTTTCTTAGACCCAAGAGCATTGACATATATGCCATCAGATCACACCTGTATAGTTTATGGCTCAAATAGCAACAGGAGCTTATTCAGACTTTGCTGGAGATGAACTCCATCAGACTGAAGTAAAAATAAACGTTTGTAACTGCCAAAAACAAAAACAAAAACAAAACAAAACAAAACTGAAAATAAGGGTCATGCCAAAGAATTGATGCTTTTGAACTGTGGTGTTGGAGAAGACTCTTGAAAGTCCCTTGGACTGCAAGGATATCTAACCAGTCCATTCTGAAGGAGATCAGCCCTGGGATTTCTTTGGAGGGAATGATGCTGAAGCTGAAACTCCAGTACTTTGGCCACCTCATGTGAAGAGTTGACTCTTTGGAAAAGACTCTGATGCTGGGAGGGATTGGGGGCCGGAGGAGAAGGGGACAACAGAGGATGAGATGGCTGGATGGCAATGCTGACTCAATGGACGTGAGTCTGAGTGAACTCCGGGAGTTGGTGATGGACAGGGAGGCCTTGCGTGCTGCAATTCATGGGGTCGCAAAGAGTTGGTCACGACTGAGTGACTGAACTGAACTGAACAAATTTTCCAGGTTAATTTCATTGCCTCACTGACTATCTAGTTTCAGGAGATACAGGGAAATACAAACACATTCTTTCTTATCTGAAATATCCTATTAAACATGCATAAGCCTAATTGCTGGGATGTAAATCAAAAGAACAAGTTGTTTTGATGCCACAAACAAATCCTGTTTTGTTTTTTTTTTTCTATTTCTTCCCTACTCTTTAGGAAGAACATGTGTGGTTCACCTGAGCAGAGTGTGAACTGACAAGTCCACCCACTAAGCACTATTTGGGGCTTCCCTCGTAGCTCAACTGGTAAAGAATCTGCCTGCAATGCAGGAGATATAGGTTGGGAAGATTCCCTGAAGAAGGGAAAGGCTACCCACACCAGTGTTCTGGCCTGGAGAACTCCATGGACTGTATAGTCCATGGGATTGCAAAGAGTCGGACACAACTGAGTGACTTTTGCTTAAGCACTATTTGTAACCAATTATGCCTCCTAACCGGAGAAGGCAATGACCCACTCACCCCACTCCAGCACTCTTGCCTGGAAAATTCCATGGTCGGAGGAGCCTGGTGGGCGGCAGTCCATGGGGTCGCTAAGAGTGAGACATGACTGAGCGACTTCACTTTCACTTTTCACTTTCATGCATTGGAGAAGGAAATGGCAACCCACTCCAGTGTTCTTGCCTGGAGAATCCCAGGGACTGGTGGGGGGGCCTGGTGGGCTGCCGTCTATGGGGTCACACAGAGTTGGACACGACTGAAGTGACTTAGCAGCAGCAGCATGCCTCCTAACAAGAGTGCATCCTATTACAGGGAAGGTCCTGTGATGTGTCAACATCATCAAATGGTTTAGTTTTTAAAGTCTGAAAAAGAAGACTGAGGTTGGGGAAGGTGAACTGCTAAGACAAAAACGGGAAGAAACATGAAAAAAAGTTGGAGAGAGAAATGGAGGGAGTAGAGAAGAGGGATCAGAGAATCAAGGAATAGGAAAAAAAAATCTCTACAATCATAAATCAATAATTTTTTAATTTACATCTTTGGCCCAGGTCTTTCCTCTGAACTTGCTTGTCCAACTATCCACTTGTCATGATTTTTAGATAGAAATAGATATCTCACAGTTAACAACATCTGAAACCAAACTGAATCTCCTCCCAACCCCTGCCACCCTCTGTATCTCAGCTGAGCCACCATACTTCTTCTAGATGCACAAATCTCAAAACCATAGTCTTTTCTCCCACCACACATCCTATGCATCAGAAAATCCTCTTCAGCATGCACCCAGAACCTGAATTTTTTCCCTCTTATCTCTACTAGCTACTGTCCAGGTGCTAGCCATTTTTACGTCTTCTTTTTTGCATGTATATCATAACCTCAAATGTTCTAGTTGCTTCTATGTCCTCAGTAGTGTATTGTCAACCAAATGCCAGAATGAATATATGGCTTGGGGAAAACAAAAGTGACTTGTATGTATGCAAGAAGCAGAAGAGCCCAGAAGAAGAAAACCACAAACCCTCTTCCCCACACTCCCCGCTCTGCAACTTATTGACAGAAGTGGCTGAAATCTCATGATCATGAGATAGAAGCAGGGCCACAGCATCAAGAAGACCAAAGGTTAAACTCATGAGCTCTAGTATCAGATTGCTTGAATTTAAACTATACCTCTACCATTTACCACTGAGTGACCTTGAACTTCTCCTTGCTCTTTTTTCTTCTCTGTAAGGTAGGGGTGACCAGAGGCTCTAGTTTGGATTTGATGTCACATGAGTAAACAACTGTGAGCATTTCCAACAGTGTCTGGCACAAGACGGATGTGCAAGAAAATGAATAGTTTTTACTCAATAGATTTCCTGAGGTGTGCAGGCTTCAACAAGCATTAGATGATATAGATTCTTATAAATATGGATATAAATATAATTACAGATATGGATATGAGTATATAGATCATATAGGCAAGAGTCTCGGTGTCTTTAATCCCCTCCTTTCTTCCTCACCCCTATCCAGCATGAAAGAGGGGACTCCAAGATGGGTACGCACAAAATTCTACCCATTTACCAAGAACCAAGTTTTCTTAAGAGTTTGAGGAAGGGTAAGCCCTGGTGGCTCAGACGATAAAGAACCTGCCTGGAATGAAGGAGACCTGGGTTCGATCCCTGGGTTGGGAAGATGCCCTGGAGACGGGCATGGCTACCCATTCCAGTATTCTTGCCTGGAAAATTCCATGGACAGAGGAGCCTGGTGGGCTACAATCCATAGTGTCGCAGAGAGTCAGACCCAACTGAGCAACTAACACTTTCACTTTTCCAAGGGATAAATATATAGAGAAGTTAAAAGGAGAGTTGTTGCTGAAAGGCAGCAGAAACTAATTATCTGTCTATGTCATTTCATGTAGAGTGAAAAATGACTCATGGGAAAAATAAGGAAGTCTTTCTGAAATCTCATTTCTGAGAACACTTCCTCATACCCACTCATTCACATACATAAACATACACATATCATGCATCCACAAACATGTATTAAAGTGTAGCCTAGCATGATAGTGTACAAGCTGTTTTGAGGATCAAACACCATTATAACAGATGTTTAAAGCCCAGTTAAAAAAAAAAGTTAGCAGATAGGAACCATCTAACACATCACCAACAAAAGTTTGGGAGTACGCACTGTAAGATTTTTAAATGAGTAGCATGGTGTGTGATGACTTACCTACTATTTACTTCTCTGTTTTCTGATTTTTCTGCAATTAGGCTCCTCTGAGAAGCTGAGCAGCACAACATGGCTCAAAGAATCAATTCTGCAGCTGAACATCCTGGATTTTAATCCTGTGCTCTACTGCCTTAGATGACATTGTGACATTGGTCAAGTTACTCTCTGCCTCAATTTCCCCATCTGCAGTTCACTGTTAATAGTTATCACACTGGGACATTGTGAGAATTAGATAATATGCACAAATCCGTCATGGTTGGTGTTTGAAGTATCTGTTTGGAAGCCTCTGGTAATAGGCTGCAGGTGTGGATCCACAGAGAAAACACTCAGATCCCTGATTTTATGCTCTCAGATAATGTCTACCCCTTGGACTTCTGTAGCATGGATTGAGCACTCATGTTTACATGGAGACCCTAAAAGTACTGGGGCAGTGAAGGTCCAGAAGGCAGGAAAAAGGAGATTCTACCCAAAGGAATACTTACCTGTGAGTCCCAGCAGCAGAGTCAGCAGCAGGCAAAGAGGAGGAGGGTGGACCCAGAAGGCAGGGATGGGCATCGTAGAGGCCTGAGGAGCCCGCTGTGTCCAAATGTGTCCTAGGGAAAACCAGAACATCTGTGCTTGGTGGAGAGGAGAGAAGCCCCACCTCCCAAGATGTAAGAGGAAGTGCCTATGATGATGTGAAATGTTTGTGAAATTGTAATCTGCTTCTGCATTCTAGACAGTTTCTGCTTCTGATGGTGAAATAGAATTCAGACAGAGAAGGCTCATGGAGAGTGAGGAGTTACTTATGTTTTCAGAGAGAGTGAACAAACCTAATAGAAATAAACTTGCTCCTTATTTGGCTAGAACTTGGGGCCACTATTCTCTCCGTTGGGTCCCTGACCTCATTCATGGTGAACCCCAGTTTGGGAGCCCTAGGCAAACTCACAGACCCCAGGAAGAATCTGTGGCTGTGGGCTTGTCCCAAAGTACCAATTCCAGAACTCTAGGACGTGGCTGGCTTGTAGTCTGATTCTACACCTGCCTCAACCAAAAGAAGTTTCTCCAGGGCCTCTCAACCCTGTGGAATGGAAGCAGGTCTGCTCCTGTAATGATTTCTTACTCCAGTCCTTTAAAGATGTAATTAGTAAAATTTAGCCAATTTCACAGTGCAACGTGGATCTCAGAACTTGTATGACCTGCCTCCAAAAAAGGAATCACTTCTTACTCCTTTCACAAAAAGAAGTGCATTATATGACCCAGAAATTACGCTTCTAGACATTTATTCAGAAAAACAAAAACTACCTCCACACAAAACCTGTGCATGAATGTTATAGAGGATTTTTCTGTAAAGCAAAAACTTGAAAAAAAAAAAATCTACCAATATGTGTACAGTTTAACAAACTGCATCCATAACAGGAAATACTATTCAACAGCCCAAAGGATGAGTTTTATATATGTGTGTGTGCAACAATTGTAAGTTTCTTGAAGGTACTAGGTTGAGTACATAAAGCCAATCTCAAAATACGAATTCCACTGATATAGCATACTTGAAATTATATGGAAACAAAATACAATGGCATTTGCCAGAGGTTTGGTTTGGTGGGGACGTATGTCATTGTAAAGGGCTATCACGTGAGAGACTGTGTGGTCATGTGATGCTGACCATGGTGCTGGTTATACAAACACACAGATGAGAGGATCAACACAAGCCAAAACCAGGAATGCTACCAAGTCAGCTATAAATAGCAACCTCAGTCATAATAACATAATATAGACACTACTAAGTTATTCAAAATTATATTCAGTTCAGTTCAGTTCAGTTCAGTCGCTCAGTCATGTCCAACTCTTTGCGACCCCAGAGACTGCAGCACGCCAGGCCTCCCTGTCCATCATCAACTCCCGGAGCTTGTCCATCGAGTCTGTGATGCCATCCAACCATCTTGTCCTCTGTCGTTCCCCTTTTCCTTCCACCTTCAATCTTTCCCAGCATCAGGGTCTTTTCCAATGATTCAGTTCTTTGCATCAGGTGGCCAAAGTACTGAAGTTTCAGCTTCAGCATTAGTACTTCCAACAAATATTCAGTACTGATTTCCTTTAATATGGACTTGTTGGATCTCCTTGCAGTCCAAGGGACTCTCAAGAGTCTTCTCCAGCACCACAGTTCAAAAGCATCAATTCTTCAGGGCTCAGCTTTCTTTGTAGTCCAACTCTCACATACATACATGACTACTGGAAAAAACCATAGCTTTGACTAGATGGACCTTTTCTGGCAAAGACATGTCTCTGCTTTTTAATATTCTGTCTAGGTTGGTCATAGCTTTTCTCCCAAGGAGCAAGTGTCTTTTAATTTCATGGCTGCAGTCACCATCTGCAGTGATTTTGGAGCCCCCCAAAATAAAGTCAGCCACTGTTTCCACTGTTTCCCCATCTATTTGCTATGAAGTGATGGGACCAGATGCCATGATCTTCATTTTCTGAATGTTGAGTTTTAAGCCAACTTTTTCACTCTCCTCTTTCACTTTCATCAAGAGGCTCTTTGGGTCTTCTTTCTTCCATAAAGGTGATGTCATCTGCATATCTGAGGTTTTTGACATTTCTCCTGACAATCTTGATTCCAGCTTGGGCTTCATCCAGCCTGGCATTTGCATGGTGTACTCTGCATATAAGTTAAATAAGCAGGGTGACAATATACAGCCTTGATGTACTCATTTCCCAATTTGGAACCAGTCTGTTTTTCCATGTCCAGTTCTAACTGTTGCTTCTTGACTTTCATACAGATTTGTGATGAGGAATCAGATGCATCTGTGTGGCATGAAGTCAGGAGTAACAAAACATTACTCATCTTCCATAGAGTCATGTCCATAAATAATGCTTCAGTTCAGTTCAGTTCAGTTGCTAAGTCATGTTTGACTCTTTGCGACCCCATGAATCGCAGCATGCCAGGCCTCCCTGTCAATCACCATCTCCCCGAGTTCACTCAGACTCACGTCCATCGAGTCGGTGATACCATCCAGCCATCTCATCCTCTGTCGTCCCCTTCTCCTCCTGCCCCCAATCACTCCCAGCATCAGAGTCTTTTCCAATGAGTCAACTCTTCACATGAGGTGGCCAAAGTACTGGAGTTTCAGCTTTAGCATCATTCCTTCCAAAGAACACCCAGGGCTGATCTCCAAATAATGCCTAAGTGTGAGAAAACAAAAAGTTGCTATAGCAGCATGCTATATAACATGTGTGTGCGTCCTCAGTCACTTCAGTGGTGTTAGCCTCTCTGCGACCCTATGGACTGAGACTGGCTCCTCTGTCCATGGGGATTCTCTAGGCAAGAATACTGGAGTGGGTTGCCGTGCCCTCTTCCAGGGGATCTTCACAACCCAGGGATCAAACCCATATCTCTTATGTCACCTGCATTAGCAGGCAGATTCCTTACCACTAGCACCATCTGAGAAACCCATGCTCTATGATATTTGGCACTAAAATCTAATAATCAGTTAAAAGAATTGAAAGTGGTTTTCTCTCAGAGGTGGAAACTGGCAGGAGGTTAGGGAGGCTCTTCCCTGGTGGCTCAGATGGTAAAGCATCTGTCTACAGTGTGAGAGACCTGGGTTCGATCCCCGGGTTGGGAAGATTCCCTGGAGAAGGAAATGGAAACCCACTCCAGTACTCTTGCCTTGAAAATCCCATGGACAGAGGAGCTTGGTTCAGGCTACTATCCATGGGGTCGCAAAGAGTCGGGCATGACTGAATGACTTCACTTTCTTTCACTTAGGGAGGCTCTAGTTCTCATATGGAGAACTTAGAAATGTTTGACACATAAAAAATTTGCATATGAATCATTATGAAAGATAAAACTAAGTTGGATGATTGGATTAATGTTAACAGAGTTACACTATTTTTTTTTTTTTAATGCCTTTGCTGTTAGTCAGGCTGTATGAATCACAAGCTGGAATCAAGATTGCTGGGAGAAATATCAACAACTTGAGATATGCAGAAGATAGCACCCTAAGGCAGAAAGAAAGAAACTAAAGAGCATCTTGATGAAGGTGAAAGAGGAAAGTGAAAAACCTGGCTTAAAACTCAGCATTCAAAAAACCAAGATCATGGCATCCCATCACATCATTTCACGGCAAATAGATGGGGAAAAAATGGAAATAGTAACAGACTTTATTTTTAGGGGCTCCAAAATCACAGCAGACAATGACCACAGCCATGAAACTTAAAGATGCTTGCTCCTTGGAAGAAAAGCTATGACAAACCTAGACAGTGTATTAAAAGTTCAGAGACATCACTTTACTGACAAAAGTCTTTCTAGTCAAAGCTATGGTTTTTCCTGTGGTCACATATGAATGTGAGAGTTGGACCATAAAGAAGGCTGAGCACTGAAGAATTGATGCTTTTGAACTGTGATGCTAGAGAAGACTTTCGAGAATTCCTTTGACTGCAAGGAGATCAAATCAGTCAATCCTAAAGGAAATCAACCCTGAATATTCATTGGAAGGACTGATGCTAAAGCTGAAGCTCCAGTCCTTTGGCCATCTGATGCAAAGAGCCAACACTGGGAAAGACAGAGGGCAGGAGGAAAAGGGGGCAACAGAGGATGAGATGGTTGGATGGCATCAATGACTCAATGGACATGAGTTTGAGTCAACTGTGGGAGACAGTGAAGAACAGAGAATCCTGATGTGCTGCAGCCCATGGAGTCACAAATTGTTCAACATGACTCAGCAACTGAAGAACAACTCTTAGCAATGGTAAGAGTTTTATAGCTTGCTGGAATAACATTTATGATATACCTCAATTACAATCATTAGACAAAACTACTGAAAGCAGTATTAGTAATATTTAAAGATACCATGAACAAGACTTCCTGGTCTTACATTTAACCCTCTTAAACCCATTATGAGTTTATTTTTGTGAATGGTGTTAGAAAGTATTATAGTTTTCATTCTTTTACACCTAATTGACCAGTTTTCCCAGCACCACTTGTTGAAGAGACTGTCTTTTCTCCATTTTATATTTTTGCCACCTTTGTCAAAGATAAAATGTCCATAGGTGGGTGGATTTATCTCTGGACTTTCTATTTTGCTCCACTGATCTATATTTCTGTCTTTGTGACAGTATTATACTGTCTTGATGACTGTAGTTTTGTAGTATCGTCTGAAGTCAGGCAGGTTGATTCCTCCAGTTCCATTCTTCTTTCTCAGGATTGCTTTGGCTATTCAGGGTCTTTTGTGTTTCCATACATATTGTGAAATTATTTGTTTTAGTTTCTGTGAAAAATATATTTGGTAGTTTGATAGGGATTGTACTCTTGCCTGGAAAATCCCATGGATGGAGGAGCCTGGTAGGCTGCGGTCCCTGGGGTCACTAAGAGTGAGACACGACTTCACTTTCACTTTCACTTTTCACTTTCATGCACTGGAGAAGGAAATGGCAACCCATTCCAGTGTTCTTGCCTGGAGATTCCCAGGGACGGGGGAGCCTGGTGGGCTGCCATCTATGGGGTCGCACAGAGTCAGACACAACTAAAGCGACTTAGCAGCAGCAGCACTGAATCTATAGATTGCTTTGAGTAGTATACTCATTTTCACTATATTGATTCTTCCAATCCAAGAAAATGGTATATTTCTCCATCTATTTGTACCATCTTTGATTTCTTTTGGGCTTCCCTTGTGGTTCAGATGGTAAAGTGTCTGCCTACAATGCGGGAGACCTGGGTTCGATCCCTGGGTCGGGAAGTTCCCCTGGAGAAGGCAGTGGCACCCCACTCCAGTATTCTTGCCTGGAAAATCCTTTCATCATGTTTTACAGTTCTGTATATACAGGTCTTTCGTTTCTTCATGTAAATTTGTTCCTAAGTATTTTATTGTTTTTGTTGCAATGATGAATGGGGTTATTTCCTTAATTTCTCTGATTTCCAACTCTTAAGGAAAACATGGGCCTCCCTGGTGGCTCAGAGGTTGAAGTGTCTGCCTCCAATCCAGGAGACCTGGGTTCAATCCCTGGGTCGGGAAGATGCCCTGGAGAAGGGAATGGTAACCCACTCCAGTATTCTTGCCTGGAGAATCCCATGGACGGAGAATCCTGGTAGGCTACAGTCCACGGGGTCGCAAAGAGTCAGACACGACTGAGCGACTTCACTTCACTTCACTTCACTTCAAAGGAAAACATAGAACACCCTCCAACATAAATCACAGCAAGATCCTCTGCTATTCACCTCCCAGAGTAATGGAAATAAAAACAAAAATAAACAAATGGGATCTAATTAAACTTAAAAGCTTTTGCACAATGAAGGAAACTAAAAGCAAGGTGAAACAACTGCCCTCAGAATGAGAGAAAATAACAGCAAATGAAACAACTGACAAAGAATTAACCTCCAAAATATTCATGCAGTTAAATACCAGAAAAATGAACAACACAACCAAAAAGTGGGCAAAAGACCTAAACAGATATTTCATCAAAGAAGATGTACAGATGGCTAATAAACACATGAAAAGATGCTCAACCTCACTCATTATTAGAGAAATGCAAATAAAAACCATAATGAGGTATCATCTCACACCAGTCAGACTGGCCAACATCAATAAGTCTACAAACAATAAATGCTAGACAGTGTGTGGAGAAAAGGAAACCCTCTTACACTGTTGGTGGGAATGCAAACCGGTACTGCCACTATGGAGAACAATGTGGAGGTTCTTTAAAAAACTAGGAATATAATAACTCCATCCCCAGATATCATTACACTGGGGATTAGGCTTCAACCTGTAAATCTGATGAAGGGCTAAAGCATGAGGGGTGGGGAGAGGACACAAACATTCAGTCCATGACAAGAAAGGAGGCAATACTTCAAAAAACAATTTTATACAGCTTGCCAAACAGGATTCCAGAAAGGTGATACCCACTTATATTCCTAGCTAGCTTCTTTTTTAAAGATCTTTTTTATGTGGACCATTTAAAAAATCTTTGTTAAATTTGTTACAATATTGTTTCTGTTTTGTTTTGGTTTTCAGGCTCCTGAGGCATGGGGGATCTTAGCTCCCCAACCAGGGACCAAATTTGCATCCCCTTGCTCTGGAAGGGGAAGTCATAACCACTAGACCACCAGGAAAGTCCCTGTTGTTTGTTCTTTAAGTTCTTGCCCTGAATATCTCTTTTCATTGCAAAGCGCTATGTTGATTTTCATTATTTTCTTCACAAAATCATGAGCTGAGAAAAGTGACATGATATTAAAAGAGCAAATATGAAAACACATTTTTCTGTCTCCTACTTTTGGGTCCCTCTTGAAGCATGACAGGGAATCAGATTATTGGTAGGCTCTGTGTCCACAGCCCACCTTCCAGGTTTCCAGGGTCAGTTCTTGGTGATCCATTCAGGTTCCTGTGAATGCAGAGAACAAACCCAAAGCCTTTTGTCTTCCCTGTGGTTTCCCATGGAGCTCCCTCCCACAGGTCAAAACTGCAGTTCTCCAAGTTACCACTAAGTGTCAGGCAAAGAATAGTCAATCGCACATGTTTCAATGACTTATTTTTTTTTCAGACTTGCAGCCTCAATGTTCAATGAGAAAGCACTTTAAAAAGCACGCAGTGAACTTTCTGATCCACTCCTCTTTCCATCCCGAGAAGAAAACAATAATCTGGTGCTTTTATCTTGAAAATTTTTTTAAAAAATCATTTTTTGGTTCACACACAAAAAAACCCAAAAAATCTCTGGAAATAGAACTGCCATATGACCTAGCAAAATCCCACTGCTGGGTGTATACTCTGAGGAAACCAGAATTCTTGGGATCTGTTTCACAGCAAGGTGATTATAGTTGATGATATTGTACCATGTACCTGAAAGTTGCTAAGAAGTGAAGTGAAAGTCACTCAGTTGTGTCCGACTCTTTGTGACTCCATGGACTATAGTCCATGGAATTCTCCAGGCCAGAATACTGGAGTAGCTAGCTTTTCCCTTCTCCAGGGGATCTTCTTGAACCAGGAATCAAACAGGGTCTCCTGCATTGCAGGCAGATTCTTTACCAACTGAGCTATCAGGGAAGCTATCAGGGAAGTTGCTAAGAGGATAGAGGATAGATCAAATGTTCTGACCAGAAAAAGAAATGGTAATTATGCAACATGATGGAGATGTCAGCTAACACTAAAATGGTAATAATTTTGAAAAATATAAATGTGTCAAATCAACATATTGTATATCTTAAATTTATACAGTGTTACATGCCAATTATATTTCAGTAAAGCTGGAAAAATAAAAAAAGAAAGAGACACATGTACCCCAATGTTCATTGCAGCACTATTTACAATAGCTAGGACATGGACATAAGTAACCTAAATGTCCATTGGCAGATGAATGGATAAGGAAGCTGTGGTACCTATACACACTGGAATATTACTCTGCTATAAAAGGGATGCATTTGAGTCAGTTCTAATGAGGTGGATGAATCTGGAGTCTATTATACAGAGTGAAGTAAGTCAGAAAGAAAAAGACAAACACTGTATATTAATGCATATATATGGAATTTAGAAAGATGGTACCAATGATCCTACATGCAGGACAGCAAAGGAGACACAGATGTAAAGAACAGACTTTTGGATTTAGTGAGAGAAGGCGAGGGTGAGATGATTTGAGAGAATAGCATTGAAACATGTGTATTACCATATGTAAAATAGATGACCAGTGCAAGTTCAATGCATGAAGCAGGGCACTCAAAGCCGGTGCTCTGGCACAACCTAGAGGGATAAGGTGGGGAGGAGGTGGGAGGGTGGCTCAGATGGGGGGCACACATGTATACCTATGGCTGATTCATGTTGATATATAGCAAAAACCATCACAATTTTGTAAAGTAATTATTCTCCAATTAAAATTAAATAAATAAAAATTTTGAAAAAAATATATTATGCAATGAAAAAAGTCAGTGGGTCAATAAAGAAATCAAAGAGGAAATTGAAAAATTTCATGAGACAAATGAAAACAAAAACACAATTTTTCAAAATCTATGGGATGTAGCTAAAATAGTTTGAAGAGGGAAGTTTATAGTGATACAGGCCTACATCAAGAAACAAGAAAAATCTCAAATAAACAGCCTCACCTACCATTTAGAGGAATTAGAAAAAGGAGAAGAAAGGCAAAATTCAGCAGGATGAAAAAAGTAATAAAGATCAGAGGGAATATAAAGAAAATAGAGACAGAAAACAATAAGAAAGATAAATGAAAACTACAGTTGATTTTTTTTAAAGACTAACAAAATTGATAAACCTTGAGCCAGGCTCAAAAGTAGAAAAGATAGTGAACTGAAATAAACAAAATAAGAAATGATGAAAAAGATTTTCAAAACACCTAAAGCCTGATAAATTCATGTAAATCTTTTATTTTAATATTATTTGTAATAAAAACAAAAGGAAAAAAACTTTAAAAAGCAGAAAAAAGAAAGAAATGATGAAAGAGAAATAACAACTGATATCACAGAGATACAAAATATCATGGTGCCGGGAACCACCACGGGAGATCCCACCCATGACAAAGGTCATGTGGAGAAGACCTGACAGGCAAAGGCAGATCAGGACTCGAGGGATTCCCTGGACCTGCTCGAGCATCTTCCCCGAAACCAAAATCTGTCTGTCTATTGTTTATTATATTATGCCTTTCACCAACTCTTCTGACATTTACAGGGGGCTATCCCCGACCACCTTTCTCTGAAGAAAATCAACTTAGGGCTCTAGTTAATGAGTCCCCTGGGCTTTAAAGGAGCATTTTTACTTTAACCCCTCTGTTGCTATTTTAGCTTGCTTGGCAGGTTTATCCATACTCTTGCAACTAACGCACATAATTGCTCACAACTCCCCAACCATGAAAGGCACGGGAAGCCTAAGCATTCTAAAAGTCCTAATGAGCATAGAGCCCTTTGAGGGATGAAAAATTATTAGAGTAGTACTGGTAAAGGGCTTTACTATTAGGCCAATGCTTGCTGCCAAGTTCCCATATCCCTTATCCATTGTGCACCTGTGAGTGCATGAGTTAATGTAGTTGGAATGTAAGAAAAACAAGTAGTAGCCTTGGTATTAACCACATCAGACCTTTGAGCTAATAAGTTCTTTCTTTGTTGTGACCCACTGCACCTTCGCTCCGTGAGAATGTAACTTTATTTAGTACTTTCTGAGGCTGGGAGAAATAAAGAAAAAACACTTTAAGGGAAAACAAGTTTTCTGGCTGATCAACCTTTATCAGAAAAGAGTCATGAAATGTTAACAGGCCACAGGGCCAGACATAACATAAGACCTTTGTTTATGAAAAGGTGTACAGAAAATGTCCTGGTTTCGATAAAGGTAAAATTGATGGAATGTTGAGCTGACTCTGTATCTTTTACTTTGAGAAATGTGTAACTCAGAGTATAAAAGTTCCTTTTGAAAATAAAGCTGCAGATCCCACTTCACCAGAGCTCTGGTCTCTGTGTCTTTCTTTCTCTCTCTCTCTCTTCTTTTTTCAGGCTGACTCCTTGGAGCACAGAGGCTCTCTGAGTTCACTTTTTTGCCCAGGCTTCTAAGACCCAATCGGGAAGGCGCCCTGCATCTTCACCCCACCGAGAGGGCGCCTGTGGCCTCCATGAACAGAGCAATCCCATGCCAGGGGCTTTATTGGCTTTCTGTGTAAACCAAGGAACATCAGCTTCTTTCTCTCTCCCTTATTCTTTCTCTTTATTTTTATTTTCATTTTGACCCCGGACCACCAGCTCCCAATCCATTATAAGACCCGTGTCATCTCTCTCTATCTCCGACGCCATCCTTCCTGAGGGTACCCCTGGATCCTGCTGGGGCTGGAGCACGGTAATATTATGAACAGTTATATGCCAAAAAATTAGACAATCTAGAAGAAAGTGACAAATTTCTAGAGGCATACAACCTTCCAACACTGAATCAGGAAGAAATAGATAATCTGAGCACTGATCATGGGTAGTGAAATTGGCTTTGTAATTTTAAAACTCAGAGCATACCTAAAGTCCAAGATCAGATGGCTTCACGTGGGAATTCCATCAAAAATATAAAGAAGAGCTAATGCTATTCTTCTCAAACTATTCCAAAGATTAAAGAGGATGGAATACTTTTAAATTCATTCTATGTGGCACAATACCCTTGACAGCAAAACGCAACAAACACAGTACATAAAAGAAAATTACAGTCCCACATCCATGATAAATATAGAGACAAAAATATTCAACAAAATATTAGCAAATGATTCAACAATATATTAGAAAGATCATATACCATGATCAAGTGGTATTTATGCCAGGAATAAGAGGATAGCTTAATATTCACAAGTCTATCAATGCAATATACCACATAAAAAAAGGAAGGATAAAAATCCCATGATCATCTCAACAGACAGAGAAAAAGCCTTTGACAAAATTTAACATCCATTCATGAAAAAAGCTCTTATCAAAGTTGGCATAGAGGTAATATATCTCAACAAAATAAAGGCCATTTATGACAAACCCACAGCTAACATCATACTCAATGGTGAAAAGCTAAGTCTTCCCACTAAATTCAGGAACAAGACAAGGATTCCCATTCTTACCAGTTCTATTTAACATAATAATGGAAGTCCTAGCCACAGCAATTGGAGAGGAAAAAGAAATAAAAGGCATTAAAATTAGAAGGAAAGAAAGAAAAATTGTCATTATTTTCAAATGACATAATACTATATAGACAAAACCCTAAAGACTCCACAAAGAAACTATTAGAACTAAAAAAAGTATCAGTAAAGTTTCAGGATACAAGATTAACATGCAGAAATATTTTTGCTTTTGTAGACACCAACAATGAACTATCAGAAAAAGAAGAAGACAATCTCATTTAAAATATCATCAAAAAGAATGTAATACCTAGGAATAAACTTATACAAGGAGATGAAAGATCTTCACTCTGAAATCTATAAAACACTGAGGAAGGAAATTGAAGATGATGCAAAGAATTGGAAAGACATCCCATGTTCTTATAAGAATTAATATTGTTAAAATGTCCATACTACCCAATACAATCTACAGATTTAATGCAATCCTTATCAAAATATCTATGACATTTTTCACAGACATAGAAAAATTATCCTAAAATTTATATGGAACCAGATAGATCCTGAATTTCCAAAGCAATCTTGAGAAAAAAGAACAAAGCTGGAGGTATCATGCTTTTTCACTTCAGACTATATTACAAATTGACAATAAGCAAAGCAGCATGGTAATGGCATAAAACAAATGCATAGATCAACGGAATGGAATACAGAGACTAGAGATAAAACTATGCACTGTGGTCAAGTAATCTATGACAAAGAATGCAAGAATATACAGTAGAGAAAAGACAGTCTCTTCAATAGATGGTACTGGGAAAATTGGATAGCTACATATGAAAGAATGAAATTAGAACATTCCTTCATATCACATACACAAATAAACTCAAAATGGATTAAAGAACTAAATGTAAAACCTGAAATCATAAAATTCCTAGAGGAGAATATAGTAAACTCTTTGACATAAATTGAAGCAATATCTTATGGATCTGTCTCCTTAAGGAAAAGAAACAAAAGCAAAAAAAAAAGAGTCCTAAATAAAATTAAAAGCTTTTGCACAGCAAAGGAAATCACTGACAAAACAAAAGGATAGCCTAAAATGGAGCAAAATATTTGCAAATAATACGGCCAATAAGGAGTTTTTAATCTGTATTTAATGCATAGTTAATATCAAAAATATGGGCTTCCCTGGTGGCTCAGCTGGTAAAGAATCCACCTGCAATGCCAGAGACCTGGGTTCAATTCCTAGGTTGGAAAGATCCCCTGGAGAAGGGAAAGGCTACCCACTCCAGTGTTCTGGTCTGGAGAATTCCATGGATAGAGGAGCCTGGCAGGCTACAGTCCATGGGGTTGCAAAAAGTAGGACATGACTGAGTGACTAACACATGCACAATATCCAAAACATGAGATCATACAGCTCAATATAAAAAAACAAACAACCTAATTAAAAGATGGACAGAAAATCAGAGCAGACATTTTTCCAAAGAAGACATACAGATGGCCAACAGGTACATGAAAAGATGCTCAACTTTGCTAATCACCAGAGAAATGCAAATTAAAACTACAAATGCCTACTTATACCTGTGAAAATGTCCATCACCAAAAATTCTACAAATAACAAATGCTAGTGAGGATGTGGAGAAAAGGGAATCATAGTACACTCTTGGTAGGATTGTAAATTGATGCAGCCATTATGAAAAACAGTATGAAGATTCCTCAAAAAACTAAAAATAGAACTACCATACAACCCAGCACTTCCATTCTATCTGGATGGAAAAAAAGTACTAATTGGGAAAGATACATGCACCCCCAATGTTCATAGCAGCATTATTTATAATATCTGATATATCAAAGTAACTTATCAACAGATGAATGGATAAGAAAGATGTATATATATGTATGGAATGGAATATATGCACTATACATATATGTGGAATATTCCTGGAATGGAATATTACTGAGACATTAAAAAAAAAATGAAATTCTGCCATTTGCAACAATGTGAGTGGACCTGCAGGGTATTGTGCTTAGTGAAGTAAGTCAGACAGACAAGGACAAATACTCATACATGGAGTCTAAAAAATAAAACAAATGAATGTATATGACAGAATAGAAACAGACTCACAGACATAGAGAACAAATAGTAATTACAAGTGGGGAGGGGAAAGGGGATGAAGAGTTGTGAACTACTATGTATATGATTAAAAAGTAAGAAGGATATATTGCACAGCATGAGAAAATATAGCCATTTTTGTAATTTTAAATGGAGTATAAGCTACAAAAATCTTGAATCATATGTTATACACTTAAAACTAACATAATATTTTAAATCAAGTATACTTCAATCTCTAAAAAGCAGAAAATAAAGTAAAAGAAAATGTGTTTGGGCCAAAAATAGCCATGACAGTTTTGAATAACAATAAAAGGTGGGAAGGGACTTTCCTGGTGGCCCACTGGTTAAGCACCTGCTTGCAATACAGGGCGTGTAGGTTCAATCCCTGGTCAGAGAACTAAGATCCCATATGCCACAGGGCAACTAAGGTCAGATGCCACAACTACTGAGCCTGCCCACTCTGGAGCCCATGCCTCACAAGTAGAGAAAGCCTACATGCCGCAGTGAAGACCCCATGTGCCACAGCTGAGACCCAGTGCAGCCAAAGAAAGAAAGAAAGAGAGGAAAGAAAAGGTGGGAAGATGTGCCCAGCCAAGGCATTAAAGCTTATGAAGCTATTCTAAGGTAAGGTAGTTTGGTCAGAGAAATAGACAAGTAGCACAATGGAACAAAATAAAATCAGTAAAAGAACCAGAAATTTACAGGAACTTGATATATGGAAAAGGGGCAGCAGAGATCAAAAATATATATATATATATATATAAGATCCCAATAATATCCCCACCTGTAATAGACACACACACACACACACACACACACACACATGAAAAATGAGATCAAAGGCACACACACACAAAATGAGATCAAAGGCATAAATAGAAAGAGCAGAACTTGATCAAGATTTGAAAATCTTTTTTTTAATGTATAACAAAAGCTCCAGACGATACCAGCAGTCCACTTTATGGACACACCAGACGAAGAGGAACTCTCCCATATGTGCCCAAGAAACAAAGACAAAAATATTTGTGCAAAATTCTACTAGCAAGACATTACATAAATATTTAATATCCATCACAAGAAAAATCAAAAATTGTGGCATACTGTCACAGTAGAACTTATACAGCAGTGGAAATTAATAAAATTAA
Organism: Bos indicus x Bos taurus; assembly: GCF_003369695.1. Lineage (NCBI taxonomy): Eukaryota > Metazoa > Chordata > Mammalia > Artiodactyla > Bovidae > Bos > Bos indicus x Bos taurus. Next base: position 30,017,112 of record NC_040088.1, read on the forward strand.
GCTACATAAATGAACGTATAAATTCATTTATACGTTTATTTATGAATAAAGAAAAAAAACTTGTTGTGTATAAAAAATAAAATTTCCAGCAGGCTCTATACAGTATAATAACATTTATATAAAAGTTAAAACATGCAAGTAATGTTATATATTGCTTAAGGTTTATACATATGTTGTAGAAGTATAAAATCATGATTGAGATTATGAATACCAAATCTAGTACAGTAATTTTCAAAGGAACAACAGATCACAATAGCAAAATGTTAACAGTCTGCAAACATAGCATGGTAGGTAGTTACGTGGGTATTTTTATATTATAAATTTCAGAATGGAAACATCTTATTCAACTTAGTGATTTAAAATACATGTGTGTTAAAATGAAATCACACTTGCAAAAGCTCTGGATAAAAGTAAAAAGTGCTCTGAAAATTAAGTGTGTGTGAGCAGGGGCACAATGGAAACCTATTTTATTGATCTACTTGATTCTCTTTGGGGTGGAGGCAGGAACAATTTGAAGCTCAGTGCATCAGGGTCCAGACATTCTGGATCAACATGACCAATGTCCATCCTTGACTCAGTTCCAAAGGTCAGAGAGAAGGCACATAGGAGGGTGTGTGGAAGGGAGTGTGTTCATGTTGGAGGTGGGGAAAGCAGAGTGAAGGGTGGGAAATCTTGAGTCATCCCCAGTCCTTATAGCTTATTTCCACTTGAGCCCCTTGCACAGGGAGGGAGGCGGTGTATCACAGAGTATGCAGGACCTGTAGGGAAAAACACTCATTCATTGTTTCCACAAGTGTTTTTGAGCACATACTGTATGGGAGGCACTTTGCTTGGCCTGGGTTCATGGTGCTGACCAGAATGAAGCCCCAAACACCTCTTTCTGAGTTCTAAAGTCTCTCCCATCCCACATCCATCTGTATTATTACATAGCACATCCAAGTCCCCAAGATAGGTTCCATAAGTTGATTTTAGTAACACTTTCCTTATTCATTCCGAGGATACACCATGTGATAAATGAATATACAACAGTCTATGGAAGGGCTCTTTGGAGTTTGGGTCTCAAACTTTTTTGACTGTGGACCCTCACCTCCAGTGTCCTACATACCTTGGACTCTCACCTGCCAGGTCCCAACTAACTTAATTGTAAAAACTTCAAATTCCCAGGCACAGAATAATGAGAGTTGGAAACCTCTGAAATTCCAAGACACATTTGGAGAAAATAAGTCTGTTCCCATCTCTCCTTTGAAGCTGGATTGCCATAAGATATTTGAGCTTGCCTTGACTCCTCTTGCCACCCCAGGAAGGTGGCTCTGATCTCCTTCCTTAAAGAATAAGACTGCCACCACCTCACCTGTTACAGGTTCCACCACCTGTGAAAATAGGCGGCTATGAAACTGATCACCAGCACCACTTTGAAGCCCAGGAGGAAAGCCATCAAGATAAGGGCAGGCATCTCTGGACCTAAGTGACAAGGGGCAGAGGAGATATAAAACGGGACTCTGTGAGTTAATACCTCATTCCACTTGGAGACAGAGGCCACCCAGTTGCTCACAGGTGTAGGGGTAAGCTTACCTGTGCTCCCAAGGAATTTGTATGTGTCCTGCACTGCTGTGGACAGTATGAGGCTGGCCTGGATGGGAGGCTGGGTCTCATGCTGCACTTTACAGGTAAGTACATGTTCAGACTCCCGCACTGAGGCATTCACCAGATGCAAGCTTTCCAAGGTGTAGGTCCCATCACTATTCTGCTTGGACAAGGGTTGCACAGCTCCCTTGAACCTATGGCAGTTCTCCAACCAGCTGAGATGCACATTCTGTGGATAGAATCTCTGCACGTGGCAGGTAACTGCCACCATGTCCAAGGAGTGTGAAGACTGGGACACAGTCACTGTAGGGGGGACTGTCACAGCCCAAAGAAAGCAGACAAGTATTATAGGAAGTTCACCATGGGAACCGGCAAGCTCCCTAAAGATAGAGGTCCTCTGCTCAGGGCCTACCATAGAGGAGTTAGGTATTGGTTAACAAATGCATGCATAAGTAAGTGCATGAGTGAATGCATGCTTGGACGGAAGCATGGAATGATGAATCCATCTTAATCTTTCCTTTCTTTTCCACTGTGGACATTCAATAGGAAAAGGTGAACCTGAATGTCATTTAAGAACCTATGAATCAGTAGACTTACTCTATGACTTGATGAAGATTCCTAGCCTCTAATCTTCATGACTGCAGGATACTAATATTTGACATAGAAAGGAGCTTACTTTTGGAGAAGTTAAGTATTTACCCAAGGTCACAGGTGGCAAAGCAGGGGTTCCACCAGAGACAGTATGTTTTAACATTCGCTATGCTGACACCCAAACTATAAGGCTATAATCATTTATGGTTGCAGGCTCCTGGGAATTATGACCTAACAACTTCTAGAATTTTTTCAACCAGACTTTTTAGCTGTGAAGAAAATGTATGCATACTAAAGAAAATTGGAGAAATTTTTAAATGCTAAAAAACACATTAAGGGTTTCAGTAGAATTCATAGGAATACACAGCACTAAATTAAAGTAAGGGATGTGAGCATCAGATTCTGGTCCCTGCACTGACACCATTGTCAAATGCAAGACCTTGTGCCCGTCACCTCTTTGTTTCCCACACTCTTATTCGAAATTGTCTAAGCTTGAGGGGTCTAGTTATACAGACTTTGGCTCTTGGTCTAGGGTAGAGAAAATAACTCTTCATGTAGTACAATTTGAAAGAACTAAGAGTATGTTTGTTCCCCCAATATTATTTCTTTTATACTCAATTCACCTTGACCTATATGCTTGCATCTATGATGCTGCTCATAGGTGGGACAGCCAAGCAAGACACCATCCCCAGAATGTCCCTGTCACTATCCCTAGAATGTCCCTATCTCTTGTCATTCTTTCCCCTTCAGCCCACGGGCAGGGATTCCTACCAAGCAAAGAGCAAAATCCAGAGAAGGGATTGTGATGGCCTGGTAACTAGGCAGTGCCTGGAGGACAGGCCAGAACAAGGTACCACCAAGCAAGTGCCATGGGGCTGACAAGGACCAATAAGAGCATGGAGGGTCTCAGATAGACCATTCTAGCCACCAGTGAGTTCTCTGGGCTGCAAGATATTCAGGACAATGTTGGGAGGACAGAGACCAAAACCCAGCTGATGATATTTGCTCCCATGTGCTGAGCACAGAGCTTGAGTCACTGTGCATGTGCTATTTATTCTTCACAACCAAATGGTATAAACACAAAGTGCTACTTGGTATCAGAAAAGACAACAAAAAGCCAATAGAAGGACCCTACACAACTCAGGCCTCCATTTCAATGAAATTGTCAAAAAGGAATTGATTCAAACTTGAACATGAACAACATTTCAATTATACAAGTATTTTTATTTAATTTACCTTTTAATTAAACATAGAATATAATGACAACTGGGCTTCCCCAGTGGCTCAATGATAAAGAATCTGCCTGCAATGCAGGAGACAGAGGTTCAATCCCTGGGTTGGGAAGATCCCCTGGAGAAGGGCATGGCAACCCACTCCAGTATTCTTGCCTGGAGAATTCTATGGACAGAGGAGCCCAGCAAGTTGCAGTCCATGGAGTCACAAAGAGTTGGACACAAATAAGTGACTGAGCACAGCAGCATATAATGACAACTATGCACCAACTTTTAGAAGAAACAAGTGTTGGGAGCGTAAGGAAGTTGGCATAATATTTTCCTAAAAAACATATGCCAATACCATCAAACCCTACATTTCAAATTTCACACTCACAGCCTAAAAGTTAATTTTTAAAAATTATTTGAAATCATTTGACTATTCTGTCAATTTTAAGGGGCATGCATTTTTAAACCAGAATGTTATCTTTCAAAGTGCCCACAGAATCATTAGGATCATAGAAATTTTCCATCTTCTTTCATCTTTTAAGGCCAGAAAATTCACCTGAGACCCCAGCAGTTCTAACACATCATTTACATCAATTACTTGAAATACACTTTGCCAAATCTCTGATTTCACTTAGCAACAGTGAATTAGGGTTCTAATTGCACGGTGTGGTCTGATGCTTGCCATACTTCAGTCAAGGAAAGACCCTCCTCCTAAAGCAGAGGGTTTCTGGGCTCCACACCACCTCTTGTAGCCACCTGACCTCAGCCCATTGGTGCTGGGTGGTGCCACGTTCTATTTCAGATTCCTGAAGCTCTTCCTCAATGCTCTGCATCTGAATTTCTCCACAACCATGAAATGCCACCCAAAAGCCCCTGAAGGCACATTCCAGCTCCCTCCTCTATGGACACTCCTGAGGAATAGTCTATAGAGTTTCTCAGAGGGTCCCCAGTGGCAGTAAGCCTCAGTCATCCACAGGGGCCCCCAGGTCAATAACTCACCTTTTCTGGGGTGTCCCTTCTTCCTTGTGTCACTCATTCCATCTCTTATCCCAGTCTCACTAAATCGTCTCCTAACCACCTGTACCTAACACCTCATTTCAGGCTTTGCCTCCAAGGAAATCCAGACAACAACACAAAATTATTTCTGTAGTTGCAAGCCCAACCTGATGCAGGCAGTGATGAGCAGTAAGGATTTAAAGAGGAGGTTAATCTATTTTTCCATCTCCTCACTTTCAGTCTGCATGTGTCCCAAGGTCTGAAGTGGGTCTCTTGCATACAGCATATATATGGATCTTCTTTTTTATCCATTCAATCAGTCTGTGTCTTTTAGTTGGAGCATTTAATCCACTTACATTTAAAGTAATTATTAATATATATGTTCCTATTAGCGTTTTCTTAATTGTTTTAGGTTTGTTTTTATAGGTCTTTTTCTTCTCTTGTGTTTCCTGGCTAGAGAAGTTTCTTTAGCATTTGTTGTAAATCTGGTTTGGTAGTGCTGCATTCTCTTAACTTTTGCTTGTCTGAAAAGCTTTTGATTTCTCCACTGAAGCTGAATGAGACCCTTGCTGTGTAGAGTAATCTTGGCTGTAGGTTTTTCTCTGTCATTACTTTAAATATATCCTGCCACTTCCTTCTGGCCTGCAGAGTTTCTGCAGAAAGATCAGCTGTTAACTTTATGGGGATTCTCCTGTACGCTTTGTGTTGCTTTTTCCTTGCTGCTTTTAATATTTTTTTCTGTGTTTAATTTTTGTTAGTTTGATTAATATAATTTATAAATAATCAATTTATGGTGAATATTCTTATTATCTATTTGCTTCTCTATACAATTGTTCTAACTCCAGGGAATTATATAAAAATTTTCAGATAAGGGGGAGTCCCTGCAGTATCATTTTCCTATTTTACAGTCAGCGATCCCAACACTCAGAGAACTTAAACAACCAGCAGGAGGTCCCACAGCTGGTGAATGGTGGAGTCCGAAAAGCCTGAATTCACATCCAAGTTCTCTCACTCAGCAGCTTCATATCCTCAGGCAACCTTCACTTCTTACAAACTCAGTTTCCTTCTATAAAATCATGAATGGGATAAACAGTACAGGGCGGTTGTACACATTAAATAAGTCAATCCACACAAGTGTGTATATTGACAATGTCATTAATATCAATATTTTATCCATGTAAAATGATGTATTTTATTCCACAAGAATAGCATAAAATGAGGAAAATATTTTGTAAACTTTAAAGTCCTATAAATATTTAAGAAATTAATTTTACTGTTGTGCATGCAAACTTGGACAACTCACTTACCTCCTCTGGGCTTTAGAATTGTTGAAAATAATGAGATTATCACTAAGCTCCTATTAGGCATTATATGAAAGAATTTCAAATCATGTTATTTGCAGACCAGTCAAGGCCTGATCACAGAGAAGGCAATGGCAACCCACTCCAGTATTCTTTTCTGGAAAATCCCATGGAGGGAGGCTGCAGTCCATGGGGTCGCTAAGAGTCGGACACGACTGAGCAACTTCACTTTAACATTTCACTTTCATGCATTGGAGAAGGAAATGGCAACCCACTCCAGTGTTCTTGCCTGGAGAATCCCAGGGACAGGGAGCCTTGTGGGCTGCTGTATATGGGGTCGCACACAGTCGGACACAACTGAAGTGACTTAGCAACAGCAGCAGCAGCAGCAGTGAGGCCTGATCCAGGCCAAGAAAACAAAAATTAACCTTCTCTAAAAAATACAGATGAAAATTGGAAGTTTTGGCCGCAGAAATCAGAGCAGAAAAAGAAATAAAAGGAATCCAAATTGGAAAAGAAGAAGTAAAACTTTCACTGTTTGCAGATGACATCATCCTCTACATAGAAAATCCTAAAGACTCCACCAGAAAATTACTAGAGCTAATCAATGAATATAGTAAAGTTGCAGGATATAAAATCAACACACAGAAATCCCTTGCATTCCTATACACTAATAATGAGAAAACAGAAAGAGAAATTAAGGGAACAATTTCATTCACCATTGCAATGAAAAGAATAAAATACTTAGGAATATGTCTATCTAAAGAAACAAAAGACCTATATATAGAAAACTATAAAACACTGGTGAAAGAAATCAAAGAGGACTAATAGATGGAGAAATATACTGTGTTCATGGATCAGAAGAATCAATATAGTGAAAATGAGTATACAACCCAAAGCAATCCTTATCAAGCTACCAATGGTATTTTTCACAGAGCTAGAACAAATAATTTCACAATTTGTATGGAAATATAAAAAAACCTCGAATAGCCAAAGCAATCTTGAGAAAGAAGAATGGAACTGGAGGAATCAACCTGCCTGACTTCAGGCTCTACTACAAAGCCACAGTCATCAAGACAGTATGGTACCGGCACAAAGACAGAAATATAGATCAATGGAACAAATTGAAAGCCCAGAGATAAATCCACGCACCTATGGACACCTTATCTTTGACAAAGGAGGCAAGAATATACAATGGAGAAAAGACAATCTCTTTAACAAATGGTGCTGGGGAAACTGGTCAACCACTTGTAAAAGAATGAAACTAGAACACTTTCTAATACCATACACAAAAATAAAATGGATTAAAGATCTAAACATAAGACCAAAACCTATAAAACTCCTAGAGGTGAACATAGGCAAAACACTCCCCGACATAAATCACAGCAGGATCCTCTATGACCCACTTTCCAGAATATTGGAAATAAAAGCAAAAATAAACAAATGGGACCTAATTAAAGTTAAAAGCTTCTGCACAACAAAGGAAACTATAAGCAAGGTGAAAAGACAGCCTTCAGAGTGGGAGAAAATAATAGCAAATGAAGCAACTGACAAAGAATTAATCTCAAAAATATACAAGCAACTCCTGCAGCTCAATTCCAGAAAAATAAATGACCCAATCAAAAAATGGGCCAAAGAACTAAACAGACACTTCTCCAAAGAAGACATACAGATGGCTAACAAACACATGAAAAGATGCTCAGCATCACTCATTATCAGAGAAATGTAAATCAAAACCACAATGAGGTACCATTTCATGCCAGTCAGAATGGTTGCTATCCAAAAGTCTACAAGCAATAAATGCTGGAGAGGGTGTGTGGAAAAGGGAACCCACTTACACTGTTGGTGGGAATGCAAACTAGTACAGCCACTATGGAGAACAGTGTGGAGATTCCTTAAAAAACTGGAATAGAACCGCCATACAACCCAGCAATCCCACTGCTGGGCATACACAACGAGGAAACCAGAATTGAAAAAGACACATGTACCCCAATGTTTATCGCAGTACTGTTTATAATAGCCAGGACATGGAAGCAACCTGGATGTCCATCAGCAGATGAATGGATAAGAAAGCAGTGGTACGTATACACAATGGAGTATTACTCAGTCATTAAAAAGAATACATTTGAATCAGTTCTAATGAGGTGGATGAAACTGGAGCCTATTATACAGAGTGCAGTAAGCCAGAAAGAAAAATACCAATACAGTATACTAATGCATATATATGGAATTTAGAAAGATGGTAACGATAACCCTGTATGCAAGACAGCAAAAGAGACACAGATGTGTAGAACAGTCTTTTGGACTCTGTGGGAGAGGGCAAGGGTGAGATGATTAGGGAGAATGGCATTGAAACATGTATAATATCATATATGAAATGAATCGCCAGTCCAGGTTCAATACGTGATACTGGTTGTTTGGGGCTGGTACACTGGGATGACCCAGAGGGGTGGTATGGGGAGGGAGGAGGGGGGGGCTCAGGATGGGGAACATGTGTATACCCGTCATGGATTCATGTTGATGTATGGCAAAACCAATACAATAGTGTAAAGTAATTAGCCTCCAATTAAAATACATAAATTTATATTAAAAAATGTGAATGGTCTAAAAAAACAAAGAAAATTAGGCCCTTCCCTACATATGAGTATAAAAACAGTCATCATTCTACCTAAAATTTAGAAGTTCACAAAGGCCTTTAAATTCTTTTCATATAAAAATTATAAATTTATATATATAAATAAAATTAATATATATTAATTAACATAATAAAATTCAATTCCCAGAAGATATGTTGTCTCCATTTTACAGCTGAATAAACTGAGTTCTGAGAGGTGATATGAATAGTAAATGTGAGTAATAATAATTGCCACTTCTCTGTGATTGATACGAGCAAGAGATGTGTTAATTACTTTACCAGTTTCATTATGCTGAATTCTTGCCACAACAAAGTGAGGGGATGTCCCATGTATCAGTCAAGGAAACCAAGACTCAGAAAACTTCCAGCCTGACTCTGCACTAAGCCATCTGGACAAAGAGAACATCCTTACCACGGAGGTACTGCTCCAGTCTGATGGTTTTCTGGGAAACCAGTATGGACATGTGCTTGACTTGGCAGTGGACAAGGGAATGCACGTCGTCAGCCTGCAGAAGGATGACCACACTGCTGGTCACATTGTAGGTGTCTCCACGAGGGTGGACGCTGGTCTGGGACTTTAACAGCTGGTGGGAATTTTTAAGCCAGGTCACAGTAACCTGACCCGTGGAGAATCCAGAGGATGTGAAGGTCAGTTGGATGTTTGTGCCTGGCTCAGAGCGCTGAAAGGGGCCTTGCAGGGCAGAAGAGTAGCTGCTCATGCCTGTAGAGGAGACCCAGCCTGTGAGAAGGTACAGAGGAGCCCAAACCCAGTACAAACAAACCCTCAGCATCTCCACTGACAAGCCTCACCATCTCATCTTCCACAGTATTTGTAGGTTGCATTCTGACAGGAGTTCAACTATGAAGCTGATATCAGAGGCCAGACAAAATGAAGCTACAGGGACAACAGCAGTTTGCAAAGAGACCTGACTCCCACCCACACCTCACAACACTGCTTGCTGACTTTGAGACCTAACCCTAGTCCTCACTGCAAACCTAGGAGGAGGGAGCTGCTCCTATTCTCGTTTTGCTGATGAAGACACTGAGGTCCAGAGCCTAAGTACCTTGTCTAAGTTCCAAAACTGGCCAGTAGAACCAGGGTTCTTAGCCAGAAAGTAAGGACTCAGGGTCTGTGCTCAGTGGCCAGACTCAGCTCTTCCCTCAGTCCTGGGACAGGGAAGGGTGTATCACTGCTCTCAGGACAGGTCATATGAAGGCAGGCAGCACAGAGAATTTAATGGACGTGAACTTGGGCAAACTCTGGGGGATGGTGAGGGACAGGGAGGCCTGGTGGCTGCAGTTCATGGGGTTGCAAAGAGTTGGACACAAGTTGGCGACTGAACAACAATAACAACAGCACAGAGAAGGGGTAGGAGCATAGGATTTGGGGTCACACTCAGCCCAAGTTTGCATTCCCAGTCCTTCCACTGCATGACAACTTAACTCAGTTTCCTCATCTGTGACATGGGGATGATTCTTAATGCCCAGTGTTAGTTTAAAAATAATATACAATAACTAGTAAAGCATATGAGATAATTATAAATAATTATCATTTATAATCACTCTATAAACACAATTGTGTGAGTGTGAGTGTTAGCTGCTCAGTCATGTCCGACTCTTTGTGACCCTGTGGAGCTTGCCAGGCTCCTCTGTCCATGGGATTTTCCAGGCAAGCATACTGGAGTGGGTTGCCATTTCCTTCTCAAGGGTATCTTCCCAACCCAGGGATCGAACCTGGGTCTCCCACATTGCAGGCAGATTTTTTTTACCATTTGAGACACCAGGGAAGTCCCAAATGATAATTATTATCATCAAATACTCATGACAGTCACCTAAAGAATTATTTTTAATTGCATTCCTAATGTTAAAGGGAAAAAGGCTGAGAAGATTAGTAACTCACCCAAGGGCCTCACAGCAAACAGAACTCACATTCCCGTCACAGACTCCAAATCAAGGCCTCTTTCTGTTACACTGAAGCTGCCTCTGTTTCTCCATAGCTTCTCCATAATAATAGTGAACTTCAGCATTTTCCTGCTTTCAACCCAGCATGGTCTGGGCATCAGAGAGACTGCCATCACGATCATCAAAAAGCACCCTCTGTGCACCCCAATATCTAGATGCCAAGCATGGGTCAAAGGAAGGAGCCCTAGCTGGTTCCCACCTGGAGGGCATAACTGTTCTCGCTCAGAGGAGGAAACGGAGCTCAGGAAGGGCAGTGCTTTGCCTGAGGTCGCAGAATGCCTGTGGCAACCCTGCCAGATGATACCGATCCATTGGACTCAGAAATCTGGCCACTCCGAAAATAAGAGCCTGTGTCTGCTTCAGGGCTGAGAGAGTCTCAGCACGGAGGAGAGGCCTAAATGGACAGAACCCTGGTCTGGACTTGGAAGAGGTCCCAAAGTTTCAGGGCCAACTATGAGAACGGAATGATGTGGGCAGATATGACAGTTTAGAAGGAAATAAATATGATACAGAGTATTTAAGAGGGAAATTTACAAAAGACTTGAGATAACACTAATATTTGTATGCCTAGGCAGGATGGAGGGGGGAGAAATTTCTGAAAACACATTGAACTGGTGAGCAGACAGCCCTGCCTTTGAATCCAAGTTCTACTATTTGAGACCCCTGAGACCTGCTCCTCTCCTGCCTGTCCCAACTGTATTATGTCAGACAACATATGTGAGAGGCCTGGCACACAGTAATGCCCTACAGGAGTCAGTGAACATGACCAGATGCACGGACTGGGAGTGTGTAAGGGGTGGGAGCTGAAGAAGGGGTTTAGGGGTCAGGCTGAGGAGGTGTTACAGCAAAAGCACCTGAACACCAAACAGAAGAGGGCCTGATGCCAGAAAAAGAAGCTGCCCTTTCCCCACTGCAGACCAGAGGGCACATCAAACAGCTGCACAGAGGGGTGGTAGAATCAAAGTGATGTTCTCAGGGGGCTAACCTTGCAGTAGTGGGTCAGACACATGTATGCAGGCGAAGGAGAAAAATAAGACAGAGAGAAAAACCTCAGCATGAGTAAAAAACGAAATAATGTAACTTGCTTCTGGTCAGAAAGGAGCAGTTTGGAGTTTTTCACATAGACTGTATATCCTGCTGGGTGGACATTTTTCTCATTTCCTCTAGACAAGAAAAAAAAGGCCATGGAGAAGTCGAAAGGTAATAGGCTCGTTGCCCCCTGAGAATTCTCGGAGTTAGCAGAAAAGGCCAGTTCTTTCAGGGAGAGATCGAATGCAGGGTCAGTGCTCCTGTTGTGAAGATGTGTGGTTTTGCAGCCCAGCAACCTGTCTGCCCTTTTGCTGGTGCTAAAGACCAAGTAGCTCACACTGCCTGTAGGGAGTTATCTTATCCCACTTCCTGTTGTTCTGGAGAGCTGTCAGTGGATTCTGGTTCACCCTTGGCTGGTCCAGGTCTGGCCATTTCCAATATTCCTGTCTCTTCTCCCCTCCCCAACACAGCCCCTCTGGCCCAGTCACTCATTCTCCCAAGCTGATTCACCAGGACCAGGGAAAGCAGATCTGGCCCCAGGGTTTGAAGGGCTGGTGGGCAGCTCCCTCTAGTGGAGAATGTCATCTAGCACACAAAAGGTTCAGAGAAGATAGATTTAGATTTAAAAGAGTCTCAAGTGGAGCTAGTGTTAAAGAGCCCGCCTGCCAGTGCAGGTAGACATTAGAGATATGGGTTCAGTTCTTGGGTTGGGAAGATCCCCTGGAGAAGGACGTGGCAACCAACTCCAGTATTCTTGCCTGGAGAATTCCCATGGACTGAGGAGCCTGGTGGGCAAAGTCTACAGGGTCGCAAAGAGTCAGACACAACTGAAGCGACTTACCAAGCATACACAGAGAGAAAGGGGCTTCCCTTGTGGCCCAGTAATAAAGAATTCACCTACCAATCCAGGAGATGTGGATTCAATCCCTGGTGGGGCAGATTCTTTGGAGAAGGAGATGACAACCCACTCCAGTATTCCTGCCTGGGAAATCCCATGGACAGAGGAGCCTGCAAGGCTACAGTCCACGTGGTCGAAAAAGTATCAGACATGACTTAGCAACTAAAACAACAACAAGGAAGAGAAAGAGGGAAAAGGGAAGGAGAAGAAAAATGAGGGACAGAGGAGGGGAGAAGAGAGAAAAAATAGCCTGAGACAGAAGTGATAGAGAGCAAACAAATGAGCAAAAGAGATAGCAAAAAAAGAGAGAATGAGAAGCCTGCCCCTGCACCCTCCAACTTCCCAGGTAATCCTGTCAAGAATTCTGGCCACTCTTTAAAATCAACTCCTAGAAACTGTCAGATGAACCAGTCTTGATTATCACCTTTCTGGAAGGGATTTTGATTTCTAGCTGTCCTTAGTATCTACTGTTTTCTGTACCTAAGTGTTAAAACAGAGAACATTCAACCTGAAGAGTGCATGGAATTGAAGAAGGAAGTCCCACTCCTCCTTCTTAAAAAGGATGTAGGGGTTGGAGGGCTTCCCTGGTGGCTCAGATGATAAAGAATCTGCCTGCAATGCAGGAGACCCGGGGTTCACTCCCTGGGTCGGGAAGATCCCCTGGAGAAGGAAATGGCAACCCACTTCAGTTTTCTTGCCTGGGAAATCCTATGGACAGAGGAGCCTGGTAGACTATAGTCCATAGGGTCACAAAGAGTCGGGCACGACTGAGAGACTAACAGAGGAAGGAGGAGTGGAGTTTGGGGATGAATTCTCGAGAGTTTTATCACAATCCCAGGGCATCTTCTCTTCCTTCACCTTCATCCCTTGCTACCTCGAGTCCCTGACCCACTGCTGTCTGCACTCCAGGCAGACGGCAAGTATTTTCGCACCTGACTTTCCCAGCCTGGCTGCTCAGAGGGGCTAGCAAGAGGCTGCACCCACCTTTCCCCAGTCTGGATGCCTGAGCCCGCAGGGTGATGTTGGCCTGGACTGGGGGCTGCTCATCCTGGACCACCCAGCAGGCAAACTCTCTCCCATCCAGCGTAGCCTCTGCTTGCCAGGTGTGCTGCAGAGAGTAGGTCCCATCTGGGTTTCTGGTGACCTGGGGGGACTCCACGGTCTGCACCTTGTGCCTATTCTCCATCCAGGTGAGGTGCAGGTGGGGAGGATGGAAGTGGCTCACATGACACGTGAGATTCACTCTCTGATGCACACGGATTTGCATCGCAGAGGGCTTGGTGGTGATCTTCAGGGTGGGGACAACTAAACACAGAAACAGAAAGGAATGCCTTCTGAAATTATCCCTGCCCCCTGCCCTCTATGTCTTTCTCTCCCAGGAACCAACCCTAGAACTCTCATTCTTAAATCAGTTACCTTTTTTTTAAAAAAAAACTTTTCTGTATGCTCAATGTAAGGCAAATAGAGCTAAGTGCTAACATTCACTAAATATGGCTAATAGTACGTGGGCGTTTGCTATGTTACTCCCTGTGCATTTGAAATATTTCATATCATGCAATATTTTAAGAATTATAAACAATGATTTTCATGAGAACCAGGACTTAGTTTTATTCATTTCTATATCCCTACCACCCAGAACAGTGCCTGCCACACAGTAGATATTCATGGATGAATTAATTCATTTGTGTTGAATAAATAATACATATTTAAAGTTAAAAAATAGTAATTGTATTAATAGAAAAAAGATATTTGGGATGGAAGCTTAGTCCAGACAGTAATAATAAAATCAAATATATATAAACAATTTTCCTTGTGACAAGCAGTGTTCTAGGTGCTTCACAAGAAATTGTTCATTTAATCCTCACATGAAACCTACAAGATAGGTGACAATTTATTCTCATTCTAAGGGGAAACTGAGGCACAAGGAGGCTCAGTAACTTCCAGAGGAGCACACAGATCATGAAGTGGTACACTCAGGACTAAACCCAGATAGCTGGCCCCTGAAACCTGTGTCTTTAATAATGCTACCTCATGCGAAGAGTTGACTCATTGGAAAAGACTCTGATGCTGGGAGGGATTGGGGGCAGGAGGAGAAGGGGACGACAGAGGATGAGATGGCTGGATGGCATCACCAGCTCGATGGACGTGAGTTTGAGTGAACTCCGAGAGTTAGTGATGGACAGGGAAGCCTGGCGTGCTGCAATTCATGGGGTCGCAAAGAGTCGGACACGACTGAGAGACTGAACTGAACTGAACTGAACTGACCCTGGGATCAGACATTGTGAGGCGGAAATCCAATTTCCCAACTGTGAAATGGGGCTTTGTGTAAAACACTGAGAAAGCCAGTGCTGCCAGGAAAGCCATGCGCCTACCCAGCCTCCCGCCCTCGCACCTTGGAGTACGCGGGAGAGGTTCATGCTCCTCCGCAGGGGCTCGGCCAGGGCCCGGTGTGTGACTTCGCAGGTCATCACCGACAAGATATCTTGGCGGGACAGGGTCACCCACACCTTACTGGTGACGGAGTAATTGCCTTTGTTGTCGGTCACTAGGCGCTGAGCCGAGGCTGGATGCTCATCTCTGTCCTTCATCCAGGTAACATTGAAGTCTGAGGAGCTGAAGGGACCAGCAGTGCAGTTGAAAGGCACTGAATTCTCAGGGGTTGTCCTGCGAGTCGGGCCCACCAGAGAGATGGAGGGCTGCCCACCTAGGAAAGAGATGGCTGTGACTGCATGCTGAGAGCCAGCACATCCGACTGCTGCTGTGGTGTGTGTGGCCATGGGGACTAACTATGTATCCTGTCTGGTTCCAGCTCAGGGAACCAAAAGATGCTAAAAAGTAAACAAACAAATATAGAATTACAACCAGGCCTCAGTGATTTCAATTCAGTTCAGTTGCTCAGTCATGTCCGAGTCTTTGCGACCCCATGAACTGCAGCACGCCAGGCCTCCCTGTCCATCACCAACTACCGGAGTCCACCCAAACCCATGTCCATTGTCGGTGATACCGTACAACCATCTCATCCTCTGTTGTCCCCTTCTCCTCCTGCCTTCATTCTTTCCCAGCATCAGGGTCTTTTCCAATGAGTCAGCTCTCCGCATCAGGTGGCCAAAGTATTGGAGTTTCTGCTTCAACATCAGTCCCTCTAATAAACACCCGAGACTGATCTCCTTTAGGATGGACTGGTTGGATCTCCTTGCAGTCCAAGGGACTCTCAAGAGTCTTCTCCAACACCACAGTTCAAAAGCATTAATTCTTGGGTGCTCTGCTTTCTTTATAGTCCAACTCTCACATCCATACATGACCACTGGAAAAACCATAGCCTTGACTAGACAGACCTTTGTTGGCAAAGTAATGTCTCTGCTTTTTAATATGCTGTCTAGGTTGGTCATGGCTTTCCTTCCAAGGAGTAAGCGTCATTTAATTTCATGGCTGCAGTCACCATCTGCAGTGATTTTGGAGCCCAAAAAGTAAAGTTTGACACTGTTTCCACTGTTTCCCCATCTATTTGCCATGAAGTGATGGGACCAGATGCCATGATCTTAGTTTTCTGAATGTTGAGCTTTAAGCCAACTTTTTCACTCTCCTCTTTCACTTTCATCAAGAGGTTCTTTAGTTCTTCTTTACTTTCTGCCATAAGGGTGATGTCATCTGCATATCTGAGGTTACTGATACTTCTTCCGGCAATCTTGATTCCAGCTTGCGCTTCTTCCAGTCCAGCGTTTCTCATGATGTACTCTGCATACAAGTTAAAAAAGCAGGGTGACAATATACAGCCTTGATGTACTCCTTTTCCTATTTGGAACCAGTCTGTTGTTCCATGTCCACTTCTAACTGTTGCTTCCTGACCTGCATACAGGTTTCTCAAGAGGCAGGTCAGGTGGTCTGGTATTCCCATCTCTTTCAGGATTTTCCACAGTTTCTTGTGATCCACATAGTCAAAGGCTTGGCATAGTCAATAAAACAGAAATAGATGTTTTTCTGGAACTCTCTTGCTTTTTCAATGATCCAGCGGATGTTGGCAGTTTGATCTCTGGTTCCTCTGCCTTTTCTAAAACCAGCTTGAACATCTGGAAGTTCATGGTTCACGTATTGCTGAAGCCTGGCTTGGAGAATTTTGAGAATTACTTTACTAGTGTGTGAGATGAGTGCAATTGTGTGGTAGTTTGAGCATTCTTTGGCATTGCCTTTC
Source organism: Bos indicus x Bos taurus (assembly GCF_003369695.1). NCBI lineage: Eukaryota > Metazoa > Chordata > Mammalia > Artiodactyla > Bovidae > Bos > Bos indicus x Bos taurus. The sequence continues at coordinate 30,033,517 of NC_040088.1, forward strand.
TTTGGGATTGGAATGAAAACTGACCTTTTCCAGTCCTTTGGCCACTCCTGAGTTTTCCAAATTTGCTGGCATATTGAGTGCAGCACTTTCACAGCATCATCTTTTAGGATTTGAAATAGCTCCACTGGAATTTCATCACCTCCACTAGCTTTGTTCGTAATGATGCTTCCTAAGGCCCACCATGTGAGTGGACTTCACATTCCAGGATGTCCGGCTCTAGGTAAGTGTGAGTGATCACACCTTCGTGGTTATCTGGGTTGTGAATATCTTTTTTGTACAGTTCTTCTGTGTATTCTTGCCACCTCTTCTTAATATCTTCTGCTTCTGTTAGGTCCATACCATTTCTGTACTTTATTGTACCTATCTTTGCATGAAATGCTCCCTTGGTATCTCTAATTTTCTTGAAGAGATCTCTAGTCTTTCCCACTCTATTGTTTTCCTCTATTTGTTTGCATTGATCATTGAGGAAAGCTTTCTTATCCGTCCTTGCTATTCTTTAGAACTCTGCATTCAAATGGGTATATCTTTCTTTTTCTCCTTTGCCTTTCGCCTCTCTTCTTTTCACAGCTACTTGCAAGGCTTCCTCAGACAACCATTTTGCTTTTTTGCATTTCTTTTTCTTGAGGATGGTCTTGCTCCCTGTCTCCTGTACCATGTTATGAACCTCTGTCCATAGTTCATCAGGCACTCTGTCTATCAGATCTAGTCACTTAAATCTATTTCTCACTTCAGTGATTTCAGGGAAACCCAAAGAGTGCTGACATAGAAAATGCCTGGAGGACTTCTTTTGGAGAGGCAGTCAGAAAAGGATTCCTGGAGGAGGTGACATTTTAAGTTGAACTGAGAGGTTTGGTGAGGAATCAAGATTTCCACTTTGGACATAACCGAGAAGCCAAGAATCACTGCAAGGCATGGCTGGCTCTCCACCTCAGATCCTTCTCGTTAACACCTCCTAAGCCTCCATCCTCTGCTTGTTCACCTCCAGGGACAGGGGGACTCTCTCCACTGGAGGCAGCTTCATACATCCTCACAAGCTAGGAGGATGGCAGAGTACTCCTGCTCCTCACCCAGGATCTATCTCCTGGAGTCATCCTGACAACTGCAGGACTAGACTCTTCCTTCCCCATCAGGACAGCCTACAGAGATCTGAGCACAAGGACCTCTTGGAGTCTTTGCTACATTCCCCGAGCCTCTACTTTGAGTGAGGATGTGACTTGGATGCTGAGGGGACACAGAGATGTGTCAGACAGGACTCCTGCCCTGGAGGAACAAATGGGCAGGTATGTGTTGGAGGGCAGGGCAAATAAACCAGCAGTGACAGCACAGGGGGTGGAGGGCAGCTCAGGAGGCTGTGGGAGCCTGTCCCCTTGGCACTCAGCTCTGCATCGTGCTCTCCTTTGAGTAGATCCTGCTGATAATCATCTTCCCTCCTGCACACTGCACCCTGTGGATTATAAAACATTTCCAGGGCTGTGTGCTCATTTTCAACTGCATCCCAGCTGTGGGAGGCTGGTATTATCACCCCCACTTTCCAGAAGAAGAAACTGAGATTCAGAGAGGTCTAGTGAATTGCACAAGGTCACAATGCCTCTGAATGACTAAGGAGGGATATAAGCATGTCCATCTGAGTGTGGGTCCAGCACTCTCTTCATGATACCAGAGGCTCCATCATTCGGGGGCTCTCTATCCGTCCGTCTTTGCACCCCCACACCCTCTCTAAGCTAGATCCGATAGCCACTCAGACCAGAGTTGACATCAGGGATACTGGGTAGTGTGGGGCTTCTCTTTCATCCCCTGACCTGACCCCAGGCCCTTCACCTCCCTTCACATCTTTCTCGTCCTGCCCCCCACAAAACTCCCCTCACCGCCATTACCCACAAGGTCCACACTAAGGAAAAGACAGGAAGAGCACCCTGGTAGGCAGGCAAACAGCTCAGCTAAGCCTCTTCTGCAGCAGAGTGGCTGAGCTGGGTAATCCCCGCCCACTCTGAGGGTCTCTGTGGGCAGTGCTCAGGCTCACCTGTGAGTCCCAGCAGGAGGGTGAGCAGGAGGGCACTCAGCGCCTGCCCAGGGGTAGCAGTCATGGCAGGAGGTGCCCAGCGTCCCTAGAATGTGCTGGCTCCAAGTGCTGGATGTGGCTCCGAGCCCTGGATGAGCCACTGCCTGGTCTCCCGACAGCCTGGGGTGGGCCTCGCAATTCCTGACCACCTGCCCACCCCCAGGCCTAGAGCAGTGGTTTAAGCCACAGTAAGAGAAGTGGTCACTGTGGCCCACATCCCCTTCCAAACCCCAAAACCTCAAGGAAGCCTGAGGTCTCCAGTGGGAGGCGTGTGCTATCTCTGGCCTGGGCGTGGACTGTCTTATGCACGCACACAGGACCCACAAAAGGAGCCACCTGGGACCCCATTCGGAGCTAGGAGGAGGAAGAAAAGAACTCTTTGCTGCACCCCTTCCAGATGGCTCGGCAGGGACTAGGGGGCAGCACCATCCATGGTGAGTGTGGTATTGAGAGTACACTGGTTGGAGGGCTGGCATTTGGAAGCGGCCTAGTTTGAACTGGGCTTTCTACAGGGTCTGACACAATAATTTTTTCTTAAAAGCATCAGGAAGTTATTCATCCCTCATCACCCATTCATTCAACAATTACAGAGCAAGTGCCCAAAAACAGCAGGCTCTGCCAGTGAGACAGAGGGAGACAGGCAGAAGAAATGTGACCGAGCCGATATGAGAGCGGCACTCAGACATAAACAAAACCAGTTCAGGGTGACACCCATGCATAGTTCAGACAGCTCGGTGGAGTGGTCACACCAGCCCCTGGACCTCGGTCAAACCTGGGGCTCCGTTTCCTCATCTATAGCAGGAGGCACTCAGTCTACCTGGCACTGAGTCTAATGCATATAAGGTCTAAAATGCTGGTCATGTAATAGGAGCTAAATGTGAATTTCCATCCTAAGAAATATGATCCCCTCATCTCCACACTCTTCACGCTTGTTCTGCTCTTTATACCTCCACATGCCTTTCTGCTCTCAGCTCAGTTCTGTCCCCAGACACACTGTGTGAGCCAGGTAGGGAGCTTTAGACTTTCTAGTCTTTGCATTCAAAAAGTAAAAAGAAACTGGTGAAATTAATTTTAACAAATACATTTTATTTAACTCAACATCTATAATTGTACCATTTCAACATGTAATAATATAAAAATCCTGTGATATTATTACCTTGTTTTTTCCTTTAGTCTTTGAAATTTTTGTTACTTACAGTAGTCTAAGCTTCCCTAGTAGCTGAGACAGTAAAGAATCTGTCTGCAATGCAGGAGACCTGGGTTCAATTCCTGAGTTGGGAGGATTCCCTGGAAAAGGGAATGACAACCCACTCCAGAATTCTTGCCTGGAGAATTCCATGGATAAAAGAGTCTGGCAGTCTATAGTCCATAGAATCGCAGAGTCCAACACCATTGAGCAACTAACACACACACACACACACACACCCCAAGTCCTTCCTAAACAATAAAGTTGTGATTAACAAAAGCTGTATGTATTATACTGTTTTTACACTTAAAATAATTAACAGTAAATAAAAACTTCAGTTTCTCCTGGCATTGGCTGGGCTCAGTTGCCACATTGGACAGCATAGTCTTGGGTGAAATGTTCTTTCCTCTGGAAAGCCCTCCTACCCTGAAGCGGAGGTACTTCTCTGGCATAGCATTTATCGGCTCTGATTTAATTTTTAATTGGCAACCAGTTACATAATTTCCCCACTAGACAGTAAGCTCTGCAAGGGCAGGGGCCTTGTTCTTGTTCACTACTGTAAGTGACAAGAGCATAGTAGGTGCTCAGTGAATCTTGGTTGCATCAAAGGATGGATGGAGGGATGGGTGGATGTTTGAATAAATAAAGAAAGAGGGAATGTGAACCATGGGGATAAGGAAAAGGCGGAAGCACCAGCACAGAGAAAGCACAGATGGCTTCCTGGAGGAAGTGACTTTGCCTTCAAGGGCCCCTGCATCTGCCCTTCAGCTTTAGTCATGCCATCTGCATGGCAGGAGGAGACTGGGGACACCAGGGCTGGGCTGCAGGGTCTGGGTAGCCATGGGTCTCCTGCTTTGTGAGGCTTAAAGAGAAGTGGGGAGATTGGAGTCCTCTGGGAGATGGTCTGAGGAGTGCCAAGGTACCCACAGGGCTCACCCTGGCTGGACCACATGCCCACTGTGGGAGGCTCAGTTTCCTCTGAGTGGAGCCAAGTCAGTCTTCTTCCTGATTCCAGTGCCCAGGACATGGCTGTCCCCCAGGCTGCAAGCTCCACTACCTAGGGGGTCCTCCTAGGGGCCTCGTTGTGAGTGTGGGTCCCAGTCCTGGCCTAATGGACTGTGGAACCAGGGACAGACAGAGACACCCTAGCTCCTCCAAAAGGGGAATGTGTGGTCCATAAAATCCAACCTCTTGCTTCAAGGACCCACAATTTTTCACTCTCAACACAAGTAGGAGGGGCTCAGAGTGTAAACAGCCACTCATGTCATACTGCCACCCCTCTGGACACTCCTCTGTCTCTCCTGAAGACAGTCACCTGACTCCTTGAGAGCAGGGACACTTTCTTGTCCACTGACACCCTGTCTGAGTGTTCAGTGTCCAGCACAGTGTCTGACACAGAATGGCCTGTGAGAACACTTGTTTGCTGAATCAATTCATTCCCTTAGCAGTTTGTTCATTCCTACAACTCAGCAGAGTGCCAACTGTGCCAAGTGCCCTACAAGGCACCAAGCAACTGAGCAGGACAGGTCTCCACCTTTAAGGAAGCTACATTCTAGAAGGAAGGCTGAAAACGAAGGAGCCAATGTGCAGTGTGACGTCAGGAAAGTTAGCACTATGTGAGTGAAAGTCTCTAAGTCATGTCCAACTCTTTGCGACTCCATGGACTCTACAGTCCATGGAATTCTCCAGGCCAGAATGCTGGACTGCGTAGCCTTTTCCTTCTCTAGGGTATCTTCCCAACCCAGGGATGGAACCCAGGTCTCCCGCATTGCAGGCGGATTCTTTACAAACTGAGCTATCAGGGGAGCCCTTAGCACTATGAAGCAAAGTAAAGACTGTGGTGGGGAGAGAGAGTGAGGGCGTGTGTTTGGGACAGTGCAGAGGAAGACCAGGATCCAGGGGAAGGGGCATGTAAGCTGAGACCTGGTCGTAGGGAGGAGGGGCCTTGGGGGGACCTGGGGGAATAGAAGGATGCACGCTGCATGGCAGGCGTGAGTGGGGCTTCTGATCAACAATAAGGTCACTTGCAGAGGGAGGGGCAGGCAATCATGAGAGAAACCACAGGGCCTGACCTTGTAAGTCACAGTAAAGAGGTGGGATTGCAATCCGTGTGCAGCACACTGGTGGGCTGAGAGCAGAGGTGTGGGAGGATCCAATTTGTAAATTAAAAGCACACTCTTGTGGCCATGGTGAGGATGGAGAGGAGAGGGTCAGGGAGGAGGCAAGAGGGGGACAGGAAGCAAGAGGCCACTGCAGTTGGGGACAGTCAGACACAGCAGTCTGGAGCCTGGGGGAGAAAGAGGAATATGGGGACAGGGGATAGAAACTGGCAAGCTGTAAATAAATAGTCACCGACATTGCATAGGATGAAAGAAACTTCAGAAAGGACTGAGAGGAAAGTGGGGGAGGGTTGCAGGGCTGAAGTTGTGATCTGGCTCTGCCACCAATTCCCAGGATGACCTTGGGCCAGCCCTCTGTGCTCTCAGATTCTATCGCTGGGCACGGATGGGTTTGGGCCAAGTGATCTCTAAGGACCTTGTTCCTTGAATAGGTTTCAGGTTCCGTGAAACCATGGGCATGGTTTCACTTCCTGCACTCTGGAGTCCCAGCCCAGGTCCAGGCCTCATTCATACCGCATCTGCTGAGACTGCCTCCCAGGCAAAGTGCCAGGGCTGGTAATGGTGGGTGTCCAAACTCTGCAATTGCGAAGGGCCTGTGCTCACAGGGCTCATACTTGGTTTACTGCTCTGCTGTCGCCGTCTTGAAACACTTAATACTTTTGGAACATGGGGCCCTTCATTCTCAGTTTGCACAGGGCTCTGCTGATTATGTGGCCTATGCAGCCACATGCTCTTGGCCTCCTGGGGTGAGGGGAGGCAAACATCCCAGAGGTTTCAGGCATGATGCAGAGGGTAGCAGGCGTCTCAAGTTGCTATGTATCAGGACCAACTGAGGGCCCTCCCGGACCCTTCTGTATCATCCAGTCCCTGACATCACTAGCACCACCTTCCCACCACCTCTCCAGGCTCACTGACATCCCACAAATCCCAACAACTTCTCTGTACCGGGAACTGAAGAATTCAGCCACTCAGATGGATTGAGTCTAGTGACCCCCAGCCCTATGAAAGCAAACAAACACAATAATGGGAGATGATGGGTGAAAAGCAAGGCCTTAACCCCCAAAAGTGGCTTTCATGATAGACTTTTAGGCTCCATGCACTTAGGCAGGGCACATGTGTGGGAGCAGGGGAAGTAAGTGAAACCCAGTGATGTGAGGTGACTGCTTGATACCAGCAAGCGGAAGGGAACCAAAGAGGAAGTGATTGGGGCTCATTTCACTTGAGAAAAAGAAGGACTTTCTAACAATAATGCTGTTCAGCAATGAAGCCTCAACTTCAGGTGGCCACTTCCCTTCCCAGAGGTTTAAGTATAGAACTCATGTCAGGGATGAAGATTCTGGTTGAGCAGCTTGACTGGAGAAATGTTTTTCAAACAATATTGTTGTCCAGTTGCTCAGTCGACTCTTTGTGACCACGTGGACTGCAGCCAGGTTTCCCTGTACATCACCATTTCCCAGAGCTTGCGCAAACTCAAGTCCATTGAGTCAGTGATGCCACCCAACCATCTCATCCTCTGTTGTCCCCTTCTCCTCCTGCCTTCAATCTTTCCCAGCATCAGGGTCTTTTCAAATGAGCCAGTTCTTCCCATCAGGTGGCCAAAGCTTGGAGCTTCAGCTTCAGCATCAGCCCTTCCAATGAATATTCAGGGTTGATTTCCTCTAGGATTGACTAGTTTGATCTCCTTGCTTTCCAAGGGAATCTCAGGAGTCTTCACCAACACCACAGTTCAAAAGCATCAATTCTTTGGCGCTTAGCCTTCTTTATGGCCCACCTCTCACATCTGCACATGACTACTGGAAAAACCATAGCTTGGACTATAGGGATATTTGTAGGCAAAGTAATGCCTCTGCTTTTTAATATGCTGTCTAGGTTGGTCACAGCTTTTCTCCCAAGGAGCAAGCGTCTTTTAATTTCACGGCTGCAGTCACCACCTGCAGTGATTTTGGAGCCCAAGAAGATAAAGTCTCTCACTGTTTCCATCATTTCCCCATCTATTTGCCATGAAGTGATGGGACCAGATGCCATGATCTTAGTTTTCTGAATGTTGAGTTTTAAGCCCGCTTTTTCGCTCTCCTCTTTCACCTTCAACAAGAGGTCCTTTAGTTTTTCTTCACTTTCTGCCATAAGGATGGTGTCATCTGCATATCTTTTATTGATACTTCTCCCAGCAATCTTGATTCCAGCTTGTGCTTCATCCAGCCTGGCATTTCCCATGATGTATTTTGCATGTAAGTTAAATAAGCAGGGTGGCAATATATAGCCTTGATGTACTTCTTTCCCAATTTGGAACCAGTCCGTTCTTCCATGTCTGGTTCTACCTGTTGCTTCTTGTCCTGCATACAGGTTTCTCAGGAGGCAGGTAAGGTGGTCTGGTTTTCCCATCTCTTGAAGAATTTTCCACAGATTGTTGTGATCCACACAGTCAGAAGCTTTAGTGTAGTCAATGAAGAAGAAGGACATGTTTTTCTGGAATTTTCTTGCTTTTTCTATGATCCAATGGATGTTTTTTGATCTCTGGTTCCTCTGCTTTTTCTAAATCCAGTTTGTACATCTGGAAGTTCTCAGTTCATGTACTGTTGAAACCAAACTTGAAGGATTTTCAAACCATCAACCATAAAGAATTCATAGGTCATGAAATTAATGTGGTGGACATAATCCAGCATTTTTTAATGGAAGAGAAGAAGGAAGAAGATGATGGGGAGTGGACGGGAAGGGAGAAGAAATAAATATCGGGGTTTATCCTACATAGTTAGGGAAAGTATTCTTTCTTAAAACTTAAAGTGTGTGTGTGTGCGCGTGCACGCACATGAGCTCTGGATGGCAGTATTACTAACTGTGGGTGGTCGTCAAAAAGATTGAAAGCCTCAGGAAGTTGATCTCTAAGATCTTTTCTACTTTGTAGTTATGTGAGGCAAGGTTTTTAGATTTTATGGATGAAATTATGAGACTAGGATTCTAAGATTCATTTATTTCTTTTTCATCCATTTACTTCACATTTATTTAATACCTCTTCTACGCCATGCTGGGTGCTAGGGAGAAAGAGATAGATTATAATCAGCTTCTGCCCTCAAGTCAAGTGATAGAGACATTTAAACAGATACTTATAATGCAGCATGGTAAGTGTCTCAGCGAGCACTTAGCTAAGGTTGGTACATATTTCACCCAGTCTTATGAGGGAGGTGCTTTTCTCAGCACCATTTTGCAGATAAGGAAAAAGTCAAGGTCAGATGATTATATGAAAAGCTCATCAAGGTCCCCCAACAGAGCCATAATTTGAACTCAAGACCCCTTGTGTGCAGAGCTGTATTTTTAACCACTGGTCTGTGGTGGAGAGGGCAGGAGTGGGGGTGTGAAGGCTCAGGGAGGAAGGGACTGGCTGGAGCAGCTGGGGTGGCATGAGGGAAAGGCCAGGACAAGTGCCATAGCACAGGAGACACTTAAGTTATGTTTTGAAGGAAGAATAGGAGTTTGATAGCTTAATGAGGTGAGAAAAAGTGCATTCATTTTCTCAAGAGACAGCCCAGAAACCATGCTGAGAACAGGAAAGAGTGTGGGATTTAGAGCAAGCAAATTGGGTTTGAATTTTCATTACTGTGTTTGCTAGCTGTGTGACACTGGGCAAGTCACTTAACCTCTCTGGCCTCATTTCTTCTAAATCAAGGTTATCGTGTACTTGATGCATCTGGGCTTCCCAGTGGCTCAGTGGTAAAGAAGCTGCCTGCAGTGTAGGAGATGCAGGTTCGATCCCTGGGTTGGGAAAATCCCCAGGAGGAGGGCATGGCAATCCACTCCAGTATTCTTGCCTGGAGAATCTCATGGACAGAGGAGCCTGATGGGGTACAGTCCATAGGGTTGCAAAGAGTTGGACACGACTGAGCGACTTAGCGTGAACGGACATGATGAGTCTAAGCATTAGCACAATAGGAGCTTTGTGTTGATTACAACCCATTGATGAAATTTCCTAGAGTTTGAAACCTAGCCCTGCACTTACCCTCTGGGTTACCCTGGTCAAGTTGCTAACCCCTTCATAACCCAGTTTCTTCATCCTTAAAACAGGAATAATACCACATAAGTTTATGAAAATAAATCAATACATGTGAAGTGCTTAGAAGAGTATCAGGCACAAACCAGGTGCATGGTAGGAATTGGCTACTGTTAACACTCCCATATGCTACACATGTGCTAAGACCTTTATAATTTTATTCATTAATTAGATTAACAAATGATTGTTGAAGTGCTGCCATGTTTCAGGCAATGCTCAAAGTGTACCAGGGAATCTCAATTAGTTTACCACGTGGCTGGACCCAGAGTTTGTTTTCTGCGGGGAGTGGGAGGGGGAATAAGATCTGGATGGGAGGTGTGATAGGGGTGAGAAATGGGGCTGGAGGGGTGGAAAGGGCCAGGTAACGAAAAGTGTTTTATGTCATGTCATCCTGTAAGCAGTCGTGAGCCCGTGGAGATTTTCAATCTGGGGAATTTTTATTCTTAGAATTTAGGCTTCCCTAGTTGCAAAACTCTGAGTCTATGCCAAAGTCTTTATGATTCCAAGATTATAGTCCTCTGAATTTTGTGACCCTTAATATATTTCACTTGCTGTGGTAGATTAATATAAAAAAATGGTTACAATAAGGACTTCTGGTTTCAATGCCAACATGTAAAGAACTTGAAAGTCATTACTTCTGTCTTTACAACAAGAAAGAGAGAGGCTGAAAATCAATGGCTTTTCTTGAATCCATCACAGACATGAGCCTGCAGGGCAAACACCACCCAAAAATATGGGGAGTCAAGTGTACTCAATGAGATATGGCACCCAAGACTGGCTTACCCAAGCAACGTTACGAGTTGGTGGAACACTTAAGGAGTAATTGTGATGAACTGCTGAAGGCTGAGAGCGGGCTAACATAAGAGTGAGAAGCTTCTGAAGACTCCAGTCATGGGGGTGGGGAAGACCTAGTATTTTTGTAGATTTTTCCTCCAGGAACATCACCAGGCTCTAATGGAAAGGATCCAAGAGAGTTTCCCAGGTAACTGGTAGGAGAAGGCAAAAAGCAGTCATGGTGATGCCCTTCTGGATCCTTCTCCCTAATCTCCAGCGTAGAGGATTATGCCAGAGAGCAATTCTGAGATTTCACCCCTGCTCAGGCAAAAGGAACTCTGCAGCGCTTCAGCCCTCTCCAGCCTTCCTGTTTCACCTAAGGGGGAAAATGTATGTGTGTATACACAACATAGGCGGTAGGCTGGGATGTTGCACCTGGGTGGGGAAGGGACTAGAAGCAGCGGGATGGCAGGAGCTTTACCTCTAGAAGAGGAACAGCAACACTTGTAAAGGCCACACCCCTGAGATGAGATGTAAGCCCACAAAAAGACTGAGACTTACTTGGAAGATCAGGGACTGCCTTCCCTCTGTGTACTACCAGCACACCAGTAAGGCCCCAGTATAAATAAGCACAGCGGATTACAGCTGAAAGAGTGCTACAAAGAGCTGCAAGACACAGATTCTCTGAGGAGACATTCAAAGAGACGCTCCAGAGCCAAAAAGGAGGAGAAAACAAGGACACAAAGGACCATGAAGTCCCACGTACATAAAGCTACACAAGCATTAAATGCGGCCCAAGTCCCAGCGATAATTAACATCGATCTTCACACTGAAGGTCTGTATTTGTTATCCTCTACAATATGTGCAACTGTCAACAAAAATGTACAAGACAGGATTGCTATAACAAATTACCACAAGCTTGGTGGCTTAAAACAACAGAAATGTATTCTCTTACTCTTCTAGAAGCCAGAGACTCAAAATCAGCATTACAGGGCTGAAATCAAAATATCACAGGGCTGAGCTCCCTTCCTTGCCTTTCCCAGCCTCCAGCAGTTGCCAGGATTCCTTGGCTTGTGGCTGAATGGCTCTAATCACTTTCTGCATGGTCGCATCACCCTCTCCTCTTCTTCTCTCTCTGTATCAGATTTTCCTCTGCCTATCTCAAAAGGATGCATATGGTTGCACTTAAAGTCCATCTGGATAATCCAGAATAATCATTGTACCTCAAGATCCATTATTTAGCCTATCACATATGCCAAAAGGCAAGACAAAATTATAGGTTGAAGAGACAAAACAATCACGAGAAGCAGACTCAGATTAACCCATGTTGAAATTATCAGGCAGGGAATTTAAAACAACTACAACTAATACGTTAAAGATTCTAATGGAAAGACATTTTCCAAGATATCACACGTGCTTAGTTGCTCGGTCGTGTCAGACTCTTTGCAGCCCCATGGACTGTAGCCTGCCAGGCTCCTCCATCCTGAGGATTCTCCAGACAAGAATATTGAAGTGGGTAACCATTCCCTTCTCCAGGGTATCTTCTTGACCCAGGGATCAAACCCAGTCTCATGCATTACAGGTGGATTCCTTACCATCTGAGCCACTGGGGAAGCCCAAGTTACCATGTATTAGACCACAAAAGAACTCAACACATTTTAAAAGATTGAACTTATTTGGAGAAAAGATGGTTCTTTAAAACTCATGCTGGAACAATTAGATGTCCATATGCAAAAAAGAAAAAGATTCCCAACATATATCTTATACCTTACATGAAAACTAAAATGAACTCAAAATATATCATAGATCTAAATGTAGAGCACAAAACAACAAAACTTTGAAAGAAAAGATAGGAGAAAATCTGATTTACTTTGGGTTTGATGATAAGTTTTTAGACACAATACCAAAAATGCAATTTCCACAAAAGAAAAAAATTGACAAGATGGACTTTATTAACATTTTTTTCTGTAAAAGATAAAGTGAAGAAGATGAAAAGACAGGCCACAGACTGAGAGTAAATACTGGCTAATCACATATCTGATCAAAGAATCATGTCCACAATATACTAAGAACTTCTAGAACTCAACAATAAGAAAACAAACAACCTGACTTAAAAATGGGAAACACATATGAACAAACACCTCACCAAGGAAGATATACAAGTGGCAAATAAACATATGAAAAGATTCTTAGCATCACTTGTCATTAAGGAAATGCCAGCTAAAATAAAAGGTAAATTGAAACAACTATTACATACCTACTAAAATGATCACATTCCAAAAAAAAAATCTGGCAGTATCATTTTTGTGCTGATGTGCTGATGAACATGCAGAAGAGCAGGGACCCTTACCCACACTGGTGGGAATTAAAAATGGTACAAGCACTTCAGAAGACAATTTGGCAATTTCTTGTAAATCTAATCATATATGCACCATATGATGTAGCAATTGCACTCCTAAATATTTACCCAACTGATTAGAAATGTTATGTCCACACAAAAGCCTTCATACAAATATTTATATAGCAAATTCATATTCCTAAAAAAGCTGGAAGCAACTAAGAAGTTCTTTAATAAGTGGATGGATAAACAGTGGTACATCCACACTTTGGAACCCTCCTTAGCAATCTAAAGGGAAGGGAAAGTCACTCAGTCGTGTCCGACTCTTTGCGACCCCATGGACTGTAGCCTACCAGGCTTCTCAGTCCATGGGATTTTCCAGGCAAGAGTACTGGAGTGGGGTGCCATTTCCTTCTCCAGGGGATCTTCCTGACCCAGGGATCGAACCCAGGTCTCCCGCATTGTAGGCAGACGCTTTACCCACTGAGCCACCAGGAAACGGAACAAGCTATTAGACAGAGAATAGACTTGTGGTGGCCAAGGGGGAAGAGAGTTGGGGGAGGGATAGACTGGGAATTGGAGGTTAATAGATGCAAACTGTTACATATAGAATGGATAAACAGCAAAGTCCTACTGTATAGCACCGGGAACTATATTCAATATCCTGAAGTAAAGCATAATGGAAAAGAATATTTTAAAAAATATATATGTATAAATGAATCTCTTTGCTGTACTTTCATGTAAAGCAGAAATTAACACAACATTGTAAATCAACAATACTTCAATTAAAAAGAAAAGGAACAAGCTGTTAATCCACACAGCAGTATGGATGAATCTTAAATGCATGTTGCTAAGTGAAAGAAGTCAGACTCAAAACATTACCTAATGTTTGATTCCATTTATATGGTTAAGAAAAGGGCAAAACTATAGAGATGAAAAACAGATCAGTGGCTTCCAGGGACTGGAGAGTGGGAGATGATTGACCAGGTGAAGTACATGGATATTTTAGAGCTGTGAAACTATTCTGCATGACATTGTAGTGATAGGTACATGACCATCTATTTGTCAAAACTCATAGGAGTTCACAGCACAAAGAGTGAATCTGAATGTATGCAAATTTTATAAAAGAATCTAACTACATTACAAATGTATGACTCACTGAAGGGTGTGGGGAACAGACGTGCCGACATAAATAACTCTAGGAATAACTGAAAACAAGAAAACTAAAGACCAAAAGAACTGTCCACAGCATTGTACTTTTATTGGTAAAGTTACACTTCATGAGAGTGTGGGTTGGCAATTCTGAAACTCCTGTTCCTGTGCACTAGAATTGAACAATGAAGTAAATAGATGGCAGATGGTGGGAGCCAGGTTTCTTACCGCTGAAATGGGGATGGGGAGCTTACAGATAAGCAAGGAGAGAAGAATAGAATGAACTGTATGAATGAATTCATGTTGGAGACATTAGCATGAACTCATGAACATTAGCATGAATGTTTAGCTTAACACAATGCTAATGGATAGATGTAGAAATAACTATAGTTATGGGCACATACAGGCTCCCACCACCTGCTTGTATTTCCTAGCTCTGTCCACTGAGAGTGGCCGCAGGTAGCAACAAGCACGCTCAGCACTCAGATCTTGGCTTCTAATACCATTCTTAATAAAAGGAACTGGATTCCTTGGAGAAACTACACGGATATAATATACAATGGAATAAACAAATAGCAGAAGAATTCCAAATGACTTATGTAGATTCTGCCCCCTCAAAGAGATAGAGAATAGCTCTCCCTCTCTTCAGTGTGGGCTGTGCGTAGTGACTTCTCACAGAGAATAACATGGAAAGGGAAAAAGAGTGATGTCCCAGTGGAGAAAGCTGGCAAACACTATCTCAGACAGGTGACTAAAATTAACATCATTAATGATTAGTGACGCTGATGGCATGTTCTTTTGATATACTGTGCTTAGAATGATGCTTCACCTCTGAGGTCCTCTTCTTGAAACCTCATAGCTCCATTCTAATCATGGGGAAAATACCTAACACCTAAACTGAGGGATAATCTACAGAAAGCCTGACCAGTGCTTCTCAAAACCATAAAACTCATCAAAAACAAAGAAAGTTTGAGAAACAGTCGTAGCCAAGAGGAACCTAAGACGGCATGATGATTAATTGTAACATGACATTCTGGATGGGATCCTGGAACAGAAAAAAGTACTAAGGAAAAACTAATGAGATCTGAATAAAGCATGGAGTTGAGCTAATAATAATGTGTCAATATTGGTATCAGTATTAGCTGTGACAAATGTATCACAGTAATACAAGATGTTAACAATAGGGGAAGCTGGGTGTAGGAGTATATAGGAACTCTCTGTACTATCTTTACAACTTTCTGTAAATCTAACCATTATAAAATAAAAATACTAATTTAAAATTAAAAAATAATTTTTAATAACAGCAATAGTTCATGTCCCTGCATCATACTCTTTACAATGTGATTTTGCTGCTCCTCCCTTGGAGAAGTGTTTTGAATTTCCCCACTTCTTAAATCTGGCCTGTGACTTGCTTGGACCAATAGCATATGGTGGAATGTAATGCCAGTCACGGACTTTCCAGAGGCCTTACATGCTGCTGAATGATGAGAGACATGTCCCAGGCGCCCTTTTACCCCAGCTGATACCCAGCCAACTACCAGACATGTGACTGAGCTCATTCTTCCTAGATTAGCCAGCCCCCAGCAAGACCCACCCTCTGATCCAGACAGAAGAGCCAACACAAAATTAGCCCAGCCTGACCTAGCCACCAGTGATCCATATGACCAATAACAAAAGCTTTTTGTTTAAAGCTGTTTGTTATGCATCAATAGCTGAGTGATTCACTCATGCACAACAGTGTTTATACAAGATTATTGTTGTAACATGATTACTAAAGATTGGGAACAATTTAAAGGCTTGTCAATAGAAGACTGATCAAATAATTATAAGATCAGACAATGGAATATTATGCAGCTGTTCAAAAGAATCAGGCAGTTCTACATGAATCAATACAGAACAAATCCCATGATACATTTTTACATGAAACAGCAACATACAAAAGAATATATGGAAGAAGCTACTGATCCTGTAAAATATTTGTATTTGCGTAGACTTTCTGCTGGAAGTTATACAAGAAACATGACAACAGCTCCCTTTAGGAAGAGGAACTGGACGGCAGGGGAGCAAGAGTGGAAGGTAAAAATTCCTTTTCACTCTAGTCTTTTTTTATCTTTGGAATCATGTAAATGTGTTTTCTATTCAAAAATAAATAAAAGCAGAATGAAAAAAAATCCCGCGCCTTTCAAATTCAGTCTTTTATTCTCCTTTCCCAAGGTTTCTGAGAGATCCAGCAGAACCACAAACAGCAGAGAGAGAACCAGAATGTATTTTCTCCCTCCGGCTTCCAGAGAGCCTCCACCACGTGCTAAGTGAAGCTTGCTTCTCTGGTTCCCTTGTTTGCCCGTTTCACTGGGTCTGCACAACCCTGCCTGCCACTAGAGGGCAGCCTGAGGCTTCCTTCCTGGCAGGGAACCGTGGAGGGATCATGGGCTGCTCTGAATAGTGCGCTGTCTCCAAAGGAGGCTTTCTGTATTAAATTAAAGAATTATAACAATAATAATGAGTTTCAACTAGGCAGAAAAGCGTCCCAGAACCTCACCCCGGGCACCGGACCAGCCAGCCATTACTCTTCAGTTCACAGAAAGCCTGTGCATCTTCTGGGGTTTGGGGGTGGGGAGGGAGCACGAGGGAAGAGCGCATCTTTACTGGCTCTGTAGAACCCTGCGGGGATCTGGACCTTTAGGTTGCTAAAAACTGACTCTAAGGAGATCTGGAGGGTTTGCCACTGACTCCCTGTAAACTGGAAGTGGTGACTGTAAGTATGAGTTAAGCACTTAATTTATGACAGTGACTGAACTAAGCACCCTCCAGACTCTTCCATCCCCATTTTACAGATGAGGAAGTTGTGGCCTCAAAAGACAAAATAATTTGCTTCTGACTACACAGATGGCAGTGTGGGCCGGAGTAAGATTTGAAGCCAGGTTTCCCTGGTTCCCGAACCGCTGCTCTTAATGACTTGCTTCCGAGAGTAGCGGCTGGGTGGGATTTGCAAAGAGCTGGCTGAGAAACAGCGTGGGGAGGGACATCCGAGCCCATATTCACTGAGCCCCTCCTAGGTGCCAGGCGCGCATCCTTCGGGTAGACTGCGTTCTCCTGGGGTTAGGCCTTGTTCACGCTTGCGCTCCTTCGCATGAAGGAGCCAGCGGGGGCCAAGACCAGGAGGGAGACCCTGGGGTAGATACCCCAGGGGCAGTTCGTGTGCTCCAGGGTTCCCACGCCTCCGCAGAGTACAAACGAGTTGACAGGAGCCTGTCCCGCGAGGTCTGAGGAGGGGTGTCCTCTGGGCGCGGGAGCGCAAACAGGCCGTCTCAGCAAACAGAGCTCTTGATCTCATGCAAATGCCTGCGTTCGTGCACCGGGAACAAGAGAATGGGCCCGCAGCTGATGCGGGCTGTAGGCGGCTTTCCCGCATTCCCTTCTGTGGGGCATTGAAAGACCTAAGCGCTGGAAACCAAAGCGCCGGCGCCGCCGAACTCCGCGCCGCGCCGCGCTGGGGGCGTCTCAGTGCCAGTCTGCAAGAGGGGCCGCCGAGAGAGCCCAGCAGCTTGGTGGGCTCTCCCCCCGAGGCCCTCGCTCCCGACCCTCTACCCCTGCCTCAGCTTCCCCATCTGCACCGGGGGATGTTCAGAAGGGCTGGGCAAAGTGCCTGCTCCTTGCTGGAATCCTTTTATCCAGGCACAAGGAGGCGTTTGCCTTTCAGAAGAGAAGCGAGGCAATAAGTAAAGAAATAAACAGACAAGATAATTTCAGATAACAAGTGCTAATAAAATGGCAAAAACAAATAAAATGCGAGTACCAGACTTCTGTTCTAAATGCTATAAATACGTGTGTTTGCTCCTCCAATCTCACAACAGACCTAAGAGACAGATTATTACCCCCTTTCACAGATGGGAAAATGGAGGTTGAATCAACTATTCAAGGAAAATGAGAGGTTGAATAATATATTCATGGCAAAATAGGCTGAAGAATTTACTCAAGAGTCCAGTAGATGGTGGAGACTAGCTTTGGACTCAGTCCTGCTCCAAGGGTGACCTTTTAATCACTCCGTCTGCCACTTCTGGTCATGCTAAGGAAGATGGAAAATTATAAAGAGAGCACTGGGATAAAGGAGAGCTATTCTTGGAAAGGTGTCAGTGAACATCTCTACATCCCAGGGCAACTAAGCTGAGGCCTGAAGGAGTGGATACAGCTGTGCAAAGAGCTGGGTGGTCCAGGCAGAGGGAACAGCCAGGGCCAAGGCCTGGGGGTGGGAAGAGTGGACTCTTTACATTTCATAAATATAAGGAAGGTCAAGGGGGCTACAGCTCAGTGAGGAAGGGCAAGAGTGGTGGGTGAGCAGATTGCAGGTAGCCAGAGGCCAAGTGGAAAAAACTTTGCAGGTCTTGGCAAAGAGCCGGGATTTTATTCCAGGTTTGACAGGAAGTCTCATTGCTATTATGGCTGCTAAAGTTTTGTGTGGATAATGGGTTGGACTAGCCAGTGGAGGCCCCTCCTGCTCTGCCAGGCTTGGGCTGGAGGAGGAGGTTGATCACTCAGGTCTTAAACACACACTTCTTGCATCTGATCTCCTGGTGTCTAGGAGATTCATGTTGGCAGTCACCAATTCCCTAGCCCTTGGTCTCCAACACAAACTTGGAGATGTCAGATCAGCTAAACCCTCATTTTACAAGTAGAGGTGAGACTGAGGCCCAAATGGAAGGAACAGGGCAGGGGCAGTATCTGTTTCATACACTGATGCACAGCTACTAGCAGGCCTCAGATCCAGGCAGGGGACCCTGCCCTTGTCCCTGGTTCTCATACTTTAAAGAGCCTCTCTCTGGCTCCTCCAGCTGCATATGTCCCCACAGGGCCAAGGGGACATGCCCACCCAAGACTCTACTCCCTTTCTAGACACACTCTGGGGTCCCAGGATTCTTAAGCTCCCTTCCCAAGGGTCCAGGCTCATTCCAGGGCCTCTGCAGGCCTCTTCTGATTTGTTGTCTGCAAGCAAAACACTAGGCCCAGGATGTAACCAATAGGTCAATCAACCAACAGGATGGAGCATGGGTGAAGGGAGCTTGGACAGGCAGCCTGGAGCGCATGTGGGTCTGCACAGTGTGGCATGGAGCCAGGAATGAGAAGAGAGAAGGGAGAAGGCATCTGGGGAGCTAGGGGCTGGGGCCCAGCTCTGCCCACCACCACTCAACATCTCAGTCTGAGGAGTCCAGGGTTTCCAAATTGAACCTGGCCTTCCAAGTAGTTATGAAGTTATATTCCTTGAGGAGAAGGATAGAACATTTTCAAAACAATGTATTAGCTTGATATATAATATTTAAATTTTGGGAGTGAGTGGGCCCCAGGCCCCACCAATATCAGGAGTGGGTCTGGCCTAGAATATAAGAGAAATTCACTATTTATCAAGTAGATGGATTAATCTCATTTAATCCTCACACAGACTCTACAAGGGAAATAGCATCATCTGTGTTTTATTGATGAGGAAACTAGGCTTGGAGAGATTTAGTGACTGCCCCAATCCATCACATTAGAAAAGAGAAGAGTTGAGCCTCAAGCCCCAGTATGTCTGATTCCAAAATCCTTTGTAATTGGTTCATGATGAGTTCACACCCATCATGAACACCTATTGATCTTGTTGGATAGAAGTACTGTTTATATACATGAAAAAGGACCCCCTCCTCTTGATTATTGCTTTATCCTTTCAGGCACTTGGGAGGTAAGGGCAGGAGCTAAAGTCCAATTGAATGGTTTTGGGGAAACTGAGGCCTTGAGCAATAAACCAAGGTATCATCAAGGCTTTAACAAACAGAGTTGACTTTTCTTGTGTAACAAGCAATCGGGAGGTCGCCAGACCAAGGCTAATGTAATTGGTGCAACATCCTCAGCAAACGGCTTCCATCTCATCCTCTGTTCTGGTTATTTCTGGTTTTATAATAAACAACTCCCAAACAGTAACCATTGTATTATTTTTCTACAGCTTTGTGGGTCAAAAATTTGGGCAGTGCTCTGTTGGGTGAGAAATATCAACAACCTCAGATATGCAGATGATTTCCCTATAACGGCAGAAAGTGAAGAGGAACTAAAGAGTCTCTTGATGAGGGTGAAAGCGGAGAGTGAAAAAGCTGGCTTAAAACTCAACATTCAAAAAACCAAGATCATGGCATCCAGTCCCATCATTTCATGGCAAATAGAAGGGAAAAAAGTGGAAGCAGTAATAGATTTTATTTTCTTGGGCTCCAAAATCACTGGGGGCAGTGACTGCAGCCATGAAATCAAAAGATACTTGCTCCTTGGAAGGAAAGCTATGACAAACCTAGACAGCATATTAAAAAACAAAGATATCACTTTGCCAACAAAGGTTCATATAGTCAAAAGTATGATTTTTCCAGTAGTCATGTACAGATGTGAGTTGGACCGTAAAGAAGGCTGAGCACCAAACAATTGATGTTCTTGAACTGTGGTGTTGGTAAAGACTCTTGAGAATCCCTTGGACTGCAAGGAGATCAGACCAGTCAATCCTAAAGGAAATCAACCCTGAATATTCATTGGAGGACTGTTGCTGAAGCTGAAGCTCTAATCCTTTGGCTACGTGATGTAAAGAGCTGACTCATTGGAAGAGACCCTGAAGCTGAGAAAGACTGAAGGGAAATGAGAAAAGGGCAACAGAGGATGAGATGGTTAGATATCATCACCAACTCCATGGACATGAGTCTGAGCAAACTGTAGGAGACAGTGACGGACAGGGAAACCTGGCGTGCTGCAGTCCCTGAGGTTGCAAAGTGAGACGTGACTCAGCAACTGAACAACAATAATTGGGTGATCCTTCTCATCTGTAAGCATCAACTAGTCACTTTTCATATTCAGCTGAAGATTTTACTGGGATGCCGGTGCTTTCCTGGGATGACTACAGTGCTAAGCTCAGCTGGGTCCCTCTCTTTTTCTATGTAGTCCTAGGGCCTTTCCAGGTGATCTCTCCAGCAGAGTGGTTTGACCTTGCCAATAGCAGCTTCTGGATCCAAAAAGCCATGGCAGAAGCTGTCAGTTCTCTTAAGGGCAACACCTAGAATTGGCAGAACATCATTTCCACTCTAGTCTTTTGGTCCAAGAAGTCACAGGCCAGCCTAGATTGAGTGAAGGGAAAAATTGACTCAAATTGACTCTTCCTCTCGATGGAAAGAGGGTCAAAGAATCATCAGCCATCTTTAATTTACAAATAGCTGCTTAAGATCCAGTCCTCACATCTCAAATTCCAGCCAGCAAGGAGAAAGAGAGGAGTAATGTGTATACTCTCTCTTTTAAGACATTCTCTAGAAATCACATAAAACATTTCCCATTGGCAAGAGAAATTCATGGCCATACCTAAAATATGAAAAGGAAGCTAGGAACTGTAATCTTCATGCCAGGCTGCCACGTGCCCAGATAAAATTAGGAATTCTATTGACTAAGGAAGAGAGGCAAAGTGAAGATTGAGGAAAGACTGGAAATCTGTTTTGTTGTTGGATTTTTTTGCTACCAACAGCCAAACACATTCCTAATGGACATATTTCATTTTCAGTCTTGTTCCTCCTAATGCATCCTCCACCCTGTCACAAAAATAACCCTTCCTTTTTAATCATTCTTTTATGTTTCTAAAAGGTAAATCTCTTAATCATCCCCATGCCAACAGCAAGTGTCTGAAGTTTTTTGTGTGGGGGCCATGGGATTTTAGTGCCTAAAATAACAATAACAGCTTTCCCCACACACCAGGCACTACAGCAAGCACTGTATGAACATATCTTACTCGGTCCTCACGGTAACCAAATAGGAGAGGACTGTATTGATACATGAGGAAATGGAAGCCCAAAGAGGTTAAGCGACTCGCCCCAGGTCACACAGTGAGTAGGTGCAACATAAGAATTCAAATCCTTGTCTGTTTGATTCCACGGGTGTGCTGAAAAGCCTACATATGTGAAGCCCAGGGACTGTTGAGCGATAATCACCCTGGAGGATAAGCAAGGCCCTGCTTTGTGTGTGAGTGTCAGAAGAGGAAAACCTGAGCCAAGAGCCTGCAGATACCCCTTCCTCCCTGCGGTCCTTCAGTCAGGGAACCTGCATCAAATCCCCGTGTTTGGCAGGCATACTGAACTTCATGGAATTAAACTGGCACCTGGAATTCATTTCACTCCATTTCCTCTACACCCTGAAAGAACCCCAGGTCATGAGTAGGAAAGTTTACACAACTGTTTAATTGTTAAGCAGTGATCAGGGCACAAATCCAGCAACCCTCTGGCTTCTCTGGGCCCAATTACATGAGGCACCTTCCAGTTCTGAGGTCCTCCATTCTGACCCCAAGTTCTTCTTGCCTTTAATTTACCCTGTTTGAGAATCTACAGTGGCTCCGGATCCCCTTGGATTCAGCTTTGCCCTGCAAAGGGGATGGAGAAGGGGAAAGGGACAGACAGACCTGGGTTCAAATTCTGATTCTATTTTTGGTGACCCTCAGTTTCTGCATCTCTCAAATGGGAGGGATAATTCCCAGTCTACTAACTTGTTGGCACTTGCTGAGGACCACGTAGGACGAGGGATAGGAACGGCTTTTGTAGACCAGAGCCAGACAGGATGCAGTCTCCACTTTAGCAGATTGCATCCTTGGAGGGCAGGGCCAGCTGAGGCGGGGTGGGGTCAGGGGCAGTGCTGCACCTTCTGGGGTGTGGGAGGCTCCTGCCTAAGCCTTGCACAAGTGGCCAATGGAGGGCGTTTATACATAGGTGCCCTGTCAGGGCCACAGTGAATCAGAGCAATGGTTCTGGAGCTAGACAAACCTGTGTTTGAATCCCAGCTCCATCCTTACTAGCTGAGGGACCCTAGAACCAGAAGGTAACTTCCCTGTCCCTCTATATTCACACCTATGTGATGGGATAGAAAAGACAGCCTATCTCACTGTGGGTTTTTAAAGAACTGAATGAGAACTTGCCTTTAAAGCATCTAACTTAGTGCAGATAAACTGTCCCCTGATAGTAGCAGCAATGGTGATGAACACTTTTGGGGCTCTAATTAAATACTGTACTATGTGCTTCATTGATCAGCTTACATACTCTTCACCAGTGTAAGGCTGAATACCCAGCCCAAGGTCACAATAAGTGGCGAAGGCTGGGTCTGAACCTGAGCACAGGCAGTCTGCCCCAGAGTCCACCTTAATCCATGCACTATTCCATTCGGACTTTATATTCGTACCCAATAGTGCCTCCATAGCCACCACAGCAGCTGATTGGAGCAGGAGGTGTCACCTGAGCCAAAGGCTGCCAAAATAGAGGCCAGCCGGCAGCCACTGGTTTGGCCTGGTGCAAAATCTCCACCCAGCAGGGCTGAGCGCAGTTAGCTAAACTGATCAGTATCAATTGGTCTAGTATTGGTACTGTGTTTGAATCCGGATCTCAGAGTTGGAGAAATGCATAAAAACCGAAAGACCCCATAGGATCAGATATTACAAAGACAGTGTGAAAACACAGAGACTCTTACGTGAAGGCACATAAGTGAAGACAAGAAGGGGGCCCTGAACTAACTCAGTCCCTGGAGCACTGGCAGCTGAATGATTTGCAAGTGGCTAAACTGTCAGTGGGTCTGGGGAGACTGCAACACCTTCTGCTCTGTGCTCGCCTTCTGCAGGTGTCTGCACTTAGCAGCCAGAGAGGTCCCACCAAAAGGGGATGCTCACAGCCCTGTCCCAAAACACGAGGACCGAGGAACTAGTCAAGGAGGAATTATTTCAAATAGTTGGGAATTTCTTAAGTATAACTTTTTTTCCTTACTACAGAAGTCCTTGTGTCCCAGTTGTTGGCTCTCCTGCCAAAACTTGTCCTAGCCTGAGAGCTTGGTGGGGCGCTTTGCATTCCCACCAGGGATCCCTGTCACAGAACCACTGGTGAAGAGCTCTGGCTTTTCCCAGGAAGCTCCCAGGGAAGCTGGGTGCTTTGCCTCCCACATACACCTCAGCCTCCCCCCGCAACGGGGGCATCACGTTGGTAATTGATGAGACTGGTAATAGTTAAGAGGGTCATTGTACTAGTCTCTCTACTTTTCTGTACTTGAAATTTGTCTTAAAAAGAAAAAAAGGGGGGATGTTTTCTCTGATGTGCCTTCTTCCCCACACATCCTCAGAGGACTTCCTATTGCCCCTCTCTGCCACCATCACCCACGGCATAATTTCCAGCTCCCCCCGCCCCCGCCCCCCGCTCTGGTTTGACTGAGAGAGCAGTTTAGCTCCACTTACTAGCTGCCTGTCAGTGTACTAGAGTCATCCGGGAACACTCAAAAGCCTTTGAGGCCCAGTTGTCCCCCCAAGTCCCAAGATTCAGAGCTAAATGGTCTTCTGTGGGGGTTCTGGATGCTATGGGTTGGCAGATGCTCCCCAGCTGATTCTGGCACTTTCCGGAGTTGAGCAGCCATCTTGACAACCCAAAGCCATCCCTGCCCTTTGGCAACAGTTTTGTTACCTGAGCCCCCACTCTCACCCCTGGGGGTCCCACCACACCCGGCCCTAAGTGACTTGAGGAGTTGTTTCTTCCAAACCCAGACCATGTGCTTCTTTTACCCCAGAGTGTCTGCCTGGATGGCATTCTTTACCTTACCTTATGCCGCAGGGGTTCACATCATTGTCACCATTTGGAAAGCGCAGAGAAGCACCTAGGAGCCCACCACAGCCCCAATACAGGCCCGGGAATTCGTGAATAGAAAGGATCCATTGTTGCCAGTCACTTTAAGGGAACAGCTGAAAAACACATTCAAAGGATCCTGAGATAATGAGTATGCTAATATGATTTCCACTGGGTGCTTGTGCTACCTCCAAAATCGCTGTCAGAACTTCCTCATGGATTCAAAGCTTCCATTGAAGTCAATGGGGGATTTGAGTTAAAATAACATCAAAGTTTTTACGTGAATGGACAAAACTGGGGAGTTATGAATTAAGGGTTAGCTTGACGTTGGCCCTGACACTGCTGACCTTGAGGGGAAAGCAGGCTGTGAGGGGAGCTTCTGGCCAGGCTGGGAGTCCCTTGGGTGGACTGAACCAGCAAGTGTTAAATGGGGGACCCTTTCATATGACAAATGAAAACCTGCTCTCCACTCACTAGGTGGAGGATCCTGGGCAAGGCAAACCATTCCTCTGTCTGAGCCTCAATTTTCCCATCTGTAAAATGGCTTGCTTCCAGGATTAAAGAAGTATGTGTGTGAGAGGAGTCAGTTGTGAATAAAACAGGTGAACTCTGTTATTACAGTGGAGTTGCCATTCTAGTGGGGGAGACAGATACCAAACACAAGAACAGATCGTTAACAAGTAAGTGGTTGTAAGTGCTAGGGAGAAAGAGTAGAGGAGAGAGCCTTAAGGAAAAAGTTTTGGAATAGACAGACCCAAATTCAAATCCAAGCTTGCCCCTCGCAGCTATGTTACTCCTGGGAAAGTGATTTTATCTCCCTGAAGTTCAATGAGATCCATTGATCATTCATCCACCCACTGAACAAATATTTAGAGTTCTGCCTTGCGTCAAGCATTCTTTTGAGTGCTGGAGGGGCCACAATGAATAAAAGAGACAGAAATCTTTGTGCTTAGGAGTTTAAACTCTAGAGGAGAGAAACAGACACCAAGTAAACATACACGTATCTGGTGATGAAGGAAAATAAAGCAAGGTAAGGGATAGAGAATGATGGAGAGGCTGCTACTGTAAGCAGGGGGTCAGGGAAGGCCTCTGTGAGGAGGTGACATTGAAAAATAGGAGGGAATGAGCCACGTGGACAGAGCATTCCCAGGGGAGGAAGAGCATTCCCAGGGGAGGAAGCAAGGGCAGAGGCCTTGAGGCAGTACCTGCATGGGGTACATTGGTGCATGGAGGTGGGGGGGCCTAGAGAACCAGAGACCAGGTGCATGAAGAACTGCACTCAGCATGTGACTCTAAGTAGGAGTTCAGTAGATAACGGTTATTGTCTGTGCCCCTTTCATGAAAACTGGGGCAATAGGTCACTTTCCACTATCATAAAAGTTCTTGGGGATTCTCTGTGGATTGACAGCTTTTTCATTTACTTTTCTTCTCCTTTACTGAGCGAGAACCAGCAAGTCAAGTTCCTAGTCCACCTGCAAGCCCACCTCCCTGTCTCTAGTCTGAAGCCAACAGGAATGTCTGACAGGTGGCAGAGGTACTGGGGGTGGGGGCCGAGCGAATGATGGTCGTTAGATAATAATGGCAGTGTCTTGAATTTCCTTCCTCTCTGCAGCTTCACAAATTAGATGCCCTAGAAATGCTGTGCCCGTTGCCAAGATGCACCTCCATCTGGGGTGAAAGGTGACATCTGCTTAACAGCTGCATCTTATTTGAGAGTTGGCACTTAATTAAATTACTCAGCTCTGGTTGGGGCAGGCAGAACTGAGCAGCAAGGGGCAGGCCCATCACAAGTGTGCCTTCCACCTCTCCCAGAGTGTGCCTCCACACACCTGTTGATTCCACCAACCTGGACATCTCCACATTTCAATACACACCATGCTCTCTCAGGCTACCCCCTTGCCTTTACTCACGCTGCCCCCCTGCCAGGGACACTCTCCTGGCTGCCCACTTCCCCTGTGTCTTCCAAAAGGTCCAATTCAAACATCAACTCCTCCTGCACGAGGCCTTTTCCAGCTTCCCAGGCTCAACACATTTCCTCCCGTGAGCTTGCGCCATACTTGGTGAATTTCTTACCTGGAGCATTCATACGATTGTACGGCAACGTCATTCACCCTGCCGGTCTACGAGTTCCTCATGGTTAGGAACCATGTTGAATTCATCTTTGTGATTCCTGCATTATGCCCAACTCCCCACGGACACTTAATATGTGTTTGGTTAACAAATGGATGGATAGAGGGAAGGATGGAAGGAAGAGAGAAGGAAGAAGGGAGAGATGAACAGATGGATTTACTGCCACCATTTAAGTCTAAGCCACCATTATTTCTCAGTGGGACAAACACCAGTTTCTTACTAATCTTCTAGTTTCTACTTTTCCCCACAGTAGTTCATTCTACTCAGAGTGCTTAGGAATATTTTAATTAAAGAATTAACATTATGTCACTCCTCTGTTTAAAACCTTTCAGGAGCTTCCACATTCCTAGTCCTGGCCTACAAACCCATGTATGATCCAGACCCTTCCTGCCCTTCTAATCTTATCTCCTTGTTTTTATGCGTTCCAACAGCTTTGGGAACCAGCCAAGCTCCCTCTCACCTCAGAACCTTTGCATCTGCTATTCCCTCTGCCTGTAATTCACTTCCCCTGGCAGTCTGTCAACCTGGCATTGTCTAGTCCTTCAGATCCAGCTCTAATGCCATCTCCTCAGAGAGGCCTTTCTTAATCTCCTAGGAAATATCCACCATCTTGATCCCCAAAGCAAAGGGTGTCTGATCCAGCCAAAGTAGGCTTTGACTGCTAAAACCCAGCCAGCTTCCCAGAGCATCGCCCTCACCTGGGATGGCAGTTCAGATCCTTCCTCAGAGATAGCCACAAGCCACCCCTTCCCCCAAAGTCTCACTCCTCCTCTTCATCAACTGAAGATGCTTCATGAATGAGCTTGTCTGGAGCTGCTGCAATTAAACCGTCGGAGCAACATTGGACCATTTGTTTACTATGGCACTTAGAGCTGGAATGGCTTGTTGTTTTGATGTTTCTATTTTCAGCTTCGTTTCCTAAGGGTAGCAGGAGAGGGTAGGCAATGAATCCTGGTCTATTCAAGCAAAAAAGATGTTTCAGTGAATCCTAGCATTTCAGAGTCACAAAATTCTAGAATCATTGTCAGAGAATGTGAAAGCAGTAAAAATCCGCAATTTTAGTTACAGGTTCCTAAGTTCCTGGGATTCTAGAATCTTATACAACAAAAATTAGAATCTTAGTGTCAAATCCACTCATAGTCTTAGAGTGATGGAATCTTAAGAGATTTCTCACTCTGTTGCGTTCTCTGCTGTGCTATCAACTCCTCAGAAGACCTTCTTTAATGATCTTATCTACAATATGCACCCCCCAACCCCGCCACCACACCCATCCTCTATCACTCTCCATTGTTTTATTCTGGTTCATTTTTCTTCACAGCACTGATTACCACCTGATGTTTGATATTTATTTCTCTGTTTATTTGCTTATTGCCTGTCTCCCCCACACGTTGAATTGAGGTCAGGAACTCTGTTTTGTTCACTGCTTAGAAGTACTTACAACACTATCTGGCATGTTCAGTTCAGTTCAGTCGCTCAGTCGTGTCTGACTCTTTGCGAGCCCATGAATCTCAGCATGCCAGGCCTCCCTGTCCATCACCAACTCCCGGAGTTCACTCAAACCCACGTCCATCGAGTCGGTGATACCATCCAGCCATCTCATCCTCTGTCGTCCCCTTCTCCTCCTGCCCCCAATCCCTCCCAGCATCAGGGTCTTTTCCAATGAGCCAACTCTTCGCAGGAGATGTAGTAGGGACTAAAAAAAAATTTGTTTCTGTTCATCTAATAAATATTTTTTGAGTACCCACTTCATGTTGGCCATGTGAGATGTCCCAGAATGGGAAGTAGGTCTCATTTTGCACTGCTCAGATTCAATTGGTGGTAAACACACAGGGCACTGTGTTGAAAAGAATTCTCAGGTCTCATCCAAGCTTGAGGGTTGGGGGAGGGGGAGATTGATTAGTAATGTCTGGCATGGACCCAGCAATGGAGAAAGGTGTCATCTCTGCTCTGACCTCTAACTTAACAAAACTGAGGTCCAGAAGGGAATGGAGGTACACTAGAGTCAGCCAGCTTGGGGCTACTGCAGCCAGGATTGGAACCCCCCATCACTCTGTCTGTACTCTTTAGCCTCACCTCACAGGGCTGCTGCCTCAGCTTGAGTCTGTCTCGAGGGCATGGTTTTAATGCCCTCCCCATCCCCCCAGTCTTCCTGGGTTCACTCCTCCAGGTGCTCCCAGGAGTAAGGGGTAGCTGAAGTCCCTGGCCCTGAACCCAAGCCTGGGAACCTAATTCTGGAACACTGCCTGAATGCACAAGCCAGTTATTTTTAAAAATCCAAAAAGAAAAGGAAGAAAGAGAAAACAGTGCTTCGGTCTCTGCGCCAACCCTGGCTGAGAGAATAGAGACTTGAAAGGAACAAAGGGTTTCCTCAAACACGGCAGATCAAGGGCTTGGCTTATGTGGTAACCAGTAACCCACCACCGTGCTTTGTGACAGATCCTTTAGAAGGCAGAGGGCTCTGTTCCTGCTGCAGCTCTGGGGGTGGCGGGAAGGCACAGGGGACATCCTCGCCACCCCCACCCCCACTCCAGATCAGGCTGCTACAATCATAGACCTGGAGAACCCCTGAATGTTAGGGCCTCAAAGCTCTACAGAGCCTGGAGGCTGATACCCTCTTGGTCAGACAGGCAGGCAGAAGCCCTGGAGGGCTCATGGTCACAGAGGGAGCCATGGGCCAGGGCACTTCTCTCCTCACCAGGGCCCCTTTCAGGAGGATGGAGACTAGTTAAATGTTCCTATCTCCCCCTTTACCTCTTGTACCCATCATGACTGCCTTGGAAAGCCTTCTCAGGAACTCTCCCAACCATGAAGTTTCCTGTTCTCTTCCTCCCACAGACTTCTTTTTTCGAGGTGCCTATAGGGTACAAGTTCTGCCCTCTAGGTCTTCAGCATGTGCACTGGTTAGTTCTGAGATCACAGAATTGTAGCTGAGTCCCAGACATTCTTGTAAGGTGGGCACATACCACCAGGTTCTGTGACAAGCCCCTTACAGGTGGTGCCCCATGTGAGTGGCAAACAGTCCTGATATAGGCTCCATTATCCCCACTTTTCAGATGAGAAAACCAAGGCTCCAAAAACTGGAAAAAGTGCGTAAGGTGACACAGCAATGTTTTGGCAGACCTCACACTCGGACCCGCCGTCTCCTAAGCCAGCTTCCTGTTCCCCTACCCCTCCCTCGCGTATTAAAATCGACAGTGTTTCACCCAAGTCACGGAACTGAGGAAAGGCCCCGAGGGATCAGGCTAGGAATGAGGAGTTTCCCTCCATCTGATGCCACTCTGCACACACGTCACACATTCATCCCCAGCCCGAGTCAGCCCCAGCCTGGGCGTGGCACCAGCCCTTCCAGCCTCCTTGTCACCCCCCCTCTGTACTGGCTCACGGTGTCTCTGTCCCACGGCTCTTCCCTACCCTGCTTGTCAGCCTGTGTTGCCTCTCTTCTGTGGGCCTTTCTCTGCATCTTTGTCTGCCTCTGGCTCCCTGTCACATGCTCGCAGTCCCCCATCCCTGTACCTTCTCTTTCTCTCTCGGCATCTTGTGCTGTCCTCTCTCTGTATTCTGTGTCTCCTTTAATCCTCCGGCTCTGGTTCTGTGTTACTACTTCTCTTACCCAGCCCCCCTGTCTCTGCTTTTTGTGTCTCTTTCTCCCTAAAGCCACTTCTCTCTCTCACTCCAGCTCTCTTCTCTCTCTTCCTGATGTCTCTCTCTGTCTCTGTCTCTCTCATTCTCACTCCAGCTCTCCATCTCTCTTGCTTCTGTCTCCGCAGCCTTACTCACCTTCCCTCTCCCCCCACCCCTCCCAGCCTGCTCCTTCCCTCACACACCCCCACATTCCGACACATCCCAGCTTAGCTGTAGGGACACAAGGAGGGATGGGTCAGGGACACTCCAAAAGCTGGGGTCGGGGTGCTCGCATTAGACAGACCCAAGTCAGACTCTTCCTTTTCTTCCTCAGCAATGACTGGTTGCTTTCCTGGGAGGCAGACAAGAAATCCCTGAATAGGGATTTAAAGCACTAAGCTCTGATTCCTTCTTTTTAATATTTATAAAGACAGAAAGGGGATAATTTCAGGAAGATCATTTCAAGGCGAAAACCCACATATTTTCAATAGAATTATTCCAGAAAGCCCCTTTCCGGCTCATTGGAGTGTATAATTTTGTAAGTTAAAGACATGAGGTCTGGTTTCCAAGTTCCCTAAAATGACGCAGCTGAGTGAGGGCCGGAAAGGAAGTGTAAGATGAGAAGGAGGGGATGGCGGCAGAGAGAAGAAACAGACTCTGAGGCCACACATGGGCCGAGGGGGCAGCAGCAGCCAGCGGCCCTGCCAGGCCCTCCCCACTGCCCACGTCCCTCAACAGATCAGACAAACTCAGACATAATCATCACCAAATACCCATCTCCAATCTTGAGACCTCTAAGTCCAGAGCTGCAGAGCCAACTGGCCCTGCGAAGGGCTCACAGGCTCCTCAAGCAAGAAGCATCCAGAGCTGCCATCACCATCTTCTTCCCCAGACCTCTTCTGTCCTTGGCCTTCATCTCAACCATCCAGCCGTGCGAGTCTGTCTTGGGTCCTCCCTCTCCTCTGTCACTTCTAATTAGTTGTCAAGCCTTGTTGACTATACACCTCCCCCGGAAAATCCCTCCATCCACACTCCCAAAGATGGACCTCAGCATCCCTGGCCTGCTGCTGCTGCTGCTGCTAAGTTGCTTCAGTCGTGTCCGACTCTGTGTGACCCCATAGACGGCAACCCATCAGGCTCCCCCATCCCTGGGATTCTCCAGGCAAGGACACTGGAGTGGGTTGCCATTTCCTTCTCCAATGCATGAAAGTGAAAAGTGGAAGTGAAGTCGCTCAGTCGTATCCGACTCCCAGTGACCCCATGGACTGCAGCCCACCAGGCTCCTCCGTCCATGGGATTTTCCAGGCAAGAGTACTGGAGTGGGGTGCCATATCCCTGGCCTAGGCCACTGTAAAGGCTCTAAACAGGGATCAGGGCCTCTGGTCTGTGTATGGAGCTCTCCAGAGCCCAGCTCTGAGAATGATCTTCCCTTCTTCAGAAACAATCACATCTCCAGTCGCTTGAATGGTGGACACCAAATTCCTCTACCCTGGCATCCACAAATAGCCACAATCTAACAACTTTATTTCTTCATACTCACCCTCTTATCACAAACTCTTCATATGGCTAAAATGAGCCAGTCTTTTCTCTGTCTACCCAAAAGCAATGAGAAACACTTTTGTATATCCAAACCTTGGCAGAGGCTCCTCGCTCCTCTTGGAATGCCAGCCTACTATCTTGGCTTGTGTATCTCCAACCCAAACTCAAGGCCCATCTCAAATGCCACCCACCATCTATGAGGAACGGATGTAATGGCTCATTGTTCTTCTTTCTGCAGGTTCTCTTTCCCTCTCTTTGACATTTCACTTTGAACATGAAATAGGTGGCAGGGCCTGTGAGCAGGCAAGCTCTGTGGCTAAGACAGAGGGAACAAGAAGAAGGAATCTGTCCTTCTGACATGCTCCCAAACCAGACCAAGCTGGATCCTATGGTTCTGATGAGTGCCTGAAATTGTTGGCAGGATACTCGGCTAATAATTACAGTTATCAAAGTAATTAGCAATATCATTGCAAAGATCAAATATTGAGCACCTACTATAAGCCAGGCCCCTGCTATGGGCTTTGTCCACATTATCTCATGTAGTTCACCATAAATCAATATCGTGGGGACTGTTATCACCTCAGTGGTACAGGGGACGAAACTGAGGCTCGGCAGCTGGCACAATATCACACTGTGAGTCAGAGGTTCAGGATTCTGGCCAGACCAGAT
The DNA here is from genome assembly GCF_003369695.1 of Bos indicus x Bos taurus. NCBI lineage: Eukaryota > Metazoa > Chordata > Mammalia > Artiodactyla > Bovidae > Bos > Bos indicus x Bos taurus. Next base: position 30,065,772 of record NC_040088.1, read on the forward strand.
CAACTTTGGAATCCTTGCGTTTAACCTCAGACACACTGAAAACGCTGACACCTCAGTATTAGCAGGAACTGAGTGATGAGGTCCCTGACTCATTCCCACTGAAGGGGGCCCACAGGCTGTGAGCCCACAGCCACAGCCCCTCCCTTGGGCCCAGCTTCCCCATCTCTTCAATGAGCCAGTTCCTGTTAAAAGCATGGACCTTTTAGATACTGATTCTGCAAACCCCAGGAGCACAGCTTGTCTTCTTTCCCCGCACCTTCCCAATGAGAAAGGCACGGACGGGAGAGGCAGAGCATCGAACTTCAAAAGACATCCACAGGAGCAAAAGTGGTCCATTCCCCCACTTACCCCAGTACCAGACTTGGCTGAGATTACTCCCTGGTCTACCTCTGAAAGCCCTCAGGGATGCTGCCAGCCCATTTCCACCAAACTCAGCCTCACTGTGACTCCTGCCAAAGGCTGGCCCCTAATTATCAGACTCTGGCTCCACCTCTGGCCAGGGCATCTATATCACCCTCCTCACTGGTCTCCCTGCTTCCATCCTAGGCCTTACCTACGCAGTGACCTTAAACAAAAATCATGAGGCCTCTTTAGTTCTTGAAACCCTCCATGTTAGATAGAATAAAGCCCAGACTGTTCCTCCTGGCTCTCAAGTCCTGTGTGCTTTGGCCCCCAGACTCCCTGAGCTTCAGAATCAACCTTTCAACAGGGCTCAGGATAAACCAGCTTCTTTCCCACCTTGGGAACTTTGTTCTTTTTCTCTTTCCTCAGTTCTTTTCCTAGTCTCTTCTTTCTTCTCCCTCAGTTCAAAAATCATCTTTTCCCCAAAGCCTGATCCCAATCATTTACAGTAGCTTCTGCTGTATATATGTTCACACCAGTGATGCTGCTCCTTTCTCTTATCATGCAGTTAAATATTTCAGTGTTTCTAACATATTGTCCATCAGAGGCAGCAAAATGGCAGATGAGGATACTCCAAACTCTCATTCCTCCCACGGAAGCACCAAAAACAAAAATAAAGACCCAGAAACTGGGCCGAACTAATATAGGAGCTCTGAAAAACAATCAGAAATTTATAGCAACTAAATGAACACACAATCAAGAAAAATCCACCTTCAAAACAGTAGGAAATGTTTTGTGGTGATTTTATTAGCTCTTCTTCCATCCTCTCCCTGGCATAACAGTGATCTTGGTCTGGGGGAGACAGCAGCCCAGTTCCTAGTTCCCTCGCTCAAACCAGAGGTTGCAAGGCAGATCTTGTTTGCAGCCTTCTGACCTGATGAGAACTCCCTGAAGAACTGGTCCTTGTTTCATCTAATTTGGATCTCAGGTAGGGAGAAGCAGCAGGCACCACGCATGAAAGCGTCAGGGAGAAGATAGAACCAAGACGCCTGGGTCCATAGATGGTTTGTTGTAAGTGTCCACCCATAATCACGTGCCTCAGACATCTTGATTGGATATTCACTTGGTTGCTATAAATCTTGTACTGTTTTCCAGAGCTCCTATATTAGGTCAGTGCAGTTTCTAGTTTTTGATTTTGTTCTTGATGCTTCCGTGGGAGGGATGAGAGTTTGGAGCTTCCTAGTATTCTAGTCTGCTGCCTATGATGGGCAATACTGAACAGGCCAAAGAAAGATGCGGTAAACCTGAAGAAAGAACAACTGAAATGTTTGAGCCTGGAGAGCAGGGGGAAAACAAAGAATGAAGAAAAGTGAATAAAATCTAGGGGACTTGTAGGACAGCAACAAAGGACCGATATATGTATTATGGGAGTCCCCAAAGAAGAGGATAAAAAGAGGCAGAGAAACTATCGGAAGAAGAAAATGGCTAAAACTTCCCAAACTTGATGAAGTACATGTATCTACAAATCCAAGAAGCTGAATAATTTCCAAGTAGGAAATTTGTTGCACTCTAACCAACCCACTCTGTGCTGTATTATAATCAAATTGTAAAATGCCCAAGCCAAAGAAAAAACTTGAAAAACAGCAAGAGAGAGGTGACTCATTATGGACAATGGAGTTTTAATGTGATTATTAGCCTACTTCGCAGCAGAAACCTTGGAGACTAGAAGGAAGTGGGAGAATATATTTGTGTCAAAAAAAAAAAAAGATTTCAGCCAAAGGAAAAAGGATATAGAAAAACTATATCCTTCCAAAAAATGAGGGAAGAATTAAAGACACATCAAGATAAACAAAAACTGAGGTAATTCATTACCACTATACCTAACCTATGAGAAATTCTAAGGGAATCCTTCAGGTTAAAATAAAAAGATATTAGATAATAACTCCAGAGAAGGCAATGGCACCCCACTCCAGTACTCTTGCCTGGAAAATCCCATGGATGGAGGAGCCTGGTAGGCTGCAGCCCATGGGATCGCTAAGAGTCGGACACGACTGAGCAACTTCACTTTCACTTTTCACTTTCATGCATTGGAGAAGGAAATGGCAGCCCACTCCAGTGTTCTTGCCTGGAGAGTCCCAGTGACGGTGGAGCCTGGTGGGCTGCAATCTGTCGTCTCACAGAGTCAGACACAACTGAAGCAACTTAGCAGCAGCAGCAGCAGATATTAACTCAAAGCTGTATGAACAAATAAGAATATCTGATAAAAGTAAGTACTTGGGCAAATGTAAAAGCAAATATTATTGTAATTTTGGTTTGCAACTCTACCTTTTATTTTTATAAGATTTAAAAGGCAAAAGAATAAAAATTAATTATAATTCTATGTTAATAGGTACGCAGTGTTTAAAGATATAATTTGTGACATCAGTAACTAAAATAGGAGAATGAACAGAACAATAAAAGATTGGAATTTTTGTGTGCAATTGAAATTAAGTTGGTATCCCTTCAAATTAAATTTTTATAACTTTAGGATGTTATATGTAATCCTCGTGTTGTTGCTGTTCAGTCGCTCAGTCTTGTCCAGCTCTTTGCAACCCCATGGACTGCAGCACCCCAGTCTTCCCTGTCTTTCACTATCTCCTGGAGCTAGTTCAAACTCATGTCCATTGAGTCGGTGATGCCATCCAACCATCTCATCCTCTGTCGTCCCCTTCTCCTCCTGCCCTCAATCTTTCCCAACATCAGGGTCTTTTCAAATGAGTCAGCTCTTTACATCAGGTGGCCAAAGTACTGGAGTTTCAGCTTCAACATCAGTCCTTCCAATCAATACCCAGGACTGAATTCCTTTAGGATGGACTGGTTGGGTCTCCTTGCAGTCCAAGGGACTCTCAAAAGTCTTCTTTGGCACCACAATTCAAAAGCATGAATTCTTCCGTGCTCAGCTTTCTTCATGGTCCAACTCTAACATCCATACATGACTAAAGGAAAAACCATAGCTTTGAACATATGGACCTTTTTTGGAAAAGTAATGTCTCTGCTTTTTAATATGCTGTCTAGGTTTGCCATGGCTTTTCTTCCAAGGAGTAAGTGTCTTCATATCATGGCTGAAATCACCATCCACAGTGATTTTGAAGCCTAAGAAAATAAAATCTGCCACTGTTTCCATTGTTTCCCCATCTACTTGCCATGAAGTGATGAGACCAGATGCCATGACCTTTGTTTTTTGCATGTTGAGTTTTAAGTCAGCTTTTTCACTCTCCTCTTTCAGTTTCATCAAGAGGCTCTGTAGTTCCTCTTTGCTTTCTGCCATAAGGGTGGTGTCATCTGCATATCCGAGGTTATTGATATTTCTCCCGGCAATCTTGATTCCAGCTAGTGCTGCATCCAGCCTGGCATTTCAAGTGATGTACTCTGCATGTAAGTTAAATAAGCAGGCTGACAGGATACAGCCTTGTCATACTCTTTTTCCTATTTGAAACCAGTCTGTTGTTCCATGTCTGGTTCTAATTGTTGCTTCTTGACCTGCATACAGGTTTTACAGGAGGCAGATCAGGTGATCTGGTATTCCCATCTCTTGAAGAATTTTCCACAGTTTGTTGTGATCCACACAGTCAAAGGCTTCGGCGTAGTCAATAAAGCAGATGCTTTTTCTGGAATTCTCTTGCTTGTTCTATGATCCAACAGATGTTGGCAATTTGATCTCTGGTTCCTCTGCCTTTTCTAAATCCAGCTTGAACATCTGGAATTTCATGGTTCATGTACTGTTGAAGCCTAGGTTGGAGAATTTTGAGCATCACTTTACTAGCATGTGAGATGAGTGCAATTGTGTAGTAGTTCTAACATTCTTTGGCATTGCCTTTCTCTGGGATTGGAATGAAAACTGACCTTTTCCAGTCCTATGGTCACTGCTAAGTTTTCCAAATTTGCTGGCATATTGAGTGCAGCACTTTATAGCATCATCTTTTAGGATTTGAAATAGCCCAGCTAGAATTCCATCACCTCCACTAGCTTTGTTTGGAGTGATGCTTCCTAAGACCTACTTGAGTTTGCATTCCAGGATGTCTGGCTCTAGGTGAGTGATCACACCATCATGGCTTATCTGGGTCACTAATATCTTTTTTGTACAGTTCTTCTGTGTATTCTTGCCACCTCTTCTTAATATCTTCTGCTTCTGTTAGGTCCATACAGTTTCTGTCCTTTATTGTGCTCATCTTTGCATGAAATGTTCCCATTGGTATCTCTAATTTTCTTGAAGAGATCTCCAGTCTTTTCCATTCTATTGTTTTCCTCTATTTCTTTGCATTGATCCCTTAGAAAGGCTTTCTTATCTCTCCTTGCTATTCTTTGGAACTCTGCATTTAGGTGGATATATCTTTCCTTTTCTCCTTTGCCTTTCTCTTCTCTTCATTTCCCAGCTATTTTTTAAGGCCTGCACAGGCAACCATTTTGCCTTTTTGCATTTCTTTTTCTTGGAGATAATTTTGATCACCACCTCCTGTGTAATGGCACAAGCCTCTGTCATAGTTCTTAGTCACTCTGTCTATCAGATCTAATCCCTTGAATCTATTTGTCACTGCCACTGTTTAATCATGAGGGATTTGATTTAGGTCATACCTAAATGGTCTAGTGGTTTTCCTTACTTTCTTCAATTTAAGTCTGAATTTGACAATAAGGAGTTCATGATCTGAGCCACAGTCAGCTCCCAGTCTTGTTTTTGCTGACCGTAGAAAGCATCTCCATCTTCAGCTGCAAAGAATATAATCAATTTGATTTCGGTATTGACCATCTGGTGATGTCCATGTGTAGAGTTATCTCTTGTGTTGTTGGAAAAGGGTGTTTTCTATCCCCAGTGCATTCTCTTGTATCTATACTAATATCAGACAAAATAAACTTTAAGCCAAACATATAAGAGACAAAGAAGGACTTTATATATTAGTCAGTGTCAATTGAACAAAAAAATAATAGCAATAATAAACATATATGTACCAAATATCAGTGCTCTAATGTATTATCCATCCTACTTCCTGAATGTTAGTTCCATGAGAGCAAGACTGGATCTGTATTACTCACGGCTTTGCTCCAGTGTCAGGTACTGTGTCTAGCTCACTTCCCACTATTCCCAGCAAGTGACTACAGGGAAGCAGGCAGACAGAATCTGGGGATTGCCACCAAGCTTCAGTCAGGGAGCACTGGCCACTGGTTGTCCTCAACTCTCCCAACTACCCTCTCCCAAAAGTTTGAGATCTTTTCTTTGCCATCCTTGGGCAAATCATGAAGATGAGAATGAAGGTGTTTAAGAATTGTGGGCAATTTGAGGATCCTCAGCCAAGCTGCATAATAGGAAATGTGAGGAACCAAGGGAGGGTGAATCACTGGAGGGCATCCAGTCTGATTGGCTGTTACCTATGAGGACACTGAGGCTTAGAGATGTCAGGGGACCAGCTAAAGTTCACACAGGAAGCTAATGGCAGAGCTGGCACTCAGATTCAATTCAGCTGACTGCCCACCCCATGCTACTTCTATAAAGTTGCCCAGGGGACTGCCCAAGGCACTGGCCATAGCTTGCACTTCCTTAAGTCCTTCACTTTCACTCCTCCCTGCCTGCTCCATTTCTGCATGCCACTATTTGCTCTCCATCCTCATACCACACAAGATTATTATTTGACTCTCACAATGGCCTTGTGAAAGAGCCTTTGTAAGTCCCATTTTACAGATAATATAACTGAATAGCGAAAACAGGAAGAGGTCAGCCAGTGAAGAAATGGGGGGCTAGAAACTTGCCCAGTTTTCGACTCTAGGTTTTAAGGTCTGGTCTGCTTTATCAGATCCTTGCACATATCAAGAATTTGTTTCAGCAAAACCCATCACGCTCATTGTCAACTTGCTAGGAAAATCTTCTTCCAACCACAAAAATTCCTGGCTCCCGTTCTCCTATGGATATCCCCTTTCATCTCATGATGACCTTGGATGACCAAGTACTCTCCAAAAAGAAGCATGCAGAGAAGTTGGGGCCCAGACTCCAGATTGGAGGCATAGGTGTGGATGTGGGGTCTCCCAGATCTGGACATCCTCAACCTCAACTAGCTCAGTGCACCTGCCACTTGATAGGTGCTGAGCTAAATGCTTTGCAGGTATTATATCAAGTTCATGCCCACCATGCCCAACAAGATCAAAACCTCCACCCCATTTTGCTGCTGAGGACACAGAAGAGAAGTCGCTTGCACAAGCACACTCATGGTCATTAGCTGGCTGGCCAGACATGCTTTTAATGTCTTAGATCATAGACCCCTGAGGTCTGTGGGTGGTGGCAGTGGATAAAAACCCTGAAAATGTACAGAACGGCGTGTGTGAGCTGTGGCTTCTCCCAGGTCACCTTGGCATCACTTGTTTTTTTCTTCTCAGGAGTAAGGAGCAGTGAGGGTTGGGGCTGAGGAATCCCAGGGTATTTTTGCTCAAACTCTGTTCAAAACCTACTTCTGAAGGGGCCTGATCCACATGAAGAAAGGGACAGACATGAGATGCTGGGTGTCTGGCCGAGGCCTAGGGGTGGGGATGGGGGTATCTCAGAACTCAGCAATTCCTTCCTTTCATCAGTGGTGGGAATTCCAGGACTACAGTCAGGAGAGGACCAAGCGGTGTCGAAGGTGGGATAGAGAGTGTTCCTAGGGGAAGGCAGGGGATCCTGGTTCTTCCTCAGTTTGGGGGCGGGATTGTTTTACCTTTAGGGAGGCAATTGGCTGGAGGTCCCATGTTCTGGCTGCGGTTGCTCGATCCTCTTACTTTTCCTGTCAGTGAGGAAGCTGTTTACTCCCATAAAGTCATTTATTCCCTGATAAGATCAACCTCATTGTTAGACAGAATTTTCACTTCCTGTCCGGGAGGAGGCAAAAGGCAAAATTCCAGCACTTGGAGCCCCATAGACAGTCAGTGTGAGAGACGCTGTAGAAAACACTGTTCAACAGCCCCTGTCTCCAAAGTGGGGAAACCGAGGTCCAGAGAAAGGGAGAGTTGGGGAAAGAGTCAGCGGCAGAGCTGAACCCAAGTCCAGCCCTCCTGAAATGGCCAGGCCCCCCCTTGCTCTGCACTCTATCAAAGAACCCTGAAATTCCCTGTGCTGGCTTTTGACTAAAGATGCCACTTGCCATCCTTAGAAAACATGCTAACAGAACATTTCAACAATATTTTGTGTAATGCTCTAATATACTACAATAACATAACATTCAAATACTACATTCTGACACAGCTTAATATTCTACTTCAACATTTTAGCACAGTTCTAACCCACATTCTAATCTAACACTCTGAAGCACATACTATTATAACACCCAACATTACATAACGTCCTGCTGCTGCTGCTGCTGCTAAGTTACTTCAGTCGTGTCCGAATCTGTGCGACCCCATAGATGTCAGCCCACCAGGCTCCCCCGTCCCTGGGATTCTCCAGGCAAGAACACTGCAGTGGGTTGCCATGTCCTTCTCCAATGCATGAAAGTGAGAAGTGAGAGTGAAGTCGGTCAGTCGTGTCTGACTTTTAGCAACCCCATGGACCGCAGTCTACCAGGCTCCTCCATCCATGGGATTTTCCAGGCGAGAGTGCTGGAATGGGGTGCCATTGCCTTCTCCAAATGTTCTGCTATAATATTATAAGGCAATATTCTAACCTAAGGATATGACATTTCTGTATTATTTGAATACAATTCTAAGGCAACACTCTAAAGTAACTTTTTAAGTAATTAATACTGAGGACTCTGAGAGCCTAAGCCTCTGAATTTCACTGGACAAGGTGACACAAAAAGCTCAGTTAGGCTGACACGCTCATGACTTTGAAACAGACCAGGCTACTTATCGCACATCTGGCCATGCCCAATCTGCTTCTGATCTGTGAAGCCAGAGCACCCCTTAGCTCTGGGGACCCCAGAATCCAGGTCAAATGGACCCAGATGGCCCCCTCATAGAGGGCCCACTTTCCCCAAGGCACAGTGTGGGACTCCTTGACCTCTGGCGGCCACCTCTCCCCTCTCTCCTCCGAGCCCCATGTTTCTATGGGCTGGGGTAGAGTGAGGACTTGGTGAGGGAGAAGGAGAAAGAGACTCATTTGGAGATCTCAATTGGAGCACCCTGGGAGAGGTGAAGACAATCCCACTATTTGGATCAGGTTTTCCTTATTTTTCTACTTGGGTTACTAGGGCTACAATAGGAGGATGTGTCTGGAAGGCATAGACAGGAAGGAATAGGAGAATCAAGACCTCAGAACAGCATTATCTTCTTTGAGTCTGAGGAAACCAGAATGTTGGAGCTTAAGGATAGGTGAGAGCAAGAGTTTCAGAACTTATTCTGGCCAAGGATCCAACTGTTCACCTAGAATTCTACCCTGGCTGCTCCCCAACCTCAGATTTCCCATGTTTCATTCCCTCACTTTCTTTGGGTCCCTCCTCCTCCAGTGTCACCTCCCTGAACAGCCCTCTATGACCAAGAGTCTAAACAGAGAGCCCCTCTTGCTGGGCCCTCTTCCTTGAAGAGTTCTCCTTCAGTACCTATCCCTGCCTGATGTATTTCTGGTGATTACTTCATTCATCTCCTCGCCCAAACCTATGGTTCTTTAAACATCAGTGTATACTGGAGTCGCCTGGGAGCTCTTTAAAACCCTGATCACCCACTGCAGACCAGTTGAAACCAGATCACTGGCATGAGGCCCAGGCATCAAGGATTTTTTTTAAAGCTCCCCAGATGATTTCAATGGGCAGCCAAGCCTGAGAGCCTGAGTTAGAATGTCAGCTCCTGGTGGCGAGGACCTCATCCTTATTAACAGTATCTGATGAACAGTAGGTGCTCAGTAAGTATCTGTTAAGTAAATAAACACATTCATTAAAATACTTCTGTTTTAAATCTTTTCCACAGAGGGAAAAAAATAGTACCAAAAAGTTTCCCAGGGAAAGGTGAATATTCTCCTTCCCTAGACTAAGTTGAGTCTCAAAAGGTATGGCAGCATTAACCTGTCCCTGTTCCACCCAAAAACGAAAGGAAAGTGCATTCCCCACAGAAGGCATAGCACGTGCAAAGGCCCTGAGCATTAGTCTCTGAGTGTCTCAACATGTCTGCCTTGGAGATTCTTTTACCCTCTCAGGATCTGTTGGCCTGTGCAACTCATGACCTTGTGGGTACCCTTCCAGAAAGCTTCCCTAGGAGTTCTGCTTCTCCAAGCCTTAGTTTCTTCTTCAGTCAATGGGGATGATTATCCCCATAGCCTCCTAGTCCGGGAGAGTGGTGGTGGTATTCTGAGCATGTATTGAGATAACAGATGTTATCTCAATGTAAAGGACTGTGCATCATAATGACTGAGAACCCTCTCTGTGTCAGGCATGGGCCTTGTTTTTTAGAAATGCCACCTCACTGAATCTATTCAACAGCTGTAGGTGAACCGTTGTGCCGTTTCGCAGATGGGGAAACCAAAACTCTGAAAAGTGTGAGACTTATCCAAGGCCATCCAACCTGGAACCAAAACCCCAAATATCTGTTCATCTCCAAAGGCCATGGAAGCCTCAGAGTCTTTTGACCTCACAGGTACCAGGTCTCTAAGATTTGAGAATGTCCAACTCCATGAGTACCAGGTGGTCAGGACAGAGCAGACAGTCTGGTTTCATGATTTGTTTCACTCCCATCCAATTGTTTGCCAAACGAAGGAGTGGGGGGTGGGGGGTGGCTGGTGGCTAGGAGCCGGGGCTGCCCAGTCACGGGGTGGGCTTGTCTGACCGCCAGCCAATCCGAACTACCGGAGCTGGTGTTGGAAAGGCGCTGGCCCCATCTTGCCGGGACACTCTATCTTTGTCTTGGGGTACAAAAGAGGCCTTGTCTTGGCCCAGCAGTGCTTATTCCACATGCTCCCAAATGCCCCAGCCCCTCTGCCTCGAGAAAGGCCCACTTTGTCGAGTCAAAAGACTAACTTGTTTCTTTTTCATCAAAACGTGTTGACTGACCTGGTTGATTTATCTTGGGAAAGTGGTGGATGAGGGAGGGGAGCGAGGTGATAGAGACCAGCGCAATCCAGAAGGCCATATAGTCCAACCTGAATTGAGGGTGGACACCCAGAGGGTATGTGAGACAGGGGGATAGCTGCACACTGAATGTGCTCTCAGGACAGTCCCCCAATCTCACTAGTGCCCTGATTCCACTATTAGCAATTCATTTATTTGGCTTCAACCTTTGAAAGTAGCTAAAAAAAGAAAATAAAAACTTCATTTCAATGAGACTGCTCTGTTATCACATCTGAATGTGAATTATTTTTCCTGAGAATAAAGGTGAGTCAGTAGTAAAAGAGAGGAAGCAGTAGAAAGGGGACGACTAGGAACCCAGAAGGAAGGAGGAGGGTACTACTCAGATAGAAGGGGATTAAGTCAGTAAAGAAATATAAGTAGACTTTTTCTTTGGTAGTTTTCCCTTGAAATCAGTCCTCTCCCTCCACATCTACCAATTCTATTGTTCAGTCTTTTCATTCACTCAGTCATTCTTCCATTCAAGAAACTTGTTGAGCCTCTACTCTGTGCCAGAGACTCTTTCAGGCCCTGGAACCACAGTGGAGAATGAGACCCCTGTCTTCAGGAGGCACCCACTCTGGGGGAGCTACAGTGTGCCGACAAGTAAGCAAATGCATTAATGTGATAACACAATCATTGAGGTGGAGCTATGAGCTGTGAGGAATAAGACAGGGTGGCTAGAGAGTGGCTAGCACGGGGGAAGAGCCGCTTTGGCCCAGGCTCCCTGAGGAGGGTACGTTTGCCTGTGGTTGGACAATGGAAAGAACCAGCCATGGGGAGGCTGGGGGACAAGTCAGAGGGAACAACACACATGGAGGCTCTGAGGTGGACTGACCTGTTATCTTCCAGATGCACAGAGAAGGCCAGCATGATTGGAATCACATGCCTGGGAGGAGAGTGGTAAGGGAAGAATCCAGGGGCAGGACAGACCACGGGACTGGGAGGCTCCTAGTTACACACTTGGATTTTTATTCTGGGTGAGATGGGTTTGCCAGAGGGGTAACATGAGCTAATTCTTATTTTTATGTCCTCCCCCACCACCCCTGTGCTGTGTAAGAACTGATCGGATAGAGCCTGCTGCAGCCATCAGCTGACAACTATCGTGGCTGGGCTCACGAGGGTGACAGCGGTGAGGGGAGAGTGGAGAAAACTGAGGCATACTTTTAGAGTGGGGGCTGGGAAATGTAGGTTCTACTTCCTATCTGCCACTGAATTCCAGTGTGACCCGGGCCAAGCCTTCCCCCAAGCCTCAGTTTCCCCATCTAGGAAGTAAGGTCCAAGGAGGCTGGAATAACAGAGGCCAAGGTCTCTTGCAGCAGGGACAGCCGGCCTAGGGGTTCCTGAGCCCCTGACGCTCTCAGAGGCGGGGACTGTGATCCAGTTACTAATCCAGTCAGGCCTCGTTGGCCCAAGGGCAGCTGCGGAAACCTGGTGTTGATGCAGTGACTCACGCTTGGTCCCTCTGCTGTCAGCTGAAACTGGGACAGCCAGGGGCCTGAGACTCGCCTGCAGGCTTGGAAAGGCTGGCAGGATGCCACCACACAGCTGGGGGAAGGAGCAGGCTGCCAGCACCAGGCTTCCTCTGGGGACTGACGCTCCAACCACGGCGGCCACCGTACCTTTCCACCCGGCCCAGGCTTGGTACTGGGACTGAGCCCAACCTCTGTGGGCTGGCAGGAGAACACAACCTGCTGTGTGACCACCCCATCCCCTCTTTTGGTGAAGTAGACATTTCTACCCCCATTTTATTGATGAGGGAACAGAGGCCCAGAAGGTGGTAGGTGGCAGAACAAGGAATTTGAAACTAAATTTGACTAATTTCTTTGTTGTTGCTTCATAAGTATGGAGAGAACAGGAGTGAAAAAGAAAGAAAGGGAAGCTAAATATGTTTTAATAAATATAGAAACTCAAAGTCACACCTCATATTTAGCTGGGGCTGCGGACTTTCAAACAAAAACTCCTTCATCTTACAGCTGAAAGTACATCGTTTTCGCAATGTTGATAAGCCACTTGACCACTGTTCACAGCTCTTTGGCTGCTCTTTTATTCGTTTGTACTTTCAGCAAATATTTGATTGCCAAGGATTCTGTGAGGCTCTGATGAGAAGGTCATAACCATAAACAAAAAGTGACTTAGTGCCTGTACTCGCTGGCTCCCATAGTATAGAGGGTGAGGCAGATATGAACAAACAATTTTGGAGACTCTACAGTTGTTTTCTTATTGCGGGTTACAGTAAGTTACTTCCTTCTCTGAGCTTCTTCCTCCATGAGGCGGCAGTAGGGATTAGATAAATTGTTCTTATCACTTGCTGTGAGTACCTTCAACCAGCGGATGACTGCGTGAGCGGGGTCCGCATGTGAGATGTCAAGCTTGGATGAGATAGGCTAGAGACTTTGAGATAGACAAGACGGGGAGAGTCTTCAGACTGGAATAATGCAGGTCTGACACTTGGGGAGGGGGAAGGGAGAGAAGGCCGGTTGCATAGTCAAGAATCTTAGACTACAGCACAACTCCAAGAAAGGTTCCACTATGTTGGTGGGGCATCCTTGAGCAAAGGCATAATCAGAGAGGCTCTGCATCTCTGCAGGGTGTCCTGCTTCAGTACTCCTGCCTTGCTCCGTCAGTGGCTGAGAGCAGCCCACAGGAAGTGGGGGCTCAACAGAAACAAGGTGGCATGTCCCAAGGGGCAGCAGCTGCAGCTGTCGGTCAAACCTGCTCCCTGCAGCAGCAGACCTGAGTGGTGTGTTTTCATGGCTCCCACAGAAACCAGACTTGGCCTAGCACCAGAGTCTCCAAATCCCATGCCAACCCATCAGAACAACTTAGCACAGCATGCTGCACCCTCAGCGTGCTAAGTTCACTGGCTAGTGGAACTTCAGGGAGGGTACTTGGCCAACGTCAAGAACACACCCTGGACAAGTTTTCGATTATGCAAAGTGGAAAATATGATGAGAAGCAGACCGAAGCAGGGCCCATTTGGACCAGACACTGCTGACTTCAGGAAGGGGAAGTTGGAACTACTCTTGCAACAGTAAGGAGAATCCAAAAATATACCAAGGAGACAGCTGCTGCGAGCCCTTGCTACTCAGGGGAAATGAACTCTGGGAGGGCTCACTCCACCACGGAGGAAAGGCTGCTAGGGTGCTTGGGTCCCACTCAATCAGAAGGGGCTTGGCGTTTCTAGAGAAACTTCACTGCTCAGTGCAGAAAGGGACTTCTTCACTCATAGAGTCCAATCTTCATGGGGAAAGTGAGCCCTGAATGGGGACAAGAGCTTCACAAAGCCCCCTAAGAGTTATAAGCTGCTTACACCCTGCTCTCTGGGGCACCTATGCCGCCACCGGATGGGGAGGGACTGATACTCTCAGACATTAGTCAGCTCGTGGTGGCTAAAAAAAGAAGCCTCATGGCCCTTGTGAGGAACACATCTCAGCTTCAGGTGCCAAGGGGCTGCTGCCTCCCCCTTGCACCAGCAGTTGGATTCTACCACTGGGGCCAGGGCAATGGGCTCAGAGGAGGAGGGTCCTGGAAAAAGCAAGGACCCTCCACTCCCAGGAGGCCTTCCTCCTCCCACCTCACAGCTTTAAAATGATAAAAAGGACACAAAACCACTGGCAGTAGAGGTTGTGAAGTCATCACTCTTGCCAATGGCCCCGGGGGAGTTGGGGAGAGCTCTGACCCCCGCCCGGCCCAGGGGCTGTTCACATCCGGAAAGCCCATCTCCTGGGCATGAAGGGACATAGTTAGCATGGCCCTGGCCAGAGGAGTGGCCCGTGTACAGGTGAGAGCGCCTGGGGACCTCAGAGGTCCCTGGCTTCAACTTCTACCTTTGACTTTGCAGATAGGAGAGCTGAGGCTCCTGGAGGATAGTGATAGGCCGCTGTCACCTGACGAGTTGCCTGGGGTTCTCCCCAGCCCTGGAGTAATGCCAGCAAACCCGAGGTGCTCAAAGAGCCTGCCCACCCCACCCCGGCATGAGCAGGAAAAGTGATGCTTACTGCTCATTAGCACTAACTCTGTGCCAGGTACATGTTAAACTTCCTGCAGCCCTTGGCAATTCTATGAGGCAGGCATTACTCTGAATCCCATCTTCTATATGAGGAAGTTTAGATGAGGTGCCAAAGGCCACAGGCTGAAAACTGGTAGAACCAGTACTTGAGCCCAGGCAGGGAGGCTCCAGGGTCCGGGCAGTTAACCGCAAGATGCCTGCCTCTTGTTGAACAGGTGAAGACAAAACTCAGGTACTAATAACGATTGTTTACTTGAAGCCACCATTCACTGGCACTTATAAAGGGAGATGCTGTACTAAGTGCTCTACATAAATACATTCATTCACCCAATAAACACTGGGCATCAGCATATGTCAGACACCAGCATACAGTTGTCAAAAAGAATCAGGATGCCTGCTTTCCTAGAGCTTCTGTTCCAATCTTCACATGTTGAAGGTACACTTATCCCCGTTTTTAGATGAGACACAGAGAAGGGGTATCACTTGCCCACGGTCACACAGCAAGGAGTGGCAAAGCCCACATTAGAGCCAGCTCTGGCTGAGGCCTCATCCTCTGCTTTTAGGGACTCTTTTCCAGCAGTATGTCCAGAAGAGACTAAACCAGACATGGCTACACCGATGTCTGTTCAGGGTTCAGACCCTTTCAGAGCCCCTGAACACACCATCCCACTTAGCCTTAGCCTCGGTTCCCAGCTGGCAAATATACTAATGGTTCTTTTCTCTTCAAGATGTTGTGAGATTCCTTCCTCCCTCCCTCCTTTCTTTCCTAAAGCTAATTATGATGCCTCCTGACACTGTACAGACATCACAGGTTTATGAAACCCCTCCTCCACTTCTGGAGGTTATTTTTACTCAATTGTGCAGAAGATAAAACCCAGGGGTCAAAAAGATGAAGTGATTCACCCAAGGTAGCAACCAGATCAGAATTGGAACCCAGACATGTGTACCTCAAAGGGGTCCCAGTCAGGGTCATGGCAGGTCCTGGCAAGAGCAGACGGCACCGGTCAGTTAAGTCGTTTGATCCCAGTTTCATAAAGAGATGATTTACAAGGGAATGGGCAGGGTATAGGAAGCCCCAAAGGATAAAGCAGTACCCCAGAACTGATGCAAATGGATTATCAGCCTAAAGGGTGAGAGGAGAGAGAAGCTACTGTCATCCAGAGACAGAAAGCTCCCTGAGAGTAGTTGTGCTTTCAGTTGGGGGACATGGCCCATCTGAGATGACCCTGCAGGGATAGAGCTGGGGAACAGATACCCTAACCTCGCCTCCTCCCTCCCACAGCCTGCCATTGCTCCCCATGGGCCAGGTCCAGCTGAAGGCCAGAGGACAAGGGAAGTCATTGACATGATCCCTGAAGAGCAACCTCCCAGGACAAAGAGCAGGGAGCAGGGTGGGAAGAGGACCTAGGAGGGAAACCACAAGATCTCTGGCCAAAATCAAGTGTGCCTTCTGTACTTACTGCCCTGCCCTTGCATGGGCACAGCAGGCTCTGTTGCCTGTACAAGCACGGCCACTAATGCATAGTCAGTATGGCTGGCTCACGACACAGAAACAAACAACCTGCAATTCTCAAGGCTTCAGGCGTGCAAAGTTTATGGCCTGAGAGCTGGCCACTTTCTTCGGTAAATTGAGTCTCTTCGGAACATAGCCATGAGCACTCGTCGACGTCTTGTGCACAGCTGCTTCCTTGCTACAACAGCAGAGTTGAACTGCTGCAACAAGCCTAAAATATTCACTTTCTGGCCAAGAAAGTTTGCCAACCTCTGGCTTAAAAAAAAAAAAAAGGTTTGTTTCTTATTCATGTTACATGTCCATCTGCAGTTGGTGGGGCCTCTGCTCCATATCTATCGTCCTAGTCAGACACCCAAGCTGGCCGCCCTCCCATCCAAAGCCCACCAGTCTCCCTGGCGGCGTGTAGAGGAAGCAAACACTTCCCAACTCTGAGGCTCCACCAGGAAGAAGCGTGCCTCACTTCTGTGCACAGATCTTTCACTAAATCAAGTCCCACGGCCATGTTTAACTTCAAGGGAGGCAGAGAGCACAATCCCACCAGGTTCCCATACGAGGAGAACCAGAAATAGATCGCAGACAACACCCCTGACAACTGCAGCCTCTGAACACAGTGAATGGGTGTAAAATAAAGAAATGAGATGCCATGTGTTACAGCAAAACTCACCAGACTTCCTGCTGGGCACAAGGCTCAGCAAGCCAGGCAGGGTCAAGGCTGGGGGTGGAGAAACTAGAGAAACATACAAGGCACCCCAGCCTTGCTCCCTGGCTTTATTATATTATCTACAGAAACACCCTTGAGACCAGATGGGCCCTGGGTCCTTTCCTTAGAACCCAGCCTTGAATATATGTGTATGGATGGAGGGATAGGGGCAGTCTTGGGCTTAGACTCCTAGGGGCTCTCTTCTCTCCCTATCAGGGAGCAGAAGCTGGCCAAAAACCCAAGAGATCTTGTCTTGATTGCCGGCTTCATGACTCGACGCCTTTCAGCTGTGTGGACTGTGTGGGTCACTACCCCTCTCCGAGCCTCCATTCTCTCAGCTGTAACAATCACGTCACCATGTGGTTCTCAAGGTGAGCTCCTGGGACCAGTAGGCTCAGCATCACCAGGGAACTGACTAGAAATCAAAGTCCAGGCCCCGCCCCACCTTCACTGAAGGGAAACTCTAGCTGTGGGGCCCAGCATTCTGGGTTTTAACAAGCCTCTCAGGTGACTCCGGTGCTCGCTCAAGTGTGAGCCGCTGGTAGAAAGTGAGGCTTAAATGAATTGAGATGTGCAAAGCCCAGGCACGAAGCTGCTCTCCCTGCAGCTTCCCACCTCCGTACGTGACAACTCTATTCTGGCTTAAGCCAAAAAGCCCGCAGTCATCCTGGATCAGGGTTCTCCTACCCCAAGCCTGCAGCTGAACCTTTAAAATGTAACCAAAGGTGCCTGCTGGTCACCGCCTCCTCCCCTCTAGCCGCCCCAGCCTCCATCATCTGACACTCACCTACCGCAATAACTTTTCAGTCCACCTTCCTGCCCTCGCTCCCTGCAGCACCTCCTCACCCCAGCCGCCAGAAGCATCCTCTTAAATACGAAATCAGATTATTCCACTCCTCCGCTCAGAACCTCCAATGATTCCAACTCACTCCGAAGAAAATCCTTTAGGACCCTGCTAGGTCTGACACCTACTGACCTCCCCACCAACACGCTCCCCTCTCTTGCTCTGCTCCAGCCACAAGGACCTGCCCTCTGCTCCTCCAACATGCCAGACACGCTCCCACCTCAGGACCTCGGCTCCAGCTATTTCCTCTGCCACAGACCCTTTTCTGGATATCCCCATATGGCTCACGCCCTCACCTCCTTTGGATCACCATTCAAATGTCACCACCTTAGAGAAGCCTTCTCTGACCCTGCCATCATGCACTGTCCCCATCCCCTGCTCTGTTTCTCTCCATAGCACTTATCAGCACCTGACACACATCTTTACTGTTTCTCTATTTACTGTCTGCCTCTCCCCACTCAGAGGGAGGTCCATGAGGCCAGGGACTGCCTGTTTTGTTCACTGCTGTATCTTCAGTGCCTGGAATACTGCCCGCACAGAATAGGCCCTTAATAAATATTTGTCAAGTGAATGAATGAAAAAGTAAATGAATTTTTTAAACAGCAACAACAAACAAGTAACTGCTATTTCCCCTCCTGCTCCTACTGTCAATGACTTGATCCAGGGCCCTGACTGGACCCAGTGTGAGGCTGCCCCATGAGCACTCCCAAGAGTTACACTTCAGAAAGACCCCAGAACTAAGGACTAGGGCTCTTGAGTACTACTCTGGAATCAACAGGCCTGGGTTCACATCTCAGTTCTCCCACTGTCTAGCCCTGTAACCTGGGGCAAATCACATCACCTCTCTGATGCTCAATTTTCTCACCTCTAAAATTATGTTAATGATGTCTAAGTTATAGGGCTGCTGCAAGAACTACAAAAGGGCCATGTGAAGGGTGCAGCATTACACCTGGTACCAACTAAGCACTCAATACAATCGCTATTCTTCTGCTTTCTTCTACCAATACCCAATGGCCTGGGGTATCTGGGCAGTGGGAAAGTTTACCAGGAGTATAGCTGACTTCAGGAAGAGGGGCCTGGATTTGAATCCTAGCAGCTGCCATCTTGCTACATGACTTTGAACAAGTCACTAGTCCTCTCTGGGCTTCCACGACTCCATCTGAGGGATGGGAGTAGGGGGTGTTGCAGGAGCTGGTCTCCATAGTCCTTGCAGCTTCCTCCCCAAGTCCTTCTGAAGAAACACACCTGAAGTCTGGGCTGATGGAGCCCTCTGTGTGGCCCACACCATGGAAGCCCCTGGGCTGAGCCGGCTCAGCACGTGCTGCCCTCTCCCACCTTCACTAGCTCTGTGGGGGCAGGGTGCAATGGGTGCAGTGCTCCACGGTCTCCAAGGAAAGAGGCCCCAGCACCCACTTGGGCAGTGAGCCCCTCCTTCAGCCCTGCGACTCACCCCCCTCCTCCCATCCCTCGGCTTTATGACCTGTTTTATGAGCCCGGCCTGGCGGCTTCCACGTTGCCATGGGAACCAGCTTGGTGCAGGCTCCTGGCAGCGCAATCTGAGATTGGCAATTTTAAGTCAGAAACCAATCCTGAGAAGGGGTGAGGGGGGCTTCCAAGGGTTGGGGGCTATGGGACCCCAAGGATGCATGGTGCCTGCCTGTCCCTCTGCTCTGCACCAGTTCCTATGTACCACAAAGCTCAGGGACTCCACACCTGGGAGATTGTGGGGCTGTTGGAGCCCTGGAGGGGTCTGGAGCTGTCTGGGAAATGAGAAGGGGCATTGAGTAGGGTCGTGGAAAGCTAACAGAGCTAGAGGGGTGGATACACATGCTCAGGGACATAGATACAAGGACAACTCAAATGTCCTTACAATGGTATATGTGGACACACACAGACTCAGACACACACAAAGAAACAGAGATATGCACACAGCAGTCACAGGGAAAGACACACATATGCAGAAATCCAGAGGGATACTCAGGCGCCGCCCAGACACACAGAGACCCAGAGACACACGCAGATACACATAGACGTACGCACCTCGACAGCTATGTGAGCCAGGCACACTGACCAACCTCTCCAAGACGCAGTCTGGTAAACTGTCAAATGGGTACCGTAATCCCCAGCTTAGGAGGATAGGGGAGGAGTAATGGGTGGAATACCTACAAGTGCTTAGACACCTTCATTCATCCACAGTATGGACGGAGCTTCTGCTATGTGCCAGGTGTCTCCTCTGAGCTGCAAGAGAGCTAACGAGGACCAGCTTAGGAAATTCACAGGTGAGTCAGGAAGAGAATAAACAAATGCACAAGCAAAACAATTTAAAACTGTAAGACTTGCCATGGGGACAATAAAAATAGGTGTGACTTGGGATAGAAATGAGTTAGTGTAGTCAGGGAAGGCTTCTCTGAGGAGGCAATATTAGTCTGAGATGGATATGATGGAGCTGGTCATGCAACAGTGTAGAGAAGACAAGTTCAGTCAGCAGAAACATCAAGTACAAAGTCCCTGAGGTCCAAAGGCAGGGCCCCATGGGTCCGAGAACACCAAAGAGGCCAGGGCAGCTGCAGCAGAGGGAGTGGGGCAGGCAGTGAGTCTGAGCGAAACTGGGGGCCAGGTCAGGCAGGGCCTTGAAGGCTGAGTTACGGACTGTGAGTGTCATCATGTACGAGGCGGGACCCACTGAAGGGTTTCCATCAGGCAATGACCTGGTCAGAACTGCATTTGAATGGGCTACTTGGGCTGCTGGGAGGAGACAGCCTGGATGAGGCAAGACTGGATGTGGGGAGAATAAGGCGAGGCTGTGGCAGCATCCAGGAGAGGGATGACCACAGGCTGGACCAGTAATGGCAATGGCGGAGAGGTGGTCCAGGAATTCACACATTCGGTGCATTTTTATTGGGTTTCTACATTGTTGCAGGCACTGGAGACACAGCAGCAAGCAAAACAGAAATGCCTGCCCTCTTGGAGTGTAGGGTCTAGAGGGAAGAGAAAGGTTAATCAGTAAATAATTTTAACAGAATACATCAGTGGGTGATGGTGGTGCTGAGTGCTGCGAACAAAAACAAAGCAGAGAAGGGAGAGCGTGGGGAGGCCAGGGAGGGATGAGTCAGTTTGTAGTTTTAAACCTCAATTTTGGGAAAAGTTTCACTGAAAAGGTGACATTTGAGGAAAGATCAAGTTACAGGAGTGAAATTGGGGGTTGGTGGGAGCAAAGATTTCCAGTCTGAAGGGTCAGCAAATGCAAAGACCCTGAGGCAGGATCATCCCAGTGGGTCTGAGGAAAGCAGGAGGTCCACGTGACTGTGGTGAAGTCAGATGTGGGATGCAGGCAGATCACTGCAGGGAGGAGAGGAAGGAGAGAGAGAAGAAAGAGAGGGTGGGGCTGAGTGTTTAGGACAGATCACAGGACCTGGATGCCTAGACTGGGGAGGGTGAGTCCATGTCAGTCTGGGGCAAGGAAGCAGAATCTCCACCATTAACCCCTAAACCTTCATCAGCCAAAAAGTAAAAAAGTAGGGGGATGAGGGAAAAGACGTTCCCATGAAAGGAAATTAGTCAGAGGTACCCTCATCCAGGACAGATTCCTGACCAGGTCAGAACAAATTTCTCCTAGTGGCTCTGTCAGAGCTCCTGCTGCCCTCAAGATGCAAAGAGAGAGGTGGTGGCAGCCACAACTTCAGAATCAGGATGACTTTGGGTGGAGCCTAGAACAAGTCACTGCCCCCGCCCATTTGCTGCTGGCTTGACCCTACCTCCTGGGATATCAAGATGGAGTAGGAACATGTACAGATAGGATCTGTCCCAGGACAGCAAAGGATGCTGGTCATCCACATTCAGGAAACTGAGCAGGTATCTTAAGGTGGACTGGGGCTGGGGGTCTGATGGGGCCTCAGAAAGCGCAGAAAGGGGGTGCATGACCTTTAGTAACTGGTCTTGGGGCTCCTAACCCTGCCCAGAGATACCCCAGCCTTGACAGTGCAGCAGGGGGTTCCCGGGGTGAACCCCTAAGCCCCAGGTGAGCGGAATGGATTTCCTGTGCAGCAGGAGGTTAATCTGGGCGCTGCTCCCAGGGCTCTCTAGGGCCTAGATGCCCTGGGCTGGATTTCAGGCTTGTTAGAGGCTTGACACAAACAACTTTCTGGTTTTGAGTTCTCGGCTGCCCCGCCCTGCTTGAGGGGAGCAGGGAGGCTTGAGGGGGACTCACGGTGCCCTGGTCTACCCCTCAAGTCAGCCCCAAGCGGGCCCCACTTCAAGGCAGCTGGCTGAGAAGCCCTCCCTCCCTGAGCCTCATCCTTGTCTGTCCAGAGGGGACCATGACCCTCATTCACCTGCCTCCCAGAGCTGGAGGGAGGTGAATTAAAGGGTGGAAGTGAAAGAGCCTGAATCATTAGAGAGTCAGGGAGCCTCTGAGTGCCACCCAGAGGGATCTGTGGTGAGTGAGGAGAAGAGACCTGTGCCTGCTGCTTCCGAAACCCCCTGCTTCTGCCCTTCCATGGGGCCTCTCCCCCAGTAGTCCAGGGATTCTATTCTGTAAAACACATAGGATCCAGCAATTTCACTTCTGGGTATAAATCCAAAACAACTGAAAGCGGGGACTTGAACAGATGCTTGTACACCCTGTTCACAGCAGAATTATTCACGACAGCCAAGAGATGGAAGCCACCAAAGTGTCCATTGATGGATAAACAGGTAAACAATATGTGGCCTATACATACAGTGGAATACTATTTAGCCTTAAAAAGGAAGGAAGTTCTGACACTTGCTACAATGTGGATGAACCTTAAAGGCATTATGTTGAGTGAATTAAGCAGTCACAAAAAGACAAACACTCTTTGATTCCACTTACATAAGGTATCTAGAGTAGTCAGGTCCCTAGTGACAGAAAGTAGAACATTGGTTGCCAGGGCAGGGGGTGGGGAATATGCAGAGTTATTGTTAATAGGCACCTGGTTTCAGGTTTTCAAGATGAAAAGTGGACATGGGTGGCTGTGATGGCTGCACAACTCGTGAATACACTTAATGCCACTGAACTGAACACTTAAAACAGTAAATTTTTTGTTATACATATTTTACCACTATAAAAAAGTTGCATGTACATCACACACACACACAGAACCACCACCACCCCCCCCCCAGATCAAGCCTCTGCTCAATATCTTTCTGTGGTTCCCATCACACATCCCACAGCACCCCCCCACCCCATGCTCTTCACCCCCAACCTCTCTGCCCAGCCTCCTACTCCTCCCCTGGTTCAACCACTCTGGCCTGACTGAACTTGTTCTTTTTCCAACCCACTAATTTCCAGCCTTAAGGCCTTGGCACCCGCTGTCCCTTCTGCCAGGAAGGCTCTACCCCAGAAATCTACAAGGCCTGTCCCTCCTCACCCTCCAGATCCCATGTCATATGTCACCCGCTTAGAAGTACCCCCCCAACCACCTGAACTAACAGCCCCCAGTCCCACTCCTTTCATACTTTATCCCTTTATCTGAATTTATGTCTCTTTACAGTGTTGATCACCGCATGAAATCACACTTTGTACTTATCTGCTCTCTACTTGATTAGAATGTCAAGACCAGAGGGCAGGAATCTCACGTGAGTCGCCCTAGAACAATACCTGACACATAGTAGTAGGTGCTCACTAAACAGTTGTTGCATGAATGGAGGATGATCCCATAGATGTACAATATTTGTTCACACTTTTTTATGTCAGTGCAGGTGTAAACATGCAGGAAAGGCCTGGCAGGATGCCCACAGGCCTTCAGCAGTGAATCAAGAAGGAGAGTGGGCAGAAGGGGCTGTGGGCCGTGCTTGGCAAAGAACTTTTCACGGTTTACTCAGCGCACCCAGGTATTGCCTGAGACTCACAGTGGAGCATGTGGTCACGTGGTTCAGTTCAGTTCAGTTCAGTTGCTCAGTCGTGTCCGACTCTTTGTGACCCCATGAATCGCAGCATGCCAGGCCTCCCTGTCCATCACCAACTCCTGGAGTTCACCCAAACTCATGTCCATTGAGTTGGTGATGCCATCCAGCCATCTCATCCTCTGTCGTCCCCTTCTTCTCCTGCCCCCAATCCCTTCCAGCATCAGGGTCTTTTCCAATGAGTCAACCCTTTGCATGAGGTGGCCAAAGTATTGGAGTTTCAGCTTTAGCATCAGTCCTTCCAAAGAACACCCAGGACTGATCTCTTTTAGAATGGACTGGTTGGATCTCCTTGCAGTCCAAGGGACTCGCAAGAGTCTTTTCCAACACCGCAGTTCAAAAGCATCAATTCTTCAGTGCTCAGCTTTCTTCACAGTCCAACTCTCACATCCATACATGACCACTGGAAAAACCATGGCCTTGACTAGATGGACCTTTGTTGGCAAAGTAATGTCTCTGCTTTTGAATATGCTATCTAGGTTGGTCATAAGTTTCCTTCCAAGGAGTAAGTGCCTTTTAATTTCATGGCTGCAATCACCATCTGCAGTGATTTGGAGCCCCAAAAAATAAAGTCTGACACTGTTTCCACTGTTTCCCCATCTAATTCCCATGAAGTGATGGGACCAGATGCCATGATCTTAGTTTTCTGAATGTTGAGCTTTAAGCCAACTTTTTCACTCTCCTCTTTCACTTTCATCAAGAGGCTTTTTAGTTTCTCTTCATTTTGGTTATTGATATTTCTCCCAGCAATCTTAATTCCAGCTTGTGCTTCTTCCAGCCCAGCATTTCTCATGATGTATTCTGCATAGAAGTTAAATAAGCAGGGTGACAATATACAGCCTTGACATACTCCTTTTCCTATTTGGAACCAATCTGTTGTTCCATGTCCAGTTCTAACTGTTGCTTCCCGACCTGCATACAGGTTTCTCAAGAGGCAGGTCAGGTGGTCTGGTATTCCCATCTCTTTCAGAATTTTCCACAGTTTATTGTGATCCACACAGTCAAAGGCTTTGGCATAGTCAATAAAGCAGAAATAGATGTTTCTCTGGAACTCTCCTGCTTTTTCCATGATCCAGCGGATGTTGGCAATTTGATCTCTGGTTCCTCTGCCTTTTCTAAAACCAGCTTGAACATCTGGAAGTTCACGGTTCACGTATTGCTGAAGCCTGGCTTGGAGAATTTTGAGCATTACTTTAGTAGCATGTGAGATGAGTGCAATTGTGCGGTAGTTTGAGCAATCTTTGGCATTGCCTTTCTTGGTCACATGGTACCTCTATAATAATTTTTAAAGAGCTCTGAGAGAGCGATCTCTGTCCCATGTAGTAAGTATCCATGCCTGATATTCTCACCTCACCTCCTAGCAAGCCCTCGGGCTGCTACTATCAACATCATTTCACAGTGAATCTCATTCTCTACCCCCAGGGGGTCCTTGTGCTCCTGCCACACACCAGGCACCATTCTGGGCTCAGAGACACCAGAGTGAAGACACAGTCCCATCTTCATGGAGCTTTAGTGGGAGGCAAGCAATAAACACATAAGTAAAGCTTGTCTATGGGACAAGGATGCTATGGATGAGGCAAAGTGGTGACAGCTGAGAGTAGGACAGCAGGGAAGGCAGTGGAAGAGGGGTTGCAGTTGAAGGAAAGAGGGGCAAGTCCTCGCTGGAAAGGTGACATTGGAGCAAAGACCTGAAGGGGCCAAGGAGGGAACCATGTGGATCCATGAGGGCAAAGGCCCAGAAGCAGAAGCACCCCAGTTCCCTGCGTGCTGGAGCACTCACCAGGAGGCACCGGGGCTGGGGCAGGCTCCAGGGGAGGGAGGCTCAGAAAGGTGGAGTCCCTTGCCTCACAAGGAGGAGGGCAGCTTGTCTGACTGCAAAGTTAGGGCTCTGAACTGCCAAAGGCCTGACACAAGCCCTAGGGTGTGAAACCTCACAGGTTGAGCAGGTCTTAGGTGCCAGGCGCTGCACTGGGTGTGCTGGGGAATCACACTGGTAAAGCCCCTTCTCCTGGTGCTGCTGCTCCCATGGAGGGTTGAGAGGAGCCTGTGAGAGGTCAGCAGAGAGTCGGGCCAGTTTCTACAGAATCATGTGATTGTCATTTCCATTTCTGTGTGTGCTGAGGTGGGCACATGTGCACACGGCATTCATGTGCCTACCTCCAAGTATGTGTCTGCCTGAGCCACATGCTCTGGCTGAGCAGGGGTCTCGAGTTAGATGGCAGTGTGCTTAGCCCTCTGTGTCTGGGTGAGTGTGATGCAGTGGGCATCCTTGTGTGGCTGGGTTTGTGCATCCTGGAAGGGCTCCAGGTCCATCAGGGGGCACGTACCTGTGCTGCAGTTGTTCTGTCTCTGGAACATGGCTCCCTGGGTTGGAATCTATATTCTGCCACTTACCACTTTGCCAAGGTACAACCTTGGCAAATCGCCTAACCCCTCTCCACTTCACTTTCCCTGTCAGTAAAATGGAGACATTAATAAGACATACCCCATAAGGTGGCTGTGAGGATCAAATAAATTAATACATATGGAATACTTGGAACAGCACCTGGCAGATGCTGAGAGCAATGTGTGAGATGTTATTACGCCAGGGCTCTGTCTGCAGGGGTGCCTCCCAGTGCCGGCCCTGTCTGTGTGTCTGTCTGTGGCACAGCCTCAGTCTCCTCCCTGTGTTCGCAGTGCATACTCTTCTCTCTGGCCAACGAGAGTGAATGCGGGGGCCGGGGCAAGGACTGGCAGGAGGGGGCTCCCGCCATGGCTTGGCCAGCTGGACTTTTCACAGCCCAGTGGCTCTCTTCCTCTGAGCGGCCAAGCAGCTAGATGGGTGAGCAAAGGAGGGGCTATTCTTCTGGGTTGCCCTGGGCCTGTGCTGGAGCCAACTCTAGTCCTGACCACAGGGCCTGTGCTTATATACCTGATGCCCCACAGGATCAGGGCATCTCAGAGGACAGTCATGTCTGAGCCACCTCTGTGTCCCCACATCACAGGATTCACTCTTAGTGACAGCTGACACTTAGAGCTGGCTCAGTGTCAGGCCCTATACTCACACATGGCCTAATTCTCCTCACATTAGTGTATTGAGATAGGGCTTTCCATTATTCCCACTTTACAGATGGGGAAGTCTAGGCACAAAGAGATGAACTGCTATTAAAGTTACACAAACCAAGCTGTCTGGCTTCAGAAGCTGCAATCTTTCCTCACGTCTCTTTTACTGAGTTGGGCTTCCCAGGTGGCTCAGTGGTGAAGAATCCACCTGTCAATGCAGGAGACACAGGAGACACGAGTTCGATCCCTGGGTCAGGAAGATCCCCTGGAGGAGACAGTGGCAATCCACTCCAGTATTCTTGCCTGGAGAATCCCATGGACAGAGGAGCCTGGCTGTATACAGTCCATAGGGTTGCAAAAAGTTGGACATGACTGAGCACACAGGCTTTTTACTGAGTTACATATACTGAATTAAATTTACTAAATAAGCATGTATTAAATGAGTAAATCAATGAACTAAAAACAAAAGAATAAAGTCTGGGGTGGAAAGAAGTGGCTGAGAAAAAGGTGGGTAGTGATTCTGGCAGAGGAGGGGACCAGCTTGGCACCCTGCTGCGAAGCCCTGGGGAGGGGAGGGGAAGGTAGATGGGGCCAGATGGCAGGGGTCTGGAAGGCTGAGCAGAGGGGCTTGAATCTGAGCTGGCTCCACTATTCAGAGACCTGGCCACAGTGAAGTGCCATGGGGACAGGCCACCTGGATCCTTCTTTGTGGATAAATTGGTGAGCTGAATCCGGGCCTCTGCGAGAGCTCATGGCTGAAGGTGGAATAACAACGGAGTTGGTTGGAACAGAAGTCCTGCTGTCAGTCTGGGGCTGGAATCCTGGGGCGCTTGCTTGCTGGTCAGGGGACCTTGGAACAAGTCACCTACCTGTTAGTTAGCTTTAAGTTTCTCATCTCAACCAACCTGTTGAAGAGATAAAGGGCATTAACCCAATGCCTGACACAATGAATACACTCAATAAATGGTCATTTACTATCGGGCAAGAACCTGAAAATAACTGTAATAAGCTGCTTAAAGGATCTAGTGGAAAAGGTAAACAATACATATAAACAGATGGGGAATTTAGGAAGAGAATACACTTTTTAAAAAGGAGTTTTCTTTTCTAGCAAGCTAGAATCATGCTAGAAAACAAAACTATGATATCAGAGATGAAGAATCCTTTTGATGAGATTGTCAGCAGACTATGCCCAGGAAAGAGAAATGGATAATGGGTCAAGAGAAATTCTCCAAACTGAAAATAAAAATTCATAGTGCGGTTTTCCTAGATTTGTTTAAGATAGTGCAGCTCAGAGGCAGACACACGATGCTCAGTGTTATCATTTCTTCAGTCATTTAACAAAAACGTTGTTGTTGTTCAGTTGCTAAGTCACGTCTGACTCATTGTAATCCCATGGACTGTAGCCCACCAGGCTTCTCTGTCCTCCACTATCTCCTACACTTTGCTAGAATTCATGTCCATTGAGTTGATGATGCTATCTACTGAGCTCCTAATATGCATCAGACAGTAGTTTCTGCCTGGGATCTCAATAGTGATCAAGAGGACAAAGGTCCCTGCAGTGATGGAACTCACATCTAAGGAAAGAGTCATATTAATAAATAAGTAAAGCATATAGTCTGTTACATGGTATATGTCCTGTGGATAAAAACACGGGAAGCTTCAGAAATTGTAGAGGGAGATGCAATTTTAGATGGGGTGGTCAGGGAAGCCTTAATAAGAAGACAACATTTGAGCAGAGGTCTAAAGGAGATAACGGAGGGAATCATGTGATTATCTGAAATAGCATTCCAGGCAGAACGAATGGCTGGTGCAAAGGTCCTGGGGCATGAATGCTTACAGTAATTTAGTGGAAAAACCAGAAGGCTGGGGTGGCCAGAGTGCATAACTGGGAATGATGAGAAATAAGGTGAGAGAGGAAGTGGGCAGGGGGGGGCTACCTGTAGGGGAGCAGATGAGAGTGTTGGGATTTTTACTTCAACTCTGAGTAAGATGGGACCCGTTGGAGGATTTTGATTGGAAGAGTGCCAGGATCCTTCTACGTGGAACAGATTGGAGAGGGCCAGGTGGAAGCAGGGAGGCCAGTGGGAGGTCTCTAGGAACTATCCAGGTGAGATTATAACACCAGGAATGAAGGTTATGGCAGAAAAGACAATGGCAGGCTTTAGATATGGGGTGCTGGGCCGATGTCAGGAGAGTCATAATTGTTATTGTTGCTGTTATTAGGGCCCCTCACAAGCCTTCTCTGGGCATCCCCTGCCCCGCCCCCAGACAGGCAGGAGCAAAGGAATCCACCTGGTTCCTTCTGCTGGAGAACCTCATTGATCTTGCTGGGTGGCCAGTAGTCAAGAGCAATCCCGCAGTGGGGCTCCTAGCCTTCCAGGCAGCCCCAGGCTGGAGGCAGGCTCAGGTCTACTCCTCACAGCCCCAGCTCCACAGCTTCAGGGCTGAGTTGTTTGCTCAGAATAGGCAAAGGTCAACCACAGATTCATCTGAAGAAGCTGGCCCCACAGTGCTAGGAGGCCCCTTTAGTCCCCTAAACCCTCGTGGAAAGAGGAAGGGGACCACCACTTCAAGACACCCCGATATGCTCAATTCCCGGGCCCCTCCCCCTCCTTCTCCACAGCACTGCTCAGTCCAGCCCCTGCCCCCACCTGACTGGCTGTCTGGGGCCTCTTCCTGGCACCTCTGCATTTGCCACCCTCTTCCACCCACCCCACTAAAGGCAGGAGAGAGGCCTTTGGTCAACAGCATGGAATTCTCTTTCCACTTCTCTATGCTCAGCAAACTCCCATTGGTTCATTAATGCCCTCTTTTCCAGAAGGTCTGCCTCGACTACCCCCACGCCAGGTTCTCCTCTGGCTCCCACAGCACCTTTGATCACTCCTCCTTTTCCCATTCACACCGTGTTACAAGGACTAGACAAATAGGCAGGCACACCCCTGCCCACCGTCCACAGCAGACACCACTGAACCATCAGGGCTCTCTTCCCCACAGAGCATGAGTATGGCCTCAGGATCACAGCATTCTAGGATTAACAGTGCTAGAAGGAGGTGAACAGATAGGTTAAAACCTTTTATTTCATCTCAAGTTGTTAATTATATGCACCACATACACACACACATTCACACATGCACACACCAGCACCTTCAGACAATTGCTTCCTGGAGGGTAGGGTTAAGTGTCTTATTCATCCCTGCCCCACCCCCCCACCCACCCTCTCTCTAGGACACCACTGAGGCCTGGTACTGAGAAGGTGTCTACCAAGGCTCATCCTACACCAGCCCTAACCACGCCCTGGGATGTCTGAGAGGAACATCACAGGCAAACTGACCCTCTCCATACACTCCAGTTGAGACAACTAAAGTCCAGAGAGAAAGCCTCCACCCATAGCCACCCAGAAAGACGAGCTGCTCCATCCAGGACTAGAACTCCAATCACTTCTACCTCCACCTCTCCTGCAGAGCTGACACTCTTTGCATTACACTGAGCTTCCTGAAATTTTCTTTCTTCCAAATTCCAGTTAACATTTGTGTCTAATCTGTTTGATGTTGGCCTCCCTCAGAGGAAACTCACAGACCTCCCTCAGAGGAAACTCACAAAATTGTGGGGCAATTTTGGGGAACCGAAACCTTTACCCTTTCTCGATTTTCTTCCTAACTCTGTCTACAATAACTGTTAATTTCTATCTCTTGTTGGAAGCCAAGGTCTATACCGTAGGGGTTAGTCTCAACAGGTCCCAGGGATGACCCATGTCTGATGGTAAAAGCATTCTGGGGACAATATGTCTTGGAAATGCTATGTGAGATCTTCCCTTTTGTGCAGCATCATATTACATATTAGCATACATGTAAGGCTTCCCTGGTGGCTCAGAGGTTAAAGCATCTGCCTGGAATGCAGGAGACCAGGGTTTGATCCCTGGGTCGGGAAGATCCCCTGGAGAAGGAAATGCAACCCACTCCAGTACTCTTGCCTGGAGAACCCCATGGAGGGAGGAGCCTGGTAGGCTACAGTCCATGGGGTCGCAAAGAATCGGACACGACTGAGCGACTTCACTTTCATATATGTAAAAGAATCTAACTCAAGCAAAAAAAAAAAAAAAAAAGGATGTCAAACTTGCTTAATCTTGTTCTTCAAACTTATTTAACCACACAATTTTTTTTTTTAGTTCCTGTTTGCATCTCTATTGGTTACAATTCTTTGAGTTGCATCAGAAACCTCAGCTGAGTTTGTTTCTACAAGGGGAGTATGTTGGCTTTGGTGACTGGAAAGTCTAGAAGTAATGAGGGCCTCAGGTATAATTAAATCAAGATTTCAGCACCATTTCTTGGGAATTCCCTTCCAAAGGAATTCCCTTTGGAAGGGAATTTCCAAGATCCCTTTGGATCGCTCTTCCCCGCCCTGTGCATTTGTCAGCTTCATCTTCAGTTTGGCTTCTCTCATAGCAACAAAATGGCTGCAGCAATTCTGGGTATCACATCTGAGTACCCCACAACACAGGGGAGGAGCCTTCCCTTCTCCTTATTATGGATTGGATGTCTTTATCCTAATTTGGCCCAGTGTTCATCCCTGAGCCAATTACCAGGCAAGAGGAATGGGAATCAGCCAGTGAGAGGCCTCCCTAAGGATGGAATCATAATGTCTTCCACAATGGCAATGTCCCCTCCCTGTTAATATTCATCCCACCCACCCACACCCCATTTTTTCCTGAAAAGAAAAATTTGCTTTTTCCTATGGAGCCCGCAATCCACTGATCTCAAGGAGGGTAGATCCGTACTTGAGCCCTGAGAGTGAATTCTGATTGTTCCAAAGGACACAACCTTATTCTTCTTCACCAGCAATTGATTCTGGAATGGCTGTATGATTTAGTTCTGGCTCATGAGATGCAAGCAAAAATCTGCTAGATGGGGCTGCTAGGAAAGCTTTTGCCTTTTTGATGCTAAGAACAGACCTGGCTGGCATGTCCTTTTGCCCCATTACCATTCCTTTTTCTTCAAATCAAGAATGAGAATTTGATACTTGGCGGTGTGGCATGGGACCATGAAGCAAGAATTGCAAAAACAAATGCCACCATACCAGAGATAGCAGAACAGAAAGATTGTGCCTGAGGCCTACACAGCATCATTGCGCAGTTGCACATACCCCGGACTGCTATCTTAAGTAAAAAAATAGAAATTCATATTTGTTTAAGCCAAAGGCATTCCTAACTGACACAAAGCCAAGTCACTTTTTGCAAACTAGGACTTGTGGGAGCATAAAGACACAGCCTTGGAGACATAGCTCAAGTTTCACTGAATCCCAGATACTTTCTTAAACACATTTTTCTCGAGGGATATTTGTGAGAAAGCAGCCTTCCACTCTAGCAGAGAGTTGAGTGTCAGGAGCCACAAAACAGTAGGCTGTAGATGGGGGCCACTATCTTATATACTGCCATTACAGGGTATCCCAGTGTTGCTTTAGGGCTTATTTCAGAGGGTTTCAGTTATGCCAACACAAAAGCACATTCTTGAACCCAGATACCCAGTTGGTGTTCAGCAAAATCTATCCATAGCCTCAAACTTATCTCCCCTTTCCATCCCAGTCATCTCACTTCTAGAATCTCCCTTGAGAAAATAACCCAGAATAAAAGCAGAAAAAGCTAAGAACTTGCCATCACAGCCACATATACAATAGCAGGAAAAAACAAACAAAAAAAAAACTAGATAAATATAAAGGTCCTAAACTAGGAATGATTAAGAATGGAATATTACATGGACATGAAAATGAAGTTTACAAAGTTTGCAAGAGAATAAGGAAATATGATATTTGTTATTGAGAAAGCCAGCTTCAACATTTTATATGTATATGGTATGATCTCAATTATATAAAAATTGCATTGGCAAAAATAAACCAGGAAAAAATACACTGATGTGTTAACTGTGATTGTGCCTGGTTGGAGTATTATGGGTATGTTTTAGGGGAATTTTTCCTGCTGTTCTATATTTTCCCATTTTGCCTATATGTTCTACTTTTGTAAGCAGAAAGAATAAAATTGACTTTTCTTTTCAGAGCTTCCAGGACCCTCTACTGTGTGAGATCACTGTTGTCATCCCCCTCCAGTAACGCAGATAATCAAGCACTTCCTAGAATGGGTGACACCCTACTGCACTGGGCCAAAATAAAAACAGCTTCCAAACCTGGCAGATCTGATTAATAGCCTGAAATTTTTTCAATAGGCAAAGGGAGTGGTGGGAAAAGGGGAAGATCAACACCCTATTTTTAAATGGTGACGTGAGTTCACAGGAACTAGAGGCAAGAAGAGGTACACACCATTCCAGGCCTTATGCAAAGCTATGCAAATGAGACACACTCCCTGGCTAACAGAATTCCGGGTCTGAGTTTCCACCTGGAATCTTGGGTCTCACTGAGCTGAGCAGGAAGAGAAGACAGAGAGGAGGGAATGGTGATAACAATCATTCACTGAGCACCTACTAAATGCCCAGCTTGCTTAGCACTGTCACAGCCTGGAACCCTTCTGACCCTCACCACACCTGTGGTTTAGGTAAGAGGAGCATCTCTACTTTGCAGGTGTATCAAATGGAGGTCACAGAGGGATCAGCCAACTCCAAAGCTGTGGTGTCTGTGACCAGGCTAGGCAGCCCTGGGGGAAAAAGACAGCTCGGAGGGGGTCAGTCCTTGATGGGGAAGAGAGGAAGGGAGAAGAGAGATGCAGGCTGCTGGGGGCCCAAGGACTACAAAGGTCCAGAACCCCTGGATGCGATGCCATTAGACTTGCAGGTGCCATGCATGCCCTGACCTTGCTCCTCACCTGACCTTGGTGCTCTCTGCACCCTCTGCCTGGAACACCCTCCCTTGGTACACCTCCTCAGTCAGCTTCCACTCCTGTTGCTGCTGCCACGCTTCAGTTGTGTCTGATTCTGTGCGACCCCATAGACGGCAGCCTACCAGGCTCCTCCGTCCCTGAGATTCTCCAGGCAAGAACACTGGAGTGGGTTGCCATTTCCTTCTCCAATGCATGCAAGTGGAAAGTGAAAGTGAAGTTGCTCAGTCACATCCAACTCTCAGCGACCCCATGGACTGCAGTCCACCAGGCTCCTCCATCCATGGGATTTTCCAGGCAAGAGTACTGGAGTGGGGTGCCATTGCCTTCTCTTCCATTCCTAGGTCACCTTATTAGAGGGGCCTCCACTGATTACTTTATCTAAAAGAGCATCACCTGCCTGTCTCTGCCACCCACAAAACCTACACCCTGCCCTGCTTGGAGTCTCCTTATAGCACTTACACCTCTCTGACTTATATATTTGTTATGGCAGGAAGATGTGCTTCATGAGAGTAAGTTTAGCTTTTGGGTTCACTTCTGTGTTTCTAACACCTGGTACATATGTGATGTTCAAGGCATATGTGTCCAATAAATTAATGAACAAATAATGAATGAGTGAACAAATCTCAGTTGCCCTATGAGCAAGCTGCACAACTTCAGACAATGACCCAAACAATAATAATAACCTTGTTATTAATGGTACATTATTATTGTAACTACCATTTGTAAGGACATATTTCTACATTCCTTTCCTCATTGAATCCCCACATCAATGATCCAAGGCAGGAAATATAATTATTCCCATTAGACAGCTGCAGAGACTGAGGCTCCAAAAGGTCAGGAAAACTGCCCAGAATCAGAGAGAGTAACCAGCAGAGCCAGGTCTTGAATCAAGCCTGTCTTATTCTAGAACATGCTTCTCTATGCACCGCATGGTGCTCCAGGTGGACGCCACCCAGTGAGAGGGCAGGTGCTACTGTTGTGTTATTCATCACTGTATTCCTCATGCCTGGCATGGAGTAATTTGCCCTGGATGCAACTGCTGCTGCTTAGTAACTTCAGTCATGTCCAACTCTGAGTGACTCTATGGACTGTAGCCCGCCAAGCTTCTCTGTCCATGGAATTCTCTAGGCAAGAGTACTAGAGTGGGAACCTGTTGGAAACATTAGTTCTCGGGTCCCACACAATTCAGTTGTTCAGTCCTGTCCGACTCTTTGCCACCTCATGGACTGCAGCATACCAGGTTTCCCTGTCCATTACCAACTCCCAGAGCTTGCTCAAACTCATGTCCATTGAGTCGATGATGCCATCCAACCATCTCATCCTCTGTCGTCCCCTCTCCTGCCTTCAATCTTTCCCAGCATCAGGGTCTTTTTCAATGAGTCAGTTCTTCTCATCAAGTGGCCAAAGTATTGGAGTTTCAGCATCAGTTCTTTTAATGAATATTCAGAACTGATTTCCTTTAGGATTGACAGCTTTGATCTCCTTGCAGTCCAAGGGACTCTGAAGAGTCTTCTCCAACACCACAGTTCAAAACCATCAATTCTTCAGCGCTCAGCTTTCTTTATGATCCAACTCTCACATCCATACATGACTACTGGAAAAACCATAGCTTTGACTAGACAGACCTTTGTCAGCAAAGTAATGTCTCTGCTTTCTAATATGCTGTCTAGGTTGGTCATAACTTTTCTTCCAAGGAGAAAGCATCTTTTAATTTCAGGACTGCAGTCACCATGTACAGAGATTTTGGAGCCCAAGAAAATGAAGTCTGTCACTGTTTCCATCGTTTCCCCATCTATTTGCCATGAAGTGATGGGACCAGATGCCATGATCTTCGTTTTCTGAATGTTGAGTTTTAAGCCAGGTTTTCACTCTCCTCTTTCACTTTCATCAAGAGGCTCCTTTAGTTCCTCTTCACTTTCTGCCATAAGGGTGGTGTCATCTGCATATCTCTCCCAGCAATCTTGATTCCAGCTTGTGCTTCTTCCAGCCTGGCATTTCGCATGATGTACTCTGCAAAGAATTTAAATAAGCAATATACAGCCTTAACATACTCCTTTCCCAATTTGGAACTAGTCTGTTGTTCCATGTCCAGTTCTAAGTGTTGCTTGCTTCTTGACCTGCATACAGATTTCTCAGGAGGCAGGGAAGGTGGTCTGGTATTCCCATCTCTTTCAGAATTTTCCACAGTTTGTTGTGATCCATACAGCCAAAGGTGTTGGCATAGTCAATAAAGCAGAAATAGATGTTTTTCTGGAATTCTCTTGCTTTTTCTATGATCCAACAGATGTTGGCAATTTGATCTCTGGTTCCTCTGCTTTTTCTAAATCCAGCTTGAACATCTGGAAGTTCTCCATTCACATACTGTTGAAGCCTGGCTTGGAGAATTTTGAGCATTACTTTGCTAGCATGTGAGATGAGTACAATTGTGTGGTAGTTTAAACATTCTTTGGCATTGCCTTTCTTTGGGATTGGAATGAAAACTGACCTTTTCCAGTCCTGTGGCCACTGCTGAGTTTTCCAAATTTGATGCAGGGTTCCAGTGCAGACTCCTGAATCACACCAGTGTACACTGGAATGTGAGAACCACAGGGATAAATGAGTAAGAGCCTGCAACAAATTGCCCTATCCCTAAAGCAGGGCTCATCATCCAATGGAGTCATTGTGAGGCTAAAACTGAAAACCTCACCCAGCCCTGGATCTGGCAGGGCTTCAAGCTCTCCTGATTCCTTCCCACACACAACTGGAGGAAAAGTTTTTGGCTCTAATTTCAGGCCTTTGATTTCGGCCTCATCTGGTTGAGAAGATGCCAGCTTGTCAGAAGGAGCAGGGAGCCGGGAGTGCTCCGAGTTGGAGCAGAAGGATCTATTATTAATTGCCATGTAACATTGATTAAGAGCCCACAGGGCACTACATCTGTGAGGAGCTTGGGAGAAACTCCACTCCTGCCTGGAGGGGAAAATGATTAGCCACGTTATGAAAGGAAACATTCATCCTGTAGCAGCCCTGAGCAAACACCTCCAGGGGTGGGGAACTTTCCTCTCCCAGGATCTTTCTTCCGGGAGCAAGGAGCTGCTTCCAGGGTTTGGGGCAGGCTTGCTGGGGCAGGAGGATGGACCATCTGACCTCTGACTCACCTGCAGGCCTGGGGTGGATGGATGAACTAGAGAGCATACGCTCCTCCACCCAGTTCCAGGGGGCAGAGATGCCCAGCTTGGCCTCTTGAGACAGCCAAGATCAAGGTGCCGAGATCTTTCTGAGAGATACAGGCAAACTGAATTTAGATGTGTCAAATCTCCCAATTTTTAATCAAATTGGACAAATTCTGGGTAGGCAACTTTTCTAGCTACTCAGCTGCCAGTGTCAGACTTAATCCTTTCAATAACCCCATCTCTAGCCTCTCTCTGATAAAAGTGAGGCTCATGGCTCACCACCAAGTTTGTGGAGAGCCTGGGATCCAAGACCACCTGTGCTTCCTGAGCCTTGCTTTCTCCACTAGACCACTCAGACACCCTGCTCTTTTGTCCCTCATCCCCTAAAAATATTTCAGAAAGTCTGTTTTTGCCCAGTCCAGGCTATACCGGCCCAAACTGTGTCTCACACCAGATACAGTATAGAAACCCTAGTCAGACAACACATCTAGGTGTTTGGATTTGAACACCTGGCCATGCCATCTATACTATGTTCCTGGAGATAATTCCCTGATCCTCCCAGAAACAATATGACCACGAACCAGCTATACCCTCTCATGGGGTCTGCTTCTGACCTTTGACCCCATATTACCAAGAGCGTCAGGTGAGACTGACCAATAACCTCTCACTGTGCACTGAGGAACTCTATTCTCTCCGGCCACTGACTAGGCTCAAGCTTTAAGCAAGACCACTCTTCTCTGGTACTCAATTTCTTCTCTATGCCAAAGAGAATTCTTGGGCTTAGACCCAAGAATGAAGTTTCTGACCTCATTAATTGTACAATTAAGCCACTAACCAAATCATTACTAAACTCTGGAGTGAGAAGATAGACTTCATATGTGGTGATGATGATACTGATGATGACACCAAGTACTAACATTGTTTTGATGCTACCTGTGTGTCAGGCACTTAACATGGATTATCTTATTTAATCCTCATGCCAGCTCTATGAATAAAGTGGTATTATAAGTGCCATTTCAGAGAAGATGAGGTTAAGGCTGAGAATGGGAAAATATTCCAGAGCTCAGAAGCTCTGAGCCACAACCCTAATGTCCTCCTCTCCCATCACCCCAAAGCCACAGGCTTGTTGGCCCCTCTAAATCCCTCCATCTATGGTCCAGACCACACCAGGTCCCTGGGGCTGAGCAAGCTGCTCTGTTTCCCAGGAAACCATTTTGAGCCCCTAGGACTTATTAAGGAGCCCATGAGTTTGGGGATGAGATTTCAAACTGGTACAGTTGACTACAGATCCCCAGAGAAGGAACGAGTTCCCCATCTCTGCAAGTGTACAAGCTGAGAACAGGCAATGAATTTGGGAGAAGTTGCAACAGGGATTCCCACATCAGATGGGACACAGAGAGGATGAGCTAAATCAATAGCATTCTGGGAGAAAACAGTAGTGAAGAGCAAGCTGCCTGGGTTCAGATCCTACTTTCTTTGCTGTGTGACCTTGGGCAAGTTACCAAACTTCTCTTTGCTCAATATCCTTAGCCTTAAAACGGAACTAGTAAATAGGCCCTGCTTCCCTGCATTGCTGTAAGATTACACAAATTAACGTGTCTGAAACATCTAGCAGAGAGCCTAACACATGGTAAACCTATAAAGCGTCAGCTCTTACTTTCAAACTTTTAATTTTAACTTTGGAGCGCTCTTCCAGTCAAAACTTCAGTGGATGCCAACACAAGAAATAGATCAAAGAAAGCTGCCTGCCTGAGGAGATGGGGGCTGGTGGCACAGGAGCCCTGTTGAAACCCCGCCCCGCCCTCCCACAATAGTATCAGCACTACATCAAGGGTCTGCAGGGCCAAGGGGACAGGCGACAACCACGACCTGTGCCACCGCACGTCCTCCACCCAGAGGCTCAGAAAAGTTCCCTGCCTCTCAAAAACCATTGCATTCAACTGCCATACTTCACAGATGAGGTAACCGAGTCCCGGAGAGGAATGGGAACTTGCTGAGGTCACAAGTATGTATTACATACAAGTATGTATTACCGCGGGAGGGCAGAGGGGCTTCCCAGCCCCTTTGTCAGCAAAAGCAAACACCAGGTCACAGAGGGACCCTGGGGAGCCTCTTCAGCACGCTCTCCCCAGTGTGGGGCCTCCCACTGTAGGAAGCTGGCTGGCTGACGGTCAGCGCTGGCTGGGATGTCAGCAAGAGGAAGTAAGTTTTGGAGAAGGAAGGAAGGGTGGCAGGAGCCTGAGAGAGGGAGGGTGAGGAGCCGAGGGTGGGGCAGTTCAGGCCTCCCAGAAGCAGGGGGGCCTCCACCAGTGCCAGACACTGAGCTGGTGGGGAGGGACCTGGAGTCAGCACACCCAGCAAAGCCCCCACATTCACCAAGATTCCCCTCCCGGGACCCTGCAGCTCTTCACAACAAGACCCAGTTTCAAGGAAGGGATGATCACAGGCGGCCTGACGTGTGGTGTCTGAGTCCCGTCAGGGGAAGCCTGCAGCAACCCTCAGGTTCCAGGCCCTCTTTATACAGAGGGGACTCCAGCCCAGAGAGGGGCAGAGGCTTACCCAAAGTTACACAGCAAGTAGGGGCAGAGCTAGGACCACCCCACGGACATTGGGTCCTCATTGTTTTCACTGGCATCCAAGCCTTATCCTAGGAACCATAGTCATAATAATAACAACAACAATTTAAGGGCCACATTTTTTGAATGCCTACTATATAGGGCAGGTGCAATTCTAAGTCCTGATGAAACAAACCCATGGGGAAGGACCATGATCCCCATGAGGCACATCAAGATAACACAGTCTGCCTGAAACCACACAGTTGGTACTCAGTGGAGCAGTAATTACACAACCCACATCTTGATCAACACTGTGTTCGTGGGAGAGGATCTTTCTGGAAGTTCAAGCATTGGTGCACATGTGTACAGGGAACTTCAGGGTTTGGGGAACCATTCTAGAGCTGTTGAAATCATTTATGGGCATGGCCAGCTCCTTTCCACACAGACAACAGCTCTTCTCACACTGGCTACCAAAAACAAAAAAGAAAGAAAAATAGAAACCCAGAAAACTAGTTTTCCCTGCTTCCTTTTTGGCCAGCAGCAGCATGTGACAATGATCTGGCCAATTGCTTTAGGAAAAGCCCAGAGACAGCATTCCTCCACAATTAGAAAGTCCTTTCCTTTGAACTTATCACTTCGCCTTCATCCTACATGGCACAAAGAGGCAATGTCTGAGTCGTGGCAGTCATCCTTGAACCATGAGATACCGGAAATGAGGACAAGGGGCTACACGTTAAAGATGGCAGAACCTGGCCGACAGCAGCGAGAGCCATGCTGGTCCCAGTGACCTTCCATGGACTTCTTGCCATACAGGGCAACAAGCACCCACTGGGTTATACCTAATAGTAGGGTTTCTGTTATATGTGGTTGAGTATGTCTCTACCTTTCCTAATGATGGAAATGAGATGGATGACCCCAGATCACACTCTGGCCTTGGGTTCACACTGCCTCCAGGCGATACTCTTCCTCCCTGTTTCACCAAATGCTGGGCTCAGAAAACTGAGCAACCACCTCTCAGGCCACATTGCCACCAGCCACCAGGCCACCGATCTAAACCTAGTTGGGAATTATGAGGAACAGACTGGGGGTCCTGCCTGAAAATTACAGGGTACCAAATACCCAGCAAATTGAATTTCCAAGCAGCACAATGACTCGGCCCACAGTGACCACCTGCACTCACATGCATTCCACTGTTAAACAAATATGTATGGAAGGCAGGCTGAGTTCCTGATGCTCCAGGGTGAACATACCAGTCAAGTCCCCACCATCAGATCTGACGTCAGAGGCAGACAGTAAGCAAGTGAATGACAGGTTCTCCTGAATGCCACCCTCACCTCTACAAGGCACTTTACAGTTTACATTATCTAACTTCATCCCCTCAACAACCCTGCAAAATAGGGACCATTTTACAGATGAAACAAAGGCACCAAATGGGAACTAAGAAGAGACTTCCCGAAGAGCACCAGCATGTCTGAGAGGCAGCAGGATTTGAGCCCAGCTCTGTCTGGCTGCAACTGCCCTCCCCAAGCTGTGCCCTCTGTCCACCAGAACAAACAGGCCCCTGTGCTGACCCGAAATGAAGTCAGGCTGGGATGCAGTGTTGCCAGCTACACAGCAACCCCCTGGCCAAGCTATTGGTGCCTGATGGTGCTTTAATTATTCATCCCATTCATCCCGGCTGAATGCGCAGGCTCGGAGCTTCAGCCGCACTTTTCAGAGCTCGCCCGTAGGGCAGCTGGGTAATGAGTCCAAGCCTGTCAGGAAGTTTGGAATCTGTCTGCCCACAGAATGTTCCCCGGTCTTCCCACAGCAGCCCCGTCAGGCACGGTGCAGGGTGACAAAAAACCAGGATGCTTCAAAGACACCAGGGCCCGGGGTGGGCTGCAGTTTTGATGGCCTGATTTCCATTCCTTCCAGGGCAAGGTCCTTCAGACTTTGACTAAGCAGACTGTCAGGCAAGTTGAGAGGGTTGGTGAGCGGAGAGGGTGGGAATGTCATTTCTTCAGGGGAATGGGTGGGATACAGTGACTCAAAGAAGCATCAGGCAAGGAGATCTCCTTTCTCAGCATGGACAGAGCCAAATAATGTTGGCTTAAATGTTGGCTCTGTTACTTGCTAGCTGTGCGTCCTTGGATGAGTCACTCATCCTTTCTGATCAGTTCAGTTCAGTTCAGTCACTCAGTCGTGTCCGACTCTTTTTGACCCCATGAATCTCAGCACGCCAGGCCTCCCTGTCCATCACCAACTCCCGGAGTTCACTCAGACTCATGTCTATCGAGTCAGTGATGCCATCCAGCCATCTCATCCTCTGTCATCCCCTTCTCCTCCTGCCCCCAATCCCTCCCAGCATCAGAGTCTTTTCCAATGAGTCAACTCTTTGCATGAGGTGGCCAAAGTACTGGAGTTTCAGCTTTAGCATCATTCCTTCCAAAGAAATCCCAGGGCTGATCTCCTTCAGAATGGACTGGTTGGATCTCCTTGCAGTCCAAGGGACTCTCAAGAGTCTTCTCCAACACCACAGTTCAAAAGCATCAATTCTTCAGTGCTCAGCTTTCTTTACAGTCCAACTCTCACATCCATACATGACCACTGGAAAAACCACGGCCTTGACTAGACGGACCTTTGTTGGCAAAGTAATGTCTCTGCTTTTGAATATGCTATCTAGGTTGGTCATAACTTTCCTTCCAAGGAGTAAGCGTCTTTTAATTTCATGGCTGCAGTCACCATCTGCAGTGATTTTGGAGCCCCCAAAAATAAAGTCTGACACTGTTTCCACTGTTTCCCCATCTATTTCCCATGAAATGATGGGACCAGATGCCATGATCTTAGTTTTCTGAATGTTGAGCTTTAAGCCAACTTTTTCACTCTCCACTTTCACTTTCATCAAGAGGCTTTTTAGGTCCTCTTTACTTTCTGCCATAAGGGTGGTGTCATCTGCATATCTGAGGTTATTGATATTTCTCCCGGCAATCTTGATTCCAGCTATGTTTCTTCCAGTCCAGCGTTTCTCATGATGTACTCCACACAGAAGTTAAATAAGCAGGGTGACAATATACAGCCTTGATGTACTCCTTTTCCTATTTGGAACCAGTCTGTTGTTCCATGTCCAGTTCTAACTGTTGCTTCCTGATCTGCATATAGGTTTCTCAAGAGGCAGGTCAGGTGGTCTGGTATTCCCATCTCTTTCAGAATTTTCCAGTTTATTGTAATCCACACAGTCAAAGGCTTTGGCATAGTCAATAAAGCAGAAATAGATGTTTTTCTGGAACTCTCCTGCTTTTTCCATGATCCAGCGGATGTTGGCAATTTGATCTCTGGTTCCTCTGCCTTTTCTAAAACCAGCTTGAACATCTGGAAGTTCACGGTTCACGTATTGCTGAAGCCTGGCTTGGAGAATTTTGAGCATTACTTTACTAGCATGTGAGATGAGTGCAATTGTGCGGTAGTTTGAGCATTCTTTGGCATTGCCTTTCTTTGGGATTGGAATGAAAACTGACCTTTTCCAGTCCTGTGGCCACTGCTGAGTTTTCCAAATTTGCTGGCATATTGAGTGCAGCACTTTCACAGCATCATCTTTCAGGATTTGAAATAGCTCAACTGGAATTCCATCACCTCCACTAGCTTTGTTTGTAGTGATGCTTTCTAAGGCCCACTTGACTTCACATTCCAGGATGTCTGGCTCTAGGTCAGTGATCACACCATTGTGATCACAGGCACCTTGAATATAAAATGGAAAGTCACTCATGTCATAAGCGAATATTGGACCCCTAATATGTCCCAGGGACTTCCCAGGTGGCGCTAGTGGTAAAGAGTCCGCCTGCTGATGCAGGAGACATAAGAGACGTGGGTTCGATCCCTGGGTTGGGAAGATCCCCTGGAGGAAGCCATGGCACCCCACTCCAGTACTCATGCCTGGAGAATCCCCATGGACAGAGGAGCCTGGCAGGCTACAGGCCATAGGGTTGCAAAGAACCGGACACAACTGAAGCAACTTAGCAGACATAATATGTGCCAGGCACTGGGGATACAGCAGTCAGGGTGACAGTCCCTGACCTCAGAGTGGGCCTTTTGTAAAGGTCACAGTTCATATGTCTAAAGCATTATGTCCCATACATAATAAGGACTCAATGCATAGTCATTACGACTACTTTTACTATTATAGAAAATATAGATTTAATGTATACAATTATTTTCTCTAATTTATCCTGTATTGTCATTTTTACCACAACAGAAAAGAATCCCCCTTATGCCACAAGCACACATACATCCACACACACCCCACAACACACACACCACCCATTTTGAAGGAATTTATTTCATCTTTGAAAGTTGCCTCTGACATTCATTTCTCCTAGCCTGTGAGTTTTTTGCTCCATTCATTTCCCGTAAGTCCTAACCTAGTCTAACTTGTCCTAACCTAACCTGACATTTAGCAGGGAACAAAAAATGTTTTCTTCACTCACTCATTCATTCATTCATTCATTTGACAAACATTTATTAAGTCCTACAGTGTGCCAGACCCTGCCATGATCAAGACAGATGGAGTCGCTGCTCTCCTGGAGTTTACATCCTCTAAGGGAAGACAGACGGCACAGAGACAGAAAGCACACTGCATCCCGAGGCGCAGAAGAGAGGGGAGTGGACGGGTTCTTTCGGCTTGACTGGTGAGTGAAGGTCTGGATGAGAAGGTAACATCTGAGGGTAGACCTGGGTGGGGTGGAGAAGGCGGCCTTGTGCACTCCCGGGGAAAGAGAGCTCCAGGCAGAGGGAACAGGAGGTGTCAAGGTCTAAGGCAGACAGAAGGCTGGCAAGGACAGGGAGCCTATTGGCAGCTGCCCTGGGTTTCCATGCTGCCGCAGTGCATGGTCAGGCAGAAGCACAAAACCAGGCACCAGTGATGCCTGGCAACCCTTTAGACTCACTGATTAGTGAGTCTTGGAATGGGG
Organism: Bos indicus x Bos taurus; assembly: GCF_003369695.1. Taxonomy (NCBI): domain Eukaryota; kingdom Metazoa; phylum Chordata; class Mammalia; order Artiodactyla; family Bovidae; genus Bos; species Bos indicus x Bos taurus. The sequence continues at coordinate 30,109,642 of NC_040088.1, forward strand.
ACCTGAGGGGATCCCAGACTCCAAACCCTCCCTGATGAATTGGGAGAACGGGAACCAGAGAGGGAAGGAGTTTCCCAAAGTCACACAGCCAGCAATGGCTGGTTGGACCCAGGTTTCATATGTCCTAACTCCAGCCAGTGTTGCCTCCACAAAACCTCTCGTTTTCTTTCTGGCTGTTAAATTAGGGGTTCTGGTAAGATCTCAGGAGACATAGGGGGTCACAGAGTTTCAGAGACAGACAGGATAAAGATAAACTCAGCCTGCCTCACCCCCAGTGGTGCTTGTCCTCCTGCTCAGAGAACCGCGGGAAACCAAGAGAGATGAGCCCTCATCCTGGCTCTGCATCTGGGAACCATGGTTACAGCTGCCTTTTGATTGGCAGGGGGTCTGGAACGCCTTCGAGCCACCCCTCAGTTCCTAGATGTTGTGTCAGAAGCAGGAACAAGGGCCAGGGGACAGGCGGAGGGTCACCAGTTGCCCTGGGATACCATTCACTTCACCTTCCCCTCCGAGCCGTTCATCCGGGCACCTTGCACCACCGCGAAATCTTTTTTGGAGCTCTGAATTAAAAATAAATTTGCAAGCACACAACCAGATGTTACATGGGGAAAAGATAAATAACTCTGCCTGTCAAGGAACTGCCTCATCTCAGTCAACCCTCTCTCTTTCACAAGGTTTTAATTTTTAATTTCACAGCGGTAACTATAGCAACCTGCAAAAATAATATATTCCAAAGCAAAACAACTTTCTTGGCTCTGGCTCGGCATCTCTGTGTTCCCTCCTTCCCTCCTCTCTACCAACTTCACGCAGGTCTGTGCCCAGAGTTGATGAATGCTCTCAACTTTGAACTCTCTCAATCATTAAGCCATTAATTTATTCACATACAGGTATCTCTAGCCACCCACACCCATTCCACTCCTCAGCTCAAGGGGCAGGATGCTGGACAACAAATCAGGATCTCAAGGACCAGAATGCTATTTTCATCCATTTGGTTAATAAATTTTGAGTAAATAGGAGCAAGAGTTTGGTTAGCAAGGGATACCTGTATCCACAGGAAACCTAATTTGTTTCAGGGACAATGCTGGACATAGAGGAGAGACAGCTGAGGAGGGACTGAGCCCACTTCCAAGGGGAGACAGACATTTAAGCAGATGATTATAAAAAGCTAAGACAAGTCTTGGTTAAAAGAGGTGAATAGTGTACAAAGGAGCACAAAAGAAGGGAGAGTTATCGATAGCTAGGATGGTCTAGAAGGCTTCAGAGAGGAGGTGACAGCTGAGATATGTCTTGCTGGATGAGAAGAAGTTTTCTGAGTGACAAAAATAGGAAAGGGCATGCCAGGCAGATGGAACCACCAGTGCAAAGGCAAAGACATGAGAGACAGATGCACTGAGTCCAAGCACAAGGTGAGCGTGGTGCCTGGAAGGGATGCTGGAGGGACTGATGGAGCAGGAACACAGAGAGGCTGGGATGCTGTGCTGGGACTTTGCTTAGAAGCAAGGGGAAATCAGCGAAGTAGTGGGATGGACAAAACATATCTTTAGAAGGTGTCTTTGGGGACAAGTATGGACTTCCCAGGTGGCGCTAGCGGTAAAGAACCTGCCTGCCAATGCTGGAGACTCAGGTTCAATTCCTGGGTCAGGAAGATACCCTAGAGAAGGGCACGGCAACCCACTCCAGTATTCTTGCCTGGAGAATCCCACGGACAGAGGAGCCTGGCAGATTATAGTTCATGGGGTCACAAAGAGTCGGGCAGGACAAGCGATTTAGCACACACGCACGCATGGAAAATGGATTGGAGAGGATAGAGACAGACCTTGGGGAATGCGAGTGGCCAGAATGGGTGGTGCTACAGGGAAGAAGAGGAGGGTAGATGTCTTAGTTTGAGTTCCAGGAGAAGCAGACCCTGAGCCAAGGATTTGAGTTGACGTGGGAGGAGATCCCAGGAAGCGCTGATGGGGGCTGGGGCAGTGAGACAGGGGAGGGAAGGAAGCCAATGAGTGGTTATTGCTAAGCGAGTTTCCACCTGGCCAGCTGGGGCTGAGCTCTGCTGGGGAGTTCAGGGAGCCAGTGCCCAGGGTGCCTCCGAGTCATGCCCCCTGAGGGCGAAGGAGCTGGAGTATTTAAATGCCCATTACTACATTAATTGGTTGAGGGCTGCTCCCAGGAGACATTAATTCTCTGGCGCTTCTAACCTGCCATGCAGGTTAGAGAGGAGAGCAGGCTCCGGGGCCAGAGAAAGTGCCAGCAGACTCCAGTGCTAGCAGCTCGACAAAGGCCAGTGTGCCGTAAAACAGGAAGAAAGGCCCAGGGGCCAAGGGTGAAGCCTCCCCAGCTTCTGCCCCAGTGAGTGTGCATGGTGAACAAGTCCAGTGTCTGGAAGGGTGGGCAGGCGCAGGGGCACATACAGCCAGGTACGGGGATAAGGCAATATGCCCAAGGAAGGATGGACCCAGGGCCATGGTGGATGGGGCTGACTCGGGCTGGTCATGTGGAAACTGACCAGTGCTGGGAAGCAGGTCTGATGCAACCCTCAGGACCCTTAAAGCGTGGGCCAAACATTTCCAAACAGAGAGTCCTGTCTCAGCCAAGCAGAGATGTCCCCTCAGTCCCTGATTAAATGTGGAATGTGGCAAGAAAACGTATCGAGTGAGAGTTTGGCATTTTGCGTGTTCAAGGATGTGTTTCTGCAGAGACATATCAGGGATGTGTGACCTCAGGGGAGGGACATCTCCTCTCCTGGCCTCATTTTCCTTGTCTGTAATAAGATGTGGTTCCCAGAAGCACCTGCTGCATAGGCTTGTCATGAGGATGCAATTAGGTGATGTGCTGTGATGCCTAGAAGTCCCCTAATAAATATTACCTGTTATTATTGTTTTTTTTCAACAGTATTTTTTGAGCATGGTACACATGCGAGGCCCTGGGGGCACGGCGTTTATCCAAGAGACACAGTTCCTACCCCACTCTCATGCTGCCTACGGCCTCATGGACGTGCTGAAATGCTTTATATAGAATGTTAAAGAAAGCAGGATAGGAAATTATGCATAAAGCATGAGTCTAATTTTGTTTAAACACACACACTCACAAAGGCCCGAGGGATATACACTAGTAACGACAGTTAACACTAGATGGTGGAATTGAAAGTGGCTTGCATTTTTACAATTCTTTTCTGTTTTTTGTCTTTTAAAATTTCACAGTGGGTTGTATTATCTGAATAGTCATTTTCTGAAAAGAAACGAAAACAAATATGCTTCTTTCTCTGACTCCCTGTCCCTCACAAATTTCATCTGCTTCTAAGGGAAGTAGGAGCTCCCCCCATTAGGGGGCACTTGGTGGTACTTCCCAGGGTCCCAGGGCCTGGCCTTCCCTCCACTTCGGTGCACTGATGGGAATGGGCTGGGGGCCACCACAAGAGCCACAAGCCTGCATCAGTGAGTGGAGAGCGGGAGTTGAACTCCCCATCCTCCTGCCCTCAGGGTCTGAGGACAGCGGTCTGTGCTTGTCTGTCTACCTGTGACAGGTGAGGCAAGCTGTCCAGTGCTGAGGGTGGGCGCTGACACCTCCATCTGCCTGCAGGCCCAGTTCACATTTGCTTATCTCTCGCCTAATGTGTCTCCTTCTATTGATCCCGAACTTAAGCGAGGGAAAAATAAAGGTCATGTCGACACCACAAAATCACCTGGCTCCTAGAAATTGCCTTCTAATAAGGATATTAATTAGTTACTGATTTTTCTCAAATTTCCTGTCCACTTTTTGCATCTAGGACACTGTGATAGGCTCAGTGCTCTTGGAAAGTTCTAGTAAGGTCCTATTTAGTGGACTTGTCGGTATTATCTGTCTGGGTCCCTTTTGAGAAAATGAGACCTCCCCTGTACCATGTGGGCTTCCATCAAGATCAACCAAACAAGGGTGGTCACAGGTCCCTGGCAGGACCTAAATGGTTTTCTGGGCTTGATATACAGACATCCATGTGAATATACAATGTGTGAGGAAAGGAACCCTCTCTTCTGCCAGGCTACTGACATTGGGGCACATGGGCCTGGGCCCCCCTGTGACTGGCCATCCTCCCCACCACACTCTGAGAGCCTGCTTGTAGGGTAAGGCCAAGCCGAAAAGATGAGTGTGTTGAGTCTCTCTGTCCAGCCATTCCTGAAAACACCTTTCTCAACCAGAGCCAAAACGTTCTTTTTTGTGTGTGTGTGAGTTCAAATTGGGCTTTTATTAATATCAATTGACTCCAAAAGAATCTTGATCATGGGGTGGACATCTATTGATGAGAAGCTTGTGACCACCCCCAAATCCTCACTCCCTTCCTAACCATCCTCATTGTTTAGGAAAATGGTCTCTCCAACATTAAAAACTATAGAGGAATGTCTAGATGCTGACACCACACCTCCTTCACTTCTAGAGCTCTACCACAATCCCCAAACAGAGTGGGTGAGTTGGTCATAAGTCCCCTACAGGCCTGCCCTCCTGCATGGCCTTCCACACTCTGCCCTTTGCTCTCCTCTGCTGGGATGACTCAGAAAAGAATCCTAGACCCTAGAGGAGGAAAGAGGCACCAGAGGGAAGGGCCTGGACCCCTGAGTAACTGTGAAGGCTTGACCCATGTTGGACTGACATGAGCGAGAATAAGCACTATGGTGTTAAGTCACTAAGATCTGGCAGCTGCTATTACAGCAGCTGCCCTGTCCTGATCAATACGGCATGGTGGCACTTGGAGATCATATCTGAGAGCTATGATGCTTCCAGAGACTCAAAGCTTTTCAACTACAAATATATATTCAGCTCCTATTTCTGTGCTTGTGTAGCCCCTGTGTTTCTCTTTATTCGACCCACAATTGCCTCCTTCCTCATCTGTCCTCTCCACCTGAACCATAAGCTCCCCAAGAGCCAGGTCCTCCTCTGCCCTCTTCCTCTATTCTGGGTCCCAAGGACCTAGTTTAGTGCCAGGCTTGATAGATATTGATTGATTGGCTTTGCAAAATGACCAGCTGCCCAAAATTGACATGAGGCTCAAGTGAGATTCTGATGGTAATGCTATACAACACTCAGTAGGTCCTCAGCAAACAGCCCCAGAGCAGAAAAGAGCTAAATAAAGACACATGTGTTCTGGCGAAGGCTTCAGAGGGAATGCTGGGACTCATCCCACCCCACACACTCCAGAGTCAGTGCTCTCTGGTCCCTGGCTGGCCCCAGACTCTGTACACACAGCAGGGCTGGAGAGGGGACCCACTGCTTCTCTAAGGGAGCCCCAGTCCCAGAGGGTTTGCACTTTGATAGGGTGAGGTGACACTTCAGAAAATCATATTCCAAAGGCTTTTGCTGTGCGAGCAGACTTCTCACCCTTGCCTTGGTATAGAGGTGGGTGTGGGATGCCTGATACAATTCTGGGGTAAAGCTTGAAATCTCATCTCAGGAAAGGTTAACTCCTTGTACTCAGTCCTACTTACCAGAGACAGGCTCTGGGGATCTAGAAGAAGACTCCTGGAATAACATCCAAACTGCACGACAGGGCGGGGATGAAGACGGCGTCCAAGCAGCAAAATGTAGCATTAATGGCTCATTAGCGAACTCTGGACCAGAACTCCTGGGTTCCAATCCCACCTCTGGCTACTTATTAGCTGTGAGATTTTGGACTATTTAGATTATATGAGTCTCAGTTTTCTCATCTAAAAAGTGAGATGACAGTAATAGTAAACACACTAGAAGGTTGTTGGGAAAATTAAATGAGCTGATACATGGCAGGTGCGTGACACCTTATAACCACTGGGGCTTCCTCTGGTGGTGGTGGTGGTGGGCAGTGTGAATTTCATGTCTTTATTCTTATGACAGTGCAAACCAATTAAAAACTCTGATTTTATTAACCCTGTGATTGCCCTGTGCTTCACTGTGAATCTCTGCGATTACACGTTTGGATCTTTATGGCTATACCTACTATGTCCCAAAAGCCAGGCAGTAAATCCTCCTTTCCTGGGGGGGCAGCTGGACACCCACCGCGTTCCTCTACTTGCTCTGTGACCTGCTTTCTCTAAGCCTCAATTTCCTCATCAGCAAAATAGGGAAAATGACTTTGGAGGGGTGATGAGGATAATGTGAGATCATTGTTGCCATTCGTATTGATTCGACACTTGTTCTTGTTGAGCACTCACTATGTGCCGGGCGTTGTTCCAGGCTCCAGGGATAGAGCAGTAAACAAAACAGACAAGAGCCCAGTCCTGATGAAATTGACATCGTCACAGGGGCCACCAGACGCTAAACAAAGGCACAAAATTACGTAGCATATCAGATGGTGATAATTGTTGTGAAAAAGTAATAATTAAGCCAAGAAGGGGAACAGAGTGAGGTGAAGGGGCAGTGCCATTTTAAATAGGATGTCCAGGGATGGGCTTGCGGAAAGGAATTTGGCAAGGCAAGGAGGCCACGTCCGTGTCTCAGGCATGAGGTTTGCAGGAGGCAAGGTCAGAGGAGTGGCAGGGGTCAATGGGACAGGGCCTTGCAGCCACCCCAGGGACTATGGCTTTTCTCCACCTGCCCTGGGAGCCACTAGAGCGTCCTGAGCAGAGGTGGGTGTGACCTCACTGTCATCTGCTAACAGAGCTGAACCCATGTGACCAGATGAGATTGCAGCTACCATCTCCCCTCTGCAGAAGAACCCCAAGCCCTGTCCGCCAGACCAGATGCTCTGCCCACTCTGCCCTCCAGCCCTCTTGAGCCATGAACAAGCCCGTGCTCACTCCCCATGCCCTTGGCCTGGGACTCTGGCCAAACTCCCCTCTCCTATTTCTCCATCTTGACTTTTGTTTGTCTTCTGGAGTAGGCCATACCCACCTCCTCTGGGAACCCAGCCCAGAGCCCTAACCTGCCTTCATCCCTCCCTTCCCAGAGAAACAACAAGAAGGATCAGGGACAGGTCTGGGCATTGAAACACAAGGTTCAAATCCTCCCTACTTAAAATTCGTATGCCCCAGTGCTGTTCATCTAGAAAACGGAGGTAATAATAACAGATTCACCCTCATCTTAGAGGAATCCCAAAGGTTCAGTCACATAACATGAAGCACAGGGAAGCCATAGAGCTAGTGAACATCAGAGTTAGCTGGCCCGTGCTGCCATAAGAGTTAAGACATGGAACTCCCACTGCCCACCACCCCCCAAGGTTCATTTCCTAACCTTCCCACTTGCCTGCCACTCAACTCAGGACTGTCCACACTTAAGAACAGGTGCTAGACCAAGGCAGGCTGCCCCTCACCAGTCAAATTATGCTCACCACCCATGGAGGCGGGTAATGGGCCCATGTGTGACACGTCCTTGGGGGTGGGCCTGGCATGTTTGGTGAGTGTCAGCTGCGCATCACACCTCATGGGAAGGCCCTCCTTCCTCCTCAGTTGACTTCAACCTGTGAGAGAAATGCAGATAATGACCTCGTGTATCACCAATGCCTGGTATACAGCAAGAACTCAATAAATGCTCCTTGGAGGAAACAAGGGCACAGCTAGAGGTGAGTGTTTGGCCTGGGGCAAAACTCTGAGCTTCCACTTCCTCCTCTGTAAAATGGGAGGACTCGCTCCTCCCAGTGGAGTGAGTGGGGCACCGCCAGGGCTCATGTGCCTCAGCTGTGCACTTCACCAAGGTACCCAGAGGATCTCTGGCAGGGGCCCAGTGGATCTGGTGATCTGCCAGAGCCAGCATCCAGGCAGAGAAGATGGTGTGAGCTCTTGGGAGTCACAGGTGGGGCTCCAGATAAGACCCGGTGAGGCTCACTGGAGTTGGGGGGCTGCAGCAACAGGTGGGGGTGTGAGCGAGTCCTTGTTCCTGCTCTATCAAGGATTCTGGGTTTGGTAGGTTTTCTCTGGGATCAGAGAAGAGCAAGACTCACTGGGATCCTCTCTCCCTCCATTGAACCAGTTTAGGGCAAAAGCCCCAAGAAATACCCTGTTAGTGAGGACTTTCTGTATGGACCCCAGGCTCCTAGATAATTCCTAGCAGCTAACTTACTGACTGCAGGGGACAGTTACTGAGCACATATTGGCAGAAGGTCTGCTCTGGGCACATCTCACATGAGGCCTCGCATAGCCCTTTGAGCTCAGTCTTACTAGCATCTCCAGGGCCACACAGGTAGTCATTGCTGGAGCCAATTTTGGGCCCATGGCTGACCCCTACTCTGTCCACCTGGAGGGGAACTGAAAGCACGCAGGCCACCAGCCTGTGGCTCCCTGCTTCGCAGTGGCCTTGGGACTGGGAACTCCGCTGCCCCTAGGAGCAGAAACCTGACCCTCCATCTGGTTCCTCCCCCGCCACAGAAGCTTTCTGCTGGGAGCAACCCAGTCTAACGGTTAGAGCCATGACCTCTTCCAAAGCCAGGCACCAGGGTGCAAAGCCTGGCTCTGCCCTCTGTTCTCAGGCCTCAGTTTACTCGTCTACAATGGGAAGACCTGTCTCATTGGACTGTTGTGAGGGTCGAGCAAGGGCTGTGTTTAGAGTAATAGACAGTCCATGGTTAGATCTCGGTCCCACTGGATCACCTTCTTCGCTTAGTCTGCGGACTCCCTGACACATGTCTCCTCTTGCCTTATTCCTCTCTTGCTCTCTGCCTTCTCTTCATATGAGGCATATCTGTCTTGCTTTGAAAAGCTTCTCTTTGTCACTCTCCTCTCTTTCTCACTCCCTTCTGGGTCCTAAATCCTGGCTCTCTATGGGCTGCTGCATAAATTTAAGCAGAGGGCAGAGCAGCCGTCCTGACAGGGGACACCTCAAACTTTGCTCTCTAGAAAATTCTCCTGGGGCATTCACTAAATGCAGGTTCCTGCCCCATTTCAGAGATTCTGACTCCATAAGTCCAGGGTGAGCCAGGGAACCCTCATATTAAACAGCACCTTCTTCTGCCACCTTCCGCATGAGATAGGGTGGCTCCTGGGCTACACTGTGAGCAGCACAGCAGCTGCCCTGCTTCTACAGTTTCATCTGTAAAATGGTATCAACAGAACCCACCTCCCAAGGCTGTAAAGATGAAGTGATTTGTCTGGAAGAGAAGGCATGCACCTTCATTTTTTTCTGTCATAGCTTTTGTAGGATTTCTTTTGTCTCGTCTTTCCCATCCTCTGTTTCTGGTGTTTACATATACCTTTCTCTCTCCTCTCTCCCCACCCTCTGCCTGAAAGTGAACCCGACTCCAGAGCCAAAGTGGAAAAATTAAAAAAGAGTGACCGTTCTGTAGGAGCTGGGGGCCCCAAGCCCATCCAAAGGATCTGTCAGTTCCTCCTTGCCTGGCACTCTGGCTGTCCCCAAAACAGAGCATCTCCCGCCCCTGCAGCCCCCACAGAGGCGGCAGCAGAGCCCAGGGAAGATGGGGGGAGCCATTGTGCAGGAATGGCCCTGCTGCTATGGAAACCAGTGCTTAGGAACCGCTCAGAGCAGATCCATTCGGGGAGCAGCCTGGCCTTGGGGGAGGGGAGAGGCCAAACTGCACCTTGGACTCTGCCCTCCCCATTACCCGCCCTATGATGCTGGGCAAGTCACTTAACCTCTCTGAGCCCTTTCTCCCGCACCAGCCTGGGGAGCAGCAGCCCCCATTAACGATGGGTGATAACGGCCGCAATGACTGAACGCCGCTGCGGCTTTCAAGCCTAAAGACACGTCAAATTGCCGTTTGCTTTCATTACTGCGAGCTCGAAATATTCTAGTGCCAGCTTGCTGTGCGACCTTGTGCCACCCGAGGGCTACCCAAACGATTTCCATGATAGAATTTTGTCTCACAGAGGCGCAGGTCCACTCTGAGTCACCCTCGAACACACACGCACACAAACCAGCCACCGAGCTAAGCTGCCCAAACGTCCTGTGACCCCAGTTGAGAGGAAGGGAAGAAGTGACTCCATCTGCAGCCACAGTGCTTGCCGCTGCTGCCACAGTGCCCGGCCCCTATCTAAGGGTGTGTGGCCCCTTCTCCCTCCTCCCCAGCACCCTGGGCTCCTCAGGCCTCCAGCCCTAAGTCTGAGAGCATCAGCCTGAGGCCCCAAGCACCGGCCTGAGAGGTTGCCCTGTCCCCCTGCTCCACGGCATCACACCCTGAACTTGGTTCACAGAGAGGTGGGAACTGCCTGCCCTTCCCCCACTGAGAGGCACGAGGCCAGGGCTTCCCCTATCTATGCCTTAACTTCCTCATACACAACCCAGTGCAGGGCCAGCCCAGTCCCACGGATGTCTGGCCATCCCCTGAACAAGCCTCCTTGCCTTAGCACACATTCCTCCAGAACTCTCTGGGATCCTCTGCATGCCACCCTTCCTCACTGACCTACCTAGTCTTCCAGAGGACACTGTGACTTGCCCAAGATCACACAAGAAGCATGTGACTCAAGAGCCTGTGTCAAATCCCAGACCTCGGGGGGACACTGAGTCCAGCTGCTCCAAAGAGCATCCATGCATTCACTCAGCCAGCCAGGCGTCTGTTTGTTTGTTTTCCCAGCAAACATTTATTACGCCCCAGGCAGGCTGCTCAGTGCTGGGGACCCAGCCACAAACAAGGCCAGTAGAGAAAGCGTGCAGCTCAGAGAAGCAGACAGATGCTAAACAAGTAATTACAAGTGTGGTGGATGCCACAAAGGAAAAGCAGGCAGAGCTCTGAGAGGGGACCAGGAGGGGCCACGGACGTCTCCCATTTGTACAAGGTTTTACCCCAGGCGTGGTCCTCCAGCCCCTTGCATCCACACCTCTGGGTAGCCTGTTTCAGTCCCCCAGGCCTGCAGACCAGCATCCCCAGGGAGAGATGCTACCTCCTGAACATGCACCCAGGGAAGGCTGCTCTGAGGTGTGAGGACCACAGCTTAAGGGGCCTGGATGGAGTGGGGGTGGGGGGGGTGGGTACATGTTTTCTAATCACCCAGCATGTCCTGAGCTCATCTGTCTCTTGCTAGGCCTCTGAGATAGAGAGAATAGCCTCAGTTTACAGAAAAGTTGAGACCCAGAAAAACCCAGTGACTAGTGAGTGCAGAGCAAGGATAACAACCCAGGCCTGTCAGACCCTAGATCTCCAGAAGGCTCCTAAGAGATGGTCCTGCTCCTGGACGCCTAGCACACAGCCCTGCTGAATGTGAAAGAGAAAACAACCACCCCCCAGTGAGGCCCAGATAACTGATTACAAGGCGCTACCTGTACTTCACAATCAAGTATTTGTGTAACACGGTGATAAAAGGCTCCGGCACCAGGACAAGTGAGTATTTGATCAGCTGCCTCTGTTTACCAGCTTTGTGGCCCTAGGCACGTTGCCTAACTTCCCTGAGCTCAATTACCCCATCTGTAAGATGGAGATGATGATGGCGGGGCTGCCTGCAGGATGGTTGTAAGGAGCCTCAGCTCTCTGGCTCCATCACCCTCCCTCTCTCTCTCCATCCCTCCACTCCAGCTGCTCTGACCTCCAGGCTCTTGCCAGACATGCCAGGCCCTCTCCTTGCTCAGAAGCTTTGCACATGGTATTCCCTTCACCTGAACACTCTTCCTCTAGATACCCACGTCTTGCTCACTCCACAGCACCCGCTGGGTCTCTGCTTAAGTGTCATCTTTTCAGAGACACCCGCTCATCCTTCCAGTAAAAACAGCCCCTGCACCATCACCTGTGTCCCCCCATGCCACTTTATTTTTCTCCCTTAGGCTGTCTCCAGCTTTACATCTCCCTGCACAAGAAAATAGGCTGCACAGGGGCGGAGACACTGTCTTGTTCACTGCTGTTTCCCCAACCAAGACACTTGACCAGTGCCATCCAAGTTACACAGCCTCAGGCATCCCCATGGCCTGCGCAAACCCTGAGAGCCCAGCGCTCCACCTTTAGCCTGGCAGACAGTAAGGCCCAGGCAGAGCATGTCCACTGCTCTGCAAACCTGCTCAGGCCTCCTCAACCACAGCTAAGGCTCTGGGGACAGGAGCAGTGCATCCCCCGGGGCCCCCTCCCTGAGTGCCCTGGAACCAGCAGGCAGTGGAAAACCAGGCCCAGGCTTGGCAGGCGATTGGCCAGGGCTCAGTGCCGAGGGGCAAGGACCTGCCAACCTCACTCCCCAAACAGCAACTGATTGTCCCAGCAGCTCCCAAGTCCCCTGAAGACCTCCCAGTGGCCACTCTCTCACAGGGACACTTGCTCTGAAAGGGGCCGGCCTCCTGGCTGCTTCCGGCCACAGAAGGGGCATGGTGGTCCCAGCCTCGCGGGAGATCCTGGGACTTCCGGGCCTGCTGGGAACTCACAGCCTGGTGCCTGGCAGAGAGCAGGCGAGGACAGATTCCGGGGCCCGCTGGCCTCTTGGCATTTGTATGCAGGTGCTGGTCCTGTACATGAGCCGGAATCCATCACCAGAAAATAAAACACTCAGGGAGAGCAGGCCTCAGAAGACAAACGGCAGCCGGGTGAAGTTAACACCCGCCCTGGCTTGCTGAGCCCTCACTGTGTCTCTCTCAGGGGGCCTCTGGATGGAGAGAAGCCTCCAACCCTCTCAACAGGGAGGTGGGATTCAGCATCTTCCAGAGAAGGTACTGGGGCACAGAGAGCAGAGGCCACTGGCCCAGAAGAAGGAAGCCAGGATTAGAACCCAGGCCTCCTGTCTCAGAGGAGGGCTTTGACTTCTCTGCCACTTCCCAAACTTCCCTGCTGGTGCAGTGGAGTGGGGTGAAGATAGGCTGGTTACGGGAGTGTTTCCATGGCAAAGCTCTCCTTTATGCCCCTGTGGAGCAGTGGGTTTGTGTTTGGCCTCAGACCACCTATGTCAGAACAGAATGCAGGGAACTTGCTAAAAAGCTTATTCCCAGGCCTACCCCAAACCTGCTGCGCTGACTAATATGTCTTTCTTACACAATTAATTCTGATGCTCATCTGAGTTTGGGAACCAGTGACTTAGAAATAATTCTGACCTAGACAGAACTAGCCTCTTATTTCTTAGATGAATAGACCTTTAAAAATGTAGTTTATGTGGAATGTAGATAATAAGAGTTACTATTTATTGAGCATTTACTATGTGCCAGGTAATTTTCTAAGTGCTTTATGTTCATTTCACTCTCAAAACAACCCCACTGAGGAGGTAATATGATTATTTTACCCATTTTACAGATGAAAAAGGTGAGGCCCAGGGAATGTAAGTTCTGTTATACAATGTTGCACTGCTAGAAAGTGGCAGAGATAGGGTCTGAACCCAGATCCACGCAGGAGGGGGCTCCAGAGCCTGTCCTCTTACTGCTAAGCTAAAGTCAGGCTTTTATCTTCAACTGCCACCCCACCCCCAACCCCAGCCTTGTCCTGAAGTCCAGGTCTGTTGGAAAAGGAAGAAGCAGGCACGAGTTGCCAAAGTCAAGGGGATGTTCACTAATGGAGGGGGATACATGCGCTGGGGAAGCACACGAACGGACTCCAACCCAAGATGGGGAGCTTGTTAGAAAAGCCTCCTTACAGGAGGATCTGACCGATGAGCAGGAGTTTGCCAGGCAGAAAGGTGCTCTTACACAAAGACAGGGAGGCATATTCAGAGAAGTACCACGACAGACCTGGGGCAGCACTTGATGGCTTAGGCCTTCAAGTCCTGATTATGGAGTTGGACTGCACCCCAAGGACACCTGAAGTGTTCCTGAAGGGTGGAGGATGAGCACCACATTCAGAAAGCCTGGCCTATGGCATGGAGAGGCTGGACTGAAGTCGAAGAGTCTGCAGGCAGGAAGACCCTTGGCTCAGGGAGCAGGTGGGGCTGAGCTGGAGCAGCCACAGTGAGAATGGGGCAGATGGACTGACTGGAGAAACACCTCTGAGATAGACCAAGTAGGGGGTGGCTATGGAGAGGAAAGGAGGTCAAACAAAGGGTGTGTGAATGTTCTGGAAACTGGGAGTTCAAAGACACAGGAGAAAAGCAGGAAGGGGAGATGGTGAGGTCCTTTACAGGCACTTTGAGTCTGAGAGGCACCAGGAGGGGCATTCAGGAAGAAGGTGGGGATACTTGAGTGGGAGTTGTCAGAGTGGGCAGAGCTTCAAGGCTGATAATGGGTGAGGTCACCTACTGCGAGATGAAGTGAAGTAGGGGGAGACTTCACCCACATGGGGTGTCCCACCCAGACTAGACCTCTCCCTGCATAGTCTCACACCCTTTTTATCCCTACATTTTTGACTGGAGAAGGGTAGGGGAGATGGATAGGAGGGGGAGACATCACTTGTCCTGCTGTCTGTCCTCTGAGACTCACACCATCATTTGGAGGAGATCTGTCGTCTTCTCTCTGGTGAAGTTCCAGGTGTCTTGTACATGCTTGAGGCACTAAACGTGAAATAGAACAGCTGATTCTGGTGGTGTGGGGTCATGAGATGGAAGTTTCCAAGGGAGCAAACTCTGGGGCCTCTCCTACCCCCACTGCACCCCCACATTCATATGTCTACCCTCCTGGGCTCCCCAGCAAGGGCAGAGTCTCACTTAGCATCAGTGAGCAAGTTGCCTCCTCATCTTCATCTATACACAGATGAAGCACCAAATAGAGAAACAGGGTCTAAAGAGATCACACAGATGAAGCCCTTCCCAATGGAAGATGGAGTCAAACTGTGGAGTGCATGTCCAGACAGACTTTAACTGGACACCTGTTTGAGGGCAACACAGACTTCTGTCTCCCACGTCTGCACAACGCAGGTCAGAATTGCACACAATCATCTGAAAGTTGAAAATGCAAAAGACCAGCATGCAGTGGGCTCATCGTATGGTAGCTAGAAGAAGGGTTGGTGCCTGTCTTTCTGGACCCAAGCACTGGAGGGACTTCTGCTGGGGGGATTCCCCCAACCTGGTTTCAGCTGGAGACTGGAGCGGGAGGCCCGTGGACTAGGTAGCAAAGAGAGATGAGCTGCGGGGAGCTGGCACTGGCAACAAAAGGTATTTGCATCAGATAATGGGTAAAGTGTCTTGTTATTCCATTAACTTGTGTAGCAACGACTGCGGCAGAGAGAAGGGAGTGTTGGAAACCCACAGGGTGGGCAGGAGCTGAGATCGCTAATCAGCAATCAGACTGGGGGCTTCCAGGGGAGCTGAGCAGCCTCAACAGAAGCTGCAGCAGGTGGCCTTTGGACAGAAGGGTACGGGCAGAGCTGGGCTTCATCCTAGACCCTCAAGACTGCTTCAAGGCTGGAGACCCAGCTGGAGGCAAAGTCGAGAAGCACATCCTTGGTACCACTGCACCAGCCGTCAGGGGCACGTCTCAGGGAAAGGGAAGAGCAAGCACAGAGCCCCAGGCTGGACTGGACCAACATGTTCAACGACAGGAGCAGGCCAGTGTGGCTGTAGCATGGTGGGCAGTGAGTGGTCCCACCTCATGATGGAGAGGATGGAGGGACAAGGTACATTGAGCAGGGTCAGTTGTAGGACTTGGGTTTGATTTTAAGCACCATGGCAGGCCCTGGAGGTTCAAAAGCAGGGAAGAGACATAATCCTATTTAGATTATTCAAAGGCCTCCTGGAGGCTAGTTGGAGATGGATTGCAGGGACCAAAGCTTCAGAACAGAATAGCTGAGAGGAGGATGGTACAGTGTCTGGGTGTGAGCAGATGGTGGGCAGTAAGAGTCGTCCTAGGGGAGGTGGAGAGAGGCAAATGGACCAGAACTGGGTTTTAAAGGTCAACAGGACTTGTAAATGGACAAGGGGGTGAGGCAAAGAGGGGACAGGGATGACAGGGATGAAATGAGATTATGGATGTGGGTAAAGGGTTTATTTAGCATGGCACCTTGTACACAGTAAGTGCTCAGTAGATACTGCCCATCATAAAAGCCAAACGTTCTGCACCAAGCCTAGCCTGCCACCCAAACCCGCTCTGCCAACTCTGCAGGTAGAGTCTCTGCTTGGTTTCCTGGGCTGGGTCAGATAACCTCTAAAAAAAGGAAGACTCCCCTCGCTGGCAGGGGTCAGGCACTAATGCTAAGTAGTAAGTGCAGTGCGTGTGTGAACACCAGGCAGGGGCTTCCCCGGGTCACTGGGCTTGACAGAGGCAGAGAAAGCCCTGGAAACCAAGTCTCCTGACCCTGGAAATCCCCTCTGGAATCTGGAAAGTCAATGACGCCTAGGCATGAATTCCCAGCAGCACCTTCCCCCAGCATCCGCTGAGACACTGGCTCTGAAGTCTGTTTCCTGACTCTTCTCTGGACCGCAGTGGTTCTAGCAGCCCAGCCTCAGGGACTTTGCACTTGCTGCTCCCTCCTCCTGAACCTTCCCATGACTACTCCTTTCTCTTGCCCCAGCAACCTTGCAGAGGTCTGCCTGTGGAGGGAGCTGGCCTCACAGCCTGCAGGATTTTCCAGGACTAGGCAGCTGCTTGGGCAAACCCAAAAGTCAGGTCATTATCATTGCCTCATCCTCTTCCACAGCCCACTTGGAAGGACTCCCCAGCCCTATGCCAGGAGAGGCCAGCACAGCTGCCAACACCCACTCCGTGGCGCCACCAGCCCCCACGTGGACTGGCCCTGGACTGTGGGGGCGGAGCTATACAGGATAGACCCACCTTTCCTGCTGGGACACAGCCCAGGCAGAATCCCCCTTTCTTCCTTCTTGCCCAGCTAGAATATGAGTCAGAGAAGGTCCCATTGACATTTTTCCTCTCTCCTCCTCCCCAGCCCACGAGGACATGAGCAGGCACAGCCCTACATGGCAGGGAAGGGAGGTGGAGCCAGCTGGAGTCAGTGCTCAACCTGCCTTGCCTGGTAAGGTCATTCAGGAGCTTCAACCCAGTGGGCAGTCCCTTCTCCTGTCTCGGAGGCTACTGCCTTATGTTGGCTCCAAACTCAGGATACGGGCTTTACACTTAACCCCAGAGCAGTCCCTGCCTCACTCAGGGCCAAGTTCAGACAAGAGGCAATCAGGGGCTTAAGTAGCTGCCAGAGAAGGCCAGCCGCCTAGTTATTAAATATTTAGTGGCAAGCGCCTAGGAACGTATAATTGCAAATAAGACTTTGAAGCAGATGTTGCCAACGGCTTGGACCGGCGCTCACAGTTTGGACCAACAGGGGATTGCAAGTCACCAAGCTTGGCTGCTGGCAACTGCCCTGTGTTTTCTGGGCACCTGCTGGGTGTCAGGCTCTGAATTGGATGTTGCAGGTAAAGGTTAACCAGACATGATCTCAGCTTCAAGGGGTCTAGTAAGGAGACAATGTAAGCAAAGACCCACAGCCTCAGGTGGTAAGGGTTGAAGAACAGAGAATTATTTTTCCAAATGGTATAGGATACTTTCAAGCATTTGTTGAATACCTACTGTGTGCCAAACATTGTTGTAGATTCTGGGAAATCAAGTATTAAATAAGTCAAACTTTTTCCTTCATGGCACTTACAATTGAGTGGGAGCTTACATTCCACGGATAAATGAATATGCGCCATGAAGAAGAGGCAGAGGGGAACAAGCCTATGCAAAGATTTGGAGGCATGAAGATGTAACATAGATTCAAGGCGAGTAGGGAGTTCAGCGCAGCTGGTTGCATGTGGGAGGGAGAGATGAGATGGTTAGTAGTTGGGGCCTGAAAAGCCGCCATGCCAAAGAATTTGAGTCCTGGAGTTCAAAGTAAGTGAAGTGAGCTCCCTCAGGACCATCCATGGCTCCCAGGATCACTGGGATAGGGCATAATCTGACCTTTGAAGCTGTCGTCTTGAGAAGAGTGGAGTGGAAGGAGACACCTCAGTGGACATCCTGGGGTGGAAAGTAGCTGCCTTGTTGGTGACCACTCCAGTTTCCACTGCCCAGCCTTCAGAGGAGCCCTGCCACTTGGCTCTCCTCACACCTGCAGCCTGTTACACCAGTTCCTGAAGGGCTGAAAACATAGCCTGAGAACATAGGCGCCTTTGTCTCAGTCCCTGCAGAAGGTGAAGGGGTAATATGAGCCCAGACCATTCAGGAAACAACTCCTTGCCAAAGGAAGATTCCAGTTCAACATCCCCAAGAATGTCCCAGTTGACTGAGCCTCTCTCTCCACTGCCCTGCCCTGATCAGGGTGAAGTGGAGGTCTAGGTGGACGAGATGAACCTTCAAAGTCATTCCCTGGCCATGATTCTATACAAAGAAAGGCGAGAGAAGAATGACCTTTGAAGATGCTAATCCAAGAGGATTAGAGTTCTTGAATACACTTCTGAGAGTCTAGAGTTGCATAAGGCTGAGGTTCTAGAATTCTGCAGATGGAAAATTCTAGGATTCTAGGATCCTGTGATTCTAAGCTGCTAGCTTGATTAGGGAAAGGAAAAATCAGCCATCATAGCCTCTTAATAAAAATTATGCATCTGGAGAGAACCTCAAACTAACACTGAAGCCAAGGAGGCTTGTTTTCTCCCTTTCTGCCTTTAAATTGTCTTCTCACTCCTCCTCGGTGTCTGCTCATCTGCATACCCCCACCACAGTCCCTCCTCCAAGCCTGGCAGCCACACATTTGCCATCTGCATATAACCCAGTGATTAGCGCAGCCGAGCAGGAGAGGAGGGGTGTGAAACCCTTGCTGCCTGCCAGTCAGGCGGCCTGAAGTCGACCAGGCTGCAGGGAGTCACTCAGCTCCCTGAAAACGGCTGAGCCGGGGAGGAGAGACACACTCACGCAGACACACACCAAAGAGCAAAACACACCAAGAAAGGCCCCAGATACACAGACACACAGAGACAGAGACATGCGCACCACACGTGGACATCTGCAGACAGCACACACACGTGCAGCACACACACACAAACAAACCAAAGGAAGGCACACAACCCTACAAGTGACACATTCCTGAATACACAGACATGCAAAGCTTCAGCGAAAAACATGTACGGCACACAGGGATATTTGCAGTACAACACTCACATGCACACACACACACACATCCACAAGGACATGGCCACAGTAGCAAAACACAGGGGCACTCACACGAACACCTGTGTACAGACAAGCACATGAAAACAAGTGCAAACAGATAGAAGCATACTATATAGGTGGATACACGACCAGGAAGACACAGTACCGAGTTGTTAGTGAACTCTCCAAATGAGGAATGACAGGAAAGTCACCCTTCCCATCCCCTTCTCATCCCTCCCCTCTCCCTCTCATTCATGGGACATTATTGAAGGCATCCTATGCACACAGCCTGGCTTAGGGCCCTTGGGAGACTGCAGAGCTATGATGCGTGAAGTGGGAGGGAGCAGTTCAGTTAGACTGTGGGAGCTCAGAGTGGCTGAAACACAAGTAGGCACTGAGTTTAAGAAACTGTTCCCAGAACTGCAATGGGATTGCCCAGAAAGGTAGTGAGCTCCCCACTGCTGGAGGCAATCTAATGTAACAGAGAGATTTGCACATCAAATGAGAGAGGGAATGATGGGGGAACTGAAGGCCTTTGAAATTCCTTCCAGATCTAATATTCTCTCCCAATTTCACCAGGCTTAAAAATCAGTCATGTTTTAAAATGTTTTAATCATATTCCCATCAGTAAAAACATTTTAAATATGCACCCTAATGTACATTTGTTTATTTTATAAATGTGCTATATACTTTTAGACTAATATGTACTTCATAGAACAGACACGAAAATAGAAAAACTTGAACTAATAAGATGAAAATACTTCTGATTATGCACCTTAAAGGACAGGCAGAAATGGAGGGGGTGATGTAACATTTATTGAGTACCTCCTGTGTGCCAGACTTGTTATACGTATTATTTCTTTACATCTTCAAAATAGCCCTCTAAAACGGGGCAGTATTTTTTCCTTTTTACAGATGAGAAACTGAACACGAGAGGCAAAGTCCCTTTCCTGAAGGCACGTGACCTGCAGCTGGCAAGGCTTGAATGTGGACCCCAGAAGGCTGGTTCCGGAGTCCACTCCTCCCACATCATGCAGGCAAGGGGTGGGGCTTGCACAGAAGGGAAAGACCCACTGGTTCTTGTGGACAACGGGCCCACAGGTTCAAAGGGCACCGTAATGATTTCAGCTTAAAACTGAACAACAGGTAGGATTCTCAGGCCACGGGCACGGCTGGGCACCTGCTACTCAAAGTGTGGTCTGTGGACAAACAACTACAGCTTCACCCAGGAGCTTGTGAGAAATATAGGATCTCAAGTCCTGTTGGGACCTACTGAGTCAGAATCTACATTTAACTGGGTTAAAATCTGGGAAGCCTTGGTGACGTTAAACTCCCCTGGTCTGTGATTCCGTCCACTGGAATGAGGAGAAACAAGTTTACCCTTGGTCGCTCTAGGGGCTTCCTTCTCTCAAGAGTTTGCTCAGTTCCAGAGTATTAGAGAGGTGGCTTCCAGGAATCTGTCTACACTGCTTTCCCTCTAGTTCCAAGTAAAAACCCAGGGCTTTGCCTTGCCTGTGAGACTGTGAGCCCTACTTCCTGTCCAAGCTTGCCTCCCCACCACTTCCTCTGCTATAGTGTCCTGGCTGCCCATGTCCTTGACCTTGCCACCCCAGGGCCTTTGCACTGGCTGCTCCTTTCATTGTGTGGCTCTCCCTCTCATATCCACCAGGAAACTCCATTATCTGAGCAAGACCTTCACTGCCATCCTGCACAGAGAGCAGCACCCCCTCCCACCATCAGTCTGTGTCCCTCACCCTGCTTCCTTTTTCTCGGCAGCTATCACTGTTCACATGACATGCAGTGTATCTCAAAATTCACACATTCATTTTTCCACCTCTTGCACTAGAATGTGAATGCCTCCAGCACCCAACACACCCCAGCCCATAGTAGGTGCTCCATAAATATCTATTGAATGAATGCAGGCCATGCCTTGTCCCACCCCAATGGCCCCACTGGCTCAGCTGTGCTGTGGGGCTGCAGGATCTGTGAGGAGACCGGAGGCCTTGGTCAGCCTTCCTGGGGCCACCAGGAAGCCTGCCCTGAGGTCTTGCCCTGCCCCCGCCATCCTGCTGGGGGTAGGGCAGCATCCTCTCCTGTCTGGGACCTGCCAGCGGCCACGTCCAGTACATCTGTCTCCCTCCAGCCTCTCCCACTCTTCTCTGGCAATTTCTTCAGTTTCAGACTTTACAAAAACCAAGGCCTTACTCTGGGTACCCTTCTGCAAAATCCCTACAACTCCTGTTTACTAAACCCAAATATTTGCTTTAAACTGGGGAGCAGAAACACTAGGAGAACAACACAGACCAATATCGTCCAGTTTGGCCAGCCAGGCATCTAGGGGGAGACTCTGGGCCACCCCATTTCTCTCTTTGCCCCTCAGTCCCCTTATGCATTCCATGGGGACTGTTACTACTTTCCTCCTGGTCAGGGAAGAGAGTGGACTGGGGATAAAGATGAGGAGTAAAGGATTTGGTATCATAAGATCGGGGTTCACCATCTTACATCCACTGGCCCAGCAGTCTCTGCCTCTCCTGAAGCCTCAGTTTGTTCATCTGTACAAATGGGTAGACGTAAGTGGAACAAATTCCAGCCAGGTGAGGCTGACATCCAAGCCCAGTCTTTGCACAGCATGACTGTGAGGCTCCCATGAGGTAAGAGGCTGAGGAGCTCTGGAAATGAGCTCTGGGGGTCCTCCAGCCCACCACCCTCCTTGCTCCAGTAGCATGGCACCAGCATGGCCACCTGCCACCTGAAGCCACAGTGCCAACTCCTCAGAAGCTGGGAGCAGAGAGTGGTATGGGTTGCTTTGGCTTCCCCTGAGAGCCAGGCCAGTTCCTGCCTGGGGACAAATACTTCCTCCTGGGAACAGGAATGAGGCCAACTGGAGTCCTGGCCTCCCAGCCAAGGAAGGAAACCCAGGTTCAAGGAAGACATCTGTTTCTTGGGGACACCCAGGCCAAGCAGGGGCAGGGGCAAAGGAACCTGTGCCGCCCGGTGGAGCCGGCAGCACCTTGTGGACAGAGCTGCTCCCTGCCTGGCTCCCTTCACTCTGTGGGCAGCCACTCTGTGCAGCACAGCTCCAGGTGCTAGAGAGCAAACACAGAGTCCGGGTGGAGCTCGAGTCAGGTAGGCAAATCTCCAGCAACCGAAGAGGGTGTCATATTTACATGCTACCAGGAAAAATAAGAAACAATAGGAGACTTTTAAAAAGAGTGGTCAGGACAGGCTTCTCTGAGGAGGGGACACCTGAGCAGAGGCAGAATGAGGCTGGTGGCTGGCTGGGAAGAGTAGGTTCTAGGCACAGGGAGCAGCAAGTGCAAAAGCCCTGAGGTGGGCACCTGCTGGGTGGATTCCTCGAATTTAGAGAAGATGAATATGGCTGGACTAGAGTGAGCTGGGGGTGAGGTGGTAAGTGAGATCAGAGAGGGGGCAGTGGGTGAGATCATGAGGGGCCTTTAGGGTTTATTCCTCTTTCCCTCTCTCATTCCCTTTTACCCATTAATCCTGACCTCAACCTGTTTCCAGAAGAGGAAATGGAGGCTGAGATCCACCCAAGATCACACAGCTAGTGAGGGGCAGAGCCTGAGTTGAAAGCATGCCTCTCAGCCACTGATCAGTATTGTCCCATCACAACTGGAAAGTCAGACTTATCTGCTGATTCTTTATTTCATTCACCAGATACTTTCATTCCCACGACACATCAGCAGGCCTGGTGCTCAGCACCAGGGCCTAGAAGTCAGCAAGCCCCTTGGTGTGATGGAGACCCTGAGAGGGCACTCTGGGGCCTCCAAACTCACAGAAAAGTAGAAGGCAGAATGTGCTTAGGTGAGGAACAGGGGTTGGGGGATGATAACTCCTGGATTCAAAGCCTAACTCTGCAACTCACAGGCTGTGTGTTCTTGCACAAACCCCTTAAACTCTCTGAGCCTCAGTTTTCCCATCTGTGAAATGGGGATAAGAATTGTGTCCACATAAGAGAATTGAGTGAGAAGCATGAGAGAATCCACTGAAATCCTTCAGGCCTGGGGCTTAGTAAGCAGTCCTAATATTTTAGCTATGATTCGTGTTATCATTGGGCTGAGTCAGCACTCGAACTCAGGTCCCCCAGTGCATGCTGAGTCAATCAACTCTGTCCTGATGCCATCCTTGCACCCCTCCACCCTGCAGGGGACCCTGCCGCCCAGAGGGTTGGGGGAGGTTAGGTTCTGCACAGCTGAGCTCAGCTCCAAGCAGAGCCAGATCTCCAGAGCCTGAGAACAGTGTTTAGGGCCTGACAGTGCGGTCCCACCCCTGACGAGCTCAGGCGAGCTGCCTGCCTGCCTGCCAAGTCACTTAGTCGCTGACTTCCCCTGGAAAGCACTAATTACAGCACGGCTCTTTCAGGCCCTGGCTCTGTGATCTGTCACAGCCCCTCAGCTTTGGGGGCACTACCTGCAGCCTCTGAACCAGTACTGCCCCCTCTGTTTTCCCCTAGGTGGGGAGGACAGAAAGCAGAAGGACAGACAGACTGAAAACCAGCCAATAGGAAAGCTGAGACTGGGCTCATGAAACAGTCCGACCAGTCTATTCAGTGGTCCTACCAGTCTATCCACTGGACTGCAACATCAGCATCACCTGGGACCTTGTCAGAAATGCAAGTTCTCAGATCTTACCTGATACCTACTGAATCAGAAACTGGGATCCGTGGTTTAATAACCATTCCAGGTGAGGATGATACCTGCTCTGTGGTGGGAAGGTGGGGGCTGTGGAGAAGTGATTATAGAGTGCATTGAAGCACAGGCTCAGAGAAACACTTCTTCAAATCCAGACTCTGCCGGTGGATGTTTTAGATGTCTTATCGTGGGATTGTGGGCAGGTCGCTTTTGTAATTGAATAGATATTTATTGATAACCTACTGTTCACTATTAAGGCCCTGGAGCCTCAGTGCTGGGAGAAAACTATGGCAATAGCCAATATCTTTCCGCAGATTAACTCATTTTCCTTACTAGAGACTTTTTAGGTCTGATTCCATCAGTTCCTGAATCTGGTTAAGTGAGGCACAGATGGACAGAGAACCTTGCCCCATGACTGGTCAGAGGCAGCGCTGGGGGTTTCACCATAGTATGTGCCCAAGGCCGGGCACTGGGCCCAGGGATAGGCTGACCTGTGGCTCATTAAGGAAATGGACAACATGCAGGGCAGAGGCACAGTGCTGGCAGGTTGCGATGCCTGTGATGAACACGAAAGAAAGTAGAGAAGGAGGCAGAACACACTGGGGTAGCGGAAGGGACTTTTAAAAGGATGGTCTGGCAAAGTGACCTGTGAGCAGAGACCCCTCTAAGGCAGCTTAGAGGAATTCTTAGTACGTAGGTGTGGTTTGAATATGTCACAAAAACATGCCAGTAAAGCACAACAGGAGGCTTCCCAGGTGGCTCAGTCATTAAAGAATCTGCCTGTAATGCAGGAGACCCTGGGTTTGATCCCTGGGTCTGGAAGATCCCCTGGAGAAGGAAATGGCAACCCACTCCAGTATTCTTGCCTGGGAAATCCCAAGGACAGAGGAGCCTGGCGGGCTACGATCCATGGGATCACAAAAAGAGTCGGCCATGACTTAGCGACTAAATAACAACAACAAAGCATAGAAGATGCTGAATAAATGGAAACTGCTATTATTTGGAGAAGTGAGTTCAAATCCTAACTGGCTTGGTGGCTCACTAGCTGTCTGTCCCATGTCCGGAGTAAGTAACCCCATCCCTTTGAACTGCAGTTTCCACAGCTATAAAATAGCCGTGTGACCTCTGGAGATGACCCCCCTGTGGGTCAGAGAACAGGGGGCGCAGTGAGGACGCTCCTTCCTTCAGCCCCCACCAGCTTCCCTCCAGCCCTTCAGCAGCTCCTTGCTGGGGCAGTTGGTTCCCTGGTCCAAGCTGCCCAGGAGTCCTTGCTGTTTTTATTTTTATTGTTCTGGCTCTACAGCTGAGGCCTCTAACTCCAAATGGCTCCTCTTGCCCAGAAAAATAGGTCGTTGGCAGCTCCGGCCTCCTGACAGGCCCCACACAAAGGCGGCTGGCGGGCCTGCCTGCTGACGCCAGCCCAGGGTGATGGGAAACGAGGAGCAGAGCCCGCAGGGCTGGCGCCCAGCAAAGCTGGGTCCCTGCAGGCTCCTGCATGCTCTGGCAGAGTGACCCTGGTCCAGTCGCTTTCTGTCCCTGGCCTTGCTTCCTCACCTCTGAGGACACGGTGGAATTTCTAAGGCTTTGACAAGACAATCCCTGTAAACGGGCCTGGCACACACAGAGGAGCCGTCACCCTACCGGCCGCGACAAATTTCACAAATGCTCCCACCACAGCAGCTTCACGTTTGTGCCACCACCAACCCCTTGACCAGGGTGGACCTTGTTATTCCTGTTTCACTGATGAACAGACTGCTGCTGCTGCAGACTGAGGCTAAAAAAAAAAATTTTTCCCCCAAGTTACATGAGTCAAATAGGCAGAGTCTTGGCTTCAAGACCCTGACCCTCCTCTCCTCGTACTCTTTCACATCTTCTTTACACCAACGCTGGACAACAGGAGAGGCACATGGTCTGACCTCTGGCTGCTGAGTGGAGAACACACAGGGTGGGAGATGGCAGAGGACTGGACCTGAGCGGTGGAAGGAAGGGGCTGAGTGCTTGGGCTCTGGATGTGGAGGCATGGGCCAGTGGGGGATGTGCTGACGTGTTATACTAGGGACTTACAGAGTCAAGGACCAAAGGCTGATGGAGCTGCCTCTGGCTCCATCTCACACCTTTCAGGTCTTTGCCCAAATATCACCTGTTTGAGGCCTCCCCTGATGCCCTCCCCTCTCATCATCAGTCCTGCTTCATTTACCCCTGTAGCCTGTCCCCCCTCTGACAGACTAGCTATTTTACAGACTGACTTGCTTGTCCCCACAAGACTGTTAGCTCCTTGGGGTGAGGTTCTTGTCTATTTTTCTCAATTGCTGCATCCCTAGTGCCCAGCCTAGTGCCTAGCACATAGCAGACACTTAATAAACATGGATGGGTGTGTGAATGAATGGGAAAGGGGCAAAGCCATTTTGACTTTAATCTGGGGCAGCCCAGGATGCCTCCCATGGAAGGGGTTGATTCACCTCAATTATCTGACCTCAGGCAAATTGTCCCTGTACTTCAGTATGTATCCAGATGCCCACTGGTCTCAGTGATCTCCCAGCCCTGGCAGTTGGCCAAGGGTGATTTTTATGTAGATGCTGATTCAGGAGAACAAGGCCCAGACCCCCTCCTGATGAAGAAGGGAGGCTGTTGGGAAGCCCTGCTGGGTGCCCTGGCCGAAGGTGCTACATAAATAGCAGCTGGTTCCATTATTATCCTTCCCTAATCCGCAGGTTCCTAATCCCAGGCAGGTCTGTGTGTATGTGTGCAATGAACAGCAGAGCCTTCTGGAAGCCCAGGCCAGGAGGCTGCCTCATCTCTGACCTTCAGCAGCAGCCCCTGCCCCGACTCCCACCCAGATAGATTCGGGTGATGGATTTACCCAGGAGCCCCACTGGTCACCTTCATGGTTTCAGTCAGATGTGGCCTTGAACAGTTGGAGACTCCCTACCCTCACCTCAGATACTAGGAGGACCCCAGAACATCTCCGTGATTCCACACTCTCCTCCCTCCAGCCCACTCTCCACTTGTAGCCACAGTGGCCTTTTAAACACATAAATCAGACCATGGCGCTCCCCTGCTTAACAGTGCCAATTATTTCTTCCCTGCAGAATAAATGCAGGTGCTTTACCAAGGCCTGCGAGGTCACCCATTTGGACCAGTCTCCCCCATCCTTTGCTCACTCCCCTCCAGCCAAGCTAGCCCCTGGGCCTTTATATGTGCTGGTCCCTCTTCCTGGAACAACAAATCCCCCACCCCTCACCTTGCTGCCCTTTTTTTGTGATTCAGCTCCCAGTCTCAGGAGGACTTACCGTTATCCAAATCAGCGCACCCTTCTCACTGTGTAAGCTCGACCTTCTGTTGTTCATTAATTATTTCTGCTTGTCTACTTATCTGTCTCCCCACTAGAATGTAAATTCTTCATAGACAGGGATATGGCGTGGGTCCCTGCTGCATTTCCTGCCCAAAGAAAATCCCCTTACACTTCACATACTGCCCAGAACCCTGTAGGTTCCTGAGGACTGCTGTCAAATGCATGACTTATTTATCAAATGCCATGTGGCAGTTTTTAAATGTTGTACAAATACCAACTCATCTAATCCTCACTCCAGCCTTTTTAGGTTGATACTCCTGTTGGCTCAGGAAACGGAGCCACAGAAATCAGGTATTTTCTCAAGTCTACACAGCTCAAAAGAGGTGGCTGGCAGGATTTGAACCGAGGCAGCACTCTGCCTGCCTCCTTGTCTTAGCACCACGTCAAGACCAGGCATTTAACAGGGAGGCTGGGGTAGGGTCGGGGAGGGATGAGGGTGTCACTGTACAAAGATCTTTAACCTGGGAATCAGAAAGTCAAACTTTGTTTCTATCCCAGGTCTTGCTGTGTGACATTGGGCAAGTCCATACCCTCTCTGGGCTTCAATTTTTCCTCAGTTTATAGGACTGGCCCTTCTCCCACCTTGCTTCATATCATACTAAAGGCTTTTTGAAACCAAACTGGTTATTGTTTATTTACAATTAGAGGGTCTTTGACTCCATTCCCTCCCCCAGTCTGGAGCCTTCTTTGGCCTGGTGATCACAGCATTCTCACCCCCATCCCTGACCTGAGTGCTATTGGGGATACAGCTTTCCCTCAAAGAAGGGGACAGAAAGAGGAATTGAGAGAGGGAAAACGGCTGCTTTTTTCTCACCAGCAGGCTCTGTCCTGCCTCCAGGCCTCTGGCTCCTGCTCTCCTCCCATCCCTTCATCTTCCTCACCCCCTGCCATCTTCCTGGCCTTCAAGTTCCCCTGGCCTCGCACCTCTTCCTGGCCCCTCCCCATCCCTGAAGCAGCCATCCTTGACAGAGAGGCACCTCCTTGACAGACAGGCACCTGGCGGGGAGAGCCCACCTCCCTAGAGAGGCTCGGACTCTTCCCCCCGGTTTCCTGGCCACAGCCCCCCTTCAGCTCCCTCTCCTCCCCGCGCCGCTTTTCCAGGCGGTACTGAAGTCCTTCCTACACACACGCTATTTTTGTACCATCACTCTCTCCTTCCTGCCCCCTTCCCCCTACCTTCACTTACTTCCTGCTTTTTCCTTCACCTCGGCCCAGATCTGAAAGGATAGGGGCCCTTCTGGCCCTCACCCACCCCGAGAGGGGCTTTGGCTCTGGGGCCCGGGGACAGGGCCGCAGAGGAGGGGCGAAAGGCAGACTTCCCCCTCCTCCACTCCCCGCGCTTCGGAGCCGCCTCCAGCCTCCCGGGGCGGGAAGCTGGGACTGGCAGCGGCCAGAGTCCGGAGGTGAGGGGAGGCCGGCCGCAACTTCCCCAGTCCACCTTAAGAGGACGATGTAGCCGGCCTGCGGCTCTGACCTTAGAAAAACAAGTTTGCGCAAAGTGGAGCGAGGGGCCCGGCCTCGGGGCAGCCCCGGCGACGCTTCCACTGTCTCGCAGCTCTCGTCCGCCGGGCGGCGCAGGTCCGAGCCCGGCTGGCTGAGGGAGGGGGCGAGGGGGAGGCGGTTCGGGGCCGGGGCCACCGCGCGGGCGTCTGAACTGGCACATTGTCGGAGCCCGAGCTCGTCCAGTCCCGAGCCGAGCGAGGCGCCGGCGGCCGGGGCCACAGCCCGGGCCCGGGCGGGGATGAAGGGGTGCCCGGGCCTTGCGCACCGCCCTCTCTCGCTCCCTCCCTCCCCGGGGCGCTCAGCTGGCGGGCGCTCGGCGGAGGTGCCCGCGGGGCCCGAGCCCCGCAGCCTCCAGCGGGGCCGGCGGGAGGAGGGGAAGGGAAGGAGGGCGGGGGACCCTGCCCAGACTGCGGGCCGGAGGAAGCGAGCCGCGGCGCCGCGAGGAGCCCGGGTTGGGCAGGTGGGCAGCGGCGGGGGCGGCCGGGCCCGCTGCCCCTCGCCCTGCCCTCGCGGTCCTCCCTCTCCCGCTCTGTCTCGATCTGCGCGCCGCCTCGCTCACTCCGCGCGCGCTCTCTCTTTCTCCTCAGCTCTCGCCTCTCTGTGTCTCTGGCTCTCTGCCTGGCTCCCTTGGGTCTGTTTCCCTCTCCTGCCGGCTCTCTCGGGCTGTCCCTGGCTTCGTTTCTCGCGCGCTTGGGGTCTCTCCCCTTCTCCGTCTCTTGATCTCTCCGGGGTGGCGGGGCTCGGGGGAGGGGTGTTCCTCCGAAAACCGCGGCGCTCACGGCGCCTCCTAAGCCGCTCCAGGCGCCCGTTCCAGGGAGGGGGGAAGCCCGGCCGGGAGGAGAGGTGGGGGGAAAGGGGGGAGCCTTAGTCATTTCCCCGCTCCAGCCCGCGCCCGCCCGAGCGCGCACTCACGGCCGCTCTCCCTCCTCGCTCCGCAGCCGCGGCCCATGGAGCCAGCCCGCCCGGCCCCCGGCCGCCTCAGGCCGCTGCTCTGCCTGCTGCTCGCCGCGTCCAGCGCCTGGACAGGTAAGCACCCGCACCGCCCACCGCTGCCGTCCCCAAATTTCCGGCCCAGGCCTCTCAGCCGGCCACTCGGAGCCACTCGGCTAATGTCTAGCAGTAGTAGGGGGAGAGGTGCCTGTAACCAGGGTTACAGATGAGGAAACTGAGGCCCAGAGAGGGACAGCGACTTGCCCAAGGTCACACAGCCAAGGATGGAACCCAGTCTTTCTGGACTCTGACTGTGCGCCACTATGCCGGCCATCAGAACAGACCCAGAAGAGCTGGCTCACTGGTCCCTGCCCAATCTGATGGGGGAGGCAGGCTGTCAGTGGCTTTCAGAGCAAGGCGCCCTGGCTCCTCTGGAATCTCTCTCCCAGGTCTTATGTTTTCCATATGTTTGACTTCAGGGTCTGAGAGAAGGGGATAGGGGCAGAGATCCTTCCTGTACTGGCCAGGATGGAACAGAAACAGGCTATGACAATTGGGGAAGAGTGAGCTCTCCCTCTGGTGCGCAGAGTAAAACAGTGTTAGTATGGGGGAAAGAGAAAGGGAGGCCAGGGTAACTCTGGGGTGAGCGGCTGCGATCTGCAGATGCCGATGTGGAAACACAGCGGATTATCCCTGTGGTTGCCAAAGCCTCTGGGTGGATGGTCGTGCTCCTGGCTGCTCTGTGGCCCCCCTCCTTCCTCCCACCTTCCCCAGGTTTCCAGGCAGCTCGCTGCTGCTCAGGTGCTCAGTGGGGCTGTTACCTGTGGCTCTGAGCATGTCTTTTTGTTGGCCTACATCAAACACCTGGCTGTCTCCAGCAGGCGGGCTCTGAAGGCTACCGTGTGTTCGCCAAAGGGTGAGGTCACCATTCAGGAGCCCTGCTTCTTAAAGGGGTTTTGCAGCACCCTGAGTCTCCTGGGAGGGTGTGGAGGGCAGAGAAACTGTGTTAAAGGAGTTGTTGGGGGGAGAATGGGATTTTGTTTCTGGCTGCTTGAAGCCGTGTTGTCAGCAGAGGGGGTCTCTGCACCTCCCTCTCTTGAGGGAGGGAGGTAAAGATGAGCTCAGTACCCACCTCCCCCCTCCTTCTGCATTTGCCTAGAGACTGGTAACCATCTGATAGCGGTGAGAAAGGGAGAACTAGCAAAGAGTGGGTGGAGGGAGAGATGGGGGTGGACAGCAGCTTCTTTCTGCCCCACTGTTTGAGCCCCCAGAACCCACGCAGGCACCCCCACACATCCCCACCCCCACCCCCAGTATTTCAATTACAGTTGGGCCCTTGCTGGGCAAGAGGAAGCCCTAATAGATTTCATGTCTCTCTGATGAGCCAGTGGTGTCTCCGATCTACTCCTTCCCGCCTGAGCTGACCATTTACACCCAGTGAAAGTCTGAGGCCCTGCCCTGCCCTCCTTCCTGGCCTGGGATGCACGAGATTCTCTCACAAGTTCCCTGAAGCAGGGAACTGGGCCCAAGTTAATTTCTAATGTCTGTTTGAGACCCTTCTCTAACCAGGACCCTGTGGTTCCATCCCTGGGAAATTCAGGGTGATGCTGATTAACAAGTGGGCAGCTGCCTTTCCCAAGGCTGCCTTGGGAGCACCAACACCCTTCTCGTGAGGAAATTCTCCCACTTTTGCTATAAAAACAATCTATAAAATGGTAAAGATTAGGCTGTAAAACTTCCGTTCCAATCCATTCAGCATCAATAGCCTGAAAAAGTGGGAGCAGCAGAGAGGCCAAGATTAACTTTGAAATAAATAAATCTTAGGAGGGAAGAATACATTTCTTGGTTGAGGGTGGTGGGGAAGGGGTGTCACTCCCAGAGCTCAAGCTTCTCAGCATCCTTCACTCGGTTCTAAGGAGTCCTGGTCACCCTTGGCCCTGGCATGGAATTCATCTGGTTTGGCTGAAGAATGGGGCTTCAGACCCTTCCCTCGGGTCTCCAGGCATGGATTTTATGACAAAGCAGAAGAGAGGCAGGGCAGAAGAGCAGGAAGGTAGAAGGAGGCAGTTGTCCAATTTTCTAAGAAAATGGATTTGTTTGAGTGAGGAACTCAAATGTCAGGCTTGGGAAGGCATCTTTGGATTGAATGACTGCTAGTGTCTCCGGCAGAACTGTCGGCCTAGGAGGTGTCACATGACTGCTATGGTTTCACATGATCACTGTTTGGAGGGGGCTGCTCATGTGAATTATCTTGGATAGGGGAGACAGGGAAGAAGTTTCTAAAGACTGCCTTCAGCACAAATGTTGCCAAAGAGAAGTTCTGAAAAGAGGCCAGTGAAGTCACCAACTTGTGTTCTTGGAGCCAGTGTTTCCTCAAACAACTTCACCAAGGGAGATTCTGAGGTGGCACGAAGGGCAAGGGGCCTGGACTGGGGGCACCTGAGAAGCTGGACTCTGCAGTGGCAGCAGCAGTGCCTGACACCAAGGCTGCAGGCTCCTCACTTGGCCCCTCCGGGTCTGAGGACCTCTGGGACCCCTGCTGGACAGACTTTAGATAAACTCCCATTCGCTCCTTGCTCTGATTTGGAGAAGGCCAGGCCAAAGTGGGTGTTGGGCTTTGGGGGACAGCTGAGCGCTCTGGTGAACCTCTCACCCTTCGGAAGAGGGTAGCATGCTGGTGATTCCTCTGTACTTTCCTAAGTGGTGAAGTTCAACTCACTTCCTCTTTCACAAGAAGAAAAAACGGGCGGGGTGCCTTGGCCCCAAAGAGTTTGTGGAAGGTCCTTTAAGGTCTTGGTGTTCTCTGGGTACTTTCTTGCCATTAATTACTCCTTTCCCAACCCCGTGGAAACTCATGGTGTGATTCATTCCTTTACTTGCCATCATTTAGCATGTATGAAGTCCTAATGAGATCCTCGTGTTGAGAGAAGGGAGGAGAACCAGCATTCCTTGAATGTTGCCTGTATTCCTGGCTGAATCCTAAGTAGTGCCTTATCTGCCAAGTGATCTGCTATCTTATCAGTCAGCAAAGCAAAGCAAAGCGTGAGTTGGCTATTATCCCCATTTTGCAGATGAGAAAAATAGAGTCCAGACTAGGGAAGTAACTTGCCCAAGGGGTAAGTGGTAGGCAGCTTGGATTTTGAATCTTGACCTTATGGCTGGGTAGCCTTAGAGGGGAGACGTTTGATGACTTAATCAAGGGTACTTTCCAATGGTGTGAGAGGGTCCCCCTATCCAGCTCAGATAGAGGTTTGTGAAAGGGTTCCTTCTGGGGCAGAAGTTTTTAACTGAGCCACAGTTGTTTCTCTGAAAGTGCCCTGAGGATGGGAACACTGGCAGCCCCTTGGCCCTCCTAAATGACAGCTCATGGAGCAGTGTGGCTCCTGTCAGAGCCCCCGATCTGGGCTGCTGAGCTCTGGAGCCCCTAGAGCTGGAATCTTCCTCCCTGCATCTTCCTGGTGCCCTTTGCGACAGATGGAGAGGGGGTGTGTGAGAGGAAGGCAGTCTAAAACTGTTGTATGAATCCCACACGCATTCGCTCACTGCTTCCAATGGCTCCGTGCGACAGATTATTTTCTTATTTGTAGTCCTGAACTGATGGAAGGTGCCCCCCCACCCCCGCCTCTTTTTAATGCGTTCAGATTTCTGGTCTGTCAACACAATTCTGATCATGTCACTCTCCTGCTCAAAACTGTTGAGTGGGTCCAAGTTTTCTTTAAAAAAAATAAAGCAAAACCTACAACAGGGTCTGGGCTCCCTCCCTGACAGGCCCTATTTCTAAGCCACATGTTTTCCAAAGAGCTGACCTGTTGAGATGCTGCTAGATGGCCAGACTTCCACCCTGCAGCCAGAGATTTCCTGGCAGCTCAAGTGTATCAGCACCTGAGAGGCCCTGAGATGGCCTCCACTTGTAGAAGCCCCAGCTGGACCCTTTTCACTCCAGGGTTCCCCAGACATACGAATAAGAGGCATTGGGTTTGTTTAATGGCCATTAACACAGGGCCTAACCCAGTTTGGTAAATGTGTGTCTGTGTGAGTTGCTTAGTCGTGTTCGACTCTTTGTGACCCTGTGGATAATAGCTCACCAGGCTCCTCTCTGTCCATGGTATTCTCCAGGCAAGAATACTGGAGTGGGTTGCCATTCCCTTCTCCAAGGGATCTTCTCAACTGAGGGATCAAACCCAGGACTTCCGCATTGCAGGCGTACTTTACCAAAGTTTGTTTAATGCCTTTGTACAAATCCACAGCCTCAGCTGAACTTTCTCATCTCTATGCCTTTGCTTATGCCGTTCCTGCCGCCCGAGATGCCGTTTCCTATATGTCCCTATCATTACATGTCCGAACCTACTCAGCCTTGCCTTTGTGCTGCCTGTTGTTCCATGGATGTCTTCCTCCTCTGAACCCTCACCCCAGGATTTATCGGAGGCTACTTATTACTTTTCCTTTTTTTTTTTTTTTATTACATATTAGTGCATGTTTAACTCTGGTGGGCATAGTGGTTCTG
This sequence comes from Bos indicus x Bos taurus, assembly GCF_003369695.1. Taxonomy (NCBI): domain Eukaryota; kingdom Metazoa; phylum Chordata; class Mammalia; order Artiodactyla; family Bovidae; genus Bos; species Bos indicus x Bos taurus. The sequence continues at coordinate 30,143,369 of NC_040088.1, forward strand.
CACTGTAGCCTCTCCACGCACAGGCACAGCCTAACCTACTTGGACAATTTATTGAGCCCAGTGGTTCAGTTTCCTCATCTGTAAAGTGGAGATGACATCAACAACTGTATTGCAGGGACTAAGTTAGCCCTCGTTTCATGCTTGAAGCTGTGCCTGGCATGCAGTACGTACTTAGTACCAGCTTACCACACGTTACATTCAGTCGTCATCGTTTCGTTCTGTTTGGGTTTCCTCATCTATGGGAGCGGGACTGATGTTGGTAAAGCACCCTGCAAAAGTCCTTGCGCACAGAGCAGAGGCGCTCACAAAACAAGAGCTGTCGCGAGTGAACACGAGCATCACGTTTTTTCCTGTGGCTTTTCTGCAGTCAGGGAAGACAAGTTGAGCAGAGACTGGCTGGTGTGACTGAATAGTTCCTGGGACTCAGCACCCGCCGTGGGCACAGACTGCCTCTAGGTGTCTCTGTCTCGATCCACAGGGCTGGAATTGTGGATTCCCAGACCTGGAAAGCCGGAGGAGGCCTGTGAGAGCTGCCTTCAGTCAGCACCTCTTTGTGCAACCAAGAAAACTGCAGCCCTGAGAGAGGCCAGGGCTGGCTGGACTCACCCAGCAGATCCCTGGCAAGGCTTGCGTGGCACACCAAGCCCCCCTGTCATTCAGGCCAAGGCTCTTTAAAACCAAGCTGGGTTGGAAGTTTCCATCACTAAAGCTAGACATCTGACAGGATGCCACATTCCATGGAAAATACCAAAGTGATAATAATGGGAACCATCATTCCCGCCCTTTACTGGGCTCAGCACTTGGCGCGTAAGGTCCCAGTGGTACGTACAGTTACCCTGGGTGATGTGCATGGTTGTCATCAAATCCATCTGACCAGTGAGGAAACTAGGTTCAGAGAGGCAGAGCCACTTGCTCGAGGCCACACAGTAAGTGTTAAGAGTCAAGATGACCACAGCACCTATGATACTCACTCGCTCGGCGTCCCTCCACCCTGCCCGGCAGAGCGACTGGGACACAGGGTTGCTGCTCTCCTGCCCTCTTGGCGCTCCTTGCATATTTTTGTCAGTCAGTCCATCCCTCTGGGAGGCAGAGACAGCAGCTGTTCCCAAGATGTGTTTCCATCCCATACCGAAGAAGGAAACATCTATTTTCACAGCTGAAACTGCTTTCCTGTTAACTTGGGTGTTCCTGGGACAGGTCTTTTGATGGCGCCCTCCACAGGGTGGATTTTCCCTGCCAGGCCCTAAGTCCAGGGAGATGCAAAACAGCTGAGGTGGAAGTTGGCGGTTATACAGAATTGGTTCTTTGTGTCTGGAAGATTTCCTGGCACATCCGATTGGGGGCACAGAGTGTGAGATGGCTGCAGGTTAAGCCAGGAGCTGGGGGAGATCAGGTGTGTGGCCCAGGGGGAGATCAGAAGCCAGGAGTGAGAGGCTAGCCTGCCGGCGGGAGGGCCGGAGCGTGTGGGTGACGATGCCAGTCTGTGGCGTCCTTCAGAAGTGGCAGCCCAGACCAGAAGCAAGTCACGTACGGTGTGCTCGGGCACTAGCTGAGCTGGGGCTCTCTGCTGCCTCTTCCTTATCTTTTTATTTTAGAAAATTTCAAACATTTGTGAGATGAGGAATGGTGTGAGGAACCTCAGCTTCGACACCCATCTGCCACTCATGTTTCACCTGCCCTGCGTTTTTCTGGGAAAAGCGGGAGGACGGAGGATGGGTAAAGACTGCTAGACATGAGGCATCATTTCATCCATCGATACTTGAACATGTGCCATTGTCTAATCCTTATAATGAGCCAACATGTATGAAGTCCTCATCCTCCTTTTACAGATAAGGAAACTGAGGATCCCCAAAGCTAAGGTGGGCTCCTCCAAAGGTCACGTGGCCAGTGAGAGTTAAAAAGCTAAATCCAAGCCTCGGTTTACTCTTAATCACTTTTCTGTCCTTATTATGGTCATTTTAATTGTAAATATCCATTCAACAAATATTTTTGAGCGTCTATGCGCCAGGGGTGGCTCTAGGTGCTAGGAATACAATAGCAGACAGACAAAAACACCTGCTCTGATGGAGCTGACATTCCAGTGAGAAAGGAAAAACAGACCCAAGTAAACGGTATGTCAGGTGGAGACAAGTGCCATGAAGAGAGCTAAAGCAGGTCAAGAGAATAGAAGGTTGAGTGGGGATGGGGTGGTGGTGCTCTCCAAGGAGCAGAGGCCGGGGTAAAACCGAGGGAGCAGCCAAGGGAATATCAGGTTCAGCAGGCCACACGAAGGAGTAGCACGTGCAAAGGTCGTGAGGCTGGGATGGGTTAGCTGTGTTCCAAGAATAGCCAGTGAGGCTGGACTTAAGGGAGATAGGCAGTGTGGGAGTTAGGAGAGGTCAGGGCCAGACCAAGTAGGATCTAATTCACCGAGCACTTGACATTGAACATGTGAGGTCATGTGATAGGATGATTATACCTCATCTCATTTCATTCTCACCACTGCTCTGTGAGATGAGAACTATTATTATTTGGGCAGATGAAGAAACAGATATTCAAAGAGGTGACGTGACTTGCCTAAGGTCACACAGCTCCTAAGTACAGAGCTAGGTTTGAACTCAGGCCCCTAAACGCTGCAGCATCCGCATCACTGCTATCTTGTTTCCCTTCTCACCCCCTTCAGTCTCTACCCATAGCACCTGGAGTGAAGCAAATCCTCTTGGTCTTTCTCTGAACTTTTCAGTGATTCCCTGAATAAAATCAAACTCCTTACTATGATCCCTGAGCCATGGCATTTTCTGGAAAACGTCCATCTCTCCAGCCCCAATTAGGACCACACTCATCTTCCTCCGAGGGCTTCGGCCGCAGCAGTCTTCTTTCTGGACCTCACATGCGCTGGCTGCTTTCCTACCTCGGGGCCTTTGCACTTGCTCTTCTCACCTACCAGAGCACCTTCCCTGGCCTTTGCTTCCTTCAGCTGCCATCTCACCTCCTCAGAGATGCCTTTCCCAACTGCCCCATTCTAAAACTGGTTCTGCTTGTTATTCTCTTTCGTGGTGCTAGATGTATTTTTCACTCCTAGCCATTTTTATATTTGCTTCATTATTTCACCCCTGTCTCTCCCACTAGAATATAAGCTATCTGAGAGTAGGCACCGTGTCTTATTCACTGCTGGGCCTCTGGGACCTTATACTGGGCCTGCTAAAAGTAGGCAGATTAATATATATTGTTTGAGTGAAGAAAGATCCTCAGTTTGTAAAAGGGAGCTCAGAACCTTGAGGTCACACAGGCAGTAATCCTGGTCAGAAAACAGACCTGTGCCCTAACCATTACACAGTTCTGCTTCTGTAAGGGGACCACGACTACAAATCCCTGCCCGTCGTGTGAAATAGCGCAGTTGTAAGAATCCACGTGCAATGCAGAAGACCCCGGTTCAATTCCTGGGTCACGAAGATCCTCTGGAGAAGGGAAAGGCTACCCACTCCAGTATTCTGGCCTAGAGAGTTCCATGGACTGTATAGTTCATGGGGTCACAAAGAGTCAGACATGACTGAGCATCTTTCACTTCACTTCAAGATAATCTGGAAGCACAAAGTATCAGTGCCATCTAGGATGGAGGTAAGGGGCCAGAAACCCTAGAATTGGTACCTAAATTCTCACTGTACTGAACAGCTTGCCCCATTGTAAGCTCCATGGTGAACAAGCAGATAAACCATGAAACACGATGCAGTTCATGCTATACTCTCTTGGCCGGGATTCGGCCTGAAGGGCCTGACTCAGTGCCAGCCTCCCCCGAGGGTCTTTGATCACACCAGCCCATCTGATGCAGTGGGTAAGGATGTGAGTGGAGTCAGACTGCTCTGCAGCCTTGTGGCGTGACCAAGTGGCTGTACCTCCCCGAGCCTCAGTCTTCCCCTCTGTGAAGTGGGGTAGGACAGCCTGTGTTGCTGGGTCTCTGTGGAGGGTGGTGAGGCCTGTCATGCTCCTGGTAATACCCATGCTCAATGTCTGTTAGCCGTCGTTACTATTACTGTTATCATCGTGCAGTCATCATTTTCTGGTTGGGGCTCTGGCTGCTCTTTCACTTACCAACCCGGACTTGGAACCCACCATGCTGTCCCTCTGAGCCTCAGTTTCCTCTTCTGTGAAGCAGAGGCTCAGCTTGGCTGCTCTCCTGCTGGTCCCTTCCAGCTCAGATGCTCCAGCTGGGATGCCTCTCTCACCCTCCATCGTGATGGTACCCCAGACCCTCTGTCTAGCAGGGGAGGCAATGAAGAGGCATCCGCTTTGGAACACGTTCCTGAGTGAATCCAGGTGAATGTGCCGCTTCTTGGCTGTGTGCTCTGAAGGAGGTGTCTTTCCCTGCTCTGAGCCTCAGTTTCCTCATCTGTAAAATGGAAATGCTACCAGTCTTTCCTCTTGCACAGAGACCTTTGAGGGTTAAGGGAATGAAGAGCTGTGGAAAGTGCTTTTGTGAACTGCGAAAAGCACTATAAAAGGCATCAGCGAATAGTGTCAACTTGGGGAAAAATCTTGTCCGGAGACTGTCTGCTGTCGGCCGCAGAATGTGCTGAAACCTTGGCAAATGTCATTTAATAAATGCGTGTCGCTTTAAGGGAGCCTTTGTCTCAACTGGGAAAATGTGTGTGTGTCCTTGGCAGCCTGAGAATCCAGAAGCCTGACCTGGAGGGGACCCGGTCACAGAGGGAAGAGATTGCATGTGTCTGACATTTGTGTTTGAGTTCTGCTTCTGCCCCTTCCTGCCTCGTCGGGTCTTAGCTTCCTCACCTGGAGGAAGGGGCTGGTGACAACAACAGTTGCATCACTAGGTCGTGACAGTTAAATAAATGAGGGCTTCCTGTTATGTGGCCTTACCAGTGTGTTGTACCCATGAGAACGTGGCCGGGAAGCACCAGGGCTTGTCCTAGAGGAACAGCTGGGCCTGGAGGTTTGGGGTTGAAAGGACACACGAGGGTTCTCAGCCTCTCCAGGCTTCACTCCTGGGCCTCAGTTTCTCCTTCTGCAAAATGCGGAAGTAGGGGAAAGGTCCTTAGGCTGTCAAGAAAGTGCATGGTGGGTGTTACTGCCCCTGCCTGCTCTCCCAGCCTCGCCTGGCCCCACCAGCCCTGGAGAGTGCAGAGGGTGCTTACAGCACACATCGAGTGGTAGTTCTTTCCCTGCTGCTTTGAAAACAGGGCTGTGCCGTGAGCATTTCTTCATTACATCCGGGTCCCGTCTAAAGCCAGCAAACACTCACCAGGGCCTCTGGCCCTCCCGGCCTCCTGCCAACAGTGCACACAGCCTGTGCACAGGTTCTGCTCCAAGTGATCTTGTGTAGACATTGAGGCAGAGCTGATTCTGCCTCAGAGAGAATCTTTAGCTTCTTAGGCTTACGGCTGCAATCGTCTGTCTTCCTCTTCATCCTTAAATATCCACTGCCGTGGTAACGCCCCGCACTGAGCACTTCCTCTGTGCCAGGCACAGCACTGAGCTCTTCACACACATTAGCCTGTTTCATCCTAGAATAGCCCTGGTGTTATTGTTATTATTATCAGCAGCATCATCCTCATTCTATAGATGAGAAACCAGAGTTCCAAGGGGGTCAAGACACTTTCTGGGGTCTCATGCATGGCAGAATTAGAATCTAAACTAGAACATACATTTAGCAAATGCCAGTCACTGGTATAAACATGGAGGACACTGCAGGGAACAAAAGTGAGTCCCCCTCAAAGGATTGATAAGTCTAGGTGGGGGTTTAGATGCTGATGAAATTGACAAATGCTTGTACTATGGAGGGTGTTGGGTGATATGTATTGTAGAAAAATAAAGCAGAGGAAGGGACATCGAGGGGGGTGGTGCTTTATACACAGTGCCAAGGAAGCTTCTCAGGCCTGAAGAAGGTGAGGAATCCAGCATGCAGATATCTAGAGGATGAGAGTGCCAGGCAGAGATAGTGACAAGTGCAAAGGCCCTGAGGTGAGTTGAGAATCCAGCACAGTTGCCAGCAAGGCTCCAGGAAGGATCCTGGGTCTCACTGTGAGAACAATGAAGGCTGCAGCAGGGTTTTGCACAAAGGAATGATCATGTTACCTTAGGTTTTATGGGCTCCTCTGGCTGCAGGGAGCGTACGTCACAGAGAGGTGAGGTGGAGCAGGGAGGCTGGTTTGGAAGCTGAGATAAGGATCTAGGTGAAGGATAGTGGCACAATAGAGGTGGTAAGAAGAGGTCAGATTCTGGCCAGATCTTGGAAAGTGAGCCAGCTGCTCTGCTAATAGCTGGCTGTGGGTCAGGAGAAAGATGGGAGTTGGGGAAACGTACAGATCTCAGGCCAGCTCTTCCAACCACTGAACGTCTGGCCTTGAGGAGAGAGACAGTGGCACCCCCTCGTTTACAGGTGAGAAAGTGGAAGCTTTGAGAAAAGTGACTCTGCTAAGTTACCCCGCTAGGGCTGATATATGCATCTTCTGGCCCCAGCGCCCAAGCTTCAGACTGTCTTGGAACCTTAAGAGTTTACCTGCTACGTGGAGGGGGATACCAGGGTCTGCCCTTTACCTGCATATGGACAGTGTCCAGTTCTCTGAGTCGCCTGGAGTGGCGATGGAGGAGAGAGTACCCTGATCCCAGTGGGCCCCCTCCCGCATTATTCACAAGGCCATGTGTATCCTCATTTGTGCTGGTCCCAAGGCAGGTGCTAGTTTCCACTGCAGCATCTGGGGCATCTCCACCCAACAGGTACCAGTAGGCTGCTCCCAGTGATGGCCTGCTCTTTAGATGGCAACTGAAGCCCTCCTTTAGGGTGCTAGGTAGCTCAGTCCTGGGCTAACCCTTCCCCAGCGTGCTCACAGCTATTGAGTATGTCCCAAGGACTCTGCCCTGGTCCCGTAATTGTGCCAAGCCCTTTTCTCTCCTCTACACCCATGCTCACATGGTTCTTCCTTCTTGAATGCCTTTCCTTCTCCCTAGCCTTTGTCAGCTTTCAAGACCCAGCTTAGGGACCACCACCTCCAGGAAGTCTTCTCAGATCTCTTCCAACACCCTGTCCCCAAGCCTCTTCTTACTGACCACCCTGCACATGAATATTGCCTGTGTTCAAGATTCTGCCCCACAAGAGTGAGAACCCATCTGACTTGGCTCTGTGTCCTATGGCATCCAGGACACAACCAGGATGTAGAGTGAGGCTTGAAAGGGTGTAAGTGAATCAGCCTGACTCCAGAGGAAAGTCAGCGCCTAGCTGCAGCTGGGACTCCTGGATCAGAGCCCCAGGCTCCCCCCTGGGAACTGCAGAGTCTACACAGTCATCACCCGTGCAACCCCTCCTGAATGCATCCTGGGAGCCGCCTGCCCCCCCAGGGTCATGAGCCCCAGCAGGGCAATTCCAGGCTGGCCTCCTCACCACTGTGCCCTGCGGCTACTGCCTAGTAAGTAGGTGCTCAGTAAATGTTTGAGCCTCCCGTCAAGGGCAGGACCCTGTGCCAGGGGCCAGACAGGGCCTTGCCCACCAGGAGCCAGACTTGAGGGGGCATCTCGCCCGCCCTCCTTCCTCTTTCACTACCCCGTATGTGCCAGGCACGTTCACAGCTGGGCACTCACACACACAGTGTACATGACAGTGATCCCCACACACTGCGGCCCCTTCTCCCCAGCACTTACGTCAGCACACATACCCTCACATTCACACTCATGTACACCATTCCCATTGCATACATGCCCTCCCTGCACACATACACACACACTCATGCACACACCCCACTTCTCTCCTCCCCTGCGTGCACCCACATTTGTATGTACCCACGTGCTCACACCCCCTCCCAGACATCTAACTGTTCATACCTTGGGCATAGACACACACCAACAGGTTCACACCCACATTCAGATACTCTCCTGTGCACAGTTCACGCCCCTGCCTGGCCCTGGTCCCCGGTCCCCTTCTGACACACTCCTGAGCTGCACCAGAGCATGTTCCTGCACAGGTGAGCATCTTGTACACAAGCTTATGTGTGTCTGCACCCCTGCACCCACCCATGCACACATGTGTGAATACTTGTGCTTGGCACACCCATGCATGCATGTGCACATTTCTCTTTCTCTCCTGTGTGCGAACTCCCATCCACCCTCCTCACTACACACTCATACACAGACATCAACTCGCAACCCAGAAGATGCCTAAGGCAGTGCCTAATGAGGTGCTGCTGTGTTGAGGGGGTGGTAAACCAGCACTCTCCACCCCCAAGGATGGCCAGTAACAATCAAAGCCAGGAAGGGGGATGCTAAACCAGGTGAGGCCAGGGTGGATGTTTTCTTGGGATACTGAGCCCCAGGTGCTGCCAGAGCTCCGCCATAGCCTCCCAGGCCCCAGGCTCCTTGGGTTTGTGGAAATCTGAGGTGTGGCCTCCAGCCTGTCCCTAAAGCCCCTGCTCTGATGACCCACTGTCCAGGCCCGGGCTCCCATGCGAGGGGCAGTGACGCCCACCAGGAAAGGCCGGCTCTTGGGAAATGTGTTTCAGCTTTACCTCTGCGTCCTGAGGAGGCAGGAGGAATCACACCCAGAGATCACAGTGGCCCTGTTTCCCTCCCAGCAAGTTTCAGTTCTAAGTTGATTTGTTTTTTTCTGTTAGAAAAGCATCCATGCTTATTTCTTCACTTCTGATTAAATTGTTTTTATCTTTTTCTCAATCTCAAAAACTACACATGAATGTTGTTTAAAAAAAAAAAAATCAAAGATATTTTTCCAAGTTCAGTGGTCAGTTCTCAGTCCCCATCTTACTTCGTCTCTTACACCTTCCTTGGTCTACTCGTGGAAGACCAGGGGGGTTGGAGCAGGTTATGGGGAGGGGACAGGAGATACGGTCAAAGATGCCAGCAGGAGTCTCTTGTCTAAAGGGTTGGGGCTCTTTCCAAATGTAAGCTTTGGAGTTATTTCTTTAAAGTCTATCTTATCCGCTTGTGTGCGAGCTCCATGAGGCCAGGACAGCTGCTGCACAGCCCTGAGCTGAGGGCCCAGAGCACAGCAGATTCTCATCATTCATCGCTATCCGCCCCTGTCCTGTGAGCTGCCTGCTCGGTGTCCCCGTGGACACGCAGTTCCTCTCACAACAAATACACGGGGAAGTTCCACCCACTGTGATGACTTCCTCCAATAGATAACGTACATGTTTTATTCATTACTTAGTATTTTTCCAAAAGCAACAAGTTTGTTCACTGCAAAAAAAAAAAAGAGAGGAAGACTTCAATGTATTATTTACTATGAAATAGAAAACACGCTCATCCTGGTGCCCACTCACCACTCGTCCCGTTTCCCAGTTATAACTCACCTCAGTGTCATGATGGTTAGCACTCTAGGCCTTTTCCCAAGATGCTTTGATCAGCGAGTCTGCAGATATTTATTGAGCATCTACCCTAAGCCAGGCCCTATATTGGGAGCTAGGGAAAAAGCACCGAACAAAATAGACAATTCTTAGGAAGGTTCATTCAAATAACAAATATTCATACCCATGTAACATACATATTACTTGTATAGGTTTTTCTTATTACAGGTGGGATACTGTAAATATTCTTTTTTTTAATTTTTTAATATAAATTAACTTATTTTAATTGGAATTGGAGTACAGTATTATACTTTACAATATTGTATTATATTGTAAAAACTTTACAATATTGTATTGGTTTTGCCATACATTGACATGTAAATATTCTTTAATAGCTATCCAGTTTAAAAAATTTGAAAATACCCCAAATAGAAGGAATAAAAAAGAAAAAGCCCATTAGATTCACGATCCAAAGAGAGTTGCATTTTATAGCCTTGTGTGGTACCTTGCAGTTGTTTGTTTACATATAGTTTTAGTTTATTTTACCAAGTCATGATGATACTGAAAGCAGTTTTCCTGCTTCCCTATTGTACAAGTAATGCAAACAGAAAACATAAAAGCAGAATCCCTTGGAAGTCTGCTACTCACAATTAGTCATGTTAGTCTTTAAATCAGATATACATTTTTTTCCAAATTAGAAGTTTAAGATCACATGAAAAACGTCACTTAGTAACTGACTGTGATCTTGTCATCTATTTCTGTGTCCATAATTATAATCCTTATATGTAGGTGTGGTCATCATAAGTTCATCATCTTGGGATCAACAGTCTCCTTTTCTTGGAAATTACAATATTTGCAATTTTTTATAAGAACACCTGAATGAATGATGCAAAATATTTGCAAATATCCTTAGTAATATGAGTATGATTTTACATTGTTTTTATTCACTCATTTTTTACCAGTGTCAAAATGCAGTTATCTTTGATGGTATTCTATGAGATTATTATTTTGTTTTTATACTTTTGCTTTCTCTAAATGCTTTGCAATGGACAGGTTTTATTTGCTAACCACAATATCATTTAAAATTATGCCTTGCAAAAATGTCCAGATTACCAGTTTCACAGTTACTGTTTTGTGATGGCTGCTTGTAATTCCATCTAGAGAACAGGCCACAGTTCTCTTAACCATCCTTGTCACTGAGCACTTGAGTTTTTTCCCAACTTTCACAAGATCGTTCCATGGGGACCCCACTCCGTATCTGGGGTAGCGTCCTTGTGGAGCACCCAGCAAAGGCTGGGGAACAGCCGCCACGCCTGGGCGCCTCCCGCCACACTGTTTTCCTGAAAGGATGGCCCACCTTCCAGTCCCACTAGCACCGTGGGAGGATGCCTGCCCAGCCACCCTCCTCTCCCCGAGACGGTGCAGGCTGCTGAACCATTGCCAGGAGGGCAGGAGAGAGTGGGAAATGGGTTTGTCAGTGATGCCAGCGTGATGACCCCGGGCCCAGAACTGCGGGAGTGGTTTATAAGAAGCCCAGTTCCCAGAACAGAACCTGCAGAGAAAAAGAAAAGCAAGCAAATGAGGGAAAGACTCTGCTGGGAAAAAACACACAGAGATTAAAATAATATTTGGCACTTACGTCGCACTTTTAAAATTCTTCAAACGCTTTATAAACACTGGCTAATTAATTAAACCTCCTAAATCTGGCTGCAGTTGGTGGAGAGAGCTTGAGAAGAGCTAAAAAAAAAGTGGGGGGGACAGCCCTCCACAATGCCAGATTTTGTAGTCGCCTCCCTGGGTGTGACTGCAGGCCTCCGGGTGCAGCACAAGAATAACCCTGCCCCAGCCGTGCTCCTGGCTCCGCACCCCATGTCCTGCTCATGGTCCCTCGCCAGCTGCTGACTCACAGCCCCGTGCAGTGGTATTGATGAGGGTAATAATAACCACCACTGATTACATGCGTCTATGGTCCAGGCCCAGTCCCAGGCTCCAGGCTCGGTGTCTTCCAGACCTGCCTCTAGCAGCCCCTTTAACAGATGAGGAAAGAGGCTCAGAGAGGATTTGCCCAGGAGCAAGTGAAATCCCTCCTTCCTTCATTTTTGTGTTTATTCAGTGTGTGTTTATCAAGGGCCCAGCGTGTGCCAGCCAGTGTCCTAGGCAGGGGGTCAGAAACACTTCCTTGTGGATCCTGTTTCCTGCTTGGGGAGAAATGTCAGTCCACAGAAAGTCAAGTATAATGTACCTTTGATAATGATGGGAACAGAAACTAAAGTTTAATCAGCACGTGTGCTGCAGGCACTTATATCCAACCATTTCCTCATGACTGTCCCGGGGGGTGGGTGTCAGGAGTGGGTGATGGAGTCCCACAAGGGCAGGCGCTGAGCTGGCTGGGTGGGGACTGCACTCTCACCCAGGCCTGCTGGCCCCAGCACCTGTGCATACTCCAAGCTGCGTTTCTAGTGTTGTCTCTGGTGTGGATGTGGACCCATTGGGCACGTTCCTAGGTGGATGCTACTGGCGGCTGCTAATGAGGCCTGGAATGTCTCAGGGTGCGTGCCTGTCTCCATGGGCCTCCTCCCTGTGTCTCCCACACACCTGGCCACCCGCTTCACCCCAAGCCCCTGCCCTCTGTGGATTCTGGTTTCTTCCCTGCACCATGAGGGTTGGCCTGCCCTCAGGCTGCCACTCTGCATCTCTGATCACCAGCCATGAGAACTGGGCAATCCCTGGCATGGAAGTCAGAGCTGGGACCGTGGGCAGAGGGATGAGAAGCCTGTCCTGTGGTCCAGGCTTGCCTGCAGTGAAGGCAGACAGGAGTCTGTGGCCAGACAGATTCACAAGGTCACTGTTCCTGCTCAACCAGAGGTGAGGGCCTGCTTGGGGCATCAGCTACAACCCTGTCTGATGTACAAAGCAAGGTGGCCTAGGTCAGGACAGCACAGGGTCACGTCGGGTCAGTGGGGCAACAGGCAGAGGCCATTTGGCCCATCTGCACGTCTGCCAGTTTGACATCACTACGTGTCTCTGTCTTTTCTCTCTTTTTTCTCCCCGCGTATCTGTCTCTCACTCCGTCTCTGCTCCTCCCTCCGCCGGTGTCTGTGTGTGTGTGTGTTTCTCCAGGGTCTTCATGATCTGCCCTTTCTCCTCACCCCCACCTTGTTTAGAATCAGGGCCCCAGCTGCACCTCACTCTGAGCAGCCACAGCACCTCCGACAGCATCTTTACCCGGCCTGTCCATCTTCCTTCTGTGTCCCCCTTGCCCCAACCTCCTCTACTGGGAATCCCTGATCATGTACCCAGGCCTCTTCAATGTGGGGCTCCGGCCCCCCTCCCCACTGACCTCCTGGACTCCTTCCACCTGTCCATCCCAGGAGCCCTTGAGGCCTGACCTGGATCCAGCCCCTGTGTGTCCAGCATCCAGCCTGGACCTGGCCTGCGGGGGCGTCAGTGAGGGCCAGTGGAAGCTAAGTCCATTTAGTCACTGTGCCCAGCTTGGTGCTCAGAGGCTTCTGTGTGTCATCTCACTCTCCTTCCAGAACACACAGAAGGCTGTGGGTGTTCTACCCTTCCTGTGGATAACATAACTGAGACTGAAGCAATGGATAAGCTCGGGTCATGGGTGAATAAAAAGTGAGCCAGGTCTCAAACCAGTTCAGTTGGCTCCAGACACTAGACCCTTCTTTTTGACCCTGTTTTGGCCTAGGCATATTGTTTGTTCCTACCAGAGATCCATGGAGACAGGGCCATAGTAACTGACAGACGAGACCAAGGCCCAGAGGGCAGTAACTCACTCCACGCAGTGCCTGGCAGCATCCAGCACACTCGCAGGCCTCCCTGTAGGATCTTTGTGGTTGCCTGAGTGATGGCCAGGGTCACTCAGCAGGACTGAGCCAGGACTCACACCCAGGTCCTTGTACCCAAGTACTTCACTAGACCATGGCCTACCTGGGACCCAACTGCTGAGTATAGTCTCTCTGTCCAGGGCCTGCTTGCTGAGCCAGACTGAAACAGGATAGAGCCCCTCACACACACTCTGCTGCCACCCACTTCTGAACCTTTGCCAGGCAGTTCCTTCTCTCAGGAGCACTTGTGCCCCTTTCTTGATTCCTGGTAAATTCAGACTTGAATTCAGAGCCCAGTTCAGACATGACTTCCATAGATGGCTCAGGTACTCAAACTTACTATCTGCCACATTTTTAGCCTCTCTGTGCTTCAGTTTCCTCCTTTGTAATAGGGTCTCAAGTTACAGGTTCGTCGTGAGGGTCACATGTGATATATGTGCAGTGGACTGAGTTCAAGGCCAGCTCATGGTATGCTCAGTCACTGAAAGCTGCCATTGATAAACACTTGAGAAAACCTACAGGATCACATGAGGATGGAAACCATGAGAAAAGGAGTGCAGACAGTCTCAAGAATTTGGAGAGGCAATGATCACCGCCTCCAGGAGAAATATTTCCCACCTGACTCCTTGATTTTAGTCCAATAATATAATTTTTGGTACTTTGACATCCAGCATTATAATGAGACTGTCATTTTAAACCACTAAATGTTTGATAATTTCTCTCAGAGCCTTAGGTAACTAATATAACATGACCATGTCATTGGAAAAAAATTCCAAGCACTTGGATCAATGTTTTACTTTCTTCTTAAACTTCATGTTCATTGTGTGTTGGGAGCTCTGCATATCACTGTCACTCAAGTATCCAGGTCGTTGGAGCTAAGTCCGACATGAGAATGTGTATTTCTGGGGAAGGGGGACATTGGTTCATAAAGGTTTTTACAGTTAAATGAAAACCATGCCAAATACATTCATCACTTCTCCTTACAAGTCAGTGATCTAAGAGGTCATGTGGTCTCACCTAATGCAAAGGATAGAAATGCATCACTCCCTGAGGACACATAGTGAACAGCCAGAAGTATTTGGTGGAGCACGACACTTCCAGAGAGGGCTTAATGCCCAAATCCAGTCTCTGCCACATCACTGACCTCTCTGTGCCTCGGTTCCTCCCTTGTATAAGGATCTCATGTAACAGGCTCATTGTGCAGGTTACATGCAATGTACATGCAACATACATGCAAAAGGCTGAGTTCAAGGCTGGATCATGGAATACAAAGTCAATGAAGGCTGCCACATCACTGACCTCCGTGACTCAGTTCCTCTCTTGTATTAGTGTCTTACATTACAGGCTCGTTGTGCAAGCTACATGCAATGCACATGCAGTGTGCTGAGTTTAAGGCCCATTCATGGTGCATTCAGACAATGAAACCTGTTCTTGATCGTTGAAAAACATGTAAGAAAATGTACAGGATCACATGCGGATGAATAAATAACTGCTTTGTGTCTTCCTCCAGGAGCGGCAGGTGACGGGGAGCTGCAGGTGATTCAGCCTGAGAGGTCAGTGTCAGTTGCAGCAGGAGAGACGGCCACTCTGCACTGCACCGTGACTTCCCTGAGCCCCGTGGGGCCCATCAAGTGGTTCAGGGGAACTGCACCAGGTCGGGAGTTAATCTACAGTCAAAAAGAAGCTCCTTTCCCCAGAGTAACAAGTGTTGCAGATGCCACAAAGAGAAACAACATGGACTTTTCCATCCGCATCAGTAACATCACCCCAGCAGACACTGGTGTCTACTACTGTGTGAAGTTCCGGAAAGGAGCAGGTGTCGACGTGGAGTTTAAGTCTGGACCAGGCACTCATCTCACTGTGAGCGGTGAGTATGGCCTGGGTCTCCTTTGTCCGCTGGTCTGTAATAACATGTCAACAGGAATGCTTTTCATTCTGTGAGCAAAAAAAAAAGAAAAAAAAAAAAAGGCAGTCAGATGCAGCACTGTGTGCTTTCGCATGATCTGGACATGTTCTGATTTCACTCCCTTCTACAGGTCAGAGAAGTTGAGGTCTGTGGGGGTCATGCTACTTACTCCTCGTCCAGCTCATCCCATCCAGCTCTTTGGTTCCAGGGATGAGGGAACTGAAACTCTGAGTGACTTTCCCTGTCACAGGTTAGATCCTACCACCTGCCTGCAGAGAGTACTCCCTTCAATGTGGCTGAGTATTCCGTTTGCTCAGCACTTACTGAGCACCTCCTGTGTGCCAGGCCCTGCCCTGGATGCTGTGGAGGCAGCAGTGAACAAAGCAGGCGAGGGCTCCTCTCCCGTGAAGCTTATGTCCGCTTCCTCCCAAAGAGGAGAAGTCCATCCAGCGCAGGGAGGGGAGATGTGTTTATATCTTCTTCAGAAACTACACACTGAGAAGAAATTTTTGGGCAGACATTCAGTGTTTACTCTGATGGTCCTGCTTGGAGGAGATGCCCAGAGGTTGGGTGTTTCCTGGGGATCTGTTGAGAAAACCCTTCACTGAAGGCTTCCAGCAGAGCTGGGTCATCTCAGAAAATGTCCCCATGTGGGTGACTTAGGGGCAGCCCCATTGAGGTAGCAAAGGTGCTCATTTAGGGTTTTCTGCCAGAGGCCCAGGATCCTCTTTCTAACTCCTAAATCCTGGACTGTCAGCACAGGAAAGACCTTTAGACACCATCCTCCAAACCCCTCATGTACACATGGGGGCCTGAGGCCAAGAGGTGACAGGGACCCAGACCACAGTCACATGGTCAGTGAGGGGATCCTTCCAGAACCCAGTCCAATTCCAGGCCAGTCCCCTTCCTGCAGCAACATTGAAACTGGTTTCATGGAAGAGCCTGGTACAAGAAGGGAGCAAAATAAAAGCCCCTTAATTTGAACCATTGAACAGGGCGCCTTTTCATAGGTTTCCCAAAGGTTCATAATGCCCCTTACATGCAGGCCCTGAGACCCAAGATGACTGGGAACCTCTTCCTACTTTTGTTTTAACCGTAAATCCTTCATTCCAAATCATCCCCTGGAGCTGCCCAGTATTTCAACAGCTGCAAGGCACTTGGCATATGGAGACAGCATCTACCGGTCTTTGTTAACAAATAAACAAGTTGTTCCCAAACTTAGGCCATTAAAACAGAACTACAGTGGATGACCTTATCTATACATCACTATACTCCGGTGGGAGACACCCACTGTAAGTGGCATTGCTAGTTCAGACAGTATGTGGATTTAAATTTGGGTAGCAATTGCCCCAAATTTCTCTCTTAGATGTGGTAACAATCGAATCTCCCTACAACCCCTGGACATAGAAAAGGAAGGTGGCTTTTTCCTGATTTTGCAGATACTACTTAATTTCCCAGATGATGGGCTCCTTGCCCACCAATCACAGCCAGGAAGTGGCCCCCCCCACCACTTGGATCTGCCGCCTCCCAGGAGGCTGCTCTGCCTCTTCCCCAGGCTGCCTGCCCAGATGATTCCCTGGGTGAGAACAGAGGGAGGGGCGGGAAACAGCCTGTCAGATGCGGAATCTTCCTCATGGCTTTTACTCCTTATAACCAGTGTCTGAGGGAGGGGTTCACCTGTTGTCCTTTTATAGATGAGGACACCGAGGCTCGAGGAGGGGACATAGCTGGTGAGCAAGTAGGAGAGCCAAGATTGAACCCAAAGCAGTCTGACTCACAACCCTGTTCTCTGCATACTTCACCGTGCTTGTCAAAGTGGGGAGAAAATTCCAGCCTTGTCCTCTTAAAATCCTGTATTGTTCTATTCTTCAGTATGAAGTATAAAAAAAGAGTCCTGTGTGAGAGGCAGGACTACCTTTATAACCAATTCAGAGAAATACTACAATATGTCATGATTTTCCTAAAAACCACACTTAAAAGCATCAGGAGATTTTCTCCCCATTGGTGTGATGTTGCCCCTTCACCAGGGCCCTGAGGAGCAGGTCTGGGAAGGGTGGTGTGGACAGAGCCCAGAGGGGCCGCTGCGACCCCAGCAGCACCAGGCACGCCCACTCCTGGTTCTGTGGACTGAGGATGAGGAGGGGGAGGTGTCCCCTAGAGGGTGGTGGGGCCCCGTGTGAGCGAGAGTTCCTGTTCTAGACTCAGGCGTCGGGAGCCCACGTCTTCCCTTGTGGTTCCAGGGTCCCCAGGGCCGGGCCCTCAGAGGCTACTCCTCCCTGTAGTCACTTGAATTCAAGAATCTGAGGGAAAAGGTGGGGTGGTGGTCAGTGTGGGGGCTCCTGAAGGTGGGCACTTGCTCTGCTGATGGACCTGAAAGCTTGGACTTGACAGGAAACACCAGGACACAGTCAGGGGGTGAGAGGAGACAGACCCTTCATTTCCCTCAGCCTGTTTCCTCATCTGCATGATGGTGGTCATCATGTCTTTCAGGAGAGTTGGAAGGATTTGAGGAGCTCTGTCTAAATCACCAGCACAGAATAGGGACTCCTAACTAAAGGTGTTATTTCCAGGCTGAGACCCAATTCCCTGTGCTGGGCTCCCGTTTCCTCACCTATAGGAAGAAGATAATCACACAGCCTTTGCAGGGTGTTCCAGGAGTATAGTGGCCTGGTGACAGGACAGCCCCTCAGGAAGCGATGGTGCTGGCCTCTCAGGCTCTGTGATCTTGGGCACATCTCAGTTCCCCCTGCTCCTCAGTTTACGCATCTGTGGAATGGTGGGAATCACACCATTGCAAGGCTCTGTGATGACTGGAGAGGGTCTAGGAAGCCCTGGATAGGGTGGGTTAGGGTGTTCCTGAGCTCAGTGCACAGTGGTCGAGCCCCCTGCCTGGGCCCCCACCCCGGTTCTGCCCCATTCTGGCTCTGCGACCTCTGATGAGTGCCTCCCCACCTTGGGGCTCAGTGTCCTTGTCCCCTGGTGACAGCCCCAGCCTCACAGAGTAGCTGCAGGGACTGAATGAGGACACACGTCAAGAGCTTAGAGCAGAGCCGAGCACGTGGGACAGGTTCCACCAATGTGAGCTCTGCTGTCCCAGAGCCAAAGGACCTTGAAAGAGTCACTTTCCCTCCAGGACTAAGTGTAATGGGTTGGGGTGGAACTAGGTGACTTTTACCCTCAACTGCTCATTGGAATCACCTGGGAGATGGTGACAAGCTCCAAGGACCCTGGGTCCACCCTAGAAATTCTAATTTAAGTGTGCAGATGTGGTCTGGGCAGCTGAGTGTCTTAACTCCTGCAGAGAATGCTGGTGCCTAGCCAGGGTAGAGAAGCCCTGAGCTACGTGTTCTCTGAGGTCACAGAGGGAGAGCTGTAGTTTTTCCCTGAAAAAGGTAGGTTCCACTTGGTGCCTGGGTTGTAAGAACAGATCTTTGGGGTGTTCAGAATAGTCTGTGATGGTGACAGCTCTTAGGAGGCCCAAGAAAGTCAGCCTAAGTGGGTTGGCAGGGACACCCCTCACTTCCAACAGAACTCACTTAGGCTGAGAGGGGCTTCCTGCCCACTCAGACCACCTGTTCATACCTGGGCTTCATTGCTAGGGAAATCTTCCCATCTTTAAACATGAGTGTGTCTAAACAGGTGCTGGAATCCCCAACAGCACTCCATGCTCAGCCCAGAGCCCTCCTGCCTCAACAACCACAGTGACACTGACGAAATCTGCCCTCTGTCCTTTCAAAATGCTTCCAGCTCTGAAAAGAGCTGATCTGTAGGAAAACACCTGTGATGCCTTGTGTGTTTTGAAAGCCAGTTTCCCCAACTTTTTTCCTGAGGGGGTAGTTTTGAAAAGAGGGAAAGGATCCTAACTTGGTGGTTTTCTACTCCTTTATTCATGCGAGTCTTTCATGGCAACTGCAGGGAACAAGGTTTGAGACTTTTGTTGTTTTTTCCACAATACTTTTGTTTTGCCTTCTTACTGCCTAGAGAATAAATACCTCGGAATGACCTAGGTATGACCTGGTCAGACCTAGGAATGACCAGATATGATAACAATCTTGGGTATTATTGTTTAAGCACCTACTATATGCCAGGCTCTCTGTTTTATATTCACCCTCACTCATCTTACCAGGTGGTGCTTTATCCGCTTTGTCTAGAGTCACTGAGGCTTAAGAGTAAAGATCAGAGACGCTAAAATCAATCAGCCCCACGTGCAGTGAGATGAACTCTGATACTTACTCTCTGGGTGTTCTTGGCCTCATACCATAATGCATCTTCCTGGGCCTCATCCTGTAAATGGGGCCACACTCAGCCCTCCCTCTCAGAGTTGGTGGAGGGATTAAAGAGCTGAGGTTCCTAGAGGGATCAGCCCAGTGTCAGGCTCCCAAGAAACTCTTGATAAGTGGTAACTAATCACAGCATCTGCTCCCTTTACATTCAGGATGCTGATGATTTTATGACTTGACTTACTCAAGTAACACCTCTTTACCATGTCCTCAAAATGTTTGATGAGTTTTAAGAAGCAAGTTAAATATTTACAAGCGTAGATATTTCTATAGTTGCTATCTGCCAACGTTTACAGGAGGTGTTAGGTAGTAATGGACAATTTAGAGACGCCCCACAGGACCTTTCTAAAGGGAGAAACTGCCCTCACTTTTGACCTGCTGATTTGTGTATATTTTCAGGACACAAAAAGTGCTTCTGCTGCTTCATAAGCCTGTTTCTGTGTGTCTTCTGATTTAATAACAATTAAGAAATTAACCACCGTTGGTTTCTCAGCACTCGGCAATCTTTGTTTCAACCCAAAACTGATCTAGGAGAAGAACCCAGATTCAGAAAAGTATCTGTTTGCTCCCTTTCTTTCAAATTTAAGGATTGGTACACATTAGTCTTACTGGAATATTTGTGGAAAGAGTGAAAACTATGGAGTAAATTCATAGGTACCTGAAGGGGCAGCTCTGGATATAAGTATGCTGCTGCTGCTGCTGCTGCTAAGTCGCTTCAGTCGTGTCTGACTCTGTGCGACCCCATAGACGGCAGCCCACCAGGCTCCCCTGTCCCTGGGATTCTCCAGGCAAGAACACTGGAGTGGGTTGCCATTTCCTTCTCCAATGCATGAAAGTGAAAAGTGAAAGTGAAATCGCTCAGTCGTGTCCGACTCTTAGCGACCCCATGGACTGCGGCCCACCAGGCTCCTCTGTCCATGGGATTTTCCAGGCAAGAGTGCTGGAGTGGGGTGCCATTTCCTTCTCTGGATATAAGTATAGTCTGGGTTAAAGAGAAATCTGTGTCTATTTAGTTTGGTGAAGCATATTGTGTTTTACTCATGGCAAAAATGCTTCCACTGACTATCTAACTCTCCCACTGGAGCCCCAGGAGGGATAATGCCTGCTGTCCCACTTCATAGAGGAGGAGCTAGGAAGTACCTCGGTCACACCTCTCGTTGGATGGCCAGCCTGGCTAAGCTTCCATGTGGTCCCACTGTGCCCTTGCTTCCCTTGCATTCACTTCCATAAATGCTTTCTCCGAACTTAAGTTTTCCAGGAGAGCCCAGCTAGAAATAGCAAATAGGAAGAATGTCTGAGACCAGTTAGCACTTTTTGTTCCTGTGCCCAGACTGGTGGGAAATCACCTTGCAGAGGAAAGAAGGTGGACTTTGCACTCAGACCTGGAATTCCATACTCCTGACTCAGTCACCCCAGGGAACCCGTGTGTCTCCTTCAAGATGAGGATGATGGCAGTGCCCTCCCAGAACTATTTGAAGAATTAAAATAATAATATATGTGATAGTTCCTAACTATGTTACATATTTTTCATTAGTGATGATAATCACAATGGTTTTCAGTGTTTATAAATGTTCCTTTCGTAGCCAAGCCCTCTCCTCCCGTGGTATCCGGCCCTACAGTGAGGGCTACACCTGAGCAGACAGTGAACTTCACCTGCACATCCCACGGCTTCTCCCCCAGAAACATCTCCCTGAAATGGTTCAAAAATGGCAATGAGCTCTCAGCCTCCCAGACCAGCGTGGACCTAGAGAACGGCAACGTTTCCTACAGCATCAACAGCACAACCAAAGTGCTGCTGGCCACGGGAGACGTTCACTCCCAGGTCATCTGCGAGGTGGCCCACGTCACCCTGCAGGGGGGCCCTCCTCTCCGTGGGACTGCCAACTTGTCCGAGACCATCCGAGGTAGATGCTCCTCATGTCATCCCAAGCGCATACCTGCCCCCAAAGCCCCAACCTGCTCCTTCCCCCTGATTTTTGTTCCAGGCCTTGAATTGCCTGGAATCTGCTTCCTGACAATCCTGCCCAGTCACCAGGCTCCTAGCTGGTCACTTATTACTGTTTTCATGGCAGCTGCCAGGTGGATGCCTGTCATGTGCCAAGCACTGTGCTAATAGTTTACCAATAGCTTCTTCAACTGCTGAGCACCTACTGTAAGTCAGGCCCCTGTGTGTTTAGTGACTTCATTTATTTTGCTGCAGTTATCATATTTCAGCTGCATACCAGGGCTGTGCTTATAGATTGCACACACGGTTAACCTACCAGGAGCCCAGCCTTTGAGCACCTGCTGTGCGCCCTGCACTGTGCGTAGTGACTTCATTCATATGCAGAGACAGCCTCAGTGCTTGAGCCCCTATTGCATGCCTGGCTGTGGGTGACTCCCGGGCTGTGCTGAGCTGTTATCCCTTTCCTCCCCTATGACATGTCTGTTCCATAAGGTCAGAACTTCTTCCTGTGCTGTTTCAGTTCCACCCACCCTGGAGATTACCGGCTACTCGTCAGCTGGGAACCAGGTGAACGTCACCTGCCAGGTGAACAAGTTCTACCCCCGGCACCTACAGCTGACCTGGCTGGAGAACGGAAACATGTCCCGAACGGAAGCAACCTCAGTCCTCGCAGAGAACAAGGACGGGACCTTTAACCAGACGAGCTGGCTCCTGGTGAACTCCTCTGCCCACAGGGAGGCTGTGGTGCTCACCTGCCAGGTGGAGCACGACGGGCAGCCGGCGGTCTCCAAAAACCATACCCTGGAGGTCTCTGCTCCCCAGAAGGACCAGGACACAGGTCAAACCCCTGGTGAGGTCACCACTGCAACTGACCCAGCTGTTGATCTTTTTTTTTTTAATATTAAAGGTAGTAATTCATACTTTTTATAGAACAATGTAGAAGTCAATAGATTAAAATAGAATTTTAAAGTGAATTCCCACCTCCAAGAGTGACCACTGGTAAGAGTGTGGCGTATTCTTTATAGATCTTTCGACATAAATATCCTTGAAAGAAAGAAAGCAGGGAAGGAGAGGGATTGTCCTGCTCATGGTGTACTCTCTCGCTTTCTTCTACTAACAGTTTCTGTGTTCACCATTCCCTGCCCGCCCACCTCCTCCCCTTGCTCTTTGTGACCTGAGCCTACTCTCGCTGGCTGCCCCACTGGAATGGGGTCGGGGGCTTCAGGCTGTCTGTGGCTTATCTCAAGTGTGATCAGTGCTGCACTAACTGCCCTTGTACATATTCTGTTACATGCGCAGCTATTTCTATGGGATGATCCCCAGGGAATGTTGCTAGGCCCAAGTGCATGCCCATTTAAGATGATGGCGATGCTGCCACCCTCCTGGGAGAATGAAAGGTGTCAGGGTGTCATTCTCTCAGCCCCTGTCCAACTGGTTGTCGGCGTATCTCCCTTTCTTCAGAATGACAGTGCCTGGTTGGCATTTTGGTGCCACTGTGGAATGTTCCAACGCCTGTACCCTTGTACATAGCAAACCTTTTGAATGGATTAGAATAGAGGCCGTTTCCTTCCTTCGTGCATCATGAGAGGGACAGCTCTAAGGAAGCCTTGGGGTCTGTCAAGTTGCCCTTTGATGCCACCATGAGCCCTCCCCTCGGAGACAGGATGTGTGGATCCACTCGGGCTGTCTGTGTCACTGGAGAGCTTGAACAAGTCGGTGCCTGTCTCTGGGCTGCTCCACCTGCCCCTGGAAGTGTTGAAGGAGGTGACCCTGGTGACCTCTCAGCTTTGAGTCTCAGCTGCTGGGACCATGGCTGTCTCAGCATTGTGGCTTCAGGGCTGGGTGGGTAGTTGACACCCAAGAAATACTTTTAGAAAGGATGAAAGAGTGAGTGGTTGGTTGGTTAGTGAGGTATTCCTCAGAGCTATTCAATGAAGTAGAGATGACTATTGACCTCAATAACGTAAGAGGAAGCCAGTGTGTGAGGGGGTTTAAATGACCTGCTCAAGGTCGCTCAGTGAGGGCATTGATTTGAACCTGCATTTCTGTGGCTCGGAGCCCTGCTCCTGACTGCACACTGTCCTGCGGGATCCCCTTCCTGTGTCTGGTGCCAGCCTCTGCACTGTCTCCATGTCAAGTGTCCTAGGCTCAGCCCTCCTGGGCTTAGGCCCCAGGCATGGACCAGGGCACTGCCTCGGGGCTCTGCATGTCCAATGGCAGGTCACTCTCCTCACAACCCTTCCCCCCGTCGTGTGTGATGCCCCAGCTGCCATTAGGAGATCCAGGCAGACCTGTGTCCCTGGGTGGCCGCTCCATGGCTCACTCAGGTGAGGAGGAACGTATGTCTGTTCCTCAGGAGGGCAATTCCACCCACACCCTGCAGCCGGGGTTCCTCCAAGGCTGACAGCAATGTTTCCCTCCTGGCACCTCGGCACAGTTTTTGCGCTGCCTGTGGGTAACCCACAAGGGGAAGTATGTGCAGATCCATGAACATGCCCACGGGGCCGAAACATCTGAGCCAGATGTTCTCAGTTAATGATGCCTGCCTCGTGGTGAAAAGGGGCAGTGGCTTTTCCTTTTCTTTGTTTTAAATTTTCCTACATGAAGCCTCTATTGTGTGTGGTCCTAGGCCCGAATGACAACTGGACCAGTATCTTCATCGTGGTGGGCGTGGTGTGTGCCTTGCTGGTGGCCCTGCTGATCGCAGCCCTCTACCTCCTCCGAATCAGACAGAACAAAGGTGGGTGGGTTCCCTGGTTCCTCCCCGAGAGTTTACCCCTGGGCTGTACTTCCCAGACAGAGAGAGGCCTCTGCTTTGGGCTACACGTAGTTTAAGTCATAAGGACGTCCGGTTACTCCCAGTAACAAGAAGTCCAGGGGTACCATTGCCTAGGCTGTGCAGCCCCTTCACCAGGCTGAAGTATGGGTGGGTCAGGGGTACCATTGCCTAGGCTGTGCAGCCCCTTCACCGGGCTGAAGTATGGGTGGGCCAGGGGTACCATTGCCTAGGCTGTGCAGCCCCTTCACCAGGCTGAAATATGGGTGGGCCCCCTACCCTGCCGCATCACTGCTCCAGGCCTCACAGTCTCACAGAACCACTGCTGATGTGGGAATTGGGGAGATGCCAGGGTGGCAAAAGGGTCTCAAGGAGGAAACGGTACTTCCCAGGAGCCCCTGGCAGACTTCTACTTTCCCCTTACCTGTCCAGATTATGTGCCCAGCCCCCCGGCAGGAGGCAGGAAGGCAGTGGGGAGAATACCACCACCTACCTCCCAGGCTGTGGGGAGAATTAAATGAGTAACTGTGGGAACAGCGTTAGCAAGATGCCCAGCACAGCAGCAGGCTCTCGATGTCAGCCCCTGTAATCAGTGTTGTAGGTGAGACCAGAAACATGAACCACCTCCCTGGGAGGCTCCCCTCATAGTGGCAAGGTGTGCGGCCTTTGACTACAGCAGGAGGGTATAAGTTCCAGTCCAGGACATTGTGCCCTGTTTGCACTCATGCGTGCACGTGTGTGCCTGTGTGTGTCTGTGTAGTTGTTTCTGTTGACTTGGAGTCAGATGAACCAGGGTTCCAGATCCTTGTTTTATGCTCTAAAGTTTGGCCTCCGTGAGCCTCGGTTTCCTCACCTGTAAAATGGACGTGGCAGTGCCTGCCTCGGAGGATAGTTATGAAACAAATAAGCTCATGTGCAGCAACAGCGCGGACACATTGTCAGACCTAAAAAAATGCACGTCCTCTTTCCCACTCTTGAAGACTATTTTAAGCCAGTGTTTCTGAAACCTTTTTGGCTACAAGTGATAGAAATACATTTCATGTCTCAACCCAATGCACACACACCCCATCTATAAAATTGGAACTCTGATATTTTCCTTTTTGTCATATTTTATACTATATTCTCTTAAAAATGCTGTTTGTGACCCAGCACCACGTGCCACAGCCCGCAGAGTGCCAAATGCCGTCCTGAGCTGCATTTCTGCACCCAGACCTCCAGACAGAGCTTGACGGGCTTTCTGTGCCTCAGCCACACACCCCTCCTGCACCCCCTCTCCTCTGGCCCCCAAGTTTCCCTCCCCGCTGGACTGCCTGGAGGACTCAGCCCTGAGAGACTGCCTGAGCCTCAAACTCCCATTTGGGAGGGCTGGCATCTCTAGAATCTAGAAGAGGTTCTTCCAGGTGATCTGCAGGATGGTTTCCCTAACATTCCTGGAGCCCCTACACAGGCAGGACTCCTCTTTGGATGGGGAAACAGGGTCTCTTGCCCACCTTGGGAGACGAGCCAGCCCTTGGATGGAGCATTCATAGTGCCTGTTCATAAAGCCCCAGCCTCCTTTGGAGCTTTATCCCTGGGCACCACGTCAGGCTCTAGCACACAGGAGCTCATTTCCGTGGGCTTGGGTATCAGCCATCCAGTGTTCTGGAGAAGAAATGGGGGTTGGAGAGCTGCAGACGCTGGTGAAGGCCACCCAGCCCTGAATGGTGGGTCTGCTTGTGTGCAGAGTCCAGGTCTCAAATGTAGACTTTAGTGACAGTGATGGCTGGCCCTCAGTCAGCTCTTTTGATGTGCCAGGCACTGAAGTCACCACAGACCTAACTCCACTTTATAGACGAGGAAACTGAGGCATGGGAGAGTTATAGAACTTGGTCAGGTCTCACAGCTGGTGAGTGCTGGTGCCAGGATTCACATGGCAGTGGGTCTCCAGGGACCATGTTTGAGACCACACTGCACTTGGCCTCTATCCTAATGAGACACCCCCTCTCCCTTGTCAATCCCTGGAGGTGTCTGCCACCCTCTACCTCATACTCGCAGTGAAATATCCTAATTTCAGCTCTAGCACTTTCCCGTTGCGTGACCTTAGGGAGTCATCTGGTGTCCTTAGTGTGGAATGGAGATGAGCAGTGTCCCATCATTGGACTCCCTGAGGTGACTCGTGTCCCAGCACTTGGCAGCCCATCAGCCTCCATTCAAATGTTAGATGCTGAGCTGCTACATCTAATGGGTACCACTCACCTAAAAACCCAATACCTGCCCAGGCACCAAGCGTTCATCTGGCAGTGAGAATTCTTGCAGTGTGGCAGCCTCCAGCCTGCTAATATGTGATGCAGAGCACACTTGCCTGTGCATGTTGCTTTTTAATTACGATTTTACAGCAAAATCAGAGTCAAATGGTGGCAAACCCCAGTGGCTTCTCTGTGGGATGCCCCACATCACAGGCTCAAAACCTCTGAGCCAGACAGACCCTTTCTTTCCTCCCATGATCCTTTTTGCAAAGGTGGTGAGATGAAAATGAATGTCCAGCCCACCCGTGTGACTTAGAGCACTGAGATCTAACCTGGGAGAGGGAGAATGACCCACCCAGGGTCACGCAGCATGTGAGTGGGTGGCAGAAGTGGAATTTGCACTTGCTCCCCCAATTAGCAGTTCTGCCAGAACCTGTTCTCCAGCAGTGAAGGGCCCTGATGGGCACCCAGTCTTGCTGTAGGGTTTCAAGTAATGTGTGTGATGGATGGAAGTGAGGCTCAGCCAGAGGGAGGGCAGCTGGCCCTCTCAGGCTGAAGGTTGCTTTGGGATCTGACCTTTGGCAATTCCCAGAAGTGGGAAAGCTGGCAGGCCCAGCTCTTTCTGCCGAAAGATAATGGACCACCCACCCCACTGGGGTGGGCATGGGGTTTCCTGTGGTTTGGAGGATATGATTGCAACAATTCCTCCCAACATCCCTGGGGGCAAGCCTCTGCACCCTCCAGAAAGTAATTATAAAAGAAAAGTGTGTTTCTAAGTTGAATAACTGGCTTCTTTTTTTTCTTTTCTCTTTCAGCCAAGGGCTCCACTTCTTCTACAAGGTAAGTAGGTCACTGGGCTGGAGTGCTTTTGCAGTTATTTGGTTGTTTGCCCCCCAAAACTGCCGAGCAGAATCCGCACCCACTGACCCTCACTCCTGTGCCAGACAGCCTTCCTGTGTCTTTCCTTTGTAAGCTCCTCCCACCAGATCTGTCTTTAATTACTGCCTCAAATGAGGTGATTTCAGCACACAGAGGCACTGATTTCCTGACTGATGCCCACAAACAGTGAGACCCTTACCAAATCCTGTTTGGACTGTGGCAGGAACTCCTGCACATGCCATCCCCAAATCTAATTGTATACTGTGCTCTTTCCTTTGTTCATTAAGTATTTATGGAGGGCTTTGACACAGGTAGCCTGGGCAGTGCCAGGGTAGGTGGGTATGACAGGTGGGTATGCACCTGTGCCTCCTGAAAACTGTGCCTTGGTCAGAGGCTAAACTGATGACATTACATCATGGAAGGTACATTAGTTGGTTGATTTAACATTTGCCATGATTTTTGCTGAGTCCCTACTATATGCCAGTTCTGTTCTGAATGAACAAGACTCAGTCTGGACCTTCATGAAGCTCAGACGCCAGTGAGAGGAGCAGGCAGTAAGTGTGGAGGTGAAACAGTCTGTAATGTCATGTCAGGTGGTGACAAATTAAACACGGCAAGGGGATGGAGATGGCGGCAAGGGCAGGGCCTCTTCTGAAGAGGGAATATGAGCAAGGACCTGAAGCTGGCGAGCCGTGAGGGGGCACAGGCTGGGCAGGAGAGCAGGCAAGGCCAAGGCTCAAGGTGGGCTGGGAGGACGGGGGAGGCCAGCAGTTGGGGCAGAAGGAGTGAGGGAACAGGAAGGGATGAGGTCAGAAGGTGCAGCCCATGTGTCTTAGCTGCAGCCCACACAGCAGGTGGGTGACTAATCCAGACTGCAGCTTTGGGGAAGCACTCCCCCCACCAGCATTCACCCAGCAGAGTAGAGGCCGCACCCCATCACCTACCACGTTGAATGTGCCTGTGTGGAAACGTGAACGTACTCTAAGTACGATAAATACAAACTATAAACCGCTTCATGTTCGTTTAGGACAGGTTTTGCCATCAAATGGGTTTTGCAGATCTTTTGATTCTTTTAGCACTTTGTGGATTTCAGAATTGCAAAACAGAACTGAGGATGCGGAGTGGAAGCCATTGTCTAGGGGCTGTGGCTGTTAGGACTCCGGATTTGACTCCCAGTTGGATGAAGGGGCGTAAGAGGGAGCTGATCTGACTTTGTTTTCAAGGTGCCACTCTGACCACATGTGAGGACCAAGCTGTAGGAGGGAGGGTGGGTGGAGGCAGAGGGGCCAGTGAGGAGGCTGCTGCAGTGGTCCAGGCGGATGGCTGTGGCCTGGATGGGTTTAGAAATGGTCAGATTCTGGAGATATTTTGGAATTAGAGCCAAGGGGACTTGCTGACAGATTGTAGGGTCAGGGACAACCCCACAGTTGGGGGAAGGGAGTGCTGTATGCTGAGTTGGGGGGTCACAGGTGGCAGGTAGGGTGGGGGGCAATTCCAGGCCTGTGGTTGCACACAGCAGGAGCACCTAACCCATCTGAGGAGTCCTGGGAAGCATCGGGCCTTCCTGCCGTACCAGGAGTCTGTGGTACCCTTGGGAGAAAGCCTTGCTTTCTGCTCTGACCTCTACAGGTGGCTTCCTGCTCTGAGCCCTGGCCAGCCTCCCAGCCTCCGGGTCCCCGAACAAACAGAGCCACCATTCCAGCAAAACCGGGCTCCTCACGCCCGCAGGGAAATGTGTTTCCTGTTGCCATGCCTTCACCCGCCATTCTTCCCACACCAAGTACACTCTTTCCCAAGAGCAAGGCTTGGCTTTCGTCCTTTGCCTGGAACCCCTCAGTGATTCCCTGTGGCCCTCCTAACAGTCCAGATGCTCTCCTGAGGCCCCCAAGCCCCTTGCAGTGCAGCCCTGCTGAGCTGGACAGTTTCACTCACTACCACTCCCAGGGCTTGAATTCCATGGCTCAGCCTCGGCCCCCACCTCCTCCCTCACGCTGCATTCTCCTTCTCCTCACCCTGTGCTCCCCACCCCTGCTCCTGAATCACCCAGGATCTGCACAACTGCAGGGCCTGGCAGTCACAGCAGGTTCTGAACAGCGCCCCTGGGTGGTCTGACATGGAAGCTAGCGTGGGTGAGCCTCCTTTTACTTGGTTACCTCCTGCTCTTCCTTCTGGGCTCAGCGAGGGCATTACCTCCTCCAGGGACAGAGTCTCCTCCTGGGAGCTGGGTACACTGGGCTATCCAGGCTGTCTCTGCACTTGTCCCTGTAGTGTGACCTACCCCTCTTCAAGGCAGGGTGGGTTACCTCCCTCACGTTCATTGCTGATTACTGCTGAACTTGGCACTGTGCCTGGAATGGAATAGGTGCTCAGTAATGGTTTGTTGAATGAATAAATGCTACCCCAAACTACTCCAGTAATCCCTGATCTCTAACCTCATGAATCCCAAAAACTATCCCTGTCAGTGGCTTCACAGCCTCAACTATGGAAGGAGCTCTCTTTTTTGCTTCATTCTTACTGCTGTCACTATTTTTACTTGTCTTGTCTCCCCAATTATCAATACATTTCTGGAAGAAAAGGGCTGTGTCAATAATAATAATGACAACAGCAGCAGCTAACGTTTATTGAGCACTCACTGTGTTCTAGGCACAGATCTATGATTTCACCTATATTAGCTCATTGGTGATTTGATTATCACAAAAATCCTGTGATTTACTATTATCCCAATTTAATTCAACAGAGGTTTTCAAACTTGAGTGTGTAGCAGAATCCCTAGGAGGGCTTATTAAAACGCAGATTACTGGCCCCTTCCCTTGAATTTCAATGCAGAATTTATATTTCTAACAAGTTCTCAGGTGGTGCTGACACTGCTGTTTCTAAGCCAGACTTTGAGAACCCCTGCTTTAGATGCTTATTATTGTCCCTGTATGTGGTTAAGGAAACTGAGGCTCAGAGAAGTGTTGTGACCTTCCCAAGGACCCACAGCTAGCAAAGTGCAGACTATGAGTCAACCCAGGTTTCTCTGACGCTGAAGCTGAGGCTCTTCATCACTGATCCAGTGCTTCTTGCTGCCTGTTTCTTCTTCCCCAGAGAACCCAACCGTTTTCTGCCTTTTTTTTTTTTTCAGTTTTTGAGCATGATCCTACCCAGGGAGCCGTGAGATCACTTGCTCCCTTTGATCTCTCTAAACCAAAGCGCTAGCTAGTGAGCGGTACTGGTGCTTTTCCATGCAGCTGCCAGCTTCAGCTCGGCTGGCTGGGATCAGACACTTTGCAGAGAATGTTGGCGTGGATAATAAGCCAGCTTCCCGGGAGGGGGAGGGGCAGTGGCAAGAGTTGGGGGTGCCTCTGCTTTGAACTCAAAGGGCCCATCAGGTTGCAGGGCCAGTGGGAGGACTGGCTATTTCTAACTCCCTGGGTTAGGAACGTACAGGAGAACATTGTAATCCTCCCCAGCTCAGATGAGAGGAAAATGTGGCTCTGCTCCCTTAATTGGGCACTGGGGTTCATTTCGTTGGCCATTTGTTCACTTGTCAGACATTCACTGCGTTTATTCTTAGAATAGTTAAGGCTTCCCTGATTCTTTCATTTATTCATCTGGATTGAGCGCCAGGCCTTAAGCTGGGGGGATTGCAAAAAGGAATAAAAAGACACTAGCCCCGGTCGGTTGCACTTTTGATCTGATGGGACAGATGTTCGTTCATTCATTCAACAAACATCTCTAGCGTGCTGATGATGCACCAGCTCATTACTAGGTGTCGAGGCTCCGGTGGTAAACATCATGGACCTAGTCTCTGCTCTCATGGAGCTCGTGGTCCACAGGGAGGCAAGTTACCATACTAGCTGGGAGGTTAATACGTGGTGTGCTACAGGTGCGGACTAATGCACAGGCTCAAAGCAGAGGCGGGAGCGGGTGTGCCGTGGGTGGTCAGGGAAGGCCATCTAAGGAGGGGACATTTAGATGACAGCTGAGGGGCAAGAAGGCTCTAGCCTTGGGAACATCAGGGGCAAGGGTGGACCAGGCAGAGGGAACAGCCAGTGCCAAAACCCCAAGGCAGGAGCAGCTGGACGTGTTCATGGACCAAGGAGGAGGCAGAACGGGGGAGAGGCAGGGGGAGGGCGAGCAGTGTGGAGTGAGCGAGGCCAGAGACAGAGGGCTACAGCACATCACGTGGGCCGGGCAGTCAGGACACAGAGATGGATTTCACTGTGTGGTGGGAAGGAGTTGAGGGTTTTGAGCAGAAAAGTGACATGACATCACGTATGCATTTTACATGTGGAGAGTGGAGTGTGGGGGGTGGGGGGGCAGACCTAGAGCAGAGACGCCAGGGAGGAAGCTCTTCAGAAATTTGAAACCTGGATGGTGGCGATGATGGTGTCTGGTATGTATTTTGGAGGCAAATCGACAAGCCTTGTGGTGGATTAGACACGGGTTGTAAAGGAGGAGGAAGGGGAATTGGGGGGCGGTTCCCATTTCTTTAGCTGAGCACAAGGATGAGTAATAGCAATGCCATTCACTGAGACGGGAGAGACCCAAGGAGAGAGAGACATGACAAAATGGATAACTGCTTCCCATCTATAATTATCGCTCTGAGAGAGGAGCCCAGTGTTCTGAGAATGGATTTTGGGATAGTGAAGGTTTCCCTGAGAAATGACCATTTGAAACAACTCTGGGGGAAGAGAAGGAGTGGATCAGAGGAAGAGGCAAGGTGGACTGAGTGTGCAAAGGCATTGGGGCAGACTGATCGGCATTCCTTCCAAGTCTCTTGAGCACCTATACCCACGTGGTGAGGAAGCATGGCAGACACACAGACATACAAACCCGATGGGAAAATATGCAAGGAGTTTGAAACTGTCACGGAGGGACAGCCCAGCCAGCTTAGCACTGTCAGAAGCCATCCCAAATACGTGACAATGTAGTTGTCTTGAAGGATGAACAAAGGTTAACCAAGAGGAAGAGCTGTTCAGGAGGTCCTTCAAGGCTGTTGACATGTAAAGTGCATCACATTGAGTAGCCCTTGAGAAATATTGGGTGGGTGGATAAGTGGGTGAATGAGGATGACGGAGTGAATGAGTCTGGGTTGGTGTGTCGGGGGCAGGCGGGGTGGTCAGCCAGGACCAGACTCCATGGGACTTACAAGCAGGTCGAGGTGTTGGACTTGAACCAGAGTCAGCGGGGACCCAGACAGGTGGGAAGCAGGAGGGGCATGGATGGAGCCGAGTGAGCAGTCTTCTCCAGACAGCGTCCCTACTCCCAGAGGGCTGTTGCTGTGGCCACGTGGGGCCCGTCATGCCCCAGAACTGCTTTCTGAGCCAAGCACTCATGCCAAATCCATTAATAACCCCGCTGCCAAGCCCCATTGCTCATTTCTGACATGAGCCAGGCTAATGTCCCCAGAGTGGCTGGCTTGAGAATTTACACAACTGCCGAATCAGTGACTCTGGTTTACTCACCACCTTGACTGTGACCCTGCAGTGAGCCAAGCCACAGCCTCCAATTACAGAATCAAGTGCATGAACGGCTTCTTTGATTAATCAGAACACATGGCCCTCCTCTTTTCTTTTCTTAATGATAAGACTTAGGTGTGTAGAATATAGAACATTAGGAAACTAAAAAGAAGAAAAAATACCACCCCAAGACCACTGCTGTTAGCATTTTACTAGATTTCCTTCCAGTGTTATCCACACATTTTTCGTAATTGGGGTCATTCCACAGAGAATTTTATGCTTATCATTTTAATGTAATCATTTGTAATAAAAAAAAGAAAGCCTCCTCATAAACCTCTTAAGTCTTTATCTACAAAATCTATCCTGATTTCCTTAACCAGTCCCAGTTGGTGGAGCTGTGAGATGTAAACCTCCCTCTCCCATCTCGTTCTGTGGTAAATGCCTTAGTGCATAAAGCTTTTTCTATATTTTGAATACCAATACCCCCAAATGTGCAGTTATGAGTCAAAAGATGAGGACACCTTCCAAGCTCTTGACTTTGACAAGCTGTTTCCAGAGAGCATTATGCCGGTCAGCCCCTCCACCAGCAGTTCGTGAACCTGCCAGTCTCACCGCAGCTTCCCCAGCACCGAGTACTACAGTTTTTAAAGATCCTTGATAATAAAGTAGGTTAAACAAACAAACAAAAAAAGTTGTGCATTGTTGAAAAGTCCTTTGGTCCAAACATGTGATCAGCAGTTGTGTTTCTGTTGGGAACGGCTCATCCATGTCCTCCACCCGTATAGGAAGTGGAACCTAAATGTTATTCTTATCCGTGTGCATGAGCACTAGAGATAGTGAGGGTATTTTTATCTGTGCGTCTCTTTCCTTTTTAGGCTGCACGAGCCCGAGAAGAACACCAGAGAAACAACTCAGGTACAGTCCTTGGTGAGATGCCCTTCCTGGGAGATCGGTGGTGTGATTTCCTTGCATCAACAGGAGTTGCAGATCCTGTTCTAAATTAAGACTTCTTCACCAGGGTGGGTGGGTGCCGGGGGTGGAGGATCCTTACATTCATTCCTGAGTCCTCCCCTCCCCTTCCCCTCCCCCTCCCCGCATCCTTCCACCCATCTCACACAC
Source organism: Bos indicus x Bos taurus (assembly GCF_003369695.1). Taxonomy (NCBI): domain Eukaryota; kingdom Metazoa; phylum Chordata; class Mammalia; order Artiodactyla; family Bovidae; genus Bos; species Bos indicus x Bos taurus. The sequence goes on from NC_040088.1 coordinate 30,177,069, forward strand.
ACCACCACCACCACACACACACCCCCACCCCCCGCCCCGGCCCCAGCCTGGAGAGTCTCTCCCAGCCTCTCTCAGTGCCAATCCCTGCGCAGCTTGGAAGGGCACCATCCACCATGTGTTCTGTGTAAATGGTGCTGCTGGACTTGGCTTTAGTGCTCTTCACGCCATCCGGCCTCCGTGCCTGTGCCTGGCCAGCCCCTCTACCTGGAGCACCCTTGCAGCCCTGTGTCTCTCACGTGCGGGAACACAGCACTGCACTGCCTTTGCTGATGGGAAGGCCCCATGTCATTGATCACCTCGTGCAACGGCACATGCCCCTGGAGCTGGCAGTTCCACCCCAGCATTATTGAGGAGGCTTTGCAGTCACCATGGTTGGTGGCCTGTTTCTGAGAACTCTGGCCCTGTCTGCACTGGCTGATGCTATCAGACCTTGGGAGGCAGAGGGTTCCTCAGCGTCTTGTAAGGAGACAGGCCCAGCCCTGAACCTGGAATGAGAAAAGCCAGCTGTCCTTGACATTTCCCTGGCAGTTGTCATCGCTGTAGCTGTAATTTGTTGAAGAGAGCCAGGCTGGCAAAATGCACAGTGTTTGTAGGCCAGAACTCTCCCGACTCGATGCCAACCTCCCCTCCCCCACCAGCTCAGGCAATGATTAGAAATACAAGACAATTTCCAATCATGGGTCAGGAAGGCTTTTTCCCCAGTCATTTTGCTTTCTGGCACTTTAAAAGTCAAAGTTCTTTCTGGAATTTTCCAGGGAAAGAATGATGGTGGAAAGAGCTGGTCACTGAATCCTGTACAGAATTTACAGTCAGTCGGGACTTACTGAGGACCTACTATGTGCCAAGCCCTGGGCAGTGAGCAGGGCTCTTGTGAGCTCGCAGCCCTGTAACTAGGACTCCCAGCCCTTAATGCTGGCATGGGTTTCCCAGAGAGAAGTGAGCAAGCATTCAGGGTTGAGGACAGGGGCCATGTGGTCGGACCACAGCTTTAGAGGCCAGCAGACCTCGACTCTTTTCTAGCTGTATGACTTTGACCCCATTATTTCACCTCCCTGGCTATAAGGTTCTTCACCATAAAGTGGGATAAATATGTCTTACCAAGCAGGGTTGTGATAGCACCTAAATCAGGTGATCCACGTGAGAGCCGTCAGGGTCTGAGGTTATTGTTGTGTGTCAGCTGGGATCATGGATGTTGGTCATTCCCCTCCACTTCCACAGTTAAGCTGCTAGGCACAAAGAAGCGAAGTATCTTTCATGATGGGTAATTTCAAGATGGCAGTTGTGAGTGATAAGACAGGCACATAGGAGCAGCTCAGGTTTGCCAGGTGGTGGATTGCTGACATGTGCCGCACATCCACGCACCCGGCACGAGCCAGGCTCTGTCCTGAGACCAGCTCATCGGATCCTCCCAGTGACCATGGCAACAGATACTATTATTAGACCTACTTTAAAGATGGGGAAGCCAAGGCCCAGAGAGGCTAAGTGAACTGCCCAGTCCCTCCTCCAGAGAGAACAGAACCCGGATTCACACTCCGACTTCTGCCTACAAAACCTTTGCCTCCTGTTAACTGCTGCCCTCATTCTCACAAACTCCCATCCTCTCTTCCCCAGTCCCCAGCCTCAGCTAGAGTGGGGCTGGAAGAGTTGCCATCCATTTATTCATCTACCACTCATTCATTTATTCATTTAACATTGATTGGTTTTTTTCTGTGCCAGCCTTGATTTTTGCATCATAACAAATGCCTAGTGAATACTTGTTTAATAAATGAGTAAATAAATGAATGTCCCCAGCCACTGGGGATCAGCATCTATGCACACCCCTGGACAGGCACAGGCGGTCCTAGCTAAGGGGTGGGTGCTGTGATGGAGAAGCACAGAGGGAAGTGCAGAGTCACGGTCCTGGACCCAACTGAGCGGAAGGTCTTAGGATGAAATTGACAGGGTGCGTTGGGCTTCATCACAAGGAGAAAGGGGGCTGGACTTTCTCAGCAGAGGAAAGCGCATCAGGAAAGGCAAGCAAGAACTGCAGGAGGGGTGACATTGAGGCAGGGCTATGAAGTGACCACACTGACATTTAGGAAGAGCCTTCAGGCTATAAGAGGAGGCTGATTGGAAGGGCAAGGCTGGAGACAGGTGACCTCAGCTGGAGAAGAGGGGACATGAATTAAGGCTGAGCTAGTGGAGGCCAAGAGGAGACAGAGCATCCAGACTTGATCCCAGTGGTGACTGGCAGGGGCTCCAGAATGACCTTCTCTCTATCTCATTTAGATCCAAGACAACAATGACATCACATATGCAGACCTGAACCTGCCCAAGGGGAAGAAATCAACCCCCAAGGCCAATGAACCGAACAACCACACGGAGTATGCCAGCATTCAGGCCCGCCCGCCACCTGTGTCTGAGGACACCCTCACCTACGCTGACCTGGACATGGTCCACCTCAACCGGACCCCCAAGCAACCAGCCCCCAAGCCTGAGCCATCCTACTCAGAGTATGCCAGTGTCCAGGTCCAGAGGAAGTGAACAGGGCTGTGGTCATCTCTAGGGTCTGTCCCCATGAGCCTTCCTGTCCCACACGGAGCAGCCGTGGTGAGGACAACCAGCCCAGTTCCTGGGGGGCTAGGGTGGCAGAGGCCCTGGGACCCAGGAGTGAGGGTAGCTCTTGTCTCCTCAACCCAGTTGGCTCACCAGCATTTCCAGGGTAGCCATGACCCTCCAACGTGGCCACACATGGAGGCTGGTGTTGCCAAACCAGGCGGGGAGCTGGCCTGGAACTGGCCAGAGCCACTGTGGGTGCGAGAACTCTCACGCCTCTGTCCATCAACTGTGGGTCTTGGTCATGGTCTTAGAGACCTCTGATTGCCTCCTTGACGCTCCGTGGCTTGATCTTCCAGAGTGAGGAGGGAGAAAACATACCTCCTCCTCCCCCCAGAACTACCAGCTGGGGCTTTGGGGAAAGCTATCCCCTTTAGATTGAACTGCCTGTCCATGGGGAAGCTGGACCCGCCTCCTGAGACCTGGTGCAGTGGCTGCCAGCAGTTCTGGCCTTCCCCGCCCTGGAGTGACCGGCCACAAGCCCTGGGGAGGAGAGGACCCTCTGAGGAACTCCTCCACCACCAAGGACTGAGGGACAGAAACACCCTTTCTCCTCGCAGCCCTCGAGACCTAGAGGACCCGTCATCTTGACTATGACGCTCCATGTGGCCCCACCTCTCCTTTCCAGACCTGAGTTCGCTTCCTTCAGCAAGCACTAACTCACAACATCTCGCTGTGGACGCCTGTAAATTATTGAGAAATGTGAAATGTGCAATCTTGAAACTGAGGTGTTAGAAAATTTGATCTGTGGTGTTTTGTTCTGTTTTTTTGTTTTTTTTTTTTCTTAAAACAACAGCAGCGTTATCTTGGCTCTTTGTCATGTGTTGATGTGCGTGGTTGGTCTTGCACAGTCTGGGGCTGAACAGTCAGTTGTCCAGGAGAGAATCACTCATGGCAGAAACTGAGTTCCTCCCGGTCCCAGAGCCCTGAGGGTGGGGCAGACGGTTCCAGGTTGGCTGCTCCATGGAGACACTTAGCCTTCCCTCCACGTGGCTGGTTCTTCTGCTTCCTGAGCCCCCAGTGTGGTAAGTCTGAACCTGCCCCTATTTCTCCAGGCTGCCTCCTTCTCCACAAGGTCTGGTTGAGACCTCATGCCTCAGTATGCTTACCTGTAAAGAGGGGGGAGGAAAGACGCTGTCCCTCCCCTCCATCTCTCACAAGCACTTTAGGGCCATGCAGGGTAGGAAGCTGTGCCTGGCTGTACCCCCCGCCCCATCCCCTGTCATTCCAGCTCTCTGAAGACAGAATCTTTCATTTATGTTCCCAAACCCTATTTGGATCAAACTGGAATAAATCAAAGACAGCCAGGAGGCCTGGACATCTGTGAAGCCAGGAATGACCCACCGTCTGTCCCTCTGTCTCAAGAGGTTGGGCAGAGGCTCTGACCCCATTACCCTCAGAACCCTGGCCCTTCCAATTCAGTGTGGCAGCCTAGCTGGGCCCAGGGCAAGCAGATGTCATAAGCCCTGTTTATTCAGTTTTCCCATGTAACTGATCCACTCTCAGAGCTGAGATGCTAATCTTCACTGCCCCCTGGGTCCAGCCATTGGATGCCCAAGGGAGTCCTGGCACAGGCTGTCAGAGCCAGAAGCTGAGCCATCCTGCCCATCAGCAGGTCCTCCAGGTGGAACCCTGGGAGGCCAGCACAGACCTGCCTCTCTGGGGAACAGTGATTTGTATTACATGATGGCATCCAGGAACTGGCTGAGCCAACAGGCCATGTGAGCAGCTTTGGCCCCATGAGCCGAGTTGTGGCATCTGGGAGCTCAGTGTCCCAGCCACCTGGCTCGAGCTACTTCCAAATTCCATAAGGTTGGCTTGTAAACCCTGGTCTCCCTCTCTTTTACCCAGAGAGAGCACACGTGTGTGAGCACACACAAGCACATACAGAATTTTAAAAGAATGTTTTCTTGGTGCCACTTTAATTTTATTTTGCATTTTGGAAGAGGAGTAAGGAATGAGGCCAAGGAAGTCATGTAGTTTAGACTTAGCCTGGCAGCCTGGAGATTCCCATACCTTGTGTATCGAACCCCAGGAAAAGGAAACGGTCCAAACAACAGTACGGAAGGAGCATGGTTTTGGGAGTTTATTTTCAGACTGTGGGGAAGGAAACAGGCCCCATTTTGTATATAGTTGCAACTTAAACTTTTTGGCTTGCAAAATATTTTTGTAATAAAGATTTCTGGGTAACAACAGCCCCTTTGGATGTTGAGTATCCTTGTCTCTGTGAGTTTGTCCTGTCCACATGAGCTTGGGAGAAGATCGCCTGGCCCCCGGGCTTGGAAGCAGCCTCAGCGTTTGGGCCTCTCTCTGGGGCTTTCCAGGTGGCTCAGCGGTAAAGAATCCGCCTGCCAATGCAGGAGACACAGGTTCTACCCCTGGGGTGGGAAGATCCCCTGGAGAAGGAAATGGCAACCCACTCCAGTATTCTTGCCTGGAGAATTCCATGGACAGAGGAGTCTGGCAGGCTACAGTCCATGGGGTCGCAGAGTCAGATATGACTGAGCAAGCACACATGCACATTTGGGTTTTATAGACACAAAGACTTTGTTTCCCTTGGTTCATAGGGAGTCAGTGTAAGAAAGCCCAAAACACCCGCTTGAGCGAAATTCCAACAGAAAACCAAGTTTGAATCCCAGATCTGCCACTTTGTAGCTCTGAGAACAAACCACTCACCTCGCTGAGACTCAGGGCAGGCATCAGCACAATAGGGACAGTAATACCCTTCCAGGGTTAGTGTGGGCATTAAAGGGTTGGCACATAACAGGCCTTCGCTGAGCATTGGTTCTTTCCTTTCTGCCCTAAACACTGCACAGAGGGGACTGGTTGCCCTCACTACCTGTAGGATTTTGGACAAATGGGTCACCCTCTTGGGGCCCCACTTTCCTCTTCTACCAAATGAGGAGCTAATGCTTGTCCTAGACTATCCCCGCCGGATAATTCATGTCTAGTGCTAGTAGGTGCTCAATAAATGTTGATGTACCCTCCATAAGAATATTAACAATATGAATGACAATTATATAATGATGTCAACATAACATTTATAGTCAATGCTTACTGTGTATTGGCACTGTACATTGATTAACCCTTTCATACCTCACAAGTCCAAGTAAATAATAGTACTGACCTCATTTTATAGACAAGGCACAGAGAGGTGATGTAACTGATACAGGGTCACACAGCTAATAAGTGACATTGCTGAGACTCAAACTCCAGCTGCCAGCTTCAGAGACCAACTTCTAGCCACTGAGTTAATAGCATCACATTACATATTAGCACTGACTATGCAAAATTATTAGCAATTATAAAAGCCAATACCTGCTATGATAAGTTATATGCCAGTGCTTTGTAATTATTAACTCATTTAATCCCCCAACCATCATGTGAGGTAGGAACTCTTTTTATCCCTATGTTACAGATGAGTAAACCAAGGCACAAAAAAGTGGAGTCCTTTTCCTAATGCCCCACAGCAGAGCACTAGAAGTCTGGCTCTTCCCCATCACGTTTAATTCTCCTAATTGTCCAATAGCAGTGGCAGCTGTGTGCCCATTTTGCAGAGAGAGAAAGTTGAGGCTCAGAAGTACCCATGACCTGGCCAATCTCACACAATGAATCTTCAGTGGAGTTTGGACTTGTACTTGGATCCACAAGCCCACCGAGGATCAGTCCTGAGACCTTGGCCTGGTCCATGTGGTCACACAGGAGGCAACGAACTTCCTGCAGGGTTCGGAGAGGTTGCTTGCCTCACAGGCCAGGACCTTGGCAGGTGACAGAGAATTCAGCTCCCTTTCCTCAGCCCCAACCTGTGAAATATGTGTGCGTTCCTGGGATGAGGTGTTCCAGGCAGGAATCCAGGCCCAGTGGGTGGGGAAATGTCTTTGTTCTCTGGGAAGTTGGGGGTGGAGGACTGCATGTCCAGGCAAGGAGAAGTGGGGATAGAATTCACGCAGCACCTGGGCCTTGCTTCTCCACAGCCCAGATCTCTGGGGCTTAGGTTGGTGAGCAACCTCTAGTTGATGGGAGCCAAGTGACCCTCTCCCTCCTGCCAGCATTCGGCATTTATCAGGCATCTCCTCTGCATTCCTTGAGCAAAGGAGAGCGATAACACCCCCACCCTGCCCCACCCAGGAGGACCCATTGGCCTTGACTTCTGCAGCCCCTTCCCACTTTACATTATAATCAGGAAAATCTCTGCTCCTTCTCAAGATTCTGGGCTTCCCTGGTGACTCAGCTGGTAAAGAATCTGTCTGCAATGCAGGTGACCTGGGTTCAATCCCTGGGTTGGGAAGATCCCCTGGAGAAGGACTGGCTATCTCTGGCCTGGAGAATTCCATGGACTGTATAGTCCATGGGGTCACAAAGAGTCTGCCACGACTGAGCGACTTTCACTTCACTCTCAAGATTCTAATGCTCAACAGTAAAAAAAACCCTGCGTCTTCCAGCATGTTCCCACCAGCCAAGATTCAATCCAGATTTCTTTATTTTATTTAGTTTTAACATAAGCCCTTACTGCATGTTAGAAAGTCTCCTAAACTCTGTACAAATATTAACTTATTTAATATCAGTTCATCTGTCCTCTTAACAAAGCTTTAAGGTAGGTCCTATGATTTATCCCCCATTTAGCAGAGAGATTAGGAGTTTTGTTCAAGGGCCAACATCTGCCTGGGCAGTGGTGCTGCTGTGGGTATGGGTGGGCACCAGACAGGCATGTTGGGGGCTGGGGGGTGCTGGTGAGACAGTGGGGGCCACAGACAATGATGGGGTGCACTGGGCTCTACTGGGAGCCAGGAAACACCATGTGGTCTTACCCACAAAGTGCCAGGGTGGTCTCGCTCTCCTGCCTGGTCAACAGCCAGCCCAGGCAACTTCAGGCCTCCCCAGGGTTCAGCCTGTCACCACTGGGGTCCCTGCTTTGGCTCCCTTAACCATTACACTGTGTTTGATTAGGGGCTGGATTTGTTTTCTGAATACAGGATTATGAAATTTAAAGTGTTTTCCAAAAAGATATGGGGCCCAGATGTTCAGAAACAGGCAAAAGCTTGGTGACAGAGGTCAGTGGAGGGCTACCCTTGGAGGAAGCAGTGGAGGGGAGGAGGCTAAGGGCCCTCTGGGGTGACAGGAAGCTGTTTCCCCACCCAAATGGTGGTTACATGGGGGCTTGCAAATGTGAAAATCCAAGTACACACTCAAGGTCTGCATTTCTCTACAAACAAGTTACACCTCAGAGTCTGAAAGAGACTACTGCCCGGGGGGATTCAACCCCACCCCCAAGTTGATGCCTGCCCCAACCTGACACTTTCTTAAGATAGTATCAGTTCTTTATCTTTGGTCCAGGAGCCCAGCCCTGGGCCTTGCCCAGGTGAGAGCTTAGAGAGCATTGCTAGATTCCTTTGAAAAATAACATCCAGGTGACCAAAAGAGCAGGGCTTCCCAGGTGGCTCTGTGGTAAAGAATCCACCTACCAATGCAGGAGACACAGGAAACGCACGTTCGATCCCTGGGTCGGAAGATCCTCTGGAGAAGGAAACAGTAACTCACTCCAGTATCCCTGGCTGGGAAATCCCATGATCAGAGGAGTCTGGCAGGCTCCAGGCCATGGAGTCACAGAGTCGGACACCACTGATCGTCTGAGCAGACACAACCAAAATAAGCACACGAAACAGTGATAAACCATTTATCATCACTTGGTCTAGTGAGACTCCCTTAATTACCCCCCTATCACCCTGTGCCCACACCCCTCCTCTCTCCACCCAGGGGTGTCGAGACAGTTGCTCAGAGCCCTTACCCTGACCCTAGACAAAGGGCTTCACCTCTGAGCCTCCATTTGGTCACCTGTGAAATGGGGCAGGGGGTGGTAGTCTTCACTTCAGGGGGTTCTGTGATGTGCTGTGCTCAGTTGCTTCAGTAATGTCCGACTCTTTGCAACCTATGGATTGTAGCCCTCCAGACTCCTCTGTCCATGGGATTCTCCAGGCAAGAATACTGGAGTAGGTTGCCATGCCCTCCTCCAGGGGATCTTCCTGACCCAGGAATTGAACCCACATCTTTGATGTCTCCTGCATTGCAGGCAGGTTCTTTACCCACTGAGCCACCTGGAAAGCCCAGGGGGCTCTTGTGAAGGTTAAATAGAGAATAGATCAGCCCTTTGCAACCCTGTGGCACAGACAGCAGTCCACACACACATTCACACTCTCTCACACCCACACTCACGTATTTACATATACCTTCACACAGATTCATACCCACACACACATTCACACCTCTACGCTCACACACCACATATACAGATTCATGCACACAGTCTCACACATACTAACACACACACACACACGCACACACCAAGGTCAGATTCTCAGAGGAACTCAATGATGGTGGCTCTCCTCTCCTGGCTGAAATGATTTTATCAAGTCCCTCCCTCCCTCAGCATAGGATGTCCCCCTCTTACCAACTTTGGGGAATCCAACACGCCAGCCTGGTTTCCAGCGTCTCTTCCTTATACCCCACCTGGTCTATTTAAGGACACTTTCTGCTCTTCCCCAGCCCAGACTTGACTCTCCAGCCAGGCTGGTGTCCCTATCCCACCAAATACCAGGTGGAGCTGCCTTTGGCTGCCCTGGCCCCACAGAGAGTCACCCTTCCTTCGTCCAGTGACTAAGTGTCCCCCAGCCTGAGCTCCCCACACCAGATCTTCATTTCCTATCTCTGGAATCCAGCCCTGGGACAAGGGGCACTGAAGCCCACAGGATCACAGGGAACTGAAGTCTGTATTTCACTGAACTTTTACTTCTGAAGATGGATGCTATGATGTCCATTTAACAGATAAGAAAACTGAGGCCCAGAGACGTGACGAGATAAGGCCAAGATTGCTCATTCAGCCAATAATTATTTCTCAGGCTCCTGCTGTGAAGCTGGCCCTGTGCAAAATTCTGAGGATAAAATGTTGACAGACGATAGCCACACCCTTGTGAGCTCCTGGGGTGTGAGGGAGCCAGAGCACTGGTAGCAATCCCAACACTGCTGGAGCACCACTAGAACAAGAGGATGTCAACTTGCAATTTCAGGAAATGATAAAACATGATGCAAATACAGAATGACAAAGTTAAACTCGGGTGTACTTCCCACAGAATTAACTAATCCTTTAGTGGGTCTTTTAAACAACAGTAATGAAAGGAAACGCCACCTTATTTGCCTCATTTCTAAGTTTTGGACACTTTGTCCTATAGCAGAAAGTCATAGGCCTCTCAGCCTGCACAGAGCAGAGAAGCTTTCTGGAGGGGAAATTCCTGAGCTGAGCCCTAAAGGATGAGTAAGAATGAGCCAGAGGAAGAGGGTGTGGAGGCACTGGGTAAGGCTATGCCTTCCCTGTGTGGGCTGGCCCAGTGTTACTCCCCCCATCTCGCCCTGCTCTGGCAACACCAATCACCTGACAGTTGCTGGCGGGACCACGGGGCCTTTGCACATGCTGTTCTCTTGCCAGGAGCACTTGCGGGATCTTTCCTGCTAGTCCTCTAAATCAAAGAGGGCTTGGGTTCCTTTGTTGACACCACAGTAACAATCCTGTCCACAGCTTCTCCTTTGCAGCCCTGGTCACAGTTTGTAGTATATACTGACCTTGTGATGGCCTAACACCCTCCTCCACTGCCCTGGGAGCCGCCTCAGGGCAAGGGGCTGTCACCTTTGCTTACTAATGTAACTCCTGCACTCAGTCCACAGGGTGCACCCAATAAATATTTATTAGATGAGTGAGTAGAAGGGTCGGGGGGATGGAGGCCTGGAAAGGAGGAAGGAAGGAAGAGACAGGGAAGAAGGTTAGGGAAAGAAGAGAGTGCACAAAGACCCAGAAGTTGGAGACATCACGGCATCATAAGAGAGCTGAAACCTGCACCCACTGGTAGGTTTGGAACTAGGACTCAAACCCCAGTCCGTCTGACTTTCCCTACTGAGTCTCTCTGCCTTTCATCGTGATCCTGGGTTCAGAGTAATCACTTTTTTAAAAATTGATGCACGCTTCCCAATGGACAAGGAGCCCGTGACCGTTCTCTGAGTCTTTGATGCCTCATCTGGGGAAACTGGGGCCGCACTAAGAGAACAGAATGAGAGATTGCAAGATCGTTCTCTCCCCTGAAATCGCATGACCCAGGCACAGCTGGCAAATGGCCCGGCTTGGAGAGCTGGCAGGGCTCGGCCACTCAGCAGACGTGTCCTCCTGGCCGCACTTCAAGGACAACAGGGCAAACCCTCGTGGTGGAAGGGGCCGTTCCCAGGCGCCCGGGCCTCCTGCCCCGCAGGCCCGCTCAGGGCAGGGTCAGCTGGTGCAGCAGCCGGCTGCGTGGATCTGGGACACAGACCTGTCTCCAGAGTGAGGCCGGGTGAGAGTTTAATGGTGAGCAGGCGGTGGCCTGACTGAGGCCGACGGCTCCGTTCTGCCCCAGCTCTTCGGTGCCAGTAAATGGACCCTGTGCACATGCAGATGAAGGCATTACCGCTAATATTATGTGCGCAATGCGAAAGCGCTCAGGCGGCCAGGCCGGGAGCTGCCATTACCGCAAGACCTTTCACTGGAAAATTTTTCTTGGGGCAATTAAATCTTCAGCTGTCTCCTCGCAGGGAGTGCCAGCTTGCATTTTAATTATCCTTAAAAGAGAGAAGTAGGGGAAAGGACACAAGGCAAAGAATTAAAAAATAACAATCTGCTTTATAAACATGGCCATCATCTCGCAGCTGTGCATCTATTCAGAAGGTCCTCCCCCGTCAACCCTTCGGGCTCCAGGCTTCCTGTGAAGTTGGAAGGGCCCCTCTCTGGGGACCAGGGGGCGGCGATGGGAGAGCTTGGTTGGGCCCAGGATGCAGGGTCCTCCGTCTGGGGATCGGGGATGCGGCTGCACCACTCAGGGTCTCGTTTCTCCTTCACCACATTCTATGAGGTGGAAATTATTAACCTCATTTCCCAGAAGAGGAAACCGAGACTGAGGAAATCACTGGCAATAGCATGAGTTAGAACAGTAAAGAGGAGCAAACTACCGATACTCACAACAACATGGACAAAAACATGTTGAGAAGAAGGAACCCGGGGCTCCTGCACATGGTATAAGAGTCCATTTATCTAAAGTTCCAGAACCTTCAAACTGAGCTATGGAGACAGAGAGCAGACCAGTGCGCCGGGGGAGAGGAGGGCCTTGACCGAAGGACAGAGGGAACATTTGTGGAGGTGGGACTGTCCTTCGATTGAGGTGGTGCTTCCATGGGTGTACATATCTATCAGAACTCATCTAACCATATTCTTAAGATGAGTGCATTTTATTGTTTGAAAGTTACTCTTTAATAAAGTTGATTTAATAATAATAATAAAAGAATATGAGTTAATATTTATCTAGACCTTACTCTGTGCCTGGCCACCTTGTAAGCACTTGCCATGTGCTGAGCCATTTATCTTCATGCCAATCTGTGACGAAGGCACTGCAAGGGTCCCACTTCCCAGAGGAGGAAACTGAGGCACAGAGTAGTTCAGAAACTTTCCTAAGTTGACATGGCTAGTAAGAAGCAGAGTCTGGGTTCAAACCCAGGCAGCCTGACTCCAGAGACTTTCAGCCTTGAAAGCAAAGTTCAAAGTTACCCAACTCGTCCCAAAAGCAGGATTAAATTCCAAGGCCTTCTAACATGATGAAACTGGCAGAAGGGGCAATCCATTCATTTGAGGAGTATTTACTCAGCATTTTCTGTGGACACACAGAGAGCAACCGACAAGATCCCAGACCTTTGGGGGAAGGGGAGGAGACAACGGGGTGTCAGCAAATATCCCAAAAATAGATGTGAATTTGAGGCTTTAGGGGGGAGGCGCAGGAACCCACACACGCAATCCACACTGGGAGCCGCCCAGAACACTCCCTCACCCACTTGTGCGGAGGCCGTGCTGCCCGGCAGGCACCAAGCCTGGACCGCCTGCCCCTGATATGACGTCCTTTCCAAGCTGTGTGTTCTGCTGAATCAGGACAAGTTTTAGAGTCTCGTCTCTCAAGAAAGATGCAGCAAAGGCCCTTTGAAATCGCCTGCCCTGCTCTTAGCACCTTGTGCCCAGAGCTCAGCTATGTCAAGAATGATCGCTGTGCGTGGTCCCCTGGCTGGGCTGCCCGGGAGTCGCATTCCAGCACAGCGGCAACAGATGGAAGCCCTGGGACCCCACAGGACAATGACCTTGAACCAAACACCCAAGCCCTGGGGAGACCCCGTGTGGCATTGGCTCCAAAAAATGGAACAAGGCTTTCAGGCTGCCAAGGTCCAGTCTGCTTCCCCAAACATTCAGTCTTTGCGGGTGGCTACCACGTGTCGAGGGCCTGTGCTGTGCACTCTGCCTACATTGTCCAACTCATTTTTCTCAGTGGCTCTGGACTGCCAGCCTGGGTTCCCCGGTGAGCACAGAGAAGGGAGCTGACTTGCCTGAGATCACTCAGTGATCACTCTACACCCATTTAGTGAATATAGTTTTGGAAGTCAGACTCTGGATCTATTCTATGGCTCTCAACCTTCCAGCTGTGTGACTTTGGGCAAGTTTCTTAACCTCTTTGTGCCAGTTTCCCCCTCTTTTAGAAAGGTGCCTAAAACTGTTACTACCCCAGAGTTTCTGTGAAGATCAAATGAGATAAGACAATCAATAAAAGAGTGGTTACAACTGGGCCTGAATGATCATTAAGCCCTCAAAACCTGGGAGCTATTCTTACTGTATAAAATATGTTAAAAAAAAAAAGTCTATGTAATAGATTTGCCGACCCAGGGGTCGAACCCACATCTCCTGCATTGCAAGCAGATTCTTTACTGTCTGAACCACCAGGGATGCCCTTGTATATTTACACATTTGTTAATTTACTCATCCATTTGCCAAACATGCATATAGTGGCAGTTTCTAGGCACCAGGTGAGAGCACACAACACATTAAGTCCTTGCTCTCGGTTCTGGTGGAAGAGACAGTTAACAAGCATACAAATAACAGATTATTTGTATAATAATAAAAACTCATCTTCTGCTGAGTGCTACGAAGAAAGCAAGATGGGACAAAGTGATGGAGAGACCCTGGATTGGGGGGGGGGGTGTGGAATAACGGTGCTCTAACTCCCTAAAGGATATGGCATTTATAAAGCCACCAGCAGAAGAAGAAAGAGAAAGGTAAGGTAAGAACCTAGGCTCAAATATTCCAGGCAGAGGGAACAGCAAGAGCCACGACAGTGAGACTGGACTGAACTCAGTGTGGTTTGGCTGGAGAAGGTGAGCATTTTGAAATGATGGTGGAAAGGGAGGTTGGGCCCCAGGTCGTGGGCCCTGTAGGCCTGGTGGGGAGCCAGGATTTTATCCTGAGGGAAATAGGAAGCCAGTGGAGCAGAGGAGCAGCCTGCTGTAATATGCATTTATACAAACCACTCTGGCTGCTGGAAGGGAATGAGTCGGAGAGGCACTAATAAAGGAAGGAGGAAGGTCACAGATTCCCTGCTGATGGAGACTTGGGTAGTTTCTTTTCTTTCCCTACTTCCAAACAGTTTTGCACAGAACATCATTGTACAGAAGAAACTCCTAGAAGTGGGATGGCTGGATTTAACACACGGACACTTGTTATCATATCCAGATTGCCACGTCGCCCTCCATTTCACTCCTTCCAGACACAGGAGCCCCAGGTTCCAATGGAGCTAACTTTCTCTGCCTGCTTTGCTTCTAGGAACATGCCCCCCTACCTCTCCAGCCCTGGCACAAACCCTCCAGGCTCAGGTGCAGTTATATTTCTTACTGCGATCTGGAATTACAAGTTGCTAAGAAGAAGACCTCAGAATCAGGCTAAGTGGCTAAAAAGACTGCCCAGGGGGGCAGAGAGGTCTTTACACCTCAAAGAGGACCAATTTACCTCTATTTTTTCAACCACAGAGAATTTCCCAGCTTTTTTTTTTTTTTTTTTTTGCTGCTCAGCTGTGAAAATGAGGCACAGCACCAAGATGGCTATGGAAGCAGGCCCTGAGTTACAAATGATGAAGGGCCAGTTGGAAAACCGTTCTCCCCACCACTCTCTGGGCACCAAGAATGGAAACAGCTGCTATTCTCAGAGCCCTCTGCCCCTCACCCTCCCCGGCCGCACCCTGCTTCCCTGGCTCACACCTCATCGAGTCCCCTGGACACACCACCTGCTGGCCGGACTCCTGGCTTCTGTTCCATTCTGGCTCTGCTGCCAAACTTTTCCTTCCCATAAGTGGCCTTTATAAAGAAAGTGCCTTCTTCTTACAAGCAGTCACAGCATCTGCAGCAGTGTTGAAGCATAATTTTACTCTGTTCTCATCACTTAGGGCTTATCTGCGTGGTTTATTCGGGGGATGGGGAAGGGCTGCTAGGATCTCAAAGATTCATAACTAGTGCTCATGCAGTGTCTGATTTTACCCTTGGCATTTGGAGATGCTTTTGAAGGTGGTTTATGTTATCTTTCCAAGGCTGATCTAGTGAGTTAATTAAGAGAGGATTTTGGCAGCAGAATGTTTCTTAATATTTTAAGACACATGATTGCTTTTTTTCATAGTGAAATAGATGGATAGCAAACTCTTTGACACAAAAGGTCATTATTATTCACTAACTAATTAGAAGGAAAGTTATGACCAACCTAGATAGCATATTGAAAAGCAGAGACATTACTTTGCCAACAAAGGTCTGTCTAGTCAAGGCTATGGTTTTTCCAGTAGTCATGTATGGATGTGAGAGTTGGACTGTGAAGAAAGCTGAGTGCAGAAGAATTGATGCTTTTGAACTGTGGTGTTGGAGAAGCCTCTTGAGAGTCCCTTGGACTGCAAGGTGATCCAGCCAGTCCATTCTAAAGCTGATTGTACAGAGTGAAGTAAGCCAGAAAGAAAAACACCAATACAGTATACTAACGCATATATATGGAATTTAGAAAGATGGTAACAATAACCCTGTATGCAGGACAGCAAAAAAGACACAGATGTATAGAACAGTCTTTTGGACTCTGTGGGAGAGGGAGAGGGTGGGATGATTTGGGAGAATGGCATTGAAACATGTATAATATCATATAAGAAACGAATCACCAGTCCAGGTTCAATGCAGAATACAGGATGCTTGGGGCTGGTGCACTGGGATGACCCAGAGGGATAGTACGGGTAGGGAGGTGGGAGGGGGGTTCAGAATTGGGAACACGTGTACACCCGTGGTGGATTCATGTTGATGTATGGCAAAACCAGTACAATATTGTAAAGTAATTAGCCTCCAATTAAAATAAATAAATTAAAGATAAATAAATAAAAAAGTAAAGGAGATCAGTCCCGGGTGTTCTTTGGAAGGAATGATGCTAAAGCTGAAACTCCAGTACTTTGGCCACCTCATGCGAAGAGTTGACTCATTGGAAAAGACTCTGATGCTGGGAGGGATTGGGGGCAGGAGGAGAAGGGGACAACAGAAGATGAAATGGCTGGATGGCATCATGGACTCGATGGACATGAGTTTGAGTGAACTCCGGGAGTTGGTGATGGACAGGGAGGCCTGGCGTGCTGCAATTCATGGGGTCGCAAAGAGTCGGACATGACTGAGCAACTGAACCGAACTGAACTAATTAGAAGGTGTCAACTGTGAGATAGGTCACCTTGTCTCACTTTATCTTCTCAGTAGCTCTATAAGGGATGTAAGAGTTTTGTATACATTTTACAGGTGAGGAAACTGAGGCATCAAGAAGTTAACTTACCCGAGATTACAGAGCTAGTCAAGGGCAGAACTGGATGCAAATCCAGTACTCCCTTTCTTTGTAATCATGATTTTCGCTGGCCCCGGAGCCTTGAACTGTGGCTAGCAAAGCTGAAGCTTCGTGTCCCAGAATTCCCCTCCTGTATGGTTCTGGTTTGACACTGGCCACATTCCACATTCTGTTCAAGGTTTCTAAGGCACAGGTGAAGAAGTCACCATCATGTGATGCTCTGGAGTGGGTGCACAGCGCCATGCAGAGCGGCCGCCCCGCATGTTGTTGCTGACCTGCTGCTCATCTTTAGGTGTAGGAGGGTCGGGGGCAGATCTTGCAGCTCCCACCAGACCTCCCTGAGTGGCTGGAGGCTGGGCATGGTGCTTGGGTAGCCCTGAGGGCAAGAGCTCTGGGTTCCCCTACAGATCACTGCAGCATCAAGGTTGGGGATGGGGGCAAACAGGTTCCTGTCTGTCCCTGCTTTCCTGTCCACTGAGCTCCTTTCTGACTGCTGGTCCATACAAACCTCAGTTCACACTAGATGCAGAGGTGGCAGCCTGCAGAGATGCCATGCCATCTCCCCTCCTATATGAGGGCACAGTCTTATGATGGCTCACTCCCCTGATCACTTGTAAAGGCTCTTCTTCTCTGATGAGATCCCGACTGAAGCATGGGGGGTTGAATTTTATTTGGAAAGTGGCTTGCTCCCCATCCCCCTTTAATTTGACAAATTTAGCAAATAAAAATATAGGATGCCCAATTAAATTTGAATACCTTTTTTAGTGTGCAAGTATTTATAGCTCATGTAATACTGGGAATATGTTTTTATGAAACTCATGTTTGTTGTTTATCTGAAATTTGAATTTAACTGGGCATGGGTATCCTGTATCTTCATTCGATAATAGATGCCCCTCCAGGGAGACCCACATAACTGAGCCTCTTTCACTTGCCAGACATAACAAGAAGAACATGCAGCATATTATTCAGCTGTGAAGAACTCAGTCAGCACTCAATCAGCATGCGAGAGCCCTGGAGGATGGAGCAGGTTGAGGGCAGGCTGATGGTCCTGGCAGGGCTCAGTTTCCCCCTCTTAGGCTACAGTGTGAAGCTGGGAAGACCCCATGGAACCTCAAGTGTACACATTGATAATCACTGCCTACAGAATAAAGTCCTGGCTCCTTAATGGTACATCCAAGGCCCTGGCCTGTCCCTCCACCTGACTCCTGTCCAATTCATGCAACCACCTAGGACCTGATATTCGCCAAAGATGATCTCTGCTCACCTGGCTTTACCTCTACTCTCCTTGCCTGAAACGCCTCTCCCTTGCTCGAGTGCCATTTAAACTCCTATTGGCCTCTGCCGTCTCCTCCCGGAAGCTCTCCTGACTGCAGGCAGAGGGCTGGCCTTCACTTCTCTGCTCCTTCCAGCTTCTTTCATACCTTTGAATACACTGCAGCTGCCACGTGTGCATGATATATTTAAAAAGTTCTTAAGACAAAAGAAAAGAGAAAGACTAATCATTAAATAAGGCACCAGTGGCCCAGCGGACAGACATATGTCCTGAGTGGATGGGAGATGCAGGTGCTTAGCTGCTCTCTGGGGCTCAGTTCCCCAGGCCTCTCATCCTACAACCATCTGAGGACTGGCTTAGACTTTAAAGATAAGTGTGTTCTGTTTCTTTCTAAACCAGCAGTGTATAATGAGAAATCAGGCAGACCAGACTTGCCTAAATGTAGACTCCAACTCCGCCATTTACTAACCTTGAGCAAGTCGCTGACCCCTCTGAGCCTCAGGCTCCTCTTTTATAATATGGGTTTAAGAAGAGCACCAACTTCATAGCATTGTTGAGAGAATGAAATGAGCTTACAATATGTGACATGCTCACAGCATTACCACTTCATCTTACACCTGGCCTGTGAGCTCTGGGGAAGGAAAAGCAACTTCTCTGATAAACAAGTGATCAGGGGAGCGAGCCATCATAGAACTGTGCTCTCATATAGGAGGGGAGATGGCATGGCATCTCTGCAGGCTGCCCTCTCTGCATTTAGTGTGAGCTGAGGTTTGTATAGACCAGCAGTCAGGAAGGAGCTCAGTGGAGAGGAGAGGAGAGCAGGGACAGACAGGAACCTGTTTGCCCCCATCCCCAACCTTGATGCCGCAGGGATCTGTAGGGGAACCCAGAGCTCTTGCCCTCAGGGCTACCCAAGCACCATGCCCGGCCTCCAGCCACTCAGGGAGGTCTGGTGGGAGCTGCAGGGTCTGCCCCCGACCCCCCTCCACCTAAAGATGAGCAGCAGGTCAGCAACAACATGCGGGGCGGCCGCTCTGCGTGGTGCTCTGCACCCATGTGGGAAAACCTGACTGCTCTGGGACCCATTGGGAGATGATGGACCCACAGGGGGATGACATGTCAGTTCCAAGCTGGTGTCTCCTAGGGATGTGTCAAGTGTCATGTTGATGATGCTTGATCTTGCTTTCCAAACTGACTCCACTTTCTAACACCCTCAGAGGAGTATGACCAGCAGATAGTCCTGGGCTAGAATCCCCATTCTGCCATTTCTAAGTGTGTGACCTTGAACAAGTCATGTCAGCCTTGCTCATTTCACCTGTCAATAAATGCTGATGACCTGTAGACAAAGAAAACAGACTTGTGGACACAGGGATGGGAAGGAGAGGGTGGGATGAACTGAGGGAAAAGCATGGAAACATATACATTACCATATGTAAAATACATAGCCAGTGGGAATTTTCTCTGAGACCCAGGGAGCTCAATCCAGTGCTCTGTGACAGCCTAGAGTGGGGAGATAGGGTGGGAGATAGGAGAGGGGTTCAGGAGAGAGGGGACATATGTATGCCTGTGGCTGATTCATGTTGATGGATGGCAGAAGCCAAAGCAATACTGTAAAGCAATTATCCTCCAATTAAAAAAAAAAGAAAAATAAATAAATGCTGATGCCCACTTTGCAGAGCTATAAGGAGTCAACACCTGGGCTAACACATTAAATACTTGGCCACTTTGCTATTTTACTGTGAGTAGTAAATGGCTGTTGTCACACAGGGTTGCATTTTCAGGTTACAAATGGTTTCCTACCTCTCCCCCACCACCCTTCCTGACCAACTGGGAACCCTTAGGGACGAGCTTTAGCTCCAGTCAGCCCAGGTTTCCAAGGCCAAGTCTGTACTCAGAATCAAGGAAGCATCTACATACGTGGAAGGAAAGGAGGAAGGAAGGAAAAAGGATCGACTCCTTTCTCCTTCAGCCCCAGGCTTGTCTGACAAGGCTCTGATCAGAGGAATGGATCAACAGCCCCTGTTCATTCCCATATCACTTTCTGGAATCACAACTTAGGTTCGTAGCTGTCTAATTTATTATTATATGGTGCAGTGCAGGGTAATTATATGCTATGGCATAATTTGTTATAACTTGGGCTGAGGCCTATAACTGTATAATTTATTATTATACAGTACAGTGCTGAATAATACGAAGAGTATATAATTTATTTCAGGCTTACGAGCCTAACCTGTAATCCAAATGCAGCACGCAGCCTCTGTGGATGAGTTAATGTTTCTACGGAAACCTCAACTTGGAGATTTCTTCATTTCTAACTGCTTTCCTTGGCTTCTTAGAACTACTCCTGGTCATGAGTTGCCAAGTTCCTGGAACTTTCTGTCTTGAGTCAGGCTGAAATCTCACTGGGCCAGCCTGAGTGGGACTGACACATCAGGTCTAGAGAAGGAGGCCCAGGGCTGTCTCTCTGCCCAGTGAACATGGGGAGGCCACAGCTTGCCCAGGGGGGGTGCCAGCAGCAGGCACAGCTGCTACTGCTGCTGCTAAGTGGCTTCAGTCATGTCCGACTCTGTGCGACCCCATAGACGGTAGCCCACCAGGCTCCTCTGTCCACGGGATTCTCTGGGCAAGAATACTGGAGTGGGTTGCCATTTCCTTCTCCAAGCTGGCACAGAACCATGGTCAAAACCCAGTTTCCTGGATCCCCAGCAGGACCCCTGGTCTTGTGATTCCTCCATATATTTATTCTTTGTTCTCAGCACTGGGAATACATCCTTTGACCCAGAAAAGGCTTCCCCTCATGGAGCTTGCATTCTGGGAGTTGAGGGCTTACATTTCAAAGTTTCTCAAAGTGTGGTTGGTCCCTGGACCTCATCATCTGGGAGCTGGATGGAAATCCAGAACCTCAGCCACCTAGACCTGCTGAATCAGAGTCTGTGTTTTAACAAGAAGCCTTGCTGATTCATACATGATCAAAAAGCACTGCTTAAGTTTCTACATGATTTAGGAAAACCATTTCCTTCTGTCCATCCCCCTACCCTGCAAATATGTACCCACTCGCTGAGTTTTAAAGGAGGGTTCCTTCTCCCTGGGGACATTTCTTCTTCTTTTTTTTTTAAGAATGCTTTTTGTTGTTGCTGTTGTTCATAAATGTTCATTGTGAAACTTTTGAAAGTAACAAACTAACAACAACAACAAAAAACTCCAAGAAAATAAAAATCACCCAGAATGCCATCATCCAGAGATGATGTTCTTGATACTTTAGTGACTAATTCATTGGACACTTTTTATCCACCTGCATACATTTTTAAAATCCAAACTGCAAGAAAAAGTGGAATAGGGTAGATCCTGGTAGGCTTGTTCAAACATACATCACTGGGCCTCAGTCGGAGAACTTCTGATTGGACGGCCTGGGAATTAACATTTCTAAAAAGTTCCAAGTGATACTGAGCTCCTGGCCCAAGGACCACATTTTGAGAATTGACTATGGGATCTGGTGTCAGGGGTTGAATTCCTTCACCAGCCTCCTGCCTGCAAGGAAGTCAATCGGTCTCCCATGCTCCAGCTTCTACAAGCCACAAGGACAGCACCTGCCTCAGAAGATTATTGTAAGAACCAAATGGGTTAATTAATTAAGCAAAGCATGTGGGAAGAATTAATTATGATGGATATGCATATACTTTTATAATTGAGTTTTCTTAACTCGGCAATTGTTCGTAAACATTTTTCAAGTCATTCTTCTTCTGCATATTTGTTTTTAAAGGCTGTGGCGTTGTCTTTTGAATGGATACATTTATCAAGTCCCCAGTTTTCAACTAATATAAACAGAGCTGCAATGAGCATTCTCCTGGATAAATCATGGTGCACCTGTCCGATTATCACCTTAGGATAGAATGTTCTAGTTGTGAAATTGCTGAGTCAATGGGATGAACATATTTAAGGCTTTTGATAAGCTTTGCTAAATGGCTTTCCAGAAAAATAGTACTGATTTATAATGTCATCAGCAGCATATGAGAGCACCTTCTCCTTGTACTTTCATCAATGCCTGTGTTGTTTTCTTAATTATGCTAATATTTTGTTTGTTAATTTGAATTTTTTGATGACTACTGAAGTTGAATAGCCCCTTGGCAATGTCCTAGGACTTAAAAAATTTTTTAATCCCTCAAAGATCTTGTTTACATGATGTCAACCACCTCTTTTCCTCTCTAATGAACCACCTCCATCTTGGTGTCACTCCATGCTCCTCACACCTCTGGTAGCAGAGGCCTCATCTCACTGTTAACAGCTGCCTGATTTAAATCCCACCTGAGCTGCTGGTAACACACCTCCCACTTAATAGACAGGTGTGGACTAGAGAAGGCATCAAACATTAAGAATGCAAACAAAAGGAGAAGAGTCATTCGTTCCACAAAAATTTCCTCATCTTTGCCCATAGGTCAGGTTCTCTGCTAAGTATGAAGAGATGTGGATGAAAAGACAGGAGTTTCAAAGTCAGAGAGGGAAGGGAAGAAGCACACAGGAAAGACACAGAAAACGGCACAGAACCCAACAGCGCAAATCGGGACAAAATGGCAAGAAACGGCACTGGCTTTGAAGTCAGAGAGGAACTGGGTTCAAATGCTGTTTTGTCCAACTCCTCACTTTGGGTAGGTTGCCTAACCTCTCTGAGTCTTAATTTCCACACCTGTAAAATGTGAAGACTATTTTGAGGCTTAAACTAGTTAGAATAACAAGTAAAAAAAAAATCTAGAAATATGTAGGTTATGAGTCTCAAGGCTACCCAAGGGCAAAATATAGCCTGTGAAATGTCCTGTTTCATTCATTCAGTGTTTTTTTTTTTTTTTAAATTACAGAGGTTCTCCATCCGAGTTGCCCAGTAGAAACATCTGAATCTATATCGATTCCTTGAGAAGAGATCTGAGCTCATTCATCGACTTTCTTTCTGGCTTAAAAGGAGTTATAAGTGGAGTTTGTCCTCTCACTTGAAACCAAAAACTGGGCAAAATATATGAAACAACAGTTTTCCACACCTCAGACATCAGACAAAGAAGGCAGTGATCCTAGAGAAAGAGAAAGCAAAAGAGAGGGGCCCCCAGCCTCATATCTGGAGGGGCTTTCAGATCACCGCGCAGGAGCGGGAATCTAGGTGGAGCCCCATGGTCTCCTTGAGGATGCAGCTGGGAGGCCAAGATGGCTGCAGTTCACAGGGCAGAGTGTCACTGAGCAGAGAGCAGTACAGAAAGGGAGAAGGACTGAGAGGAAAGAAAGAGCAAGAGCCGGCCTTGGATATCTGCAGATGAGCCCTCAAGTCTTCTGAGTACCAAGGAACACATCTGCATTAGCCAGGGTTTTCCAGAGAATCAGAAACAATAGGATACATGTAGAGAGAAATACAGTTGACCCTTGAAAAACACAGGTTTGAACTGCCTGCCTGCTAACTTGTTTCAGTCATTTTTGACTCTTTACGACCATATGGACCATAGCCTGCCGGGCTCCTCTGTCCATGGGATTCTCTAGGCAAGAATACTGCAGTGGGTTGCCATGCCTTCCACCAGAGGTTGAACTTCCTGGGTCTATTTACACACAGATTTTTGACTGTGCAGGGAGTTTGCACCAAAGGTCAACCATACACATAAAGATGTGCATATAAGATTTAACTTCTATGTAGAGTACATCATGTGAAATGCCAGGCTGGATGAAGCACACGCCAAAATCAAGACTGCCTGGAAAAATATTAAAAACCTCAGATATGCAAATGACATCATCCTTATGGCAGAAAGCAAAGAGGAACTAAAAAGCCTCTTGATGAAGGTGAAAGAGGAGAGTGAAAAAGCTGGCTTAAAACTCAACATTCAAAAAATAAAGATTATAGCATCCGGTCCCATCACTTCATGGCAAATACATGGGGAAACAATGGAAACAGTGTCAGACTTTGTTTTCTTGGGCTCCAAAATCACTGCAGACAGTGACTGCAGCCATGAAATTAAAAGACACTTGCTCCTTGGAAGAAACGTTATGACCAACCTAGACAGCACATTAAAAAGCAGAGACATTACTCTGCCAGCATCTAGTCAAAGCTATGGTTTTTCCAGTAGTCACGTATGGATGTGAGAGTTGGACCATAAAGAGGGCTGAGCACTGAAGAATTGATGCTTTTGAACTGTGGTGTTGGAGAAGACTTTTCAGAGTCCCTTGGACTACAAGGAGATCAAACCAGTCAATCCTAAAGGAAATCAATCCTGAATATTCATTGGAAGGACTGATGCTGAAGCTGAAGCTCCAATATTTTGGCCACCTGATGCGAAGAGCTGACTCATTAGAAAAGACCCTAATGTTGGAAAAGATTGAAGCCAGGAGGAGAAGGGGACAACAGAGGATGAGTTGGTTGGATTGCATCACCGACTTGATGGACATGTGTTTGAGCAAGCTCTGGGAGATAGTGAAGGACAGAGAAGCCTGGCGTGCTACAGTCCATGGGGTCACAAAGAGTTGGACACAACTGAGCGACTGAACAACAACACATAAAGATGAGAGGAGATTTGTATAGTAATTGGCTCATGTGGTTATGGAGGCCAAGAATCTCACAATCTGCCATGTGTGAGCTGTGGAACCAGGACAGCCAAGGAGCAATTCAGTCAGAGTCTGATGCCCTGAGAAGCTGGGGAGCCAACTGTGCAAAACCTAGGCCAAGTCCAAAAGCTCGGGGGAAAAAATGCCAAGAAGAAAACCAGGAGCGCTGAAGTCTAATGTCCCAGGGCAGAAGAAGATGGAAGTCTCAGCTCAAGCAGAGAGCAATTCACCCTTCTGTCCTGGTCCAGTCCTCTGTGGACTGGATGAGGCGCACCTGCATCGTGAGGTCATCTTCTTCACTTAGTTCAACAATTCAACAGAAACAGCCTCATGGCCACACCAAGAAATGTTTTACCAGCTCTCTGGGCATTCCTCAGCAAGTCAGGTTGACTAAAAACTAACCATCACAGCATGCGTGTGTGGGAATTATCTGAGGTTGTAAGTCTTCCCCTTGTCAATCTGGCACACATACAGTTAATCCTCAGATAAAGACAATAAAAGATCAAAATTCTTCGTAACATAAAATTACCCTATAGAACCAAAAATGCATTCATCTCTTCTCTAGAAGAGGAAATAATGTTCTTGAGTGAGTTTTACTCCTCTCCTGGTATCCCATAACTTAAATACTTTGATATAAAATAGCAATACTTAAACACTGTATAAAGTCAATACATCTTATGTTACATGATAAGGTAATAATAAAATAAAAAAACAAAGGTATTTACTTAATACATGTGCATACACTCACAAACACATTCATAATAAAAGAAGGAGGAAATACAACAATTGAAGTCCTCATTTCTATAACTGGATCTGCTGGACCACATGGCCTGAGTATCCCGGCAGCTTGCACAGCAGCCTGGACCCACAGCAGAGTGTTCTCCTGTTCAGGGCCTCACTCAAAACTAACAGCCTTTCAGGTCACCTACTAAATGAGCTGGAGCAACAGCCCCAAAAGAGAAATACGTTGCCTCCAAAATTTAAAGAGATGAGGTAGGCATGTGCCCCTTTCTTGGCTGTAGGAGGGGCAAAATGCAACAACTTATCCTTTTAGAACTAACACCCAAAAAAGATGTCCTTGTCATTATAGGGGACTGGAATGCAAAAGTAGGAAGTCAAGAAACACCTGGAGCAACGGCAAATTTGGCCTTGGAATACGGAATGAAGCAGGGCAAAGACTAATAGAGTTTTGCCAAGAAAATGCACTGGTCATAGCAAACACCCTCTTCCAACAACACAAGAGAAGACTCTACACATGGACATCACCAGATGGTCAACACCAAAATCAGATTGATTATATTCTTTGCAGCCAAAGATGGAGAAGCTCTATACAATCAGCAAAAACAAGTCTGGGAGCTGACAGTGGCTCAGATCATGAATTCCTTATTGCCAAATTCAGACTTAAATTGAAGAAAGTAGGGAAAACCACTAGACCATTCAGGTATGACCTAAATCAAATCCCTTATGATTATACAGTGGAAGTGAGAAATAGATTTAAGGTACTAGATCTGATAGATAGAGTGCCTGATGAACTATGGTCAGAGGTTCGTGACATTGTACAGGAGACAGGGGTCAAGACCATCCCCATGGATAAGAAATGCAAAAAAGCAAAATGGCTGTCTGAGGAGGCCTTACAAATAGCTGTGAAAAGAAGAGAAGCGAAAAGCAAAGGAGAAAAGGAAAGATATAAGTAAGCATCTGAATGCAGAGTTCCAAAGAATAGCAAGAAGAAGTAAGAAAGCCTTCCTCAGCAATCAGTGCAAAGAAATAGAAGAAAACAACAGAATGGGAAAGACTAGAGATCTCTTCAATAAAGTTAGATATACCAAGGGAACATTTCATGGGAAGATGGGCTCAATAAAGGACAGAAATGGTATGGACCTAACAGAAGCAGAAGATATTAAGAAGAGGTGGCAGGAATACACAGAAGAACTATACAAAAAAGATCTTCATGACCAAGATAATCACGATGGTGTGATCACTCACCTAGAGCCAGACATCCTGGAATGTGAAGTCAAGCGGGCCTTAGAAAGCATCACTATGAACAAAGCTAGCAGAGGTGATGGAATTCCAGTTGAGCTATTTCAAATCCTGAAAGATGATGCTGTGAAAGTACTGCACTCAATATGCCAGCAAATGTGGAAAACTCAGCAGTGGCCACAGGACTGGAAAAGGTCAGTTTTCATTCCAATCCCAAAGAAAGACAATGCCAAAGAATGCTCAAACTACCACACAATTGCACTCATCTCACACACTAGTAAAATAATGCTCAAAATTCTCCAAGCCAGGCTTCAGCAATACGTGAACTGTGAACTTCCTGATGTTCAAGCTGGTTTTAGAAAAGGCAGAGGAACCAGAGATCAAATTGCCAACATCTGCTGGATCATGGAAAAAGCAAGAGAGTTCCAGAAAAACATCTATTTCTGCTTTATTGACTATGCCAAAGCCTTTGACTGTGTGGATCACAAATAACTGTGGAAAATTCTGAAAGAGATGGGAATTCCAGACCACCTGACCTGCCTCTTGAGAAACCTATATGCAGATCAGGAAGCAACACTTAGAACTGGACATGGAACAACAGACTTGTTCCAAATAGGAAAAGGAGTATGTCAAGGCTGTATATTGTCACCCTGCTTATTTAACTTATATGCAGAGCACATCATTAGAAACGCTGGGCTGGAAGAAGCACAAGCTGGAATCAAGATTGCCAGGAGAAATATCAATAACCTCAGATATGCAGATGACACCACCTTTATGGCAGAAAGTTAGGAGAAACTAAAAAGCCTCTTGATGAAAGTGAAAGAGGAGAGTGAAAAAGTTGGCTTAAAGCTCAACATTCAGAAAATGAAGATCTCGGCATCTGGTCCCATCACTTCACGGGAAATAGATGGGGAAACAGTGGAAACAGTGTCAGACTTTATTTTTTTGGGCTCCAAAATCACTGCAGATGGTGACTGCAGCCATGAAATTAGAAGACGCTTACTCCTTGGAAGAAAGGTTATGACCAACCTAGACAGCATATTGAAAAGCAGAGACATTACTTTGCCAACAAAGGTCCGTCTAGTCAAGGCTATGGTTTTTCCAGTGGTCATGTATGGATGTGAGAGTTGGACTGTGAAGAAGACTGAGCACCGAAGAACTGATGCTTTTGAACTTTGGTGTTGGAGAAGACTCATGAGAGTCCCTTGGACTGCGAGGAGATTCAACCAGTCCATTCTGAAGGAGATCAGCCCTGGGATTTCTTTGGAAGGAATGATGCTAAAGCTGAAACTCCAGTACTTTGGCTACCTCATGTGAAGAGTTAACTTATTGGAAAAGACTCTGATGCTGGGGAGGATTGGGGACAGGAGAAGGGGACGACGGAGGATGAGATGTCTGAATGGTGTCACCAACTCGATGGACGTGAGTCTGAGTGAGCTCCGGGAGTTGGTGATGGACAGGGAGGCCTGGTGTGCTGTGATTCATGGGGTTGCAAAGAGTCGGACACAATTGAGCAACTGAACTGAACTGAACTATCCTTTTCCTTAGAAAGGATATCTTGACATACTACTGCTGCTGCTAAGGGGCTTCAGTTGTGTCCGACTCTGTGTGACCCCAGAGACAGCAGCCCACCAGGCTCCCCTGTCCCTGAGATTCTCCAGGCAAGAACACTGGAGTGGGTTGCCATTTCCTTCTCCAATGCATGAAAGTGAAAAGTGAAACTGAAGTCTCTCAGTCGTGTCCAACTCCTAGCGACCCCATGGACTGCAGCCTACCAGGCTCCTCCGTCCATGGGATTTTTCAGGCAAGAGTACTGGAGTGGGGTGCCATTGCCTTCTCCTGACATACTACTAGACATACTACTAGACCTCTAGAAATTTCACTGAGGTCAAAGACCCTAAATTTTTGTCAGAGTTACTTCCCACCCTCTGATACACAAATGTCTCACCAGTAAATCTAGAGTAGCTGCTACTTCCTACTCACTAGGTCCTATTAGTATAATGTGATCAATGTAATGGACCAATGTGATATCTTGTGGAGGAGAAGGGCAATCAAGATCCCTGCAGGTGAAACTATGACACAGAGCTGGAGAGGTAATGTACCCCTGAGTTAGGACAGTAAAGGTGCATTGCTAGCCTTGCCAGCTGAAAACAAACTCTTCTGGGGACACTTTTAGGTATGTATGAACAAAAAGGCCTTTGCAAAACCAATAGCTGCATGCCAGGTACCAGGGGATGTGTTAATTTGCTCAAGGAATGAAACCACATGTGGTACGGCAGCTGCAACTGGAGTCACCCCTTGGTTAAACTGATGATAATCTACTGTCATTCTCCAAGAACCATCTGTCTTCTGCACAAGCCAAATAGGAGAGTTGAAGGAGGACACAGTGGGAATCACCACCCCTGCATCTTTCAGTTCTGTGATGGTGGCGCTAATCTCTGCAATCCCTCCAGGAATGTGGTACTGCTTTTGATTGACTGGTTTCCTAAGTAGAGGCAGTTCTAATGGCTTCCACTTGGCCTTTTCCACCATAATAGCCCTCACTCCACAGGCCAGGGAACCAGTGTGGGGATTCTACAAGCTGCTAAGTATATCTATCCCAGTTTTGCATTCTAGCACTAGGGAGATAACCACAGGATGGCTTCGGGGACCCAGTGAGAGATGGAGCTAATCTGAAACTCCATTGATTGCCTGACCTCCATAAATCCCTACCCTGACTGGTGAACCACTGTGATATTTTGGGTCTCTTGGAATTACCATCAGTTTAGAACCAGCGTCCAGTTGTCCCCAAAAGGTCTGATTATTTCCTTTTCCCTAATGAACAGTTAGCCTGGTAAAAGGCTGTAGGTCTTTTTGGGGAAGGCAGGGAGAAAGATTAACAGTATAAAATTTCAGTAGTGTACTGGGATCCTTCCTCAAGGGGACCTGGCCTTCTTTTCATTCAAGGAGTTCTGAGGCTGTTCATTGACTCATCTGGAGATTAACTGAGAGGTCATGACTCCGTTTCTTTGATTCAAGTTTGAATTTGTTTCACTTGACTTAGAACTCTTTTGCTTACATGGATACAACAAGAATTTAGTAGGTTCCCTATCTATTTCACTTCTAGGAACACCACTATTAACTAGCCTGATATGGGCTAGGTGTACTTGAGTCACTGGGCTTCCGGGGTGGCTCAGGGATAAAGAATCTGCCTGCAATGCAAAAGACATGGGTTCAATCCCTGGGTCAGGAAGACCCCCTGGAGAAGGAAATGGCAACCCACTCCAGTATTCTTGCCTGGGAAATCCCATGAACAGAGGAGCCTGGCAGGTTACAGTCCATGGGATCACAAAGGAGTTGGGCACAATTTAGAGACTAATCAACAAGTCACACTATTTTGATGCTTTGATTCTGCTTAGGGTAAGGTGGGTAACCATGCCCACCTTGACTTTGGTGGTTGAGTGTCACATTTGGCCCTAGCCACTCCAGGATTCAGTTGTTCTTATTGTATCCAGGTTTTCCAATTGGTTGGCTTCAGTTCCCACCATACGGTCCAGGCTACAGAGAAGAGTGATCACGGAGCTCTTCAAGGATGCTGGGACTTCTCTTACAAATTTCTTTCTCAAAGCATTGATGAAAGATATGTCTTCTGGACCCTCCCAGTGTGATTGAGTGGCTGTTGCTGCTGCTGCTGCTAAGTCGCTTCAGTCATGTCCGACTCTATGCGACCCCATAGACGTCGGCCCACCAGGCTCCCCTGTCCCTGGGATTCTCCAGGCAAGAACAGTGGAGTGGGTTGCCATTTCCTTCTCCAATGCATGAAAGGGAAAAGTGAAAGGGAAGTCGCTCAGTCATGTCCGACTCTTCGTGACCCCATGGTCTGCAGTCTACCAGGCTCCTCCATCCAGTACTCCAGTACATCCAGTACTCCATCAAGAGTTCTGGAGTAGGGTGCCATTGCCTTCTCCAGAGTGAGTGGCTATTAACTGACAAATCCACTCTAACATTCCAATATCCCTAGGCCTCTGAACCCCTTCCTCTGTGCTGTGCTGTGCTTAGTTGGTCAGTTGTGTCAACTCTTTGGAACCCCATAGACTGCAGCCCACAGGCTCCTCTGTCCATGGGGATTCTCCAGGCAAGAATACTGGAGTGGGTTGCCTTGTCCTGTTTCAGAGGATCTTCCAAACCCAGGAATCGAACTCAGGTCTCCCGCATTGCAGGAGGATTCTTTACCATCTGAGCCAGCAGGGAAGCCCATGCCTCGGAACCCCTTCCTCTACATTAAATCAGTTCACCCACCACTTTTTGGTCCATGTTTCAGCTGATCAACCAAACCAGTTGTTCGAGGTCTTTCTACCTCCCCAGACTGCAACATTAAATGCAGAATCTCCGCTTGTTGTTGTTCAGTTGCTCAGTCATGTCTGACTCTTTGCGACCCCATGGACTGCAGCACACCAGTCTTCCCTGTCCTTCACCATTTCCTGGAGCTTGCTCAAACTCATGTCTGTTGAGTCGGTGATGCCTTTCAACCATCTCATCCTGTCGTCCCCTTCTCCTCCTGCCTTCAGTCCTTCCCAGCATCAGGGTCTTTTCTAATGAGTTGGTTCTTCGCATCAAGTGGCCAAAGTATTGGAGCTTCAGCTTCAGCATCAGTCCTTCCAATGACTATTCAAGGTTGATTTCCTTTAGGATTGACTGATCTTATTGTCCCAGGGACTCTCAAGAGTCTTCTCCAGCACTTTGGAGAAACTGCAACATTAAATGCAGAATCTCCACTTAGTGAGCCCATGTCAGTAAATTCCACCTGGTCCAGCTTTCCATTCCTTCCACCATTATCCCACTCCTTAAGCAACCATTTCTACACATGTTCCCAGGAATTTTTTCTGTACAAATCAGAGAATTTAACTAGTTCTTTTGAAGTGTGGCTCACCTCCTCAGTGGATCCACACTTTGTACCTCACTTTTGGGGGCCTGGTGGAACTTTAGTCTGGTTATAGGTCTAGAAGCAAAGAGGGGTCCTGGGGGTGGGTCCTGAAGAGAATCAGAATCGACTTGCATGAAGACTGCCTCCAGGAAGGCCGTTATAGTTTTCTCAGGCAGTATGGAGTTTAATCCCCGCAGCTGGTGGCTCAGATGGTAAAGAATCTGCCTGCAATGTGGGAGACCTGGGTTGGATCCCTGGATTGAGATCCCCTGGAGAAAGAAATGGCAACCCACTCCAGTATTCTTGCCTGGAGAATCCCATGGACAGAGGAAGTTGGCAGGCTACAGTTCATGGGGTCGCAAAGAGTTGGACATGACTGAGGGACTAACACTTTCACTTTCACAGGGTTAATCCCCTCTATTGGAGGTGAAAAAGCCTATACCAAGGGGGTGGAGAGGCCACTTCCTCCACTAGGGGTGGGGAGATCTCATCTGCTGGCAAAGAAGACTCATTAAAATTTAGGGGTTTAATGTTCCCCCTTCCCTTTATCAGGGTCTTCCCACACATCCCCAAACCAATTTACAGGATCCTGTTCTTTCCCAATCAATGCCCTCACATTAATAGCACTTACTGGGTGAGGCTGAGTTCAACTTGCATTGCAATTCATCCAACCATAGGATGATGTTCTGCATTTGATTTTCAGCAATTTCAGACCACTGGCTACAAGAGATAAGGCTCTCCTTCAAGTCACACATAGATGCTCTTAGGCCATTTATGCAATGCTTGAGCTGGGAATTTGAATCCCTGAGCTCATCCTTTTCCTTCACCACCTTGACCAACAGCATTAGAAGCAACCAACCAGCATTATTATATTCTTAGTTTTACAAAAAATGTTTGAAAATATCATAATCAGAGTCACCTAGCTTTTTGATCCTTAGAAATGGTTGTTTGCTGCTGCTGCTGCTAAGTTTAGAAGTATCCAATACAGATATTTTGTATATCTCTATAAGCTATTCACATCAAAACTACTACTGCTGTAAAGAGCAGTACATGAGCAATACATGAGTATCACCGTACTCATGTAATCACTTCAGTTGTGTCTGACTCTTTGCAACTCCGTGGACTATAGCCCACCAGGCTCCTATGTCCCTGAGATTTTTCAGGCAAGAATACTGGAGTGGGTTGCCATTTACAGTCATTAGTATATATAAATATGAGATACAGTCATTAGTATATATAAATCTAATCATATTAGAGAATCAGTTCCAGAAACCTCAGAACCAATTCACAAAACTTAAAACTCTGTTCCTATAGAACCACTCTTGGTATCAAAATCTGTATTAGTCAGGGTTCTCCAGAGAAATAGAATGAATAGAATACACACACACACACGTGTGTGTGTGTGTGTATGTATGTGTGTATATATGTGTATATATATATATATATAAAAGATTTATTGGGTTGGACAAAAAGTTTGAATTTTCCCGAACAAACTTTTTGGCCAACTCAACAGTGTAAGAATTGGCTCATGCAATTATAGAGGCCAAGAAGTTCCACTCTTGTCAAGCCAGAGAACTAGGAAAGCTGGTAATCTAATTCAGTCTGAGTTCAAAGATCTGAGAACCAGGAGCACTGATTTCTGAGAGCCGGAGAAGATGCTCTCAGCTCAAGCAAAGAGCAAATTCGTCCTTCCTCTGCTTTTTGTTCTATTCTGCCCCTTGAGGAGTTGGGTGATGTGCACCCACCTTGGAGAAAGTGTTCTTTACTCAATCTACCTACTGATCAAATGCTAATTTCTTCCAAAACCACCTTCACAGACACACGCAGAAATAATGTTTTACCAGTTTTCTGGGCATCCCTTAGCCAGTCAAATTGACACATAAAATTAACCAGCACAACACACATGTATGGAGATTACATGAAGCCACCGAAAACCTGCTTTAAAAGGTTAAAGAGAATGATCTCAGGGGCCCACACAGGACTGGGACTGATTTCTGTTCCCAGGAGACTGGGTGAAAAATCTCATAATTCACAGGGCAATAAGCAGAGTGCTTACAAGGTTTATGTCTCAGTGAAAGAAAGAAAGTGTTTGCCACTCAATTGTGTCCAACTCTTTGTGACCCCATGGACTGTAGCCCGCCAGGCTCCTCTGTCCATGGGATTCTCCAGGCAAGAATACTAGAGCGGGTTGCCATTTCCTCCTCCAGGGGATCTTCTCCACCCAGTGATTGAACCCCAGTCTCCCGCATTGCAGGCTGACTCTTTACCAACTGAGCCACCAGAGAAGACCTATGTCTCAGTAGTGGGATAAAATTAGCTCTAAACTAAACATCGCTCTGGTCCTATTTTCCAAAGCTTGAAAACAAAGATTAAACAGATTCCAAGTTACTACATGCTATGGATTGGGAGCGATAATAATATGTCAATGTAGGTTCATCAGCTGAAACGGATGTATCGCTCTGGTGGGACACATTAGTAACGGGGGAGGCTACGTATGTGTGAGAGCAGAGGTCTGTGGGAAATCTCTGTACTTTCCTCTCAGTTTTGTTGTGAACCTAAAACGGTTCTAAAAAATTAAGATTTTAAATATGAAAAAATAAAGTTATAGCTAAAAAGACAACAAAATAGATGAAAATGGAATAATAAGAAACATCCCATCCAAAAGAAAACAGAAGGGGAAAAGGAGAAAGGAAACAAGCAACAAATGGGGCAAATAGAAAACAAATAGCAAGATGATGTATTTAAATCCAATCATATTACTTATCACATTAAATGTAAATGGTCTAAATGCCCCAGTTAAGGGAAAGAAACCGTTAGATTAAAAATCAAGACCGCATAATATGCTTGGCCCCTTAGGGCACTGAGTTTTTCTCTCCTTGCCTGGAGAATCCTGGGGACAGGGAAGCCTGGTGGGCTGCCGTCTATGGGGTCGCACAGAGTCAGACACGACTGATGTGACTTAGCAGCAGCAGCAGCAGCAGAGACTCAGAAAATGATGAAAGCTAACTCTTACTGAACATCTCCAGTGTGTGCCTTGTAGCTTTTAAGGGCTTGAGATGTATTATCTCATCTAATCCTCACAAGAGCCCCACGAGGCAGGTACTAATGTCATCCCTGCAGTATGGCTGAGGTTATAAACTGAGGCTTAAAGAAGTGAAGGAATGTGTCAAGGTCACCTCCTAATCCGAGGTGGACCCAAGCAGCCCCAGCAGCTGCTCTAACACTACACTCTGCCACCTGTTGGATGTATGGGCCCTTCCCTGTGGGGCCAAAGCAGAAGGCAGGACCATCTGTGCCAGGCTGAGAAGGGAGAAGACTTCCCAGCATGTGCTACAGGAATGTCAGTATAGAATAGCAATGAGTTAGCCTTGAGAAGCAGCTGCGGGCACACCCGAATGAATCTTCATCTGCCTCCATCTTCTTCCCGCAAGGCCTTGGTTCTGATTCCAGAGTTCAACTGACTGACCACCCAATACTTGGATAATCTCTCGGTGGCCTGTCCCACCCTCAGATGGTTATTCTGCCAGCCAGTACTAGAGACAGGATCTCTCTGGGAAGACAAGTCCTTGGAAACCATTTCCAAATGCCACAAGCAACCAGATTATCCTAGCAACCCCAGGGAATTCAGAGTGGGTCTTTATCAAAGGTCTGCAGAACCGCTCCAGTGGCAGGAGAGACAGTCCTCAGAGGACCCAGGAATAATATAAAGTTATCTTGTTCATTCTTTGTTTGGTAAAAAATTTATTGAGGACCTTCTATGTGCCAGGCACTATTCTTGGCTCAAAAACACAGTGAGAACTGTGAAAAGGCCTTGCCTGCCAGGGCCTCACAGTCTAGTGGAGGGAGAAAGACAGATGGAAAATAAATATTGGCAATAAAGCATGATGACTGATGAAGCAGCCATCATGAGAAGGTACAATGAACACACCCAGTCACAGTTTGAAGGGTGAGCAGGAGTCTTTTGGGGATTCAAGGTAGGGAAAGCTGTCACAGGCAGAGGGCTGGCAGGCGCAGAAGCAGAGGCATAGGAGTGGGACATGGTGGGGAGCTTCCGAGGCTTCTGTAGGCATGGAAGGTGTGAGTGAGGAGGTGCAGCCAGGCAAGCCAGAGAAATGGAAGGCACCAGGTGAGAAAGGGCTCTGAAAGCCTGGCCAGGGAGTCTGGACTTGCCCTCCTGGTCTGGAACAAGACACCTTGAAGGGTTTCAGCAAATGAGTGACATGAGGCTATTGGCGGTTCAGAGAGGCCACTCTGGAGGCAGAGGAATGGCCACGCAGGGACTGAGGGAAGGCACTAAAGGCAGGAGAGGAGAAAGGAGGCTGGTAAGGAGATGTTGGCAAGAGATAACATGGGTCTGAATCCAGTAAATGTCAGTCTGGC
Organism: Bos indicus x Bos taurus; assembly: GCF_003369695.1. Lineage (NCBI taxonomy): Eukaryota > Metazoa > Chordata > Mammalia > Artiodactyla > Bovidae > Bos > Bos indicus x Bos taurus. The sequence continues at coordinate 30,212,490 of NC_040088.1, forward strand.
TAAGGAGGGTGTGAATGGAGTGAAGGGGTGGAACGGGCAGGCCCTAGAGGCTTATCAGACTCAGGGAGAGAAGCAGAAGCTGGCAGGGGTGGAGGTTTGTTCTGTGATTGATCTAAAAGATATTTCTGCAGAGGCAACACTGCCCAGAGTGTGACCACAGGCAGATGGAACAGCTAAACATGACTCTTAACCACTGGCTCTGACACCGATCGGGAGAGGTGGGCTCTGTCACTGAGGACACTGCAGGAGCCTGAGTTTCTCACAGTCCTGCAGGGTTGATAAGAGCTGATGGAGACCAGAAGCTGCTGGGGGCAGACAGAGCTCCAAACGTGGCCATCCTCACAATCTTAAAGGCCAAAAGTCACCTGGGAGAGACAGGAGTGATTCCAGGCAGTGGGACCCACTCTTCACTGCCTCTCTATCTTTCTCTAGGTTTATTTCTAATTCCCAGGCACACCTACAGGTCCCCTTTCACAATGCCTGCTCTGCCTCCAAGCCTGTGTACATGCTATTCCCTCTGCCTGAAATTTCTACTGCCTCTCGGATTTCTTAAACCCCACTCCAGATGACAGGATTCCTTCTGTGCTTTACCATCCCCTTGTCATAGTTCTAATGACAGTGAAGTGGTGGCCTTTCTTTTATTCACTGGATGAAACTGGATTTTGTCTACTTCTCAATTTTCAGAGTCAACTTGAGGCCTGAAAGGACGGAGGTTGATGGAGGCATGGATGAACAGAAGGAGGAAGTGATGGAAGAATGGTTGGAGGAATCAGTAGATAAAAAAGTAGCTGGATGGATGAGTGGATGGATAAATGGAGATAACAGTTGGAGGAAGGGATGAATGGATACATATGGGAAAGGCAAAGCAATGAATGGATAGATGGAGAGCTATATAATTAAGTGAATGTATGAATTAGCTAAAAGATTAGTAAAGGAGTGAGTGAACAATAGAGTAAGAGAAAGAGCAAATAATGAGTATGCAAATAAGTGAATAATCATAAAAATAAATGAGTGAATAAATTGATGAGTGGGTGAATGAATAAGTAAATGGGGAAATAAGTAAAAGAATGAATGAATGAATGAATAAACTCTCTGCCTGAATAAAATAAAAAAACAAGTAAGTGGATGAATGAGTTGATGAATGAAAGTGGTGCATGAGGAAATGCCATGGCTATCTGGGCCGCCCAAGCAATGTACCTTAGGACTGTGTCGGGTGCATAAAGTGAAGTCGCTCAGTCGTGTCCGACTCTTTGTGACCCCACGGACTGTAGACTACCAGGCTTCTCCACCCATGGGATTTTCCAGGCAAGAGTACCAGAGTGGGTTGCCATTTACTTAATTAAGCGTCTGTTGAATGAACAGAAGAATGTTGGTAGACCAGTTGACTAAGTACCGTGGCAAACACTGAAGTCAGTTTAAAAGATTTGGATTCTAATTCCAATTTTTTATTCTTCAATTATGTTATTTTGAATTTATCATATTCCTTCTCTAAGCTTCTGTTTCCCCATCTGTAAAATGGGGTGATCATTTTATTTGTCAAGGTTGTTATAAAGATGTAATAATAAAAGCCATCTGGCAATGATAGGGGTTTAACAAAAGCTACTCCAGTACCCCCACTCTTTTTGTACCACTTTAAATATCTACTGGATATTTTTTAATATTAAAGCCCCCAACATGTCTCCTCTCTCACAGAAACACACTTTCTAATTTATACATCTGAGCAGCTGAATTTAACCTGTAGCACCTTCCAGGATACCGATCCGTACTCATGAATGCTCATCCACTCAAGCATTTAAATCTCAGTTGAGAGTCCTCAGCATTTACGGTTTATTATTGTTGCTTTTATCATCATCATTATTATCTAAAAAATTCCCCCAGAGCTTTAGATAAGGATAGATGGACAAAATTAATTGGGTCTGTTTTTATCTTATTTTAAACTTTGAGTGGAGGAAAAAATGGAACAGGTGGAGAAAGAAAAATGGTTTGTTCTCGAGTGAGGCTTAAATTTCTGAAGCCAATTGCCCAAGCTCACTCTTTACTCATGCAGATGGGAGCTCTGGCAAGCCTTATATTCTTTACTTTGCAGTAAGGAAATTGCTTAATCATTTGCAGCCAAAGAGAAAAGACGGCACCGAAGAACAGCCTATTTTAATAGGAAGCACAGAGACCTCTCATCTTAATGCTAATGACTGCCCATTTATATTAAATAGGCCTCTGAGCTCTGATCTTAAATCCTCATTTTCTTCTTGTCTCCTGGAGTTTGAACCACAAGACCACCAGGATGGTGGGGAAAAAACCCAAATCCCTCAACATGTATTGCTGAGTCTCACCACCAGGGGGCGCTCCCAGATCAGACACAGGTGGGTGCTGGCCACCTGCCTCTCTGCTGCCACCTTCTGTGGATGTAGCATCTTTGCAGACTTACCCAAAAGAGGTGGACCAGAGAACTCCTGCCTTCTGAAGATGACCATGAAGACCACATGCAGCTTTGAAGACTGGAAGTCACTACAGAGGAACCAGATGTTCCTTGAGGCTTCTCTGGATCACTGTGAAACATACCGGGCCTCAAGAGGAAGCGATGGGAACTAAACTGAGGCCCTACTATGTGCCAAGGCTTTACATACCTCAAGTTGTTCACTCCACAAACACTGAGGGTGTATGGGAGGAAGCTGAGGGTCGAGGCGGAAACTTGACCCTCGGATGAGTTTCATTGGCAGCCAGTAACACTCACCACGTAAGTTAATAAGCAAGAAAGCAGTCTCGGCTGCGGACTAGCCTCAGCCTAATTCCAGGTGAGCTCTGGAGCGCGAAGTGCACCACACAAGGTGAGGGGCTTTTGCACCCCAGGCCAGGGAAAGGAAGGGTAGACTTGCCGGGGAGAGGGCAGTTTTATGGAGAAGAGGGCACAATGGTGAGCAATGGACTCGAAGCAGTGAAAGAGAGGTGCGGCAGCCTCAAGTCGGGGTTTGGGTGTGGCGCGCACAGCACTGACTACGGAAGTCAGCGTGATCGCTCTCAGGTTATTATCACGTCCTGGATTCATCCCTTCCCAGCCACAGAGTGCGGAGATGGCTCTCAGAGAAGCCCCTCTTTCAGAGCTCCTCTGAGGACCTCGCTGGCACCCCAACATTGCACAAGCGTCTCCCATGACCTTTTTCCTTGCTCCAAAGGAAAGCTTCCAGGAAGGTCAGTGTGTGACCTCGGGAAGTTGAACTGAGTGAGGTGGGGCAGTGGGGACCTGCGTGGGCTCCCTGAGCTCACACACCTGTGCTGACCTGAAGCAATTCATTCCTGATGCCTTTTCTCTTGCCTCCCCTCATGCAGTCAGTTGCCATGTCCTGCCCATTCCATCCTTTTCATGCTCCCCACGCAGCTGGCATCACTAGGTAGCCAACAGGGACTTTGAGATCACCACAAAAACCTCAGCTTAGCTCCTGAGTAAGCCTGGGAATTTCAGTGTCAGAAAGATTTTTTTTTGTATGTAGAAAAGTTTGCCTATGAGTGCTTATTATTTAATTAATATTCATTGTATTACAGTAGCTTAAATAAAAAACTAGTCATTCTTAAGTTTGAAGTTCAATTTACAAACCATTATTCTATTTTTATGCAGTCACTTTTAAGGGGCTTTTGATTAATGACCAATCCACTCATAGTCAGTTAAATGATCCATCCCATTTGCAAACTTGGTTAATTAAATTATCTTCAACATTTTTCATAGGACTTACTAATTTAACACATTCAATTTCCTTTTTTAAACACTTTCATTGCCTGACCTGACAAGCATAACTTTCCAAAGTACTTAAACTACTTTGGAGAATCTAATTTAAAAACTTATACATACAGTTAATCTCAAGATCGTGTATACATTCTGGTATCATTTATAAATTTAGTATAAGAAGATTTGTATGCTTTTCTGCAGAAGAATCACGAGTCTAAAATCAATTACACATTTTTAAATTGGAGTCACAAGGCTAATTTGTTCATACTCTAATATGCAAAAAAAAAAGTCTCTTCGATGTTATGAATACTTTAAATACCAAATACATAATGATATGGGTTTGATTTCTAACCTTTGCTGGGTTGCAGGTATTTGCGTAGTGAAGGGACAGCCTCCTTCCTCAATGAATTGCAGGTGACTTCCTTCAGTTTGCTAGGCCATCTCAGGGGAAAAGGTTTCATGTTATGGCAGAAATTGCTGGACCCCCATATCCATACTCTCCTTCCTCTTTAGAAACAGAACTTCAGTTTCTGAACTGGCATTTGGCCACCTGAAATAAAGAAAGTATTTCCCAGCCTCCCTTGCAGCTCAGTGTGACCATGTAACAAAGATCTGGCTGGTGAGAGAGAAGCAGAAATATTAAGTGGCGACTTTAAGAAGCCTTTCTGAAAAGACAGTTGGTGTGTGTGTCCTTTCTCTCTTTTGTCCATTCCTCCATCTTGCCGCCTGGACTGTGGGTGTGATGGGTAGGATCTAGCTACTTTTGGACCCAGAGGACCAGGGGCCCCCTGGGAATGGTGGAGGGGTTAGCGGGAAGGATCTCCTGGGATTGGAGGACTTCATGGAGCAGAAGGTCCATTTCAGCCTGTGGTAGATTGTTAGGAAGACCCCTGCTGTCCCAATACCTCTGGGCCACGTGACTTTGCCCTCTTTCTGTCAAGAAACAAAGTCTATTCCCGTGCCCTGAATCTGGACTGGTCCTGTGATTTGATCAGTAACATGTTTCAGAATTGGCATTGAGTGACCACAGGGGCTGCACAGCTTCCACATTTGCCATCTTGAAGGGCTGACTCGAGACCCCAAGAGAGGATATGAGGGTCTCAGCCGGGAGCTACAGCTGCAGGGACGAGAGTGAGGCTGCCCTCCAGCTGAGCTCAGGAGAAGCCCATGGGGGAGGAGTTCCAACACCACCCAGAATGGAAGAGATAAACTGTCATTGTTTTCAGGCACTAAATTTTAAGACAATTTGTTTATGCAGAAAAGGCTGGATAAAAGAGCCCCTAGGCTGCCCACCTCTGACCTTTTCATGAGAAAGAAACCTTGTTCTTGTTGAAGCCATTCTTGTCGCAGGTCTCAGGTGGGCCAGGTCCCGATGCACCGGTGGACCAGAGGTGTACGCTCGGATGTGACACCGCAGAGGCCAGGGTGATGCTCTGTGGCCACTGAATGACAGGCTGAGCCCTTTTTGAATCGGTTGCCATGACGACAAGGGACTCCATTTCCTCTAAAAAGGTTGGTCTCATAGACAATTCGATTCTGGCCATACCCATTACCTAATTCTTTTGACTGATCTGAAACTACAAACCCCCCTCACACTCTGAGCCTTGCCCGGGAGGTCAAAGCCGACTTCCTCTGCTAATCTCCTTACAACCTAATTGAATTCTTACCCTTGCTGTCTGCCCAGGCTTAACTCTGATAGATACTCAGAGGCTGCCTCTTGGATTCTGTATCTCTTCCTGTGCTCTCTGCTACATCATCCCTGAAGCTGAGTTAGACAGGGATGGCGCACCTTCTCCTGCACTGAGCCTTAGTGTCCTGATCTGTAGGCAGAGACTGGATCAGACCTAAAGCAGTTGCTGGGAGATCCTTGAGAAAACATCTACAAACAGCTTGCAGCCCTCAGTCCCTTTCTCGGTGTCCCTGAATGACGCCCCAGGGCACTGGCACATCTCAGGGCTCGCCAAGGCCTGGAGGCCTGGGTGGCTCTCCACCTCTGCCCTGCAAGCCCCTCCCACCCTCTCCCCCGCTCTCACCCCCACCCCCCACCCCCTCACCCCACCCCTGCACTGGCCTCACGCACTTCCTCAAGCCCCTGTGTGTTCCCACCTCTGGGCCTTGGCCCTTGCTGTTCCTCCTGCCAGGAATGCTCTCCCCTTGGCTCTTCTGTACCTGGCTCCTTCCCCACCCTTCAGGCCTTATTTTGAGAGTCATTTTCCTGATCATATTGTCAAAAGGTCCAGTCTGTCCTATCTTACCCCAACCTAAGAAAATAACCTTAACAATTAAATTATAACTTTAATAAAAAGTAAAGCTCTTAGTTGAAAACATGTCCACACAAAAACCTGCACACAGATATTTATAGCTTTATTCATAATTGATAAAGCTAAGATGTACTTTGGTAGGTGAATGAATAATAAACTGTGGTACATCTAACAATGGAATATTACCCAGCACTAAAAGGAAATGAACTATTAAGCCATGAAAAGACATGAAGGGCTCTTAAATGCCTATGACTAAGTGAAAAAAACCAGTCTGAAAAGACTACCCACGGTGTAAGTCCAACAACATAACATTCTGGAACAGGGAAAACTATGGAGACAATGAAAGATCAATGGTTGTACAAGCTAGAAGAGACAGAGATGGAAAGATGAACAGGAGATTTGGGGGAGTGAAACTATCATTCCAGACAATACTGCAGTGGTGGACACACATTATTACACATTTGTAAAAACCCAAATACAGCACAGTGAGCCCAAATAATAATGTATCAGTATTAGCTCATTAATTGTAACAAATTCATCACACTAATGTAAGACATTAATAATGGGAAACTGTGTGTATTTGGAGAGGTGATGGGAACTCTATACCTTTGTTCATTTTTCTCTGTAAACTTAAAACTAAAAAAAGTCTATATTAATTTTAAATATATTTTTAAACTGCACTTTTAAATATATTTTAACCACACATAAATGTGTGCAGTTAAAATGGGGTTCTATTGTCACTGTCTCATCTTCTAGAGCGTGAACCCCAGAAGAACAAAGAGCTGGCCTTGAGCCACAGGAGGGATGATCAATGACCAAGTGAACTGACTGACAGCTCAGGGCAGCGTCCATCCCTTGGAGAGGGCCTAACCATGCCGCTTTACACTTAAAACCCTTGGAGGAAATTCCAAACTCATTGCCAAGTGCACGAAGCCATCATCTCAGGCCACCCCAGACCTCAATGAAAACCACTCCTTCAGGTTACGATGGGCCCAGCTTTGCCACCAGAAACCGGAAGGTAAAGATTTCTTTGAAACCTTCTGATTCTGTTAAAGTGAAAGGTTCTGTCAGATGTTAGAATCGTTAACATGCCTCCATGTTTGCAAAGCTGCCTTCTCACTGCAGGCTTGGCCCAGAGCTGGTCCTTCACAATATTGTTCTTTGAATGATTGTTATACCATTTTATTTCTATTAATAGAATACATTACTGGTTTTCCACTCATGCTAGTAACATAACATTTCCTTCTTTAATCAATTCATTCACAGAAGTTTTTAAAAACTAAGTTGAATTTAAGGAAAACATTAAGTACAGGCCAGTGTTGGCAGTAGGTGGCTGAGCAGATGGCATGTGAATGTTTGAAGTTTGAGAAACACAACCAGAGAAATTCTGAGCATCCTTTTAACAAGGATTGTTTGTGATTATATGGTTTGTTGAAGCTGATTGGCTGAAATATATCCATCACTGGGTTATTCACAACAGCAATAACATTACTATTAATAATAATGTAAGCAACTCAAATGTTCATCCCATAGGAAGGGTGGCCATATAATTGTTTATCCAAGGCTCTCTTAAAAATGAAAGAAGTACTATTAATGACAACAGAGCAAAGGTATCACAGGAAAATCAGACATGATGTTCAATCCCTTTATTATCAGGAAATAGTTGAGTAAATTACAGTGGATCCAATTTGTGAACTATTATGATTATATAGATTTATAAATGACACTTATGAAGAATATGTAAAAAATGCTTAAGACATATAATGCTAATTGAGAAAAGCATATCATTCAGTGTTCAGAGACAAGCAGAGAACCCAGCCTGGGAGGAGACATGCTACAAGCAATTGCAACTATCACTAAGAGATGGGATCAAAGGTGGTATTTTTTCTTTGTTGGAGGTTTACGTAGAAATACGTATGCCTGATCATCTTGTTCCAGAAAACTCTGATTCAGCACATTTGACCATGTCACTTCTTTGCTTAAAATCCCCTACTTACTCCCTTGTTCTTAAAATAAAGCCCACCCATCACAGCATGGCCTATGGATCTTGCAGGATCAAGCTTCCTCTCCATGTCCTTGCTCAGCACCCTGGCTTTCCTCTAGACTCTCCTGTGCACAGTGCTCCTTTCACCTCTGCGCATGCTACTCTTTCCGCTGAAAACCCTCCCAGTCCCCACACACATACCCACCTGGCCAACCCCTCCTCCTCTGTCAGATCTCAGCTTCAAAGTGGTATCTTCAGGCCCCTGTCCTCCACCCCTGCTGCTTCCTTTATTTTACACTCATCTCTGGAGTAACTCTTCATTTATTTTTCATACTTGCTTGCTTTACAAGTTCTTCCCTGCTGAAATGTACACTCCTTGTTGTTGTTCAGTCACTCAGTCATACCCGACTCTTTGCGATCCCATGGACTGCAGCACACCAGGCTTCCCTGTCCTTCACTATCCCCCAAAGCTTGCTCAAACTCGTGTCCATTGAGTCAGTGATGCCATCCAACCATCTCATCCCCTGTTGTCCCCTTCTCCTCCTGCCTTCTATCTTTCCCAGCATCAAGGCCTTTTCCAATGAGTCGGCTCTTCACATTATGTGGCCAAAAGATTGAAGCTTCAGCATCAGTCCTTCCAATGAATATTCAGGACTGTTTTCCTTTAGAATTGACTGGTTGGATCTCCTTGCAGTCCAAGGGACTCTCAAGAGTCTTCTCCAACACCACAATTCAAAAGCATCAATTCTTTGGCACTCAGCCTTCTTTAAGGTCCAACTCTCACATCCATACATGACCACTGGAAAACCATAGCTTTCACTAGACAGACCTTTATCAGCAAAGTTATGTCTCTGCTTTTTAATATGCTGTCTAGATTTGTCATAGCTTTTCTTCCAAGGAGCAAGTGTCTTTTCATTTCATGTCTGCAGTTGCCATCTGCAGTGATTCTGGAGCCCAAGAAAAGAAAATCTGCCACTGTTTCCACTTTTTCCCCATCTGTTTGCTGTGAAATGATGGGACCAGATGCCAACATTAGTTTTTTTATCTTGCGTTTTAACCCAGCTTATTCACTCTCCCCTTTCACCTTCATCAAGAGGCTCTTTAGTTCCTCTTCACTTTCTGCCATTAGGGTAGTATCAGCTACATATCTGAGGTTGTTGATATTTCTCCAAGCAATCTTGATTCCAGCTTGTGATTCATCTAGCCAGACATTTCACATGATGTACTCTGCAGGTAAGTTAAATAAACAGGGTGATAATATACAGCCTTGACATACTCTTTTCCCAATTTTGAACCCAACTGTTGCTCCATGTCTAGTTCTAACTGTTACTTCTTGACCAGCATACAGGTTTTGCAGGAGACAGGTACGGTGGCCTAGTATTCCCATCTCTAAACATTTCCAAATTGTTGTGAAGCAGAAGTAGATGTTTTTCTGGAATTCTCATCCTTTTCCTATGATCCACCAAATGTTGGCAATTTGTTCTCATCCTTTGCCTTTTCTAAAACCAGCTTGTAAATCTGGAAGTTCTCAGTTCATGTACTGTTAAAGCCTAGCTTGAAGGATTTTGAGCAGTACCTTGCTAGCATGTGAAATGAATGCAATTATGTAATAGTTTGAATATTGTTTCGCATTGCCCTTCTTTGGGATTGGAATGAACACTGACATTTTCCAGTCCTGTGGCCACTGCTGAGTTTTCCAAATTTCTGGCATACTGAATGCAGCACTTTCACAGCATCATCTTTTGGGATTTGAAATAGCTCAGCTGGAATTCCATCACCTCCACTAGCTTTGCTTGTAGTAATACTTCCTAAGGCCTACTTGACTTTGCATTCCAGGATGTCTGGCTCTGGGTGAGTAATCATACCATCACGGTTATCAGAGTCATTAAGATCTTTTTATACAGTTCTTCTGTATATTCTTGCCACCTCTTCTTGATAGCTTCTGCTTCTGTTAGGTGCATACCAGTTCTGCCATTTATTGTGCCCATCTTTGCATGAAATGTTCCTTGGTATCTCTAATTTTTTTGAAGATATCAGTAGTCTTTCCCATTCTATTGCTTTCCTCTATTTCTATGCATTGTTCACTTAGGAAGGCTTTCTTATCTCTCCTTGCTGTTCTCCGGAACTCTGCATTCGGTTGGGTATATCTTTCCCTTTCTCCTTTGCCTTTCACTTCTCTTCTTTTCTCAGCTATTTGTAAGGCCTTCTTAGACAACCATTTTGCCTTTTTGCATTTCTTTTTCTTGGGGATGGTTTTGGTCACCACTTGCTGTACCATGTTACAAACCTCTGCCCATAGTTCTTCAGGCACTCTGTCTATCAGATCTAATTCCTTGAATCTATCTGTCACTTCCACTGTATAATCATAGGGGATTTTATTTAGGTCATACCTGAATGGTCTAGTGGTTTTCCCTACTTTCTTCAATTTAAGTCTGAATTTTGCAATAAGGAGGTCATAATCTGAGCCAAGTCAGCTCCAGGTCTTGTTTTTGCTGACTGTATAGAGCTTCTCCATCTTCAGCTGCAAAGAATATAATCAGTCTGATTTTGGTATTGATCATCTGGTGATGTCCATGTGTAGAGTCATCTCTTGTGTTGTTGGAAAAGGATATTTGCTATGACCAGTGCATTCTCTTGGCAAAACTCTGTTAGCCTTTGCCTTGCTTCATATTGTACTCCAAGACCAAACTTGCCTGTTACTTCAGGTATCTCTTGATTTCCTACTTTTGCATTCCAGTACCCTATGATGAAAAGGACGTCTTTTTTTGGTGTTAGTTCTAGAAGGTCTTGTAGGTCTTCATGGAACCATTTGACTTCAGCTTCTTCGGCATTAGTGATTTGGGCATAGACTTGGATTACTCTCATGTAATCTCAATGGATTGCCTTGGAAATGAACCTAGACCATTCTGTCATTTTTGAGACTGCACCCAAGTACTACATTTCAGACTATTTTGTTGACTATGAAGGCTACTCCATTTCTTCTAAGGGATACTTGCCCATAGTAGTAGATATAATGGTCATCTGAATTAAATTCACTCATTCCAGTCCATTTTAGTTCCACTCATTCCTAAGATGTCAGTGTTCACTCTTGCCATCTCCTGTTTGACCAGTTCAAATGTATCTTGATTCATGGATCTAACACTCCAGTTTCCAATGCAGTATAGTTCTTTACTGCATTAGACTTTACTTTCATCACCAGCTACATCCACAACTGGGCGTCGTTTCCTCTCTGGTTCAGCCTCTTAATTCTTTCTGGAGCTATTTCTCCATTCTTCTCCAGTAGCATATTGGACACCTATCAACCTGGGGGGGAGGGTGGTTCATCTTTCAGTGTCCTATCTTTTTGCCTTTTCATACTGTTTGTGGGGTTCTCAAGGCAAGAATGCTGAAGTGGTTTGCCATTCCCTTCTCCGGTGGACCACGTTTTGTCAGAACTCTCCTCCATGACCTGTCCATCTTGGGTGGCCCTACAAGGCATGGCTCATAGTTTCATTGAGTTACATCAGGATGTGATCCATGTGCTCATTTTGGTTAGTTTTCTGTGATTATGGTTTTCATTCTGTCTGCCCTCTGATGGAGGAGTATAAGCAGCTTGTGCAAGCTTCCTGATGGGAAGGACTGGCTGTGGGAAAAACTGGGTCTTGCTCTGGTGGGCAGGGCCTTGCTCAGTACATCTTTAATCCAATTTTCTGTTGATGGGTGAGGCTGTGCTCCCTTCCTAGAATTTGGCCTGAGGTGGCCCAGATCTAGAGTCTGCAGTCTCTATGGCAGGGCTGTAGGCTCTAGGGTAGAGGTAATGGTGACCTCCTCCAAGAGGACTTATGTTAGCATGCTGGACCTCCCAGGACTGCTGTTGCCAGTGCCCCTGACCCTGCAGTAGGCCCCTCTCAACCACGCCTCTGCCAGAGACTCCCAAACACTCACGGACAGTCTGGCTTAGTCTCTTGTAGGTCACTGCTCCTTTCTCCTGGGTCCTTCTGTGAACAAGACTTTGTTTGTGCTGTCCAAAAGTCTCTGTTTCCCCAGTCCTGTGGAAATTCTGTAATCAAATCCTGCTGAGCTTCAAAGTCAGATTCCCTGGGGATTCCCAGTCCCTTTGCTAGATTCCCCAGGTTGGAAAGTCTGTTGCGGGCCCTAAAACTTTCACAACAGTGAGAGAACTTCCTTTGTATAATGGTTCTCCAATTTGTGGATCACACACCCATTGGCTCTGTGGTGGGGCTAATGACGACCTTCTCCAAGAGGACTTATGCCACACACACACAAACTTCTTGAGGGCAAAGATTATTCACATTTCAGTCCCCACTGGGCCTTGACCCCATGGCTGAGTAAGCACTTGATATCTGAACCCTGATGCTTTTCTGAGTTTTACAAATGTCCCTAAGTGGGCAAGGAACCCTGTTGTAATATATAAAGTGAATAAGAAAGTTAAATGGCAATATTCCCTAGTGTATTAAAATTTGATTGCAAAAATTTAATTTATATACTTTCCAAGAGCCATCTTTTTTATAAAGCAAGTCTCAATTCAAGGACTTTTCTCCCCGTAAAGTTCAAAGCTCAAAACACTGAGCCTACATTTTTCATGGTTGAGATGGTCAGGGGGTGGGAAGTGATCATGGAATCTGGCTTCTGCAGACTGATTTCCTACGTGCAACCCACCACCACTTCCACTCATGATGGGCCTGATGCCCATCACGGTCTGTTAAGGAGAGAATGCTGTGCCTAGAGCCTTGTTCCCATGACAGGAAAGCTCCTAAGTCATTCCTGGCATCCTGCGGCCTTGGAGTTCACTTTAGAGGGCATTTGCCAACAGGACATTCCTTCATGCTCCCTGCAACCTGCTGTCCACCCAGAAGTCAGCCTGATCCCCCTAAATCCACATCAGGTAATGTCTCTCAGTCATTTTCAAACTTTTCAGTGTTCCCTCTCATCCAAAGCAAAAACTCAGGGTTCTTTCCATGGCCCATGAGTTGGGCAAGAATATAATAGATTGCCCAGACCAGGGCACACTGAGAACAGACAGGGCTCTGTTAATCCCATGAGGTAACAGTGTAAACCAGGATGCTGTGCCGGGATCTGGGAAGCCCTAGGAGATTGGTGCCTGTCTGCTCTACAGCCTGTTTCCTCCCCTCTACCTTCACCAGTCCCCTTTGCTTCCTAACTTCTTTATACAACCACAGACCCGCCTCTGGGTCTTTGCCCTTGCTCTTCCCCTGCCTGGAATGCTACCCACCCACTGACACCCACAAGTCTCCCCAACCTCCTACACATCTCTGATCAACTTCTCCCCTGGTCAGACAGGCCTCTGTGACCCCTCTGAGTCATCACCGGCATCTTCCTACCCTTTTATTTTCCCGCACAGCCCTCGTGCCCACTAGAGATATTGACCCATTCCTTCATTTATAGGCAATTGGTTTCCCCAGTAGAAAGTTGGCCCCATGAAGTAGGGACTCTGCTTAATCCCTATGGAATCCCCTGCCACTACCCCAGGGCAGGATATACCACAGGTGCTCAATAAACATTCATCAGGTTCTGGGATGAATTTGAATGGGAAGGGCATTAGTACTAATTACACAACAACTTTGGGCCACAGGCCCTGAGTCTTCTCATGCAACCTCTGCACTACCTGCCACGGTAGGACTCATTACCCCCATTTTCAGACAAGGAAGCTGAGGGTCCTTTGCTTTGTTCATCAATTGCTCACTTAGTGCCTGAAGCAGAGCAGGTATTGCATGTCAGTTCTCAAAAAGGCAAAAGTCCTTATGAAATCATACACGTGGTTTCACAGATGAGAAACCTGTGTCCTACAGGATTCAAAACCCACCTCCCACAGCAAGTTAGCACAGCCGGGACCACTCTCAGACCCCAGGTCCTCAGACTCTCAGCCCAGTGCTTCTTCTGCAAGTCCAATTGCTACATGGATCTCACAGAGAACAGGAAACTGCTCCTGCCTCGTCGGCACCATGGCAGGTTGCTCAGGAGCTATGCTGGTGCAATGGGGTTAAGACTGAGACAGGAGGGCATTTTCAGATGGCAAAACTCAAAGGTGATTAAGGATGAGGGAAGCCCTGGAGACAAAGAATAATGGGGTTTGGCTTAAGTTAGACAGAGGTAAGACAAATAGGGTGGGAGTGCAACTCATGTAAATTTACATATTAGAAGAGTAATTATAAGTCTTTGTTATAAATCTCTTACTTCTATAACGGGAGGCGACAGGGACTCAGCACATGAATCAGAAATGCCGAAATGACATCTATTAGGGCACCATTGTTCCTGCCACTGTCATGGGGATTTTGTTGTCTTCAGCTTTGGGGCCTTTAATTAATAGACAAGCCCCATTGCTGGGCTCTTATTGTGAAGGGCCTGGAGTTGAGTGGGGGAGGGGTGATCCAAACACAAAGGATCGTTAGGATTGTCATGATCATTATGACAAGACTTTCCTCCCTGGCGTTGGTGTATGGCGTTGTCGTGGAAACCCCAAGCTTATTAGGAACACACTCTTTTAAGGCCACTGGGATGTTGGCATCCCTTAACCAATGCCTGCTCTGTGATCACTGCCCAGTGTGGCCTTGGTGACGTGGAAAAAGAACCAGAACTCCACCAGGCCTGTGATGTCTTTATTCCAATTGTTCCTCTGGCTTACTCTCCATTGCCGCAAATAGCTCATAAAAAAAGATCACCCCCCTGGGATGTTAGAAATGTTCTACATTGCGATCTGAGTGGTGGTCACACGGGAGTGTACATATGTAAGAATCCACTGAGCCATGCATTTAAGATTAAGGACACTTTACAGCAAGTAGGCTATAGCTTGATTTAAAAAAATTTTTTTTTTTAATATTCTTTTCTTACTACCAGGAGAATTTTGTCCTTTCAACAGGTGTGCGCCTTGCTCAGGTGACATCTGAAATACCATAATCAGAGGCACTGCTCCTCAAGAGGAGGCAGCAACCAGTGTCACATACCCTGGGGCGTAGCGTAAGTCAGCTGTTACTAACCCTTCACCTCTGTCCAGAGAAGTCGGGATTTTTCTCCCCATTTGACAGATTGGAAACTGAGGCTTGGTGAAACACAGTGGCTTTCCCAGAGTGCAAAGGGATCTGAGCCCAGGTCTCTGACCCCTTCCTTGCCATACTCTTTCCACCTTATTTGGGCAACCCTCCTTGACCAAAAGAAATCCATCCAAAAAAGGGAATTCAGAACAATAGTGTTCTAGAATCCATAGCATATGGAGAAAATCTTAAAACCAAAAAAAGGAATGTTCTCATTAAAAAAAAAGAATTACAAAATAGTGGTGAGAATAATGAACATATTATTGCTTGCTCTGCTCAGTACCTTTAAAAAATGTTACTTGACTACATTGAAAAAACCCACAACCAATATTTCTAGTCTTAAAAATAAAGTCTGACTACTCCAGGTCCATGTTCCCCTGGCATGCACTCTCCAGTCTGTCTTGTCCCCACCCAGCCACCCTCACTCAGTCGGGTGATGGCCATCCTATTTGGTGGGCTGGCATTCACTCACTGTCCTACTGGGAATCAGGCTCCAGTTTTCCTCTTAAGAACCACCCCTTTCTTCCTCCTTGTCCAGCTGCTTTGAATTGGGTTGAATCCAACTCTGTCTTTGGTGGTGATCATGTGATTCAGTTCTGACCAATCAAGGCATCATGTCCATAATGATTGGCATTAGCTGAAAATTGGACATTTGACCTACTTACAGCCTATGGGGGCAATGAAACTTAGGTTGTGATTTTCTGTGAAAACAGCATGCTATATCTGAACCTTGCCTGGATAGCCTGGAGCTGCTGTCACCCATCTTAGGAGCATGTTCAGTCTCAGAACTGAGTCCAAGACAGAGGAGAAAAGAGCCTAGTGACAGAGAGGTGCTAGTGTCTTTATTGAACACTTGGGTCAAGTTCCACCTGAAGCTAAATATCCTGGCTCTGTCTTTTGTGTGAGTCAACAAATTACCCTTTTTTTCTTTGTTTTTATAATCTATTTGAGATGGTTAGGCACCATTTGCTTGCAAGTAGCAGAAAAGTCTGAATGGCTTCTCTTGTTGTTTAGATGGTAAAGAATCTGCCTGCAATGTGGGAGACTCAGGTTCAATCCCTGGGTTGGGAAGATCCCCTGAAGAAGGAAATGGCAATCCACTCCAGTATTCTTGCCTGGAGAATTTCATGGACAGAGAAGCCTGATGGGTTACAGTCCATGGGATCCCAAAGAGTTGGACACCGATGAGCAACTAACACTTTCACTTTTCAGGCATCATTTGTTTGCATGTAACAGAAAAGTCTCCCTTAGAGAACTTCCTAGGCTAGCAGACAGCAGGATCAGGACCCAAGGGGTAAAAATAACAGAAATCTAAATTTTAACCCAACATAAAGATGGAAACTTCCAGTATGGAATTATTAAGCAGCAGCAATATGTTGTGAAATCTAAGTCAATGCAAGTGTTCAGGCAGATCAAAATTTCTTAGTCTGTCAGTTTGGGCAGAGAGTAGGTGGTTGGAGGAGATAATCTCAACCTTATGTTCTTTCCAACTTGCTAATCCTATGAATATCAAGAATGGAATATTTCTTGAGAAGGATTTCCTGTATACCTTAGGGAGATTCTTTTCCTACCACAGTTTTCCATTATCACCAAGCCCCAGTTGTCTCCTTCACAGCAATTATGAATGTTTTAAATTTTATTTATATTTAAATTTATTTTAAATTTTAGCTTTATACTAATAATTGCCTACTTGTTTATTTCTGTCTCCCCCACTAGGCTATAAATTCCATAACAGCTGAGACCTTATCCATCTTGTTTTCTTGTACCTCTAGCACCTGGCAAAATGCCTTCAGTTACTACTTTGTTGAATAATTGAAGAAATGAATGAGATCTCCCTGACTCTGCATTTTCTATGAATTTACTCAGAAAACCAGTGTCCAAGCAGAACCCATAGGTCGGTAGCCACTGAATCTTCCAGTCTTAATTAAAGCATCTCATCTATGTTGCTTAATGAAAGATATCATTTTAGTAAAGGACACTGTGCCCACATTTCCTAGAGTAGTCTTCATCCCTAGGACACTCCCCCTTGTCTGGAGACATTTGCCCTCCAGCCTGGTCATGCAGCACGGGAGACAGCACCCCTCTTCTCTCTCCCCACTGTGTTGCCAGATGTTTGAGCTTTGTCACTATTCCTTAAGGCACAGTGTAAGAAAGAAAACCCTCATTTACTGAGTGCCTACCATGTTCTAGTAGCTTTACATATGTGATCACACCTGACCCTCACAGCCACTTTACAAAACTGGCATTGTTCATCTTTATTCTACGGAGGAGGGGACAAAGGCTCAGAGAGGTCATGTGACTTACCTAAGTTCAAACAGATTTCAAAATTAGGACTAGGGTAGTCTGAAGTTTGTGCTCTTTCTGTTAGCCTACATTTAGTTCTTCAACTTGAATATGTGTGTGTGTATGTGTGTGTGTGTATATATATATATATATTTTTTTTTTTTTCCCCCTTTCCCCAGCACTCTTTTCTGAAAAGGATCTTATTACTCTTGGGGACTAAGGTACACACACACACAGAGCCCAAGTTATCAGCATCTTTTTTTTATTTATTGTATTGGAGGAGTTGGAAATAACACAAGCCTGTTTTAAGAACTAAGGAAATTCCAAGTAAGTTGAAAAAATGGGATGTTGAAAAACACACAAAATAATTCTAAAACAATCTATACATTTCAGAACATCATGAGAGGCCTGAGGGTTATGCATGAAGAAGTGTGCTCAGTAGCATCTTATACAAAATAACCAAAGTCAAGTTCATTTCCTCCCCATCTAGACCAGACTCCTGGATCCACAAACCAAACCATAATTCCTGGGGACAGTGAAGAGAGAGAGAGAGGTTTGAGAGACAGACAGGGACAGAGGAAGGCAGAGAGACAGGGAAAGAGAGAGGAGAGGAGAGGACTTAGGTTAAGATTGCTTCCTCTGCTTCTGTGTTATTTGAATCAACTCATTTGGCCTCAAGCACTTAATCATTTCATTCCTCTTTCTAGTTTTATTTTGAGGCATTAAGAGGGAAGAATCGCCATGGGAGCTAAAGAGGGCCTTTTCCTCTTTCTAGCTGTTGCTTCTGGATTCCCTTACCCAAGGCCCAATGCATATGTTTGGCCAGATGGCTTGGACTCTTGGTGGCGGATTCAGCTGCTCAAGAACATGGTTGTGCTTAACCTCATCAACTTGACTCAGCGTCAGTTCATCCTGGGGTTGGAGTGTGATACCGATCAGTTTAATTAGTTTAATGAGGGCTGAGGGAACTGGTCCACATTTTGAATCTGTTGCACAGAACAAATTGGTTTGTCTCACTCCTGCTTGATTGTTTCAGCATTCAGAAGGCGAGCGGCTCTCATTAACCATTTTGGAAAAAGATTTTTCACTCCCATCCTCTCCTGTGAGAAGTTGGGTGCTGTCCAGGGTATCAACACGGACTGGAGTCCAGGAACCAGGTTCTTCAAAAGGTGTGTTTCTAAACAACGCAAACTCAGAGTACACTGACTGAACATTTAATCCACTGGGAGACAGAACTCTGTAGCGTAGGAATTCCTGCTCCAATAAAAAGCAGTGTTTGAGCTTTTTGCCTAAAGCGTGGTCTCCATAGTAGGGAGAGCTTTTGAGGTTTGAGAATAAACTGTTAGGATTTTTTATATATCTATTTTGTTTTAAATTTCTACCTTTTATATGTTTTATGCTATCTATCTATATAGAAAGATATATATATATATATATATCTGCATGGGAGGGGAATGTTCATTTTTCTTCTGAGGGGCATTGATCAGAATACTTGATCATAGATCCAGAGGGATCAAGAGGTCAGTCTGGATTCCTGGGACTGGGGAGTCATATCAAGGGAATTGATAGCAAAGCTGCTGGTGGTGGTAGTTTTAGAGATGTAGGATTGAAGCCAAGCACTAAGCCTATTGGAGAGGGAAACGTCTCTCCTCCCTCCTCACTGACCCAGACAAACACTGCATCTGGGCAGAAGAGAGGCAGACAAGGTTTGGAAGTCTTGTAGACAATGCTGAACTGAGCACGGGGAATGGGGACCATAGGGGCAGATGAATGAGTTCACTCCAAGCTCCAGGGCATTATGGAAAGCTCCTGACTCAACTCCATGATAGGGAGGTGTTTACACATCAAAAAGCTCTTCATAATAGGCACTGGGGTCTTCCTGAGACCGAGTGACCACCTTGAACTGACGCCGGAGGAAGCCACCATAGCGCTTCTGGTTGTCCCACTTGAGCTTGGGACGGATGCGCCGTAAGAATCCCCCGTAGCGCTTGTACAGGTCCTCATGGCCCACCTCACCCCCCTCCCCTTCCCCAGCCTCCTTCCCGGTCACCTCTGAGCTCCTCTTGGGGTATTTGCGCAAAAATCCCCCATAGCGTTTGACCTGCTCCTTGGGTTCCTCCTCATTGGAATCCCGCGTTTCAGCCTCCAGGGCGCCATCATTCAGCTGAGCATCCCCCATCAACTCAGACTCTGCATCCTCCCCCAACCTGCCAGAGAGACCCCTGAGCTTCTCTGCCAGGCTGCTGCTCAGAGCATTCTTCTCTGCTGGGGTGCTGAGAAGGAATCTGTTTTTCTCTAGTTCCTTCAAGTAGGGCCTGATGTGCTTGGCTGGCTCACTGCTGGACTCTTCCAAAACTGTCTTGCTCTTCAAGTCTTCCTTGCCATTGAGCCCAACGGTGAAGGGAGTGAGGAAAGACAGAAGGCCCTGGCACCTCTCCCACTCCTGAGCAGGCTGCAGAGCAGCCTGGCATTCCAGGGAGCAAACCTGCAAGAAACCCCAAAAGACCACAGTGGTAATGCCACCTCCATCAAACTATCAAGCCATAAGCTCCTGCTCCAGAGAGTCCCCTGTCCAGTGTCTGAGAAAATTAAAAAACCATTACTAAGCAACAGGGCACCCACTTTCATGCTCCCAATGGTGCCTAAAGGTAAGTGACTTTATGCCCATGTGGAGGATGAGGAAAGATGAACCAGCTTTTCCAAGGGCCCATGGCTACAGATGACACTGTCAAAATTGGAAGGAAAATCTTCCCATAGTGCTCTGCTAGGCTCACCCATAATCTTCTGCTTCTGACTCCAGAGGGACTAGTTAGTTCCCCCAACCTTTCCTGGGTATAAAGGATGCTGCACACACTTTACACAGAGGAATAGAAGCAATGCAGAATGGTGGAAAGAACACATGTAAGGAGTTGTTTAAAGGCTCACCAAACCTGGGATGACTATATACTTCATAAAAGTAGGGAGGAGTCAAACATGATGACGATGGTGTTGATAATGACAGTGACCACAATGACAATACTAGACAGTACTGGAACTTGAACCCACGTTCTAATGCCACGAATCACCATACTTAAGCACTGGGCACTTCTGAGATCAGACCAATACATGGGCAGCACATGGTGTGCTGTGCGCATCTCAGTGAAGAGTGGCTAGAGTTAATACTTTGCATCATCAGCTCATGGAATCACTCCCATTTTGCATGCAAGGACACTGAGGCTCAGAGAGGGGGTTCCAGGGTCATGGAACTAGAAATTGGCAGAACCAAAGCCCATGTTCTGTCCACCATACCCTTGAACCTTTATTACAGCTGTCTGCTGTTGTGGGAGAGGCACAGGGAGGAGCTTGATGCAAAGTATAGCCAGCAAGGCCAGCCAAGTGGTGGTGTAAAGAGCTCCTTCCATGAGATTGACTATATTTGGGAGTGCCCATCAGCCTGGTTGTGAGAAGCCCTGAAAAGTTCA
Organism: Bos indicus x Bos taurus; assembly: GCF_003369695.1. Lineage (NCBI taxonomy): Eukaryota > Metazoa > Chordata > Mammalia > Artiodactyla > Bovidae > Bos > Bos indicus x Bos taurus. The sequence goes on from NC_040088.1 coordinate 30,233,246, forward strand.
TCTTGGGTTGCCAATACCCAAAGTCAACATCACCTCATAAATGACACTCCTTGTTATCAGGCAACAGGCTCCTGGAAACCTGAGCTTTGCTCCCAGACCTGAGTGAGCCTATGGTGGTAAGGTCTGGAGAGGGAACATGAGTCTGGAAAACAGTTGTCCCTAGCTGCCCAGACTGACCACAGGGCAGCACGTAGTCTTCACATTCTGGGATGAGTCTACAGAACAGGCTCGCAGCTGCCCAGGCCTGCTACCTTCCCTCTCTGGGCTCCACAAACAGACTGCCCCTTCCATGCACTTTGGCATTGAGGAGCCTTGCCTGAAACTCACCAGGGGGTTGATGGGTTGGGGCCCATCCTGGGTCTTCACAGCACACAGGGAGCACTGGGCCAGGCAGTCCGCTGTGACAGAGGGGAGTGCAAGCAGGCAAGCAGCCAGTACCAGACCTTGCCACACCATTCTGTCTTGGCTTTTCCTGCTGGAGAGGGAGAAAGAGGAAAGGAAATCTGTGATCGCCTACTCTGTGCAGTGTGTCCTTAGCCTGCAAAGCCAACTTTCGCTGGCAGCACTGCACTGCAAGGCAACCGTTCGTGTTCCCATTCTACAGCCAAGAATACAGGCCTATGGAGGAGCAGTGGGTGCCCAAGGCCAGTGGTCAAGGAAGGGAACTAACATGCTGAGTGCCAGCAGTGTACTAAGAGCTTTCCTACATGCTCACATTCAATCTGCCCAACAGCTCTTAATGTGGGTTGTACTGTTAGACAGATAGGAAAGTGGAGGCTCAGAGAGGGGAAGTGATTGCTTACACAGCCAGGAAGTGGACAAGAATCAAAACCCACTCTGACCATTCACCAAGCCAGACGTGGTTATCTGTTTCTCTGCATCCTCTGAAGCTTCTACCCGTTGCCCGTTTCCCCTTTTCCCCAGGCTGGCCCCAGCCCAGTCCTTTCTGCTGTGGGCATTCCCCATGCCAGCACTCCTCCTTGCCATGGCTGCACCTTCACCGCTCTCCATGCTGGCCCCCCTGCCTCCACTCCTTTGCTGTTCGCTCCTGCCCACCTTGACATGCCCTTCTTGGTGTATCAATTCTGGGATCAGAACCATTGGATTGGGTCAGGCTGGGCCTTCTCCTAAATGTCAGAAAAGTGAAGATGCTCAGTCGTGTCCAACTCTTTGTGACCCCAAGGACTGTAACCTACCAGTCTCCTCCATCCATGGGATTTTCCAGGCAAGAATACTGGAGTGGATTGCCATTTCCTTCTCCAGGAGATCTTCCCAACCCAGGGATTGAACCCGGGTGTCCCGCATTGTAGGCAGATGCTTTACCATCTGAGCCACCAGGGAAGTACTAAATGTCAGAGACACCCTCAATTCTGACCCTATAGCCAGCTCTTCAACTCTGTATTCTGACCACATTTAGCTACTTGTAAATCTCCTAATGAATGGAGCGGCACCTGTCCCACCTCTGGCCCTTTGCACATGCTAGGGCCAGAGAATCCTCCTAGAAAATCCTCTTCCTAGAAAACCCTCCTGTCCTCCCCTGTTATGTGTCATTTTGGCCCTAGAGTAGATGTCGTCTCCTCCAGGCAGCTTTCTCTGATCTCTTACGTGGAAGGGGTGTTTCTTCTTGTATTTTTCCCGAGATTTGTGCCTCCTCCTTTAAACTATTCCACTTCTCAGTAACTACGTATGTGAGTCTTTAAACTTTGGTTCCACGAAGGCAGGAGCTGTGACTTGTTTTCATCTCTGAAACACTTTCTCTGTGTTCCCCAAACATGCCAGGCTTGCCCCTACCTCAGGGCCTTTGAACTCCCTGTTTCTCCATCTGTGGTACTGTGGCCTCAGATTTTTACCTGGCTCACTCCTGTAACTAAAGGAATTCAGTGTCACATCCCCTGGGAGGTGTTGGCTGACCCCAGGGTTTAGCATGGCTTCCTGGTTTTCTTGCATTCCCGTGCTTTTGTTTTCATCGGAACATTCACCATCTCAGACTATCCTACTGTTTGATGCTTGTCATTGTTTATTACATCTCTCCCTTAGAATATTAGCTCCCTGCAGGCACAGACCTTAACTGGCATGTTCCCCACTATAACCCAGCACGCACAAATCTGACCAGCAGATAGCAGGCCCTCAATAAATCCTAAGCAGATGAATTAATGCTTCGCAAAGAGTCTGTTAAAGGCTGTTCCTTTCATAGTTAACTCCTTATAAACCAAATATCAAGATGCAAAGCTGCCAAGTAGGAGCACAGAGCTGGAAATGGGCAGGGCTGTAACACTCTCTCCATCTTGGTCTCTGTAATCTGCTGCCTCCATCACTGCTCTCAGAGACAGCTGTCTCCTCCCTCCCCGCTCCATCCCCCAGATCCTCCTGCACATTGCCCTGTTTGCTCAGGTGATGAGGGGGAGTTATAAGATTCCACCTGTGGCTCCAGGGCTCCATGCCATAGCCCAGAGCTGGTCTCAGAGCACATAGGAGGTTTCCCTCTAAAGCATGCCTGACAAGGAGCCGGGCCACCATCGATGGAGCCGCTCCTGTGCTTCGGGCCTTGACTGAGCCCCTACGTCTGTTGTCTCATCCATCCATGCCCAGGGAGAAGGACACTTCCAGTTCTGTGAGTTCCCCGTGCCCTCCAGTGAGTGGTGAAAGTGGGGTGTAGGCCCATTCTCTTTGACTCACCACATGTGTGCTTGTAATGACTACAGTTTCTAGAACCATTTTGATTTATTAACAGCTGAACCTCCCTCCAGAGGGCCTCATGCACAAGGCTTTTACTTGCATATTATTCCCAACCCACCTGCCAAGTGTAAGAGGTGGGCCTTCTTATCCCCACTTTGTATATGAGAAAGTTGGTGCTCAGAGAGGCTTGGCAAATCTCCTGAGGCCACACAGCGATCAAAGGTGAGAACTCAGGCTCATCTGAGGCTGGGCTAGTTCTGTTCTCCTAGGTACAGAAGCTCAGAGAATAAACCTCACGTAGGTGGGCCTGGGTCCATCCCATGCCTCTCTCCTTCCTCGAGTTTTTCTCATGCTCTATCAGCTGCTGAGCGGATTTGGGTTCCAGGTCAGTGAGCTGTGCTATTTATGTGCAGATATAAAGCAGCAGCTCATGTTTTCCTCCTATCAGCGATGGCTGGGCTGGCCTGGTACAAGATTAGCAAGGTCTTGCTCATCCACTGGGGACGGGCAGCAGCACCACCCTCTCTCTCCTGGCCGGAAGCTTCCTGTCAGTGGCTACAGTAGGAAGCTGGATTTGAGATCTCACCGTCCCACACAAATACAGTGACAATATCCCTTCCTTTCATCCATTTCCTTTATATTTAGCAATGATCATTCTAGCCAGTCTGATGGTTGGTGAGCATTCATGATGTTCTGAGTAACGTTCATGAATGAACTCATTTATACTCACAGCAACTGTGTGGGGTGGGTACTATTGTCATGCCCACTTCACAGATGAGAAAACTGAGTTAAGACGCCTGCAAAGACTCTAGAGCTAGTTAGCAGAAAAGCTGGAATTTGCACCCAGGCAGTCTGGCTCCAGAGCCCACCTTCCTAACCAACAGGTATGGCCCCAGCTCCTTCAAGGCACCCCAGCCTCCAGCTCCTTCCTCCTGCTTCCAGAACTGCCTCTAATCTTGCCCCCCGAGAACCCTGCACAAGCACCCAGAGGACAATTCTGAATCCAGTCTGACTGCACCCTGCCCTGCATTCAGCTTCTCCATCACCTTTGAGAGGATCTGCCCCTTAGCCAGGCTGTCCAGGGCTTTCCTGCCGAGGAGAGCCGCCGTTGACCAGCTTACCATGTACTGGGCCCTCTGCTGAGTCCTGTATGTGTCTCAGTATAAGGGGTGCTTGTAACAACCCCCTAAGGCTGGGACTGATATTCTCCCCATTCTACAGTGAGGAAGTAGAGGCACAGAGAGATCACACCATTTAAGCAAGGAACCCCAGCAAGGACACGCAGGCAGGCTGGGTGTGAGCTCCGTCTGACCTGGGCCTGACCATATCACCTGCAGTTCTACAAGAAATGCCCTCTGTGCCCTGTCCCCCAAACTTTTGCACATTTATCACCACCTCCACACTCCCATCTCCCTCTGACCTGCCTGCCTCTCATTGTTCTTTGAAACTCAATCTTAGTTACCTCCTTCAGGAAGTCTGTCTAGATTAGGCTTCTCTGACTGCTCAAAGTTCTCTGTGTATCACGCAACTGCCTCCTTCTAAGCTCCCTGCCAGGGCAGACTCTGTAAGTGCAGAGTCCCTGAGGTGAGAGAGGCTGTGTGTGAGGATGACAAGGAACAGCACAGGGAGGAGAGAGGAGATGTGGGCAGAGGCCACGTGCTGTCAGCCCTTGCAGGCCAACGTGCAGCTTGCATTTCATTCTCATGTGATGAGAAAACTAAGGAAGTTAGATTGTTAAATGAATGAATGAACGATGATGTCCCCCGCGCCGAACGCAGAGCTAGAATAGGAACAAGAACATTCTACACATGTGTAGAATGAATAACAGGCAACCCTGGATCTCTCAGAAACCCAGTTTGAATTTTTCTGACTCACACTTCTGTGCCCCCAGAGAAACCCCACTGATCCATAGGACTTCTAAAACCAATACCTGCTAAAGAAATTCAGCAGGTGTTAATGAAACCATGGGGAGAGGTGGGGGCAGGCCCGGGGTAGAGAAGAGGCAGAGTGGAAAGGGGAGAGAGGAAGAAGGGGCATCAGACCAAGGGAGTGAAGTAAGGGAAGGAGGGGACAGGGAGGAAGTGAAAACCAGTCAAAGACAGAGAACAGGGAGAGAGAGGGGGAAGTAGCTAAAGCAGAGACACAGAGAAGCAGAGGAGAGAGAGGCAAGGCTGTCGAGGGGAAGACGCAGAAAGAGCGGATGGGGGCAGAGGAGGAAACGGGGAGTATGAAGGATCCATTCCAACTTCACTTGGGCTACAGGAGATGGAAACGAAAAAGGCAAAAAGGGGTAATAACATAGGACCTAGAACATCGGAGAAACAAACAAAAAAAAGGTGTTGAACGAATTAAATGCCATGAATAGAGACCTTACTGATCCTTCCAGGTGGCTCAGACGGTAAAGCGTCTGCCTACAATGCCTACCATGTGGGAGACCTGGGTTCAATCCCTCGGTCAGGAAGATCTCCTGGAGAAGGAAATGGCAACCCACTCCAGTATCCTTGCCTGGAAAACCCCATGGATAGTGGAGCCTGGTAGGCTACAGTCCATGGGGTCGCAAAGAGTCAGACACAACTGAGCGACTTCACTTCACTTCAGAGACCTTACTATGTACTGATGGGTTGAGAGCTCTGTGTTCATCAATCCAATAACAGAGCCTACTCAGTGCCAGGCTGTGTGTTACCACTTTACACGTGTTATTCTCACCCCCACAACACTCACGCTGGCATACCCACTGCATGTGGGGCAAGACTGAGGCTGGGAGAGGAGTTCCTTGCCCAGGTTTCCTTGGCTTGTAAGGGGGAGCGTTAGACCTTCGAATGGATCTCTCTGGTGTCTAACAGCAACACATCAGCCCTGAGGTTTTCCTAAACAACCCTGCTTCCTTCCTTGTGTAGGATAAACAAATTATTGAGTAACGTCAGTTGAGTCCCCCGGGAGCCTTTTCGCCTTTGCTGTGAGGATTAGCTTGGAAGTCATACATCAGAGATAGCCCTGCCGGCTCATCCCCGACTTGGGAGGAGTCAGGAGAAAAGGAACTTTGCTGTTCAACTCTGTGTGAGATGCGGAAGTGAGTCTGCTGAATGAGCTCGAGGGGCAGTGAGTCAGCGCACAGACCCCGGGGACGGGGCCGAGGTATGGGGCTTGCAGAGATATCTATGCTGAAGGAGCCTCCGAAGGGCCTCCCAAAGGAAAACCTCTGCACTTGCTAGTTTAGGAAGCATTTCCTCAGCCACCACCTCGAGGCACATTGTGACAGCCCAGCCAGGAAAGCAGGGGCTGGCTGGGGAGAAGGGTGACTCTCTCCTAAGGGAAAAGGACATTTTGGACTCGTCAGCCTCCATAATCACATGATCCACTCCCTCTAATAAATCTTTCTCTGTATGTACACATCCCACCATTTCTGTTTCTCTGCTGCTGTTGCTGCTGCTGCTAAGTCGCTTCAGTCGTGTCCGACTCTGTGTGACCCCATAGATGGCAGCCCACCAGGCTCCTCTGTCCCTGGGATTCTCCAGGCAAGAACACTGGAGTGGGTTGCCATTTCCTTCTCCAGTGCATGAAAGTGAAAAGTGAAAGTGAAGTCGCTCAGTCGTGTCCGACTCTTAGCGACCCCATGGACTGCAGCCCACCAGGCTCCTCCGGCCATGGGATTTTCCAGGCAAGAGTACTGGAGTGGATTGCCATTGCATTCTCTGTTTCTGGAGAACCCTGATTCATACACCATCCTGTTTGTTTACTGTCTTGTGACAAAAGCACAGCTGAGCACTGAAGCAGGTACCAGACTGCCCAAAAGTGTTCCCGTCCTTTACAGAAAAAGCTTGCTGATCCCTGCTTTCATTATTTTATAGCCCTTTTATAATTCTAATTATTCTAACAGTTTTGAAGCTGATTTTCTTGGGGAAATCAGAGACTAATCACCCCCTCTTCCCAGCCCCTGTCTTCTCATCTGTCAATGGGCTGTGTGTCGCCTGCCATCGTGGCTCCATTCGGACCCCTGGACGGACCCAGTAAAGGCCAGCGCACCGTAGATCTTTCTTCACCAAGGGCCCAGAGTTCCTTCAAAGGTAAGGGACTGCTTGCCCTCTTCTCCCCTCTCAATATTTCTACCTTATAGTTAGAGGGCTCTGAGGAGCAGCGAGCATTTTCATTTAAAAAGCCAGCAAGGAATAATAATGGCTTGATTTAACATCACAATTATCTCTCTGAGCACTTTATCGCATATGATTATCCCTATTTGATAGAAGAGGAAATGGGAAAAGGTAGAAATGAAGTCACTTGTTTAAGGTCACAACATGAGTCAGGAGGGAAATGGAGACAGAATTGGAGCCTCCCACACCCAGGCCACGACTCCAGCAAGCGCTGCGCTGCCAGTTTGGGCCAGACCCCAGTCTCCCATGGACCCTCCAGGGTGGTGCTAGTATTATAGGCTCAGGCTCCTGGTGGAAGAGGGAGGACCATGTGACAGAGCCCCCCACCCCCCACCCCAACGCCTAAGCAGGTGTGTAGCTGAGACAGAACTCAGTCCTCCTCATGGCCTTCTGAGGGCCCAGCAAAGGCCTGTATCTCATCAACATCCTTTAGCAGGCTCTGGTAGCCTGGGCACTATTAGCCCATCTACTCGGTGGGAAAACAGAGGCTTGGAGAAACAAAATGACTGGGCCAAGAGGCCAGGGCACAGGGCGCAGGCTGCTTAGCGCCAGCCTGAGACTCTGCTCCACAAACCACCTGAACTCTAGGCATGATCACGGTCCTGAAGACCAGACTGTTCCAGGACTTTGACCCCACTCAAAAATACATAAAGTTCACCTTTGTGGGTCTCCAGTGGGCTGGCTAGCAGAATCCCCCCACCCCAGACTGGAAAACGGCACTTCTGTTAGGCCCTTAGAGTCATTAACAAAGAATGGACCATCAACCTAGAGGTTGGACAGAGGGACCACCCTGCAAACCATGGTCATGACTGGATCATTAAGTATAGTTTTGAAAGAATGCCTTTTGAGAGCAGGATTCCTATGGAATTCCGACCCTTTGTTATCAGATGCAATTAAGAGATGGAGAGAAAAGCAGTGGAGGGTGGACAGAGAGATGGAGGTGAAAAGACAGACAGAGGGAAGAGAGGATGAGAAGTAAGGAGAGTGGCTGAGGGTTGCATATGGAGAGAAAGAGATGAAGTGCCTAGAAAAGCAGAGAGTAAGATGACAGGCCATGAGGGAGAAGAAAATACAGAGGAGACGCAGATGGGGAGAGGGTGAACGGGAATGAGAGGAAGAAGGTACAAAGAAGAGGAAGGCGGAGGAGAGGGGACAAGAGGTGGGATGGAGAGAAAGCAGAGAGCAAGTGGACCTTGATCAGGAGGTTGACCTCCTATGTGAATCACAAACACCAATTCCCTTCTCCCTCAATCCTCTGTTCTGCCCTGCATTTCCAGTGGCCAGTGGACCAGAGGTCCAATCACACAATGATTGCTCTGTAAGCTCTTGTCAGGTTAAATCAAACTGTCCAGTAATAGGCCAAGGGACCCAATGCTGATGAACACGTTGGCCCTGGTGAGCAAGCCTGTGACCTGCCGTAACCACTCCGGCCAGGGGGATGGCTGGAAAGATCCAGGAAGAGGCCTACTGAGCCAAGAGATGTGCTTCATGGCCCTGGGCCATTGCCCTGCCCCCAGGAGCTTCCATCTGGACCCAGGCTGGAGGGATTAATGACATCTAACTTCATAGTAGCCAGGGACACTTCTCCATCTCCAGGGCCTGATCCTGGGCTTACCTGAGTGTCTCCGATGTTTACTGTCTGTCACAAAGGCCAACTCTGTCGCAGTGAAATCGTTTTAGCCCTTTGTCAGATCCAGTGAGATTAGCCAACATTTATGGGCTGGGATGAGGGAAAACGGTGAAAGATATCAGCTAGCTGACTGCACTTTCTCAGACATGCGATGGAATCAAATCACCAACTATTGATCCCGCTTAGAAGATGGAAGACATCTAATAAATACAATAATTGTGCAAGAATGGCCCGAGAAGTGGGCAGTGGGCGGAGTGGGAGAGAGGATCAATCAAGAAGACACTTCAAGCCTGAGGCAGGAGCTGAAGACGTAAAAGTCTTCTGTTGGTGTGGAGAGAAGGGAGGGGGCAGGGAGGGGAGTGCCAGCCCCACAAACAGAAGTATTAGACACTACATCACATTTCCTGGCTGTAGCACACAGCGTGATGCAGTGGGATGATAGGCTGGGGGGCGGGGATGGCTCCATTTCTGACACTTTGAACAGTGAAAACTTGAGGAGTCACAGGAGCATTTGCTGAGCACCTACTAAATGCCAGGCATCTTACTGTATCTATCCCATGAGAATCTCACAATAACCTCAGGAGGTAAAATTACTGTCCTTATTGCCCAGAGGAGCAATTGCTCAGTAGGAAGCACTACTGTAGGCCCAGTCACACAGCAAATGAGTGGTGGATCTGGGACTTGAACCCAACACTGTCTTGGGTGTTGTGAGATGCTCATTTAGATGTCAAATGAAAATCTCCTGGCTCTTCAAGACCCTAATTCCTCTCCATATGCTTAAGGGGACAAGCCTCAGAGCTGGTCCCTTTGCCCACTCTACTAAAAAACGTGCTAGATTCTGCTAAGAAGTCTCTGTGGTTATCCCCTCCCAGCTGTAGTGGAAACACGGGATTCACCTGCCACCCATCACACCTCTAGCTCCTCTGGGGCAAAGCAGTGGGCTTGAGATCCCTTCAGCAACCTCCCCCAGGCAGCACAGCTCCCCCGGCTAGGGCTGCTGCAACAGCTCCCCCACGCAGATCTCAAAGCCTGGAGATAAATGACCTGTAAAAATAGAACAAAAGACAAGGTGGGGGGGCACTGGGGGGGAGAAGGTGAGGGAAAGAGATGGAAGGTGCAGCGGTGGCTCAGGGGTGCAGGGGGAGAAAATGCAGAGAAGAGGATTGACATGCTGTAACGTTTGGCAACAGATCTTCACTGGAAAGCCTGTCAAATTAGAAAGACAAGACTTGTATATTTTCCCAACCCTTGGGGAAAAAAATGGTAATGAAGACTTTTGGTCTGTGGGAAGGGAACTGAAATCAGATCCAATAACCTGAAGAGGTTGTTTCTCTTGGGAAGCTTGGAGGTTTAATTAAGGAATGTTTGTAAAGCTTGGAGAGATTCTATATAAAAGATAACCAGGAAAAAGTCTGAGGTCACAGAACTTACTATTCAATCTGGGAGTCATCAGCAAGTTCCCCCCCACCAACCCCCAAAGCTCACCAGCCTTTTTTGCAAGTCAAACTTTGAGATTCAATAATACTTTCTTTGAATGCAGATATCTTTTTACCAGAGCAAATGTCTTTCCCATCTGAGTTTCCTTCCCATCTAGCCTTGACTCCCTGCCTATAATTTACAAGAAAGCAACAAGTCCTCTCAAAGTAAGACCGACAAGAAATATCCTGCTATGCCTATGTCTCCTGGCATGCTGTCATTCTCTCTGCCTGTTCCCTCCCAACAAAACAACCCCAAACTTCACTTCTGTGTAAAATCACATCATAGGAAGCCCTCAAGCCAGCACCCTGTCAGCAATTAAACACGATCCAAAAAGAATGAAAAGGCTGAACTTGGTTATACATTGATGTACATGATACATGGTAAATGCCAGAGCTCTGACATCTCATTAATGTCCCCAAGCTCTTGTTCTGTAAGTCCAGTGAGAATCACTGACCTTTAAAATTACCCTGATGAGCTAAACCTTTCATTTCTTTCATCCAGGGCATCCTGCTCTCACATGGACACCGCTGTGGGGAGGCAGCCTGCCAGAGGAAGAAGCACCCCGCAGACAAAACCTAGGGGTGGTCCTCTTGGGAGGGAGCAACCCACCTGTTCAAGACAGGGCTGTACAGAGAAGGAAATTCTGAAGAGCAGTCTGTCTCGCACTGATCTGGCTTTTGTAAACTAACCGCATAACTCTTACTACCTCTGCCGGACAGTCAGACCCAAACCTGAAATTCCCCAGCCCAAGCTCCCACCTTCTCCAGGTTCAGAGAATCAGGAAAAAATAAATAAAACCAAGAGAGGGTTGCAGCACCCTCTGGATATTACCTGTGTTCCTCTTTGTCCCTGAGCAGCTTCAGGCCCAGCAGGTCGGAGGGTGGTGGCAGCGGGTGACTGGTCCAAGACTCAGGGACTGTCCTGACTCCAGCTCAGAAGGAGGTGTCAAAGAGGCAGCTGTGAGCACAGCCAAAGCCCCTCAGAATGGCAGTTCTGGTGCCTCGGCCCCCTTTTTATGGACTAGAGCCTCCCCCTGTCGCTCAGCCCTTGCTCAGCACAGGCTGCTCAGAGCCAATGGGGAAGTAGCTCAGAGCAGTCAGAGGCGCAGACCCCCGGGCCCTTCAACTCGAACTCCCTGGGCCCCACACAATAGGCTTCTCTTCGTGACAGGGGATGTGGGGGAGGAAGGCAGCCGCGTTGGGAGGGGGGAGGATCCTGTGTGTAGTGCTGTTTGTCACTTGAAATCCGGCCACTTCAGTCTTTGATGCATTTCCAGGAGAGTGTCACAGAAAAAAAGAGAGAGAGGTGGGGAAGGACAGAGCCAGGAAGAGTTAGAGAGACAGAGAGAGACTCAGAGAGAGAGAGAGAGATATGGAGACCGAGAAAGAGAAACAGACAAATGGATATGGAGACAGAAAGAGACAAGAGACAGAGTCAGAGAGAGACAGAGAGATAAATAGACAGATGGACACACAGAGAGTCAGACAGAGATAGAGAGACAGAGGGAGACTGAGAGGGAGGAACAGAAAAACAGATATAAAGACAGAAAGAGACAAGAGACAGAAACAGTCAGAGGGATACAGAGACAGATGGACACAGAGTCAGACAGACAAACAGATAAGAGACAGAGAGATTCAGACAGACATAGAGACAGAAGGAGGCAGAGGGAGAGAGAGAGTCAAAGAAACAGAGAGCAAAACAAAGATTCAGAGAGAATCAGTAACAGAGAGAGACCGTGTCAGAAGACAGGGAGCGATACAGACAAAGCAGGGAAGAAAGAGTCAAACACAGAGACACAAGGAGAGGGTCGACTATCAGAGAGAGGAAACCCGGAGAGACAGGTCGAAACAGAGAGACAGTCAGAGGAAGCGAGCTAAAGAAGCCAGGGCAGAAGACAAACTCAAGAGCCACACGACAAACAGATGCAGAGACAGAGGCTATGAGTCCTGTGAGAAGAAAGGGAAGAGGCAGAGGAAGCCAGCAGGGGCGTGAGCGGCCCTGGGCTGCGTGCTGTGGCGGCTCCGTGCACGGCTGGCGCATGTGTGTGCTGGAATGTTTTTTTGTGTACATTTGCCTGCAACTGACAGTCGACTCTGGTACATGCCTGAGCTGGTGCCAGGCACAACCAGCCCTGGCAGAAGCACAGCCCTTCCCCAGCAGCCAGGAGCCACGGTTTATTTTTCTCTGGCGGCAACACAGAATGAATATCATGAAATCCTCCTCAAAATCTGGGCTACAGTGTGCCTTTGCATGCACTATGGGCGGGGAGCAAACCCACCTCGTGGGCACCCTCAGCCTGTGCAGGGAGCAGTTTGAAGACTGTGCCTTTTGTGGCTCCAGATACCTTCTAGCATATAGGGGATCTCCGAGTTTGGAAGAGAACGCGCTTCTCCCCTCAGTCAGCAGCAGATCAGCAGTTTATGGTGGGCAGCACAGTTGTTTCAGAGGTCAGGAGGGGGCTGCCCATTTCACAGGAACCTATGCTGTATTGGGCAGTTAGCCAGTGTTGCTCGGTTTAATCTCCATGACCTGGCCAGGTAGTGAATATTATGTCCATTTTGCAGGTGAGGGAAAGGAAGCTTGAGGGCTGAGAAACTTGCTCAGATACATACAGCAAGTAAGTCACCAAGCAAGGATCCAAACTCAGGTTCATCTGACCCCTTCCTTGGACGTGAAGCCTTGACTCTGCCTACCCTGGAGGGCTGGGGGCAGGAGCTGCCTTCCCTGGGACTGTCCCTCCGTCTGCACAGTGTAGCAGAGGCTGCACCTAATACTATTTAGGTTGTGGATTGGACTCCCAGCTCTCGCTTACGAGGGGAGAGGCCCTAGACAAGTTTCCAGGCTCAGCTTCAGTTTGCTCATCTATAAAATGGGGATAGCAGCATCTAGATATTGTGAGGCTGAAACAAGAGATGTGCCACAGCGCGCATGACGAGAGTTCCGTGACCATGGGTCCTGATGATCAATAACATCATTCCTGCTCTGACACCCCCACGGTTCTCCAGGGCATCATCTTCTCTCGGCACCTGGTTCATTACAAGCTGGAAGATGCAAAGGGCTGTTCTCTGGGCACCGGCAATGTTTCAGACACTTCTGCACTGTTCATTGTATCCTCACAACAAGCAAACAGGGGGTGTGGATACCACAGTGCATCCTTGAACCCCTTGGGCAGCTGAAGTTCAGGGAGGCCCCGGACACACAAGGAAAGGGGAGGAATTGAACCCAGTCCCTCGGCCCCCAAGCTCAGCTCCCTCACATCCCCCTCCAGCCTTGAGAGGAGGTTTCCCTCCTCCCTTCCAGAGAGGACTCTTTGGGATCTGATCTTGTCCTCCTTTCTGTATTTGTCCCTTTTCCCAAACAGCGTGTTGGAGCTGACAGCAGATGCAAAGACCCGGGGTACTCCAGTTGAGTGAGTGAGTGGCTGCACCTCAGGCTGCTTCCCCACCTGGCAACCCAGAGGGGTTGGCTAAGAGGCTGCTCACTGCCACCTGAGTATCTGGGACCTGCAGTAGCTTCTTTACCCCCAAGGCCAAGTCCTCACCCCAGTGGCTCTGTCCTCTTCCTGCTCACCATCACCTCCTCCCCCTTGGCTCTACCTCTAGAAGCTCTTGGTAATAACCTTGAATAGACAAAGGCCCTAAGACATGGGATACCCATTCCTGAAAGCCAGCAGGCACTGGAAGAATAGAGGCATAGGGCTTCTCTTGATTTTTGTTCATCATAAAGAGAAGTAAGAACAGCAGGCATGGAGATGCTATGAATAGTCCTGCTTTAAGTCATTAATGTTTCCTATCCTTCACCCCCAGGGTCTATTGTCAGCCTTGAGAGCAAATAGTTCATTCACTTGCTTTTCTTTTCCTTCTTTTACGCACATACAGGACAAGGCCAGGAACAGCCTTCTCCCCTATCCTAGAAGAGCTTGTCACAAAACTCCCCCGCTCTGGGCTCAGAGATGCTCCATCACATCACAGACCCCACGGCAGCAGCACGTGGGATGGGAAACCATAGAACTGGAACAAGCTAACTTGGGCTCAAATCCCGACGCCCCCGCTTACTCTGGTGATGACTGGTGGATACCTGGCCTCCTTGAGCCCCCAAGTCTTCTGGAGACCGGGGACAGCACCCACCTTGTGCAGGGTCAGGAGTACCCCGATCTCTGCCGTGTCTTCAGGGCACACGTCTCTGATTCAGATCTTGACAGGAACCAAAATCAAAGGCAGAAGAGAAAGAGGCATTTGTAACCACCAGCCCTCAAACCATTCTGTTAGGGAGGAATAAGAAAGAACTTGGCAGGAGACAGAAAAGTGAAAACATAAAGGCAGCATCTTAAGGCCACCCTACATGCCAGGCCTTGTTGTCAACTGTTCACAGTTATTAACACCCTTGATTTTTCCCAACAGCCCTGCAATTAGAATGTTATCCCTACCCTGCTTTAGGGGACAGAGGCTGTGTGAAGGTTCAAAGTCGTGCAGATAGAACATAGCAGAGCACCGCCTGCATGGCCTCAAGCCAAGCCGTGAACTTCAGGCCTGTGCCCTGACCCAAGCTGAACTACTTCCCAGCCTTTCCCCACCCTGGTTCCGTCTCACTCACGAAGATCTGTGTCTTTCCTTTATCCACCTGTTGCCCTGGAAGGTGGGAGCCGCTGACCATGAGTTATTCGGGAGGATTCCAGGGAATTGAGTCCCCGCCCTCTGCTTGGCTTCCAGTCTTCACAGTGTGCCTGGCACGGCTCTCAGAGGACCCACACCAGCTGCTGGCTGTGGGAGCCATGTCTGCATGGCTGCCACGGGACAGACAAAGTCCAGGCCTGTGCTTGAGGTGGAGCAATGCTCAGTCTCTCTCTCTCTTACTCTCATACTGAAATGTAACAGTGCGTTTGGCCCTAGAAGTGCAATGCACAGCATGCAATTCTGCCCTCTCTATGCTCGTGATCGACTGGGGGCCGGTTGTAGGAAGAGGCCTTTCTTAGAGGTGTGATGAGTACCCGTCTGGAAGACCAGGATCACTGTGGGAAGACAGAAGAGGGGCTCCCAACCCAGCCTGGTGGGGGGTGGGGGTGGGGGAGCCGAGTCTGGGAGGTGAGAGCCAGGTGAGCTGGTGTGGGAGTAGGAATTGTCCAGCAAAGGGAGGGAAGGGCATTGTGGGCAGAGGCCTGGAAGCAGGGAGAGTTGAGAAGCCATCCTTGACTGCCCTCTTTCTCTGGCCCCACATCCAAGTCACTGGATGTCTTCACTGTTTGTGGCTCCGTCGCTCTGGTCTGGTCCCCATCACTTCTGTCATGGATGACAGCCCCAGCCCCACTGGCCCCTCCTTCCAGCTTTAGCCCCTACCTATTACTTGGGTCTTCAGCAACCTGAGAGATACTTTCACAAATGTAACTCAGATTATACTATGCTGCTGCTGCTGCTAAGTCGCTTCAGTTGTGTCCGACTCTGTACGACCCCATAGACAGAAGCCCACCAGGCTCCCCCATCCCTGGGATTATACTATACTTTTGTTTAAAATACTCCAGTAGTTTTCATCTCACTTGGAATACACTCCACACACCTCCCCTGCAGGGCCTTCTCTCTGCCGACCTCCCGCTTCATGCCCACTCACTGCTCAGCAGCCACCTCGGCTCCTGGCTGCTCCTCAGACACACCGAACACGTTTCTGCTTCGGAGACTTTGTGTGGTGCCTTCCATCTGGAACACTTCTTGGCTTCCTGTTCACTCCATCACTTCATGTAGGTTTTGGCTTAAACTTCACTTCCTCAAACAGGCCCCTTGCCCACCCTTTGCCCCATCAACCCTGATCCTTTGCCCAGCTCTATTTCTCTTCGTGGTGTTTGTCTCTGGCTGATGAGAGATGTCAGTTTGTCTGCTTGTTACCTGTGTACATGCTGGTGGAGTGGAGACTATGAAGGCAGGCATATTGTGGTGGTGGGGTGTAAAACAGTACAGCTGCTGTGGAAAAAGTGGTGGTTCCTCAAAATATTAAATATAGAATCACCATATGGCCTCACAATTCTGCACCTAGGTGTATGCCAGAAAGAACTGAAAACAGGGACACAAACAAATACTGGTACACCAGTTCACACCAGCATTGTTCACAAGAGCCAAACCAGTGTCAATCAACAGATGAATGGAGTAGTCTCTAAGTGTCATAGACTATTATTCAGCCATAAAAAGGACTGAAGTTCTGATACCTGCCGCAACATGGATGAACACTGAAACATTATGATAAGTAAAATAAGCCTGTAACAAAAAAGACAAATACTGTATAATTCTATGTCTATATTTAAAGGTATTTAGAATAGGCAAACTCATAATGACAGAAAATAGAATAGAAGTTACTAAGGGCTGGTTGCTTGCTAAGTCACTTCAGTCGTGTCCGACTCTGTGTGACCCCATAGACGGCAGCCCACCAGGCTCCGCCGTCCCTGGGATTCTCCAAGCAAGAATAGTGGAGTGGGTTGCCATTTCCTTCTCCAGTGCATGAAAGTGAAAAGTCAAATTGAAGTCGCTCAGTCATGTCTGACTCTTAGCGACCCCATGGACTGCAGCCTACCAGGTTCCTCTGTCCATGGGATTTTCCAGGCAAGAGTACTGGAGTGGGGTGCCATTGCCTTCTCCGACTAAGGGCTGGGAGGAGGTGTAAATAGTGCTTAAACATCACAGACTTTTTGTTTGGATGAAAAAAGTTCTGGAAATGGATAGTGATGATGGCTACCCAGCATTAGGAATGTATTTATAAGTTGTACACTTAAAAACACTTAGAATGGAGGGAGCAGGAAAGGGCTGGGGAAGCAGGTGCCTGCTTTTCTGGGGAGGAAAGCTCTGCAGTAGCAATGAGAAGGCAGAGGGAAAGCTGTGTTGTCTTCCCTCAGCCAAGAGTGCAGACAGATGCCAGCAGCCGAGATGAACTGGAACTGGAGAGAATGTCCCTTTCCCAATGGGCCAAACCTCCCGTTCTCTCCTGCTTCGCCTCAGCTGGGTGTGGAAGTTTATCATTCCAGCTAATAGTTGTCATGCATCTGCTGATGCCCCACACCCCAGTGAGTCGTCTCCACGTGTGACATCATCTTATCCTCATAGCAAACCCCCAGGGTGGGTGCCATTACTATCTTCTTCCGTCAAAGGAAGCGGCACTCAGAGAGGCAGTGACTCAGCTAAGGGCACACAGCTCTCAGATGGATGAGAACCAAGCTCAAGTTAATCTGACTCCAAAGCCCATGCTGTGAACTCCTTCTTCACTGATGCCCATAAGCAGCAGGTGCATAGATGCCATTATTCACTGTGCCAGGCAAGATGCCAGGATCAGGTATAAATTATCTTTAATAAGTTCCCAGCAGCCCTATGAGGGAAGCACTGTAAGTCCCACTTTGCATATAAAGAAAATGAGGTCCAGAGAGGTGAAGTAGCACAGGTACTACTTCAGGGAGCACAGCGGGTCAGGTGTGGAGCCAGGACTCACCCTGAAGTTGACACCTCTCCAAAGCGTGACCCTCTCTGCTGTGCTATTTCCCATGATGCTCCTCTGTCACTCCAAACCACCTGGGAACAGGTCCTGAGCCAGAGTCCAGTCAGCGCTTAGGACGAACAGACCACCCTTTTCCTGTGTTCTGAATCCAGAACTGTAGGCCTCATACTCATAACCACATGCGGGGACCCCTTGACCTCAGCCTCAGTCCAACAAGAGGTCAGTGGTGGGAACCATTTTTGCCCAAATGAGAAAGGGAAAAGCCCGAAATCTCAAGTCACTGAAATCTTCTCCCAGCCACCATATATCAGATGATGTCTCAGTCATAGGTGCTTCTTCTAAACCACGTTTGCCCCTCACAACAACCCTATCATGTAGATGTCATCAGCACCACTCTGCAGATGGGGACTGAACTCGGGCAGTGCAGTCACTTGCCCAAGGTCACAGTACTAGTGAGTGGCAGAGCCAGGACTTTCTTTCTGCCTCAAAAGCCAGAGCTGTTTTCCCTCATCAATCTGGCCGTCAGTTCCAAAATTCCTCCAGAGCAGCCTGGGCACCAGCAGGAGGACAGGTCCATGAAGGGATCCTAGATATTAGACCTGAAATGCGACCCTTGATCTGAGAGCTGCCCCTCATCAGCCATGAGCTCCACCAGGTACACTGCTTTTAATAACAGCTCTTAATAAGAAGTGAATTTCTTTTTGCCAAAGGGGAAGGTTAAATTGCTTTTTTCCCCCTCAATCTATGAATCACAGTTTCTCCTAAATCCTTTTGAACTGACAAGTTGCTACCTTCTCTGCATTCATTCCATAAAATGCTCCCAGGGTGCCTGCCAGAGGCCAGGTTCTCTGCTAAACACTCAGATGCATGGCTGAGAAGACCCAGTCCCCACCTCTGGGAGTCACAGTCCAGTGGGGATGACAGAAAGTAAACAGGAAATTTCACTGTCATGTGGGGAAGTCTAAGATAGGGGTGACTGTGGAGGAGCTGGGTCCCTCTGGCCAAGAGGAGAGGTACCCACATCAACCCGGCAGCGGAGGTCAATCATGCTAGAGCTGGAGACCAGGAGCCGGGTTTTGGAGACTGTGTAGGGGTGCACCATGGTGATTGGTCAGGTTCCGTAAAGAAGGAAACGTCCAGGCTTTTATAAGCACAAACAAATTCAACATAGGGAATTGGGGAATTTTAAAAGGTGTTGACAGGGACTGGGGGTGGGGGATAGGTAGAGCGGGACTGCTGGAAGAGTAGACTGGGTCTCCCAGAGCACTGCAAGGCCTCCAGCCACACGACAGAAAGCAAGCCAACAGGATGCTATCCCGGCATGGCATGAGCTGAAGAACCACAACGACCTTATAATCCAGGGGTCCCGAAGCTGGGACCAGGGAGCCACCACTACAGCCTCTCAGCACCCCTGGGGTGGACACTGGGCTCTGAGATGCTGCTGCAGACCCCCCACTCCATGTCTGCTCTGGCTGGAGGAAGCGACCAAAGCAGTGGGAAGACGGCCTCCATTTCATTCCATCATGTTGGCTTCACACAAGTCTAGCTATTGGCAGAATATAGTAGCTTCACAGGCATCTGAGGGGAACAGTTTTCAGCTCTGCAGTCCAGGAAGGTACATAATAAAGAAGCAGAAGGAGGGGGATTGGGAGCTGAGGCCAAGCAGGCACACACACTGCATATGGGAAAGAAAGAAGAGAGTGTCATAGGCCAGGCAGACACACGTCTTCTTTCTTCTTCTGCCTCCCGCCCCCACTTTCCCTGCCCCACATCCCCTGCCTCGAGCCTTCATCCAGGTCAACACTCCCCAGGTGGGGTGGGGGCCGCCCCCAAGCCCTGCCTTGTGGCCCACACAGTAGAGGAACCTATCAGACCAATGAATCTGAACTGTCATTTTAGTGATGGGAATTCTGAGGTCGAGGGAGGAGGAGCTACTGTCTTAAAGTTGCACAGCCAGCTGAGCCTAGAACTCAGTTGCTCCCACTGTATCACTCTGTTCTGCCTGCCAGCTCACCCTACCTCCACTTCACATTCTGGGGCTCACTCTGCCAGGTCTGAGGCTTGGCTGGAGCTGGGGGGTGGTGGCGGTTGGTGCAGATGGGAAAAGTTCAGTCTCTGGAGTCAGACAGACCAGAGTTCTCTTCCTGGCTCTGCTCCTCCAACAGCATGGCCCTGGGCAAGTTACTTGAGCCCAGCTCCCTCTTCTATGAAGTGGGTGTGAGGGCAGTACAGAGATGTGTTGAGAACACAGCTAAAACATATAAGAGGGCATAGAGTTAAGCACTCTCTAAACGGACCTAGTATGACTAGTTCTACAATACTGTTCATTTTTTAACTGCTATCATCTCACACGCTAGTAAAGTAATGCTCAAAATTCTCCAAGCCAGGCTTCAGCAATATGTGAACCGTGAACTTACAGATGTTCAAGCTGGTTTTAGAAAAGGCAGAGGGACCAGAGATCAAATTGCCAACATCCGCTGGATCACGGAAAAAGCAAGAGAGTTCCAGAAAAACATCTATTTCTGCTTTATTGACTATGCCAAAGCCTTTGACTGTGTGGATCACAATAAACTGTAGAAAATTCTGAAAGAGATGGGAATACCAGACCACCTGATCTGCCTCTTGAGAAACCTGTATGCAGGTCAGGAAGCAACAGTTAGAACTGGACATGGAACAACAGACTGGTTCCAAATAGGAAAAGGAGTTCATCAAGGCTGTATATTGTCACCCTGTTTATTTAACTTATATGCAGAGTACATCATGAGAAATGCTGGACTGGAAGAAACACAAACTGGAATCAAGATTGCCGGGAGAAATATCAATAACCTCAGGTATGCAGATGACACCACCCTTATGGCAGAAAGTGAAGAGGAACTCAAAAGCCTCTTGATGAAAGTGAAAGTGGAGAGTGAAAAAGTTGGCTTAAGATCATGGCATCCGGTCCCATCACTTCATGGGAAATAGATGGGGAAACAGTGGAAACAGTGTCAGACTTTATTTTTCTGGGCTCCAAAATCACTACAGATGGTGACTGCAGCCATGAAATTAAAAGACGCTTACTCCTTGGAAGGAAAGTTATGACCAACCTAGATAGCATATTGAAAAGCAGAGACATTACTTTGCCAACAAAGGTTCATCTAGTCAAGGCTATGGGTTTTCCTGTGTCACGTATGGATGTGAGAGTTGGACTGTGAAGCAGGATGAGCACTGAAGAATTGATGCTTTTGAACTGTGGTGTTGGAGAAGACTCTTGAGAGTCCCTTGGACTGCAAGGAGATCCAACCAGTCCATTCTGAAGGAGATCAGCCCTGGGATTTCTTTGGAAGGAATGACGCTAAAGCTGAAACTCCAGTACTTTGGCCACCTCATGCAAAGAGTTGACTCATTGGAAAAGACTCTGATGCTGGGAGGGATTGGGGGCAGGAGGAGAAGGGGACGACAGAGGATGAGATGGCTGGATGGCATCACTGACTCGATGGACATGAGTCTGGGTGAATTCCGGGAGCTGGTGATGGACAGGGAGGCCTGGCGTGCTGTGATTCATGGGGTCTCAAAGAGTCGGACACGACTGAGCGACCGATCTGATCTGATCTGATCATCATTATTATTACTAGTAGATAATCTTCCCCATTTCAAGATGAAAAAATTTAAAGGTTTGATAGTGATTTAACCTGCATTTCTCTTTCTTCTCCTACATCACAGCAGGATCAAAACACCTGCCGTGGAACAGCTTCCATCATCCTAACTAACTGACATTTATCATTTTCTAACCAAACATCTAGATTCCTCCCCCCATTAAAGGTACTCAGAAATCACACCCAGAGATCCTCAGGCCCCTACACACACAGTCACACCAAATATACACACATTTGGATAGGAACGACAGAGTGACACATAAACTAACATAATCACATCCCCCAGACTCCCGCTTTCTTTCTCTCTCTCTTTCACACACACACACACACACACACACACTCACACACACACACACACCTCCCCACCCCCACATGAACATACAGAGTAACCACAGCATACATATAAGCATACATGCAAATAAGCCCTCCGATGCACACCTCACACCCCCAGTGCTATGGCACATCCAGGAATATTGAAAGTCACAGGAAGGGCAGCTGGGAAGCCCAGTTCCTGACTTCCCTTTAAATAACTGGTTGGCAACAGCTCAAGGGTCCCCAGAGCCCTTGTAGAAGGGCCTTTATCAGTCTAATTCTGGATCTTCGGTCTAGGATCCATCTCAGATAAAATAATTAATTTTCTATTATAGCCTCTCCCTCTCTGAGTCATCCTTACAAGTCCCTGGAATAACGGCATTTAAGGAAGAAGCTTTCTGAACACCACAGATCAGTACAGAAAAGTTCAGCTTCCTTAGTGAAGCATTTATGTGCTAGGGAGGGTGCATGGAGCAACGTAGTTTCCACATTTGAGAAAAGTAAGTGGGAGGGAATATCACACAACTGTGCAGTGCAGATCATCATTTAAATTAAATCCCCTGGGGGCTCCTTGGCAGCTTTAAATCACTCTATGCCTCTATGGAGGTGTCTCTAAACAGCTTCTCTCCTTTCTTCTGCTTACCAGTGAGAAAAGCAGTGTGGAGCAGTGGAAATATTCTGGAGTTTGATCTTGGGCTCAAGTCTGATCATTTCTGGACTATGTAACTTACCTCTCTAAGTAACAGCTGCTTTGTCAACAGAGTACAGTGATTAAAGGTAAGAGCTCCAGAATCAGACTGCCTGGCTCTGCTCCTGACTAGCTGTGTGATCTCTGGAAAACTATTTAATCTCTCTGGACTTTAATTTTCTTACCTTTGAAATAGGAATAACAATGATACTTACCTTACAGGGTTGTTGCAAGTATAAATTAATGCAAATACTCAGTGTTCAATAAGTGCTAGCTAATATTCTTATTACTTAATAAGAATATTGAGAATATTCTTTTTCTTATTACTTCCAACATTGTTGGGAGGATTAAGAGAGATTAAGAACAAGACTGCACATGGAAGAAGCAGAGGTGTCAGGTGCTACCATGATCAAAGATAGCTCTGTGGGGGGTTGGCCATTAAAAAAAAAAAAAAGCCAAACATGAACTCCACATTTGAGATCCAAGAAAAAATTACTGCAAATGGCTTGGGGTCAGACAGATTTTGTATTGAGTCCTATTTTATCTCTTAAGCATTCTGTGACCCTGGGTAAGTTGGTTAAACTTTCCAAGCTTTAGTTTCTCATTTGTCAGATAAATAAACATTCTGCCCAAATCTCAAAGATGTTGATGATCCTGCAGCAACAAGGCCAAAGGTATAAAGTTCCTTGCAGGACCAGTGTGGGGGGAACTCTTCTTGTTTGACAGGATTCTATTGGGTCTTAGGAGTCTCCTTATGGGGATGATAAGGAAGTTCCAATCACCTTATAGAGCTGATTTGAAGACTGCATGAAATTCTCAGCAAAGATGCCTAGAACGCACATTTCTTTACCTATGCTATCTGGCAGAAAGTAGTCCATACTGCTTTACTCTGGTTACTGAGCCTCAGTGGTGGGCATGCTTCCAAAGCACTTGTTTATAAGGTGCAGCCTACTCTAGTCCAGTGTTGTTTCTGTCTCTCAAGAGGTCCTATTGGAGAGAAAGAGAAATCAGAGGGAAGTGGCTTTGCCTGAGTTTCTGCCATTTGGAGCTTCCTACTTGCCTTTAAACGTTCTGGTTTCATCAAGTGACTCATTCTCTCTTCTCCTCAGCTCCTAGACTATGATCTTTGGGTACATAGTAGGTACTCAGAAGATGTTGGCTGAATAAATAGTACATCACTAACTCCCACTAGCCTTCATTAATTACATCTTTAAACATAATGAGATCTATAGACAGGAGCTCTAATTATCCTTGTGTCCCTGGTGGCATCCAGACTGTTGTGGTTTATCCACAGCAGGTGCAGCAGTAAATGTCAATTTATAAGTGTTTCTTCCATTCTGAGCATCTTTTTTTGTTCTCCTCAAGATACAGAGCTGGTCTTGTGTATTTATCCAGTCTTTTTTAATGTCCTCTTTGATAAATCTGCTCCATCTGCACTGGCCACTTTGTTCCTTGGAAATGCTATCTTATTCCCTCTTTTTTTTTTGGTCCTCTTGTGCCTTCTGCCTGGAGCACTTCCTTTCCTCAATATTTATATGTCTTATTATTTCAATTAGTTTACATTTATGCTCAAATGTCACTCCTCAAAGAGGTCTCCTGTGATAATCTTATCTAAGAGAGAATTTCCTACTATTATCTATTTTCTTCCCTGGAATTATGCTACACACTCATTTGTATATTTGCTTATTTTATGTCTCCCCTACTGGAATGTAAGTTCTATGGAGTCAGAGACCTTGTCTTTCTTGTATCTGACTGTATGTGGAGCTCCTCTAACAGTGCCAGATCATGGTTCAGTTCAGTTCAAGTCGCTCAGTCGTGTCCGACTCTTTGAGACCCCATGAATTGCAGCACGCCAGGCCTCCCTGTCCATCACCATCTCCCGGAGTTCACTCAAACTCATGTCCATCGAATCGGTGATGCCATCCAGCCATCTAATCCTCTGTCATCCCCTTCTCTTCCTGCCCCCAATCCCTCCCAGCATCAGAGTCTTTTCCAATGAGTCAACTCTTTGCATGAGGTGGCCAAAGTACTGGAGTTTCAGCTTTAGCATCATTCCTTCCAAAGAAATCCCAGGGCTGAAAAAAAAAAAAAAAAGAAATCCCAGGGCTGATCTCCTTCAGAATGGACTGGTAGGATCTCCTTGCAGTCCAAGGGACTCTCAAGAGTCTTCTCCAACACCACAGTTCAAAAGCATCAATTCTTCAGCGCTCAGCCTTCTTCACAGTCCAACTCTCACATCCATACATGACCACTGGAAAACCCATAGCCTTGACTAGACGAACCTTTGTTGGCAAAGTAATGTCTCTGCTTTTCAATATGCTATCTAGGTTGGTCATAACTTTCCTTCCAAGGAGTAAGCGTCTTTTAATTTCATGGCTGCAGTCACCATCTGTAGTGATTTTGGAGCCCAGAAAAATAAAGTCTGACACTGTTTCCACTGTTTCCCCATCTATTTCCCATGAAGTGATGGGGCCAGATGCCATGATCTTCATTTTCTGAATGTTGAGCTTTAAGCCAACTTTTTCACTCTCCTCTTTCACTCTCATCAAGAGGCTTTTTAGTTTCTCTTCACTTTTCTGCCATAAGGGTGGTGTCATCTGCATATCTGAGGCTATTGATATTTCTCCTGGCAATCTTGATTCCAGCTTGTGCTTCTTCCAGACCATGGTAGGCACTCAATAAATATTTATAGAGTGAATGAATGAACAAACATATTATTACATTAAATACTGGTCAAAATGAATTCTTTGAATATGCACCCAACTCCAGGCCATGAATCTCAGGCCCTAACTCTCTGGTTTCCCTATAGTCAGTTCTGACTCAGAGCTGCCCACAGTCTTGGGTGGTAGACATAGGTGAAATCAGCTAGGAGAGGCATCTGTGACTGATACTTTTTCCTAGCCTAATAATAAGCTAGAAGAAGGAGCTACCAATTTCCAACAACACTTGCAAATAGGGCTTATAAGGCTATGGGCTTCCAATACCTCTCCCATTGTAGAGATTATTACCCTGTGTAGTTATTAAGAACACCTATCTCTGCAGGGTTTCCAGTTAGCAAGAAATGCCAAATGAAGACAGATGGAAAAAGAGGCATCAGCTTTGAATTCCAAGATATGATAAAATGAAGATGTCACTATTAGCCAGTGAAAAGTTGGCTCATTCTTCCCCTCTCTACTCACTTCCCCTGGGCTCCATTTTCTGCCTCAGCACCTGCGCTGCCTCATACTGAGAAGCAGGAATTGCTTTTCAGCACCACGGACAG
This sequence comes from Bos indicus x Bos taurus, assembly GCF_003369695.1. Taxonomy (NCBI): domain Eukaryota; kingdom Metazoa; phylum Chordata; class Mammalia; order Artiodactyla; family Bovidae; genus Bos; species Bos indicus x Bos taurus. Next base: position 30,258,540 of record NC_040088.1, read on the forward strand.
CAATCTGCAGGCAGCCAGAAAGCAGAGGGAGCCGGAACTTCGGGCATCCATGAAGCCAAACAAATATTGACTGGAGCACATCCTGGGGCCAGGCATACTGGAGAATACGAAGATTTATGTGGTCCTGACCTTTAAATAACTTAATCTCTTCAAGTCATCAGCATTCCTAGACTGACACAGCTGGGGCAAGGCCCCAAGCCTTCTGATACTTGAAAAGTGGGGAGAATCAAAGGGGAAATTCTTTATTTCCCAACAATTGTTGAATTTCTGCTGTGCATCCACGTATGTCATCTGATTTTATCAATAGATTACCATGCTTAAAGAGAACAGGTACAACAATGTCCTACGCACTGTTATATTCCAAGTGCCCAGCACGGTGCTTGGCACGTGGCAGATACTCAACAGTTCTTGAATGAATGTATGAAGAAATTCTTACGAAATCCTATTTCATGGTTTGTCTTTTAACCCTTATTTTGCAGATGAGAAATCTGAGGCTCAGAGAACTACCTTCTCATGACAACTATTCAGTGGTAGAGCTTGGATTTGAAACCAGGGTCCCCAGATTTCACACAAGGCTGCCAATCAGAGACAATTACTACTGGATTCTAGAAAAAAATTCTACCCACAGAGAGACTTCTGCTGCCGCTAAGTCGCTTCAGTCGTGCCCAACTCTGTGCGACCCCATAGACAGCAGCCCACCAGGCTTCCCCGTCCCTGGGATTCTCCAGGCAAGAACACTGGAGTGGGTTGCCATTTCCTTCTCCAATGCATGAAAGTGAAAAGTGAAAGTGAAGTTGCTCAGTCGTGTCGACTCTAGCGACCCCCTGGACTGCTGCCTACCAGGCTCCTCCGTCTATGGGATTTTCCAGGCAAAAGTACTGGAGTGGGGTGCCATTGCCTTCTCTGACAGAGAGACTAGTCCTGGCCTTAATATAGACTTTGAGTAAATCACAACCTTGAGTAAAAACCGTTTTTCTTCCTGGCATCAGTTTCCCCATATGTAAAACGAGGAAAGCAGGTTGGTACAGGCGAAGGGCTCCCCTCTCCCCGCACCTGGCTTGTAAGCTGCTCTCACCAACCCCCGACTCTGCCCAGCTGTCCTCTCCCAAACTCGATCAGATATCTGTAGCAGTTGGGGAAGCATACCAGCAGGGGGCGTTATAAAATGAATTTGAAACGTCCTCCCCCTGCCTCAGCAGGGCGTCAAATGAGAAGTACTGTATTGACATCCCCACAGACTTCGGGCTCCTTTTTCATCTTCCTGCTATAACCAGAACTTGTGCGCCAGCCGTGCAGGATCTATTCTTTTTAGAGTGCAACAAATGAACTTCAACCCCTCTTGAGAAGTGAGTAAAGAGGCAGCCCCAGGATACAGAGACAGTGGAATGAGGCTGCGGTGACTTATCACCCAGGAACCCACTGGTTGAGTAACTTTGGACAAAGCCCCAAGCAAAGATAACTGTTTAAATGGCTGCAGCAGCGGAAAAATCAGTTTGGTTGATTGATGTCCTGGGTTTCTAGTTAGTGGGTGGCTTCCAGCCACGGCTCTGCTTCAGCTCCCAGAATTACTCCAATAAGTGATTTGCTCATCCCTAACTCTTCCCGGGAGGCAGGAGAGGGGGCTGAATCAGCTCTCTCCAAGCCTGATTGGGATTTAATGGGGGCCAATGGGTATTTGTACACTGGGTGTTGCGGGGAAAGGAGGAGCAGATTTGCCAGGCTTGGCAGAAGTATCTGGCTCCTGCCTGGGGGTGTGGAGGAGAAAATAAAATCAGGAAAGAACTGATTGCACAGTGAATATCTTTCAATTATTTGAAAAGAATATGAATCAGCTGTTTAATAAAGGCTGTTTTTCTAACCACATCTTAGTCGTTGAACTCTAGGTTGGTCAAGGATGGTCTCCAGATTGAAGAACAGTGGTGGTAGGCTGGGGAGATTTTGTTAAGGGGTCTAACTCAGCAGGAGGTTTCTAGGATAACTGGAAGAAAGCAAACTATGCAATTAGCCACACCTGGGTTCAGATATTGGCCCTGCCGTTGGTTACCTATACAACCTGGGTTGTTTAATCTTTATGAAACTCAGTTAGCCTCATCTGTAAAATGGGAAAATAATACTTACCCTTCCAGTTATCTATTCCTGTCTAAAGAAAATAACATGTTAACACGTTGTGGCATAACAAAACAACCATTTTATTATGCTCAAAGATTCTTAGGTCAAGAATTCAGATAGGACATAACAGGTATGGCTTGTTCCTGCTGCATGAAATCTGGATCCTCAAAGGGGGAAATCTAAAAGACTGGCAGCTGGAATAACCTGGAAGTTATCATTCACTCACATAGTTCTGGGCTACCGTGGCTCAAAGACTAGGCTCATCTGAAACTGGAATATTCTAACCTCCTAAAACCTCCTAAAAACTAAAAAATCTGGCTTAACCTGTTGAATTCCTCAAACACAACCAGCTTTTCCAAGGATCAACTTGGGATGCATATACTCTCCTTTCATGTGTCTACCTACTCTGTGGTGTAAAGAGATCATGATATAAGAACTCAGAAATCAAGGGTTCTCATTAGACTTGAGAAGTAATGAGTTCTTTCTCAGTAGTTGTATTTCAGTACAGGCTTCAGAGAGATGTTATACAAGAGATTTAGTATTGGATAAGTAATTGGATCATGTGATCTTTAAGGACCTTTAAAGCCCTACTTTCTACTTGTAATCTTGTATCTGCTACCAAAAAAAAAAAAAAAAAATCTAAGTATCTCATTGCCTCAATTTCCTCATCCTCAGAAGAGGGTATAATGTAATGATTTCAGAGGATCCTTCTAGCTTGGTAATTCCAAATGTTTTGTCAACAGCCTCCTTGTTGATAGTTCCAAAGGGCCCTTTTCAGTCCTTACCTTTACTGATACCTTTTAAGTATTTTACACCGCTAATTACTATCTCTTGACTCACTTTCTGGAGCTCCCAAGACAAAGAACTCTCCTCTGTCTCTCTGAGCACTCCTCTCATGCTCCTTCATGGGCTCCTTTTCCTTAAATGGGCTCCTTCTTTTCTTCTGTCTCTTGACATGCTCTCATTTACCACTATCGCTTCCATACCCATTAGATGCTTATATATCAATTAGAACTCTCATTTGATTGAACATAATCTAGGAAATATGGAACATAATTAGCTCACATGATTGCAAAGTCCAGAGGCTGAGCACAGATTGACCAGAGGCTCAATTTCCCCTGGACCTACTCATTCCCACCATCCCTCAGTTCTGCTACCTCCCTTGCTGGTGTGTTTTCAGGTGGCTCTTCCTTCAGGGAAGCAAACATTTTCCTTCCGCAAGCATCTTCAGATCTTACTTCTTATTGGATTAACTCCAGTTAGAAAGAAAGCGTGTCTTTCCAAGATAAGGGGACAGGAGTATTGGATCTTAATATCATTGGCTAAATTCGATTAGAAATCTAACCCTGAACCAATCCCTGTGGCCAGGAGGAATGAGATAGTAATTAGCTGAGTTTACCTAAGATCCACTTGTAGAGTGGGTTAAACCCACTTAAAAGTGGGTTTAGTGCCTCTCCTGTGGTCAAGAGTCAGGGATAGGTTACCAGAAGTAAACAAAACATTGGGTGGCAAAACCAACAGATGCCAACTACAACTGAAAACATCCAAATCTATCCTTAAGCCCAAAACACCTCTGTTAACTTACGACCCATGTGATAAATTGCCATCTGACATCACCACTTGAATGTTTCACAAATATCCCAAGTTATGTGTTCCAAAACTCTCTTCTCCTAGATATCCTCCATTTAAATTCACCTTGGTAATGAATAACATCACCTTATACCCATCTTCCTGATCCAGAAACTTCAGTGTTATTCTTAGCTCCTTTATTTCCCCACTCCTACATCATCTTGATTCTAGCAAACTGTTAAAAGTATGTACAAGGGCTTCCCTGGTGGTTCAGTGGTAGAGAACCTGCCTGCCAATGGAGGAGACACGGGTTTGATCCCTGGTCCAGGAAGATACCACATGCCTCAGAGCAACTAAGCCCATATGCCACAGCTATTGAGCCTGTGCTCTAGTGCCCAGAAGCCGAAATTACTGAGCCCATGTGCTGAAACTACTGAAGCCCGAGTGCCCTAGAGCCTGTGCTCTGCAACAAGAGAAGCCACTGCAGTGAGAATCTTGGGTACCCCAACTAGAGAGCAGCCCCCACTTGCCACACTTGAGAAAATCCCACGAACAATAATGAAGACCCAGCACAGCAAATAAATGAACAAATAAATAAAAATCAATACAATTATGTTTTATTTTTTTAATTTTATTTTACTTTTAAACTTTACAATATTGTATTAGTTTTGCCAAATATCGAAATGAATCCCCCACAGGTATACATGTGTTCCCCATCCTGAACCCTCCTCCCTCCTCCCTCTCCATACCATCCCTCTGGGTCGTCCTGGTGCACCAGCCCCAAGCATCCAGTATCGTGCATCGAACCTGGACTGGCGACTCGTTTCATACATGATATTATACATGTTTCAATGCCATTCTCCCAAATCTTCCCACCCTCTCCCTCTCCCACAGAGTCCATAAGACTGTTCTATACATCAGTGTCTCTTTTGCTGTCTCGTACACAGGGTTATTGTTTACAATTATGTTGTAAAAATTATGTATAAATATTGTAATCTTTAGAACAATCACTAAAATCTCTATACAAAGAGATATAGTAAAGTTAAAAGGAAAATGGAACACTAAAAAGTATTTAAGCCTTCAAAGTGAAAGTGAAGTGAAAGTCACTTAGTCCTGCCCAACTCTTTGAGGCCTTGTGGACTATACAGTCCATGGAATTCTCTAGGCCAAAATACTGAAGTGGGTAGCCTTTTCCTTCTCCAGGAGGTCTTCCCAACTCAGGAATCAAACCCAGGTCTCCCTCATTGTAGATGGATTCTTTACCAGCTGAGTCACAAGGGAAGCCCAAGAATACTGGAGTGGGTAGCCTATCCCTTCTCCAGAGGATCTTCCTGACCTAGGAATCAAACCAGGGTCTCCTGAACTGCAGGCGGATTCTTTACCAACTGAGCTATCAGGGAAGCCCTTCAAAAGAAGTCAGGAAAAGGAAAACTGAGCAAAGAAAAACAGAAGTAAAAAATAGAAAAAATTTTAAATAAGAGAACTAAATTCAAGCTTATCAATAATTACATTAAATAAAAATAATCTACACATATCAGTTAAAAAGACAGAAGTTATAAGACTTGGATTAAAAAGACTCAAGTATAAGCTGTCTACAAGAATCCCATTTTAAATTAATAACATAGGAAGGTTAAAATCAAAAGGATGAAAAATGATACAGCATACCAATACTAATAAAAAGAAAGCTGAAGTGGTTCTATTAGTATCAGACAAAGTACACCTTAGAGAAAAGAAAATTACCAGAGATAATTTTAGAGAGGAACTAAATAATGATAAAAGGGGCTATTCACCAAAAGAAAAAATTCTAAATGTGTATGCATCTAACAACATAGCTTCAAACTACACAAGGTAAAAATGGCTAGACCTGGAGGGAGAAATGAACAAATCCATATTATATTTGGAGACGTGAACACTATTCTCTAGGTGATGTCTAGAACAAGTAAAAGAATCAACACGGATAGAAAAGAGATGAACACCACCACCAAGGAACTGGATTGAGTTGACATTTGCAGTACACTCCATCCGAGAACAGCAGGATATACATTCATTGCAAATATTCAAGAAACATTCACCAAAATAGACCATATTTTGCATCATGAAATAAACCTTAACAAACTTAAGGAACTGAAATCATCCAAACAATATCTCTGAGCATAATGGACCTAAATTAAAAATTAGTAACAAAAAGTTATCTGGAAAATCCTCCAAATACTTAGAAAAAATTTTTATTTTAATTTGTAAATAAGGAATTCCCTGGTGGTCCAATGGTTAGGACTCTGCTTTCTCACTGCTGAGGGTCCAGGTTCAATCACAAGACATGTGGCATGGCCAAAAACACAAACAAACAAACAAACACAGCTTCAAATTGTAAATATCCATGGGTCAAAGAGGAAGTCTCAATGAAAATGAGAAAAATTTGAAATGAAGGAAAATGAAAATATCTCAAAATTTGTGGGATACAGCTAAAGCAGTGTTTGGGGGAAATTGAACTAAATTCAATACATATATGAACGATTAAATGCATATATGTGAAAAGAAGAAAGGTGTCAAACCAACAATCTAAGAGCTAGGGGGGAAGGAGCAAAAAATAAACACAAAGCAACAAGAGGGAAGGAAATAGTAAAGACAGATATAAAAATAAAGAATAATCAAAAATACAGATGGAGATAATAAAGAAGGCCAGAAATCAATGAAATTGAAAGTAAGAATAACAGAGAAAATTGATCAAACCAAAAGCCGCATCTATAAAAATGTCAATAAAATTGACAAATCTCTAGCCAGACTAACAAGGAATAAAAGGGAAGAGACATAAATTAACAAAATTCAAAGTGAAGCAGAGAATATCACTATAGACCCCACAGGCATAAATGAATAATAAGAAAATACTGTAACAACTCTATAACTTACATTCTACAACTTAGTTGAAATAGGCCAATTTCTTAAAAGCCCTAAAATATCAAAACTCACCCAAGAAGAGATAGATGACCTTAATATCCTTATGTCTAAGAAATCAAATACATAGTTAAAAACATCCTGAACAATATGACTCCAGGCTCATATGGTTTCAAAAAATATTAGCAAATCACATATATGCATCTATATATAATATATATGTACACACAGAGGCACACAACCACATAACTGATTTTCATCAGGTGGGATTTAATTTGGAAGTGCGATGCTCCTTCAACATTCAAAAATCAACATAATCTACTATATTAACATAGTAAAGAAGAAAACCACATGATCATACTAACTAATGCAGAAAAAACCATTAAGACACACCCAACACCCATTTGACTTTTTTTAAGGCTCTCAGCAAATTAAGATTAGAAGGGAGCTTTCTTAACCCAATAAAAGGCATCTACAAAACACTACAGCTAACATCATATTTAATGGTGAAAGATTAAATGCTTTCCCTAAGACTGGGAACAAAACAAGAAGGTTCATTTTCACTATTCCTATTCAACATTGTACTGTTAAGTCCTAGCCACTGCCAAAAGGCAAGTGAAAGAAATAAAAGGCATGCAAATTGGAAAGGAAGGAATAAAACTATCACTGTTCACAGACAATAGAATTGTCTATATAGGCAATTCCGAAGCAACTACAAAAAGAAAAGTCTCTAGAACTAATGGGTGAGCTTTGCAGAGTCACAATGTGTAAGGTCAATATGTAGATTATTATTAATCCTACTTCTGGATACTGTCAATAAACAATCAGAAACTGAAGTTTTAAAAATAGCACCATATACAAGTCCTCAAAAGGTAAACTATTTAGGTATAAACCTAGCAAAATATGTATAGGATGTAAATTCCAAAACACTGCAGACTTGAATAAATGAAAAGATATATCATGTTTACTGATTTAAAAACAACATGGTTAAGATATCAATTATCCCTAAATTAATTGCAGCAGGAATTTTTCTGCAGATGGACACAAGATGATTCTAAAATTTATATAAGTATGCAAAAGAACTAGAATAGCCCAAACAGTCTTGACAGAGAAAATGTTGGAGGGCTCACACTACCCAGTTTTAACATTTATTATAAAGCTATAGTAACAAAGCCATTGTACCAACAAAAGCCAAGACAATATCAATAGAACAGAACAGGGGGTACAGAAGAGGGAGCCAAATAAACATGGTCAACCACTTTTCAAGGAAGTCATAAAAGCAATTCAATGGAGAAAAGATAGTCTTTTCAACAAAGAGAATTGGAACAATCAGACATTCACCTGCAAAGAAAAAAAATAATAAACCTCAACTTGTACCTCACATCTTACACAAAAATTAACTCAAAATAACCACAGAAGAATGCAACACATATAAAACATTTAAAAGAAACCATACGAGGAATTTTCATGATCTTTAGTTAAGTAAAGCATATGATTCCCAAATCGTGATCTATTAAAAATTACTGATAAGTTGGACTTCATGCAATTTTAAATGTTTGCTCTGCCAAGAGAATGAAGAAGCAAGATACATATGGTGAGAAAATATTTGGAAAAACATATATTTTATAAAGGACTTGTATTCAAAATGTACAAAGAACCCTCAAAATTCAACAATAAGACAAAAAAGTAAGCCAAATAATTGCACAGCTACTTTACCAGAAAAGATCTATGAATAGTAAATAAAGCATATGAAATGATGCTCAACATCATTAGCCCTTATGGAAATGCAAATTAAAATTATATTGAGATACCATTAAATACCTATTAGAATAACTACTATGAAGGAAGGAAAAATCCAACAATACCAACTACTGATTAGGATTCAGAACTGGAACTCTCATACACTGACGGTGGGAAAAAATGGTACAGCCATTCTGTTCCTCAACAGCTGATAAGCAACAGTGGATCATCAACAAAATATACTACTACTAAACAATAAAGAAGAATGACCTGCTGATACACATCACAATACAGATGCATTTCAGAAGAATTATTCTGACTGAAAAAAGTCAGGATCAAAAGGGTACATACTGTACACTCTCATTTATATGACATCTATCTGACAAAATTATAGAAACAAAGAATAGATCCACAGTTTTCAGGGGTTACTGGTTGAGGGAAGGTTTGTGGAAACTTGAGGGGATGATGGAACGGTTCTGTATTCTGATTTTTTGTTATTGTTGTTTAGTTGCTCAGTCACGTCTGACTTTCTGTGACCCCATGGACTGCAGCACACCAGGCTCCTCTGTCCTCCATCATCTCCCAGAGTTTACTCAAATTCACATGAATTGAGTCAGTGATGCTACAATCTGTCCCCGCATCAGGGTCTTTTCCAATGGGTCAGCTCTTCACATCAGGTGGGCAAAGTATTGGAACTTCAGCTTCAGCATCAGTCCTTCCAATGAATTTTCAAGGTTGATTTCTTTTAGGATTGACTGACTTGAACTTGCAGTCCAGGGGATTCTCAAGAGTCTTCTCCAGCACCACAATTCAAAAGCATCAATTTTTCAGCCTTCAGCCTTCTTTATGGCCCAACTCTCACAGTTGTACGTGACTACTGGAAAAACCAAGCTTTGACTATACATACCCTGGTTGGCTAAGTGATGTCTCTGTTTTTTAATGTGCTATCTAGGTGTGTCGTAGCTTTCTTTCTAAGAAACAGTTCAGTTCAGTTCAGTCACTCAGTCATGTCTCTTTGCGACCCCATGGACTGCAGCACGCCAGGCTTCCCATCACCAGCTCCTGGAGATTACTCAAACTCATGTCCATTGAGTCAGTGATCCCTTCCAACCATCTCATCCTCTGTCATCCCCTTCTCCTCCTGCCTTCAATCTTTCTCAGCATCAGGATCTTTACCAATGAGTTAGTTCTTCGCATCAGGTGGCCAAAGTATTGGAGTTTCAGCTTCAGCATCAGTTCTTCCAATGAATATTCAGGACTGATTTCCTTTCGGACTGACTGGTTTGATTTCCTTTTAGTCCAAGAGACTCTCAAGAGTCTTCTCCAACACTGCAGTTCAAAAGCATCAATTCTTCAGCTCTCAGCTTTCTTTATAGTCCAACTCTCACATCCATACATGACTACTGGAAAAAACATAGCTTTGACTGGATGGACCTTTGTTGGCAGAGTAATGTCTCTGCTTTTTAATATGATGTCTATGTTGGACATAGCTTTTCTTCCAAGGAGCAAACGTCTTTTAATTTCATGGCTGCAGTCACCATCTGCAGTGACTTTGGAGCCCCAAAAAATAAAATCTGTCACTGCTTCCCCTTCTCCCCTTCTATTTACCATGAAGTGATGGGACAAGATGTCATGACCTTAGTTTTTTAAATGTTGAGTTTGAGGCCAGCATTTTCATTCTCCTCTTTCACCATCATCAAGATGCTCTAGTTCCTCTTCACTTTCTGCCATTAGAGTGGTATCATCTGCATATCTGAGGTTGTTGATGTTTCTAGCAATCTTGATTCCAGCTTTGATTCATCCAGCCTGGCATCCAGCCTGATTTTAGTTATGGTTATATAAAAATTACATATATTACATTACATGTTATAAAAACAGTATATCAAAAAAGTGAAAACCATTGTATCCAAAACATTTGCTAAAGTTTCAAAGACAGAAAACTGTAGAGCAATATCACGAAGTTCTGAACTATAACCCTATACTTTTATACCCAGCTGTTTTAACTTGTGTGAATGAAATGGCAACACACAGACAGTTTCAAGTGTGAATCCAAGAAATGCAGGAGAATAAGACGTTGTTGAAAAAAGACTCATTTATTAAATCCGGCCAACAAAGAGATAAATCAAAATAAAAAATTCAGGAAACAAAAGGACTAGTGGTGAGCACAGAATTATTTAAATATGTAATTAAAATTAAACAGCTCTAGTAATAATTATGATTGCCAAGATATCAACATTCTAAATCTTAACAATATAAAAATAACAAAAATTTGCAAGTTTGAGAAAAGAAAATGAAAAGAATTTTAAGGGTGCTAAAGCTATCATGTTTCATAACAGGGAGTAATTCCATACTGTCTAGGAAAATAGTAACTAAAAACTAATCTCTGGTATTTTATAATTTTTTTCTTAGCTTTAAACTGATTTTTAAAGTCTTTTATTTTGAAACAATTTTAGAATTACAGAAAAGTTGAAAACAATCATACAGAGAATGTGATATGCTCTTCATTAGTGTACATGACCACAGTACAATGATCAAAACCAGGAAGTCAACACTGATACAACATTACTAATGGAACTACAGACTTTATTAAAATATCACCAATTTTTCCACTAATGTGGGAAAATTTTCAGTTCAGAATCCAATCCAGGATCCCACCTCATATTTAATTGCTCTTATATCTCCCAAATAATTCTCATAATCATTAAGAAATTATAACCCTCAGGTGAAGAAAAATTACTTGAAAATCAGCAATTACTTCCATTTCATTTCAGTTTCTTTTTTCTTTAAATTCAGGTAAAGTTAAATTATATTTTCATCTAAAACACCAAGGAACTCTATTGTAATAACACCAGTGTCACATGAGTTGAAGGATTAATATATCAATATTCATTAGGAAAAAAACTGATCAAGGTGCTGAGATGTTTTCTGAAAATCTAATCTTTACTAGCCACACAGTGCCCAGGGACAATTGTAGGTGATGGGAAAACTTGGAAAAATTTTCAGCACAGGAGTTACTGAATTTGTATCATTCACAATATACCTTGGCTGCTGTGTAGAGGATGAATTAGAGGGCTAAGTCTGGAGGAAGCAAGTTGAGAGGCTGTTATAATAAAAATAGGTAAACTATTTAGGAATCCATTTGGATCTAAGTAACAGAAAATCCAAATAATGGTGGCTTATGCAAAAGAGAGGCTTATTCTTCTCACAAGAAAATCAAGGGACAGCAGTTACTGGTGTTCACTATTTCACCAAGGAGCCAGGTGGTTTTTGTTTCTTATTTGTCTTTTTGTTTTATTACATAGACAGTCATCTTCACAGTTGTCACTTCATAGTCCAAGTTGGCTGCCACAGCTCCAAACATCACATCGATGTTCAAAAAAAAAAAAAAAAGAAAAATTCAAAATATATATAAGGCTCTATGTCTATTTCTTTTAATCCAGGAGATTAAAAGAATGTTTGCTTTCATCTCCTTGGTCAGAACGGTCACTTTTAAGGGCAAAAGAGACTCAGAAAGTGAGTACTTAATCTGAGATTAAGCACATTATAGATGCAAACAAAATCATGATGTTTTTAGAAAGGAAGATGGAGGGAAGTATATGTTGGGTAAGCAATTAACAATGTCTATCAGATAGGTATGAGTTTAATAGCCCCAAACTATGTCAGTGAATGGGGACTGAAAGTGAGCTGATACATTTGAGCTACATAGAAGACTGAAAGGGCAGACCCTGGTGGCTGATTGGCTATCAGGTATGAGAAAGAAACAGGAATGAAGGAAACCTCTCAGGTTTTTGAGTTGGTGGAATAGGAGGATAGGGATGCCTGGACTGCAGGGGAAAATGTTACTTGCTATTTACTTGGGGCTCCCAATGTATTGAACACTAAGGAAGTGTTCCTTAATTAATGTAAAAAAACATTTAATAAGCACAAACACTGGACTAGGCATATTACCAAAAGTTTTATATGTGTTATCTCATTTAATCTTTATAACAACTCAGTGAGTTTAGTGTGTTTTAGTCATTGGAATTGCACCAGTGTCCAGAAAAGCACCTGACACATAGTAGGTGCTCTAAAAATATTGAACAAAATAAAAAAGAAAAGCAGGATTATTATTATCTTATAGGTGAAAAATCTGAGGTTCAGAGAAGTTAAATGGCTTGCCTAATCTAAAGTCATACATTTGTAGAATGGTAGAGTCAAGATTTCAGCTTAGCTCTGTGCTTTTCTACCATGGTCTATCATCTTTCTGTTAAATAAAGCTATGAAACTCCCATTTCTTCAGAAAAAAATGGAACCACTGGGAAAACTGGACCCTTTCCAGAGGCCAACTCCTTCCGTAGCTTCCCATACACCGTGTGAGCTGGTTTCTCTCTACCTCCCAATCCAGTGTCCTGTCACTCTCCCCATCTTGCTGCCCTCAGGTCACTTTGCTCCATCCAGCAGTTCCCAAGTGGATGGATGGCTCTTTCTCATCCATCAGCATTCAGAGGCTTCCCCCAATTGCAAAACTAGATCAAGTTCCCCAGATCCCCTAGGGTATCTTAACACCACCTATCCCTTCTATAGCACTTCCCTGAGCCTATGGCTAAAAAGATAGGAGCATGATTATCTGTCTAAACTCAAGCTAGAATGTAAGCTCCATAAAGGCCAAGTATCTGACTCTTTCACTCTATAAATCCCCAATCTTCAACACAGTGTCTGGCACACAGTAGATTCTCAGTACATATTTTATGCTTGAAAGGATAGATAAATGAATGTGATGGATAGGTAATTAAATGAATGGATGAATATGATGGATGGATGAGTAAACAGACAGATTGATGTTATAGATAAGCAGCCAGATGCTATGGATGGATGGATAGATGGATGGGTGGACAGACGAGAGGCTTTCTCTAGACCACTATTCCTGATGCTTCTCATCTCATATTCCCATGTTTCTTGGCAGGCTGCCTCCTGCTACAGCTTTTGATGACTCCTCCTTCTTTTGCTGGCAAAAAGTTCCTGGTTGGATCTTACCTGGGCCCACACTGCTTGGCAAGTAGCCAAGAGACTCCAGATCTGACTTGATCTGATAAGACATTGTGGGCTGGTGTGAAAATATCCTCTCCCTGGGGAGAAGGTGGGCCCAAGGCAATTATGCAACAGAAAGAGCTCTCAAAGTAAATCTGTCTTGCACAAACAGGTTAGAGTTAAATTTGACCTGAGCCATGAATCATGCTGTCAGTCTCCCATTCAACTGCATCACTGAGCCAGCAACCTTTGTGAGTGCTACTATTTATATAGATACAAGTATATGTATCTATACAGAGGTATGTGCGCAACTGAAGTGTTCTGATTAATTGTATCCTTGGTGAGAAAGACTTTTTTCATCACTCCTCCTATTGTGTTTAGACAAAGCTGGTTCAAGGATGTGGAGATGAAGGCCCTTGAAGGACTGGGAGTGCCAGGAGTGGGAGGAGAGATCAACGATTCATTCAGCGAATGTTTCCTGATTCTGACTCTGGGAGGAGCACTTGGGAATGAGAGTGGGGTGTTGGAAGGTTCGAAAGTTAATACGACGTGCTTTTCGCCCCCATGTTATTCAAAGTCTGGTGGGGCTGCTGACTGACAGGAGGAAGGATGGTAGGTGGTTAAGAATTTAGACTCTGAAATCAAATAGATGGAGATTCAAATGCCAGCTTCATCATGTACTTGCTGCATGACCTTGGCAAGTTATTTAAAGTTTCTGAGCCCAAGCTCTCACTTCTATGGGTAAATATATATATATATATATATATATATACACATATATACACACACACACACACACACATACATACACACATATATGTATATTTATCCATATATATATATATATATATATATTTAGTCCAAGGACTCACAGAGAGTTGGCCACGACTGAGTGACTAACACTTTCACTTTCTTTCATATATATATATTTTTTTTCTGTCTTCTGGAGTTTGCATGAGTCTGGAACAAGACAATGCCTATAAAGCCTGGCACAGAGTAAACACTCAAGAATCATCATCATCATTAGCATCATAACTAACACTTTTTCAGTTTTCAGTATGTGCCAGGGACAAGAGGTATTTATGTGTATTTACTCACTTAATCCTCCCACAGGCCCTAGAAGAGAGATATTATTATTCCCCTCCCCACACTCCCCCCCATTTTTCAGATGAAAAAAGGTGTGACATAAAGAGGTAAAGTGATTTGTCCAAGGTCACGCTTCTACTAACTGGTGGAATCAGGCCTCAAACTCAGAATACAAACCCAGATCCAGAGGGTTATGGATCCACCCCCAGGATTCCTTTAGCACCCTTCTGGTACCCTTTTCTTAACTGCAATGATCCCCCTGGCCCAACCTTGAGGATAGAGGGAAACTGCTTCTTTGATCATCAATTATTGTTGAGTGCCAAGTTTTTTTTATATAGAAGGTACAGTGTTGTACAGTGTTTATGGACCGAATCCATGCTCTTCTCTTACGTAGAAGAAAAGATTCATAACAACAGTTACCAGATGAACAATCTAACTTGAGTTCATGGGGAGGGGAGGGGTCCTGAAGGGCTGGATGGTAGCTGGGAACTGCCTGATCCTGCAGGCACTCCAGGAGGAGGGGAGGGAGAGAGAGAGAGAGGACCATAAACACTGATGGTCAACCTCATCACCTTTACTAATTTACTTCAGAACCAGAATGTACTCTCCCCTTAGTCTCAGTGTCCACGCCTTAGCACTCACCTCCCGACCCTAAGCCTTGGTCTGAAGGGTCCCATGTTCTATCCACCCACCCCAAGGAGCTTATCAATGTAGTCTTTTAAACAATTACAGGGCTCTCCAGGCCCCACACAGTCCAATACAAACCAAACCTATAGGGGTAGGACCCAGGTGTTGGTACTTTTCTTAATCCCACCACCACAACCACCGTTACCCATAACCATTTCCACTCCCTTTGAGTGGTTCACTCTCACTGGCCTTTTCAGTCTCACTTCCTCCAGGAAGCCTCCCAGCTGTTATTCCACAACTCCTAATTGGGTACATCTCCTCTGAACTCCCATAGCACATTCTGTGTCTACTACGTTCAAACTCATGATCTTGGTGAAGTTGTGCATTTACTTTCTCTTCCACTCAGAACCTCGAGTATTACATCCATATTGTATCTTATTGTGGGCATCTCCCCAGACATTTCCCGAGTCTAGTACAGAAGTCTACCCCATTGTAAAAAAGCTTCAGTAACTGTGGAATAAATGAGTGATTGAACAGTGAGGATGCTTCTGGCTTTCTGTGCTTAAAAATAATAGTGAATATATCCATAAATATGTTCATTATTGTGTTTTAGAATATTTCCCTTAAAGTAGGGCTGCTGGAACAAGGGCATAAAGATTCTTGTGTCTATTTCTGTAGGTATATGTGTCAACAATACCCAGAGTGTGTCACTCATAGAGTTTAGATGGGATTGACCCAAGCCTAATCCCTCAAGTAAATCTGTGGTTTAGTCCAATCAGGATAACCTACCACTCCCTACACGCACTGCCACAACAGTGATGGATGTAGGATCATCACCAGATCCGAATTTTTTTTCCCCACTATTAGGAATATGTATTCTTCTGACAGGAGCCAAAAAGCATATAATAACCCTGGTGTTGGTGACTCCAATCCTGTGGCCAAAAGGGAAATCTAAGGATTAGCACATACCCCTGCCTCTACAAAGAAGCAGAAGAGAAAAATTCAGAAAAAGGAACTGCTGTGCTCACATTGCTGCTGGATTAAGCCTCACCTGAAACTTACCTCTCAGGTTTTGAGTTATGTGAGTCAGTAAATTTCCTTTCTTGTCTAAGACACTTTAAATTCGATTTTTTGTTGTTTGTACTTATTTTCAAATTTACTTTCAAAAGCATCTTAACTCATGTACTACAGTACTGCCAAACTGTTTTTCAAAGAGTTGTCAACATTTGCAACTAGGCTGAAATTGTCTTTATCTTGTTAGATAAGACAGCTGCTTCTAAGAATTCAATAATTCAGGATATCAGGGGTCACAAAGACTCTAGGAGTGATTCAATCACACTGCCGCCCCTTCCTCCACCCCAGTGAGCAGTAGAGTATAAAGTCAAGTGATGTCTGTCACCCCTAACCTGGAGGAACAGTAGAGGAAAGACAAATTTCTGTTCCCAGATGATGCTGTGAATTTTTTTTAACGCCTAAAAATTTTAAGAATAATCTTTTCTGTTTTTTTTTAAACATAAAACAACCCTTGCTCATTACAGAAAAATCAGAAAATACTATATTTCAACTACCTACTGCTTTGTAAGGAACCATTCCAAAATTGAGCAGCTTAAGATAACAATTTTTTTAAGCTACCACATTTTGTGGGTCAAGAATCTGGAAAAGGCACAGTGGGGATGGCATGTATTTGCTCCACCATGCATTTATTCAACTGGAAAGACCAGATGTGAGGACTGACTTGATTGTTCGGGCAGAAGTATGCATGCGTGCATGCTAAGTCACTTCAGTAGTGTCTGACTGTTTGAGACCCCATGAACTGTAGCCCACCAGGCTCCTTGGTCTATGGGATTCTCCAGGCAAGAATACTGAAGTGGGTTGCCATGCCGTCCTCCAGGGGATGTTCCTGACCCTGGATTGAACCTGCATCTCTTACGTCTCCCGCACTGGCAGGCAGGTTCTTTACCACTAGCACCACCTGGGCAGAAGTGTATCTAGAGGTAACTAGACTTGCATGTCTGCCTTTGATGCGGCTGTTAGCTGGCACTTCAGTTGGGGCTGGAATACATACATATGGACTGTCTGTGTGGCCTGGGCTTCTTTGTAGCATGGCTGCCTCAGAAGTCTTACATGGAAGCTCAAAGCTTATGTTCTAAAAGAACTGGACCAAAACTTTATGGCCTTTTCTGACTCAGCTTTGGGAGTCACATAGCATCACTTCTACCACATCCCAATGGACATTCAGTCACTAGGGTCACTCCAGATTCAGTGGGAGAGACCACAGACCCCATCTTTTGCCAGCAAGGGAATCAAAGAATTTGCAGACATATTTAAAACTACCATAATATTCATGTGAAAAGACCATAGCAACAACTCAACCGTGCCCACTCAGGGAAAATCACAATCAAAATCTTCGTGGCTACCTTTATGGATACTTTTCTGTTTTTGACTTTATAACACTGGTTTAGTTTTAAGTCAATACTCTTTGCCTTAAAAGTGGGAGAAATCCAATTTAAACTAATGTAAGCAATAAAGAATTGATGCTTTTGAACTGTAGTGCTGGAGAAGACTCTTGAGAGTCCCTTGGACTGCAAGAAGATCAAACCAGTCAATCCAAAAGGAAATCAAACCTGAGTATTCATTGGAAGTGTTGAATTCATTGGAAGGCTGAAGAATTCATTGGAAGGCTGAAGCTGAAGCTCCAATAATTTGGCCACCTGATGCAAAGACCTTACTCACTGGAAAAGACCCTGATCCTGGGAAAGATTGAAGGCAGGATGAGAAGGGGCAACAGAGGATGACATGGTTGGATGGCATCATGGACTCGATGGACATGAGTTTGAGCAAGGTCTGGGAGATGGTGAAGGACAGGGAAGCCTAGTGTGCTGCAGTCCATGGGGTCGTAAAGAGTTGGACATGACTGAGCAACTGAACAACAACAAAGCAATAAAAGACATGTATTGGCTCCTAGAGGTGCAAATCCCACAGAGCTGACTTCAAGAGATGGTGGATCCTGAGGCTTGATGAGTGTCACCAGGATCTATCTTATTGCACCTCCTGGTTCTTCTTTCTCTTAGTTGGTTTCATCTCAGGCACGCTCTCCCACATGGTGCCAAAAGGGACACTACAGCTCTTGGCATGCATGGTCCTCAGTCCTTATGCTTGTAGAAAGAGAGTTGCTTCTCTCCTGAGAGATTTATCACCATTCTAGGGATGACCTTCATTTGGCCCAGCTTGAGGTATGATCCCAGGGCATCCTTTAATGAGTAGCCTGCCCAAGAGCGTCCTGAGGAGATGAAAAGCTCATGTCCACCACGGGCAGCTTTGTTCTCTGCTTTTTTCCTGATTAACTTTATATTCATGCCTATTAATATGCTTCCAATAACATCATTTAGAATAACTGCTTTGTAGCCCTATGAGGGGATGCACCATTATTTAATTTAGTTCCCTGTTGTTGAGCATTCTGATAGTTCCAATTTTTCACTGCAACCATCAGTACAGTATGCCTTTTAACTAAATCTGTGCAAACATCCACTAAATATTATTTCTAGATGTGGAATTGCTAAGTCAAAAGACATGCATGTTGTTAATGCTCTTGATGCTTTTTCATCAAATCATCTTCACAAAATGTAACAACTTATACTCCCACCTACATGATTTAAGATAGCTGATTTCCACCCCTGATACTGGGTACTAACACTTTAGCAACAAAATCTTTGCCAAACAGACAAAATGATACTTTGTGGTTTTAATTTGCATTTCTTTCATTGCTAGTGAGGCTCAGTGAATTTCAATTCCTCCTGTACAAATTGCATTTCCTGGTAGAAAAGCAAAATGCCCGTCAGAGTGGCCGGTCTCAGAGCCCCCAACCCCTGAGAGGCAGTGGGGAGTAACAAGACTGCTAATTGTAATGATAATTGAAATAATCATAAGGCCTGTCAGAGACAATTTACTAGGATCAAGTTTTGTGCCCAACACTCTCCAGTCACCATCACAGTTAGCCTCCATGTTGATTGTTGATTACCACATCCATTAGGGTCTTGAAGACCTGGAGCTTTGCTCAGGGACCCCAATTTCATGGTTATCAAATCTCCCTCAAAACTTCTGCAAAGGGATTTTCTTTAGTGTGCCCTCTGCAGAAAAGTCTAGGTTTCATCCTCTGTCTACTCTGCTTTTTCATGTATTTGTCCAAGATCTCTACTCACACAGAGCACTTTTTAAGTTTTGTCAACATGAATAAAGATGGGAGCCACAGGAAGCAGTCAAGAGGCTTATTGCACACTGTCTGGGCAACCTCATTGATTCTTATTTTCTCTGTCCCTCTGAGGAGCAGAATACATTCCTCTCTCTCTCTGTACAGCAGCATAGAACCGCCTTAGTGGTTCAAATATGCCCTGGTGAGGGTGAGTATGTGTCCATCATCCTCCATAGACTTATCGAAGTGTTTATTTCCATACAAATAACAGGAGGGAAATGGAAAATAAAATTTTCTCCCAGGCTTTTAACATCTAGAGGGCCAGTAGAGGGCTGGTGCTGCTTCATTTTATAGGTGAAAAAAAACTGAGGTTAGAAGAACTGCAATAATTTGTTTGCAGTCCTACCCTTTCACCATCTCAGAAACTCTAAAAGATGCTGCCCTGCAACAGGAACTATCTACTGACCCTGAACTTGCAGCACATCTTCCTGCCCCCATGCCTTCCCTCCTGCTGTTTTCTGTGCTTCTCACTGACTGTATGTACAACATTCTTTCATTCTCCCAGTATATACTGCACAAATAGACCCTATCACATCCTCCAACCTGCAGAACAATGCTCAGCCTGTAAGGGTTGGAGAACTCCAGCACAGCCACACACCCACGTCAGCTTGAAAGGTAGGAAAACGTGACCTTGAGACCTGTTTCTCCAGCCCTCCCAGAGCTCAGCCTTGAGAACAAGGAGGCTTGAGCACCCTTGAGTGGGGCACAGCTCCCTGGGGCCAAGGAGCAGTCTGTACCAAGGCTGACGACTGACTCATCCACCCAGATCTCTCCCATTTTCTCAAGGCAGGCAGTTTCTGATGCAGAGCTGAAAATTCTCTGCTACCTCATTGTGTGCCTGTACTTGAGGGCGGGGGCTTTGGGTAGATTTCTGAAAAGCAATTATGCTTATTACTGGTTAGGATTTCAGAAACCTTCTCTGTTTGCTGAGTGCATTAATTTGCAGCCCTTTCCTTCACTCATGCTTCCTGACAGCTCCATTTTGCAGGTGGGAAAATATGCAGATGGAGAGCGGTAGAAAAAGGCTGTAACAAGAAACCAAAAATGGAAGAGAAATTCAAAGATGGAAAGAGAGCAGGCTAATGACATTATCAGTGATTGGAGAGTTCCCCGGACTTCACCTTGGGCATTTCAGCTATGTAAGTCAATAAATCCTCCCCTTTACTTAAACCAGCTTGAGTTGAATTTATTTCTCTCACTTGAAATTACAAGTCTTCTGATTATTATGCCCCTTGTATATAGTGTCTTTAAAAAGAAGAAAAAAGGTTTCCCAGATGGCTCAGTGGTAAAGAATTTGCCTGCCAACCAGGAGACACGGGCTTGATCCCTGGGTCAGAAAGATCCCCTGGAGAAGGAAATGGCAACCCACTGTAGTATTCTTGCCTGGCAATTCCCATGGACAGAGGAGCCTGGCAGGCTACAATCCATGGGGTCGCAAAGAATCAGACATGACTGAGCAACTAAACAACAATATACATATACACTAAATGTTATATATATAACATTTTAGTTCTTGTTTTACAAATTGCTCATTTAAAAAACCGAAATCATACAGAACTATTTAAGGTATAGAGTTGGGGTTAAGCAACTCTATGGTTATATGAACATAACCAGTGAAGCACATGGGCTTCCTCTGACCCTCCTAAATTCCCACTACAATTAAAGAGGTAAAAGATGTGGCCCACAGGGTGGGGAGAATGAGGATGAAGATGACAGCAATAACACTTAGACACTCTGTAGCAATGGGCAAATGGTGACTAACAGCCAGTCTAAGAAAGTTGAACCCTGTACAAGGCCTCAGAGAAGCAGAAAACCCATCAGATTTATGCTCTGGATCCTCCCAAAGGCTCAGGAATTGGAGATGTCATGTGCCTTTTAAAATAGGGAACAGAGAGGGAAGGAAATGGCAAGTTTATTCAAAGTCCTTAAAAGAAGTGATTAGGCCTACGTGTGAGGACCTCTCGGTCAAGCAGATTAGACGGTGTCTTTCTGGCTTGAAGCAAGAGACTCTGGCCTTGGGATTTCCATCTGGAAATCAGGGAGAGGCTGAGTTAAGAGAGAGGTATAATCTGAAGGCAGAGACCTCATTATCCTCTCTTCTCTGAGAATCAGGCTTTTACTCCACCAGGCAGGTAACTGGAAGGTTTCTAATATGGGAAAAATGAGCAATCCAAGAGAAAAGGCCTCCAAGTACTCAGAGTTGAGGCTTCCCTCAAATAAACAGCCCAGCCAATCAGGATTTTCCCAATCATCACCTTTCTCCTATGCATTTATTTACATATATAATACTTACAACGTGGGCAAGGCTGTAATTATCCACATTGTTCTGACACTTGTTTTCTTAATCTAATTATATACTTTGGACACAGCCTGGGTATGTTGTACACTTAAGCATTTATGTGCAATAGACTTATATGTATGAAGAACAGGATAGTCATGTAGTCTCCAAATGTCACTGCAGAGGTTCCTTATTTACCAAAGTTGGTGGGGGGGGGATCTTTTCCAATAAGAAATCTGATGAACACTGGTTTAACCAAAGGCTCAACTTTGGCATCACTGATACCACGTGTCTTTTTATGTGTTGCACGACCAAGGACATATTACTTCCAAGTCTTTCTTACGGAAAACACACATCCTGAACCTAACCCAGAGGAAACAGATAAATCCAGAATGTGAGAAAGTCTCCTAGATGCTTCAAAAAAGTCAATATTATGGGAGCAGGGGGGAAAAAAGTTGGAAATCTCTTTAGCGCTGCCTTCTAGATTGAAGGCAACTAAAGAGACTTGGCAACTAAATGTAGGGGAATTTTAGACTGGGAAGAAACTAGCTAAAAAGGAACTCTGAGGGACAATTGGAGAAATTTGAATATGGAATGTAAAGTTGAATATAGAATGTATTAATGTCGAATTTTCTGAGTGTAGCATAAACGGTGAAACCAGGTAAAAGATGAATGGGCATTCATTATACTTTTCTTTCAAGTCTTTAGTAGGCTTGAAAATTTTCAAAATAAAAAGCTGGTGGATAAGGCAGTTGACTCTGGAGTCTGATCTACACGATCCATTTGGGAAGGTGACTCAACTTTTCCAAGAGCTTCTCTGTCACAGGGTGATAATAATAAAACCTACCTCATGAACCTGTTGAGTTAAATGAGATGATGCCTGCAAAGTGTTTTTCAGAGTTCCTGACATAGTAAATGTTAACTGTCATTATCATCTGCCTCCTTCCTTTTAATGGATACATAATTCCATTGTCTTGAGTTTCTCTTGATTTAGCAGGAAAGTCATCACCCAGCTAAAGAGTGCTGCTTTCTTGTCAGCACAAGATAAGGTGGTCACAGTTTGTGCTGTGGGGTGGAGCAGAAGGAGGTCTCACTCCAACTGTTGAATCTGGGTGCCTGACTGCTGGACACCTGTGGTTTAGGGCCCCTTCCTCCACCTGTTTTGATTAATAAAAACCCGTTTATAGCTGGGAATCAACTCAATGTGATTTGAGTTGGGTTAACCCTGCTTCCTCTACTGCTACCAGAGCAGCCACCCACCCAGGTTCACATAAAGCTCCTTCCTCCAAGCCACAGTGCTTACTTTAAGGATAAGAAACATCTTGCCCAGGGTTCTTCCTGGGAAACCTTTGCTGCCACAATCCAGAAAACACCTACGGTGACCCAGAAATACAGAAGTGGATATATCCCAGCCCTGGCCCCAGGATCCCCTTGAGTCTAGAAGTGGAGACTGACAAGCTGCAGATCCAGCTCTCCAGAATCCCAAATCCCCAAAATATCAATGGCTTTCACTTCTTTGTCATTTTTTCAAATGAAGCAACTGGATTTTGAACTTCTCAGAAACGGGCTTTATCGGCAAGGCAGAGATTTAAGGTTCCCTCCAGAAGACCCTGAAGGTAATTTCCTCCCAATTACCATGAGTTTCTCATCAACACCATTCCCTTGGGAGGCATTACTAAAGGGGAGATGGTACCGGATGATAATGTCAGAGAACCTGCACTATTAAATAACTTCTGAAAATTCCCAAGGTTTAATGGCAATGCTTTTCCTTTGAACTCCTTACTTCTTTTTTTAATGCACTCTTCATTTTATTGTGTTCAGGCCATCCTTTGACGCAAGTGGAACAAATATAGTCATATCCGTTCCTCTGAAAGCAGAGAGGATAGTGCAGTGTCGCAGAGGGAAGCGTGGGCTCTGGCGTCAGACTGCCTGCAATCACTCTTGGTGCTGACAAGTAGCAGCTTTGTAATCTTGGGGACTCTTTCTTTGAGCCTCAGTTCCCTGATCTATCAAGTCAGGTGAAAAGTACTTTCTTCATAGTGTTGTCATAAGCTCAAATGAAATAATGAATGCAATAGCAAAACCTGGCACACAGCAAGGGCTCAATAAACAATAGCTATTACTATTATTGTTCTTACAGACAGTCCTGGGGTGACAGAGGTGGACGAGCAATCGGGGAGATCTGCATGTGGTGTTAGACACGGAGATAGACACAGAGGCAAGAAAACTGTCCTGCTCTTAAGGATCTCACCTTTAGATTAGGGGAAGGGCAAATGCAAATTAGGGCAAAATGCAGCAGGAAGCAAAACAATAATGCAAGCAATTAAAAAGGAGTCCCCTATAAAAGATGTTTTGAGGTAGCACTGATGCTCATGCAAATAGTAGGCGTTGGAGTGAGCTCCACAGAGTGAGAATGGAAACCGCTGCTGCTGCTGCTGCTGCTAAATCGATTCAGTTGTGTCCGACTCTGTGCGACCCCATAGACGGCAGCCCACCAGGCTCTCCCGTCCCTGGGATTCTCCAGGCAAGAACACTGGAGTAAGTTGCCATTTCCTTCTCCAATGCATGAAAGTGAAAAGTGAAAGTGAAGTTGCTCAGTCGTGTCCGACTCTTCTCGACCCCATGGACTGTAGCCTACCAGGCTCCTCCGTCCATGGGATTTTCCAGGCAAGAGTGCTGGAGTGGGGTGCCATTGCCTTCTCCAGAGAATGGAAACTAATTCATCTCTAACTGGGAATCAGCCTAGAATCAATCTCATGCTGATGCTCAGGTGAATACAAAGACATCTGTTACAGACAAACATGTTTTGAGATGTGTCCTGCCGAACTCTCGCAGGAAAGTAATGTTAGAGATCATGGAATTGGCCTGGTCTAGAATTCAGATCTACCTGATGCCAAAGCTCCTAATCTTTCTA
Organism: Bos indicus x Bos taurus; assembly: GCF_003369695.1. Classification (NCBI taxonomy): domain Eukaryota; kingdom Metazoa; phylum Chordata; class Mammalia; order Artiodactyla; family Bovidae; genus Bos; species Bos indicus x Bos taurus. Next base: position 30,283,011 of record NC_040088.1, read on the forward strand.
TGACATCCCATTGTCTTCACTGATTTCTCTCTACATCCTCACAAGTTCTGAAGCATAACAGCTGCCCATCCTATATTGGTGGAGAGGATGGAAGGATGGATAGATGGTGTGTGGTGGGTAGATTGTGAAGAGATGGATGGAACATGAATAGGATGTAGAGGAGAGATGAAGGATGGTAGATAGATGGATGGATGGTGGCTAGATAGACGTAGAGTGGATGGATGGGTGGATGGGGCCTGGAAGAATGGTAGGTGGATGGATAGTAGGGTAGTTGAAAGATAAATTGATGGTGAGGAGATGGATGGATGGAAGATATGTGGACAGAGGCACTGACTTGCTTTGTACTTATAAGCTCATGACAGTAGCCCAGGGTAAAGTGCAACAAAGTACAGCCAGGTACTTAACAGCTCTGTTGCTCCTCGTTAAAACAACATCTACTTAATGGTAGTTGATAAATACTATAGTTCAGTACTTGCTATGTGCCAAAACCAGTGTTAGGCCCTTTACAGAGATCATTTCACAAACGTCCTGAGGTCATTAATATTATTTGAAAAGGAACTAGAGCTTACAGAGCTGCTCCAAGATATACAGCAAGTAGCTGGCAGAATCAGGACTCAGGCTGCTAAAAACTCCAAGCTTCTGTTCTTAACCTGTGTGGTCAGTTTCTGTGATAGACTTTTTCTTTATGAGGAAGCTCATAACACCGTCTAGGAGTCAGGAAATATCTATCAGGGAAGGAGACACTTGAGCCAAGTCTTAAAGGCCAGGAGAATAAAGGGCTTTCAAGACAGAACAGAGAGCCTAGTGCTATATCAGTTCCTTCCTACAGGTGATAAGGAAGCAGGAAAAAAGACAAGATAGAAAAGGTAGGCTAGGACCAAGTCATGGAGGGTCTTTGAATGCCATAGACAGAATGATTAATGGTGATATTAGTAGCAATGAATGCTATGAGTCAAGCTCTTTGCTAGCTGCTTTTACTTGTATCCTCTCATCTTAACCTCTCAAATATGTGAGACTAATTGCTACTTTTACCCTAATTTGCAGCTGAGAAAGCTGAGCATGTGATTTAATAACTTACTAAAGGTTACATAGCTAAAATGGCAAAGTCAAGACTTGAACCCAGGTCTCTCTAACTATAGAGTTCATGCTTTTAACCACCATGCTATACTGCCCTGTGTGAACTCGAACTTTATCCATTCCATAAGAATTTTATTTTCATCCTGTCCAATGGGAAGCCATTGAAAGCTTTTAACAGGAAACAACCTGAATAATGTATACATTAGACATATCCCATCTGATGACTATGCAGGTTGGACAGAGTAAGACAAAACTGGTCTCTTCTGTAAGTCCACCATTTCTGCATGCCTGCCTTTGCCTGCTGCTGCTGCTGCTGCTGCTAAGTCGCTTCAGTTGTGTCCGACTCTGTGCGACCCCAGAGACGACAGCCCACCAGGCTCCCCTGTCCCTGGGATTCTCCAGGCAAGACATGCATTTTACCTCCCAGGTCCCTGAGTCTGTTTAGTGACTGGATGAAAAGCCAAGACAACTAACTTGCTGTGTGACCTTAGATAGCACCTGACCTCACTGGACCTCAGATTTTTCACAGGATAGGAAGGGGCTGGCTCATAGATTCTTAGGGCTCTCTCCAGCTCTGACATTGCACTTCCCTCTGTTCTCTGGGATTATGTGACTAAATGTGCCACGTTTTGCCACTCATAACAACCTCAGGAAAGTTGACATCTGCAATTTTTTTCTGCACTATCTTGAAGTTCCAAAGCATAGAAGAGTTATTTTTGGTCACTGTTCAATATAAAGCTTTGTTCTCCTGGCCCTCTGATGTCATTGCCAGCTTGTCTCTACACAATCCTCTTCAAGACACCTTGGCCTTCCAGACCCACTAACTCCAAGGAAGAAGCTATTTATAAACCTCTGACAGGGTATAATTGCTAACTGCATCTAGCTGAGGAGTTATCAACAAGTAGCATTAGACCAGAGATTGGCTCCCCAAATGCCCGCAGACGTGTCAACAGTCACTTCCTTGAGAATTGAGGAAAGTTCACACTCCATTTAAATGCAGTCTAGGAACTAAGCTGGAGAAGGCACTGGCGACCCACTCCAGTACTCTTGCCTGGAAACTCCCATGGATGGAGGAGCCTTGTAGGCTGCAGTCCACGGGATCGCTAAGGGTCGGACATGACTGAGCGACTTCACTTTCATGCATTGGAGAAGGAAATGGCAACTCACTCCAGTGTTCTTGCCTGGAGAATCCCAGGGATGTGGGAGCCTGGTGGGCTGCCATCTATGGGGTCGCACAGAGTTGGACACGACTGACGTGACTTAGCAGTAGCAGCAGCATCAGGAACTAAGCAGGGTGGGAGGATAGTTGTAAACCAAATAATGAACACGGCCTCTGGCTTGTGCCCTGAAGAGTACTTGAGTAGGACTGACCCCTCAGTCTTAGTGGAAAGACAGGTACTAATGAGCATGGGACAAGAGTGTGGGCCTCATGGATGTGGACTTCGGAGTCAGACTGCCTGTATCCCAAGCTTGCTTCCAGTTCTTACAGGTGATACAACCTTGAGCAAGTTACCTAACATAGCTGTACCTCGGTTTCCCCATGTGGATGTGGATGTGGTGTGTTTGAGTGAGTCATTGTGTGTGACATCATAAGAACAGTACATAGTACTTAGTACATAGTACATGGTACTGTACATAGAACTTAGTACATAGTACATAGTACTTAGTACATAGTACAGTACAACAGTACAAGTACATAGTAATTAAAACTCAACATTCAAAAACCTAAGATCATGGCATCCGGTCCCATCACGTCATGGCAAATACATGAGGAAACAATGGAAGCAGTGACAGATTTTATTCTATTGGGCTCCAAAATCACTGTAGATGGTGACTGCAGCCATGAAATTAAAAGATGCTTGCTCCTTGGAAAAAAAGCTATGACAAACCTAGACAGCATATTAAAAAGCAGAGACATTACTTTGCCAACAAATGTCTGTACAGTCAAAGCTATGGTTTTTCCAGGAGTTGTATATGGATGTGAGAGCCGGACCATAAAGAAGACTGAAGAACTGATGCTTTTGAACTGTGGTGTTTGAGAAGACTCTTGAGAATCCCTTGGACTGCAAGGAGATCAAACAAGTCGATTTGAAAGGAAATCAACCCTGAATAATCATTGGAAGGACTGATGCTGAAGCTGAAGCTCCAATACTTTGGCCACCGGATTCGAAGAACTGACTCATTGGAAAAGACCCCGATGCTGGGAAAGATTGAAGGCAAGAGGAGGATAAGATGGTTGGGTATCATCACCAACTCAGTGGATGTGAGTTTGAGCAAGCTCTGGGAGATGATGAAAGACAGGGAAGTCTGGTGTGTTGCAGTCCATGCAGTTACAAAGAGTCAGACACAACTGAGCAACTGAACAACATAGTAATTGCTAAATAAAATGTTGGATTATCATTATTATTGGGGCTCCAGGGGCCATGAGAGTCCCCACTAGCCTAAAGAAATAAGTATAGCATAAGACTGTGATCCTCAAAGTGTGTTCCCATCCCAGCCTTACCAAGCTTGTTTCTAACAAGGCAACTTGTTAGAAATGCAAATTCTCAGGCCCTACCCAGACCCACTAATTAGATGCTCTGGGGGTGGGGACCACAGATTTGGGCTTTAACAGACCCTCTGTGTGACACTGATACATGATAAAATCTGAGAGCTGTAAGCATGTCTCCTAAAACACCCCTCATGGTGACTGCTTTAAGACAGACAAACATAGTTGCAGTGGCGATGACTCAGGTGGGTCTTTCTCTCGCCTGAGCCATTGTAAAGTGTAAAATGGATGAAATGGGTGAAAACACAGGGTTGTTGTGCAGAGCCACCGAAGTCAGGGAAATGACAAGCCTGTTGTTGGCCCATTCTACCTGCTTTGTCTTCCTGGAAGTCCTTAGGAAAATGTCTCTGGGGAGGTAAGGTAGTCCCCTGCTAGTTTAACAGTTTAGTTCACTGGCTTTGGAAACATGCATATCTTTATAGTAAAGGGAACTCCAACAGAGAGGAAAGGCTCTGAGTGACTCCTGCAGGTGGCTTCCTCCTCTCTCAGCTCCGGTTCCTCCCAGCAATTTATAAACCTGGGAGCAGAGGACCTCCAAACCAGATGACTGAGGGGAGAGGAATGGCTTCCACATGACCAGAACTCAAATCTTGGCTCCAGGTGAGTGACTTGGGAGCTTTACCACACCTCTCTGAGCTTTTCCGTAAAGTGATTATCATCATCTTCCCCATTCAAGGTTGTGGAGACAACTAACTGAGATCGCTTGCCCAAGAGACTCTTATTAAGAACCTACTATGTGTAGGCTCTGTTCTAGCCCTTCAGATACAGTGATGACAGTGATCATGATCTGCCCTCATGGGGCTGATGTTTTAAAGAAGAAGATGAATATTCCATGTCTAGCTACAAAGTTAATTTTCTTATTATAATTGTGATGCAAACATGATGACATAAAGGGACCTAGTCTGATATATTGGAGAAGGCAATGGCACCCCACTCCAGTACTCTTGCCTGGAAAATCCCATGGATGGAGGAGCCTGGTAGGCTGCCGTCTGTGGGGTTGCACAGAGTCGGACACGACTGAAGCAACTTAGCAGCAGCAGCAGCAGTCTGATATATGGGGTAAAGGGCAGGTGAGGAAGTAACGTTTGGTCTGAGAACAAGCCCGACCTTAGCAAAAATATTCTACAGCAAAAGTATAGAATATTTAAGGCCTCTTTGAGAATTTTGAGTGATAAGCAATAAAAGATTTCAGCAAGAGTGTGAAGTGATCAAATAAGAATTTTTGAAAGAATCCTCTTAATAAAAAAAAAAACAATAGACCATTCCAAGAGCTGGTAAGGATGCAGAGCAACTGACCTCTCATACAACTCTGTGCAAATGATCACAACTATTAATACTTTGAAAATCATTACACTGTACACTTGAAATTAATATAATGGTGTATGTCAATTATACTTCAGTGTAAATAAATAAACAAAAAATAAGAAAAGCAGTTTGACAGTTTTATATGAAGATAAAAATACTCTTACTATGAAGCCCAGAAATCCCTCTAGGTATTTACCAGGTGAAATTAAACACATGTTCACACACATCAAAAAAATAATAGAGATGAATGTTTGCAGTGGTTTTATGTATATATAATCACCAAACACTGGACGCAATCCAGATGCCCATTTACTGATCAAGGGATTAACTAACCACAGACAGCCTTTCAATGGCATGCTCCTCCATAACAACAATACACACGACAACATGGATGAATCTCATAAGAATTATACTGAATGAAACAGACTCAGAAGAGTACTTACCGTATTATCCTATTTACAGGATACTTCAGAAAAGCCATAACTACATGGATAGAAAAAGGATCAGTGGCTACCAGGGAGTAAGGGAAGAGGGTGGGGTTGACTGAAAAGGATCATAGGGGAACATATTGGCTTGACAGAACTGTTTTATATCTTGACTATAGTGGCAGTTACCTGACTCTGTGTGTTTGTCAAAATTCACAGAACTGCACACTATTTAGTGTTCAGTGAATTTTATTTTCTATGGATGTGTGTGTGCTCAGTCACTCAGTTGTGTCTGACCCTGCAACCCCATGGACTGTAGCCCACCAGGCTCCTCTGTCCATGGAATTCTCCAGGCAAGAATACTGGAGTGGGTTGCCATTTCCTTCTCCAGGGCATCTTCCCAAGTCAGGGATCAAACCTGTGTCTCCTGCATTAGCAGGCAGATTCTTTACCACTGAGTTACAAGGGAAACCCTATTTTTTTTTAATGAATAATACCTTTTAAAAATAACACATTTGCTATCAAGAAGGAATAGTTCGGGTTGGAGGACAATTAGAAGGCCTTTACAGGTAAAAGATAAGAGATGATGGTGCCTGTTTTGGCACGTGGTGGTGAGGATAGAGAAGTAGGCAGGTTTAAGAGCCAGTTCAGGCCACTCCTTCCAGGTCAGCCCACTTCCATGTCACAGGAGTGTACTCTGCTCTTTTTAATAAAGGATTTGTCTGCTTGAGCTGTAACTGAGCTGTAACTAGTCTGTTGTTTTGAATCCTTGCTATGATAACACAGGAGCCTAGGAATCCTGTCTGAGCTGTAATTAGTCCATCATTCCAAATCTTTGTTACAATGAGGCAAGAACCCATGGAGAGAAATATACTGACCTGATGATAATAATGTATCAATATTGGTTCATTGACTATAATAGATGTACCATCAGTCAGTTCAGTTCAGTCACTCAGTCGTGTCTGACTCTTTGCAACCCCATGAATCACAGCACACCAGGCCTCCCTGTCCATCACCAACTCCTGGAGTTCACTCAGACTCATGTCCATCGAGTTGGTGATGCCATCCAGCCATCTAATCCTCTGTTGTCCCCTTCTCCTCCTGCCCCCAATCCCTCCCAGCATCAGAGTCTTTTCCAGTGAGTCAACTCTTCACATGAGGTGGCCAAAGTACTGGAGTTTCACCCTCAGCATCAGTCCTTCCAATGAACACCCAGGACTGGTTTCCTTTAGGATGGACTGGTTGGATCTCCTTGCAGTCCAAGGGACTCTCAAGGTCTTCTCCAACACCACAGTTCAAAAGCATCAATTCTTCAGCGCTCAGCCTTCTTCACAGTCCAACTCTCACATCCATACATGACCACAGGAAAAACCATAGCCTTGACTAAACAGACCTTTGTTGGCAAAGTAATGTCTCTGCTTTTCAATATGCTATCTAGGTTGGACACAACTTTCCTTCCAAGGAGTAAGCGTCTTTTAATTTCGTGGCTGCACTCACCATCTGCAGTGATTTTGGAGCCTCCCCCCCTCCAAAAAAAAGTCTGACACTGTTTCCACTGTTTAACTAATGTTAAAAAAAAAAAAAAAAGAGTTAGAAGGGGAGGCAGCTGAAGGCTGGCATCTTGCAGGCTCATTTTTGTTGCTCTCTTTGTATCATATATATGAGCCATAAGCATACAGAGTTGTTTAATTGTTAAGTCACGTCTGACTCTTTTTGACCCCATAGACTCTAGCCCTGCCAGTCTCCTCTGTCCATGGGATTTCCCAGGCAAGAATACTGGAGTGGATTGCCTTTTCCTTCTCCAGATCTTTCTGATCCAGGGATCAAACATGCATCTCCTGCTTGGCAGGTGAATTCATTACCACTGAGCCACCAGGGAAGCCCGTAAGTAAACATAGGCAGCTTTCAAATGTATACTTACAATTCCTGTAATTTAGAGCATGCTAAGGCCTCATGCTATTTCAAATCCTGAAAGATGATGCTGTGAAAGTGCTGAACTCAATATGCCAGCAAATTTGGAAAACTCAGCAGTGGTCACATGACTGGAAAAGGTCAGTTTTCATTCCAATCCCAAAGAAGGGCAATGCCAAAGAATACTCAAACTAGCACACAATTGCACTCATCTCACACACTAAGAAGGAAATGGCAACCCACTCCAGTGTTCTTGCCTGGAGAATCCCAGGGACAGGGGAGCCTGGTGGGCTGACATCTATGGGGTCGCACAGAGTCGGACACGACTGAAGTGACTTAGCGGTAGCACACACTAGTAAAGTAATTCTCAAAATTCTCCAAGCCAAGCTTCAGCAATACGTGAACTGCAAACTTCCAGATGTTTAAGCTAGTTTTAGAAAAGGCAGAGGAACCAGAGATCAAATTGCTAACATCTGCTGGATCATCGAAAAAGCAAGAAAGTTCCAGAAAAACATCCATTTCTGCTTTATTGACTATGCCGAAGCCTTTGACGGTGTGGATCACAACAAGCTGTGGAAAATTCTGAAAGAGATGGGAATACCAGACCACTTGACCTGCCTCTTGAGAAACCTGTATGCAGGTCAGGAAGCAACAGTTAGAACTGGACATGGAACAATAGACTGGTTCCAAATAGGAAAAGGAGTACATCAAGGCTGTGTATTGTCACCCTGCATATTTAACTTCTATGCAGAGTACATCATGAGAAACGCTGGGCTGGAAGAAGCACAAGCTGGAATCAAGATTGCCGGGAGAAATATCAATAACCTCAGATAGAAAGTGAAGAGGAACTAAAAAGCCTCTTGATGAAAGTGAAAGTGGAGAGTGAAAAAGTTGGCTGAAAACTCAACACTCAGAAAACTAAGATCATGGCATCTGGTCCCTTCACTTCATGGGGAAATAGATGGGGAAACAGTGGAAACAGTGGGAGACTTTATTTTTGGGGGCTCCAAAATCACTTCAGATGGTGATTGCAGCCATGAAATTAAAAGACACTTACTCCTTGGAAGGAAAGTTATGACCAACCTAGATAGCATATTCAAAAGCAGAGACATTACTTTGCCAACAAAGGTCCGTCTAGTCAAGGCTATGGTTTTTCCTGTGGTCATGTATGGATGTGAGAGTTGGACTGTGAAGAAGGATGAGTGCTGAAGAATTGATGCTTTTGAATTTTGGTGTTGGAGAAGACTCTTGAGAGTCCCTTGGACTGCAAGGAGACCCAACCAGTCCATTCCAAAGGAGATTAGTCCTGGATGTTCATTGGAAGGACTGATGCTAAAGCTGAAACTCCAATACTTTGGCCACCTCATGCAAAGAGCTGACTCATTGGAAAAGACTCTGATACTGGGAGGGATTGGGGGCAGAAGGAGAAGGGGATAACAGAAGATGAGATGGTTGGATGGCATCATCAACTCGATGGAACATGAGTTTGAGTGAACTCTGGGAGTTGGTGATGGACAGGGAGGCCTGGTGTGCTTCGAGTCATGGGGTCTCAAAGAGTCGGACATGACTGAGGGACTGAACTGAACTGAAGGCCTCATAGGTTCACAAGGGGAAGGAGACAGGGCCAGTCAGGTGAATGGGCAGAGGCATTGTTGGGAACCCAGTGGAACAGAAATTCACATATGATCTCACTTGTATGTGGAATTGAAATGGTAATCATTTCACAATACATATAAATAGCAAATAACTATATTGTATACAATATATGTTGTATGTCAATTATACCACAATATATGTTGTATTAGAGAAGGCAATGGCACCCCACTCCAGCACTTTTGCCTGGAAAATCCTATGGAAGCAGGAGCCTGGTGGGCCGCAGTCCATGGGGTCGCTAAGAGTCAGACACGACTGAGTGACTTCCGTTCACTTTTCACTTTCATGCATTTGAGAAGGAAATGGCAACCCACTCCAGTATTCTTGCCTGGAGAATCCCAGGGATGGGGGAGCCTGGTGGGCTGCCGTCTTTGGGGTCGCACAGAGTTGGACATGACTGAAGCGACTTAGTAGTAGTAGTAGTATATGTTGTGTATCAATTATATCTCAAAAAATTTATTATTTTTTAAAAGACACACCTAGGGTATGAACAGGGTCCCGAGTAATAGCTAGAGAGGGATAACCAGCCCCTGTCCCTGAGTAAGGACCCCAAGAATGGTGAAATATAATGCCATAGTGAGCAAATTCATTGACATAGTTGATCTTAATAGAGACTCCAGATATGTGTCATCTCATGCCCCTGGAGATGTCTCTGCTTACTTGGTGATTGACTAAAACAAACCAAGAGCGAGCGTCATCGAATGAGACTGGGATGCCAAAGCTGGGTTTATATGCCTGAATTATATGGAGGAGGAAATTCAAAGGCACGGGGATGTGAGAAGTTTGACTGGATTTATCATGTGCAGCTGTCACACCCACCCACCGACTGTGTTCATGAGAAGGCCTAGGAGACACTGCCTTGACTAAGGCCTTGAGATGGGAGCACCTGTGTCCCTGAAAGCTCTGTGGTTGATCTCTTTGAATGATAGGTTGAATCCTGGGGAATGTCACTATTGATACAGCCTCCTTGATTTCAGTCAAAATGATGGAATCCTAAAGTAGCAGAAGACAAATGGTAAGACTTAATAAGGACCAGGTGGACACATCTATCTTAAAGGGAAGGAGGGAATGTCCCAGTTATTAGACTGTCTTGGTCCACAGAGGGCTTTGATAATGTTTAATTGATCATAGAGTCCTAGGAATGAAATAGATGGGTACCCTACTAGAAAACTATTTGATTTCTGTAACTGGAAAAAGTCTAGATCCAGTAGCCAAAAATCTGACAGTCTCCACCACGAAGAATCATGGCTTTCACTCAGTTTTGAAACCTACATCAATTTACACAGCAACAGTGCTTCAGTTGTAAGGGAGGCTCGGTGTTACTGAAGAGTTGTTCTGTGCCATTGTCTCAAGAGCATACAGTAAATCTTCCTCTAAGCATTCCCCAAAAGGACCTGCAGCCATCTGCTAGAGTGACTATGTTGGGAGGAAAAAGAAATTTTCAGAGATTACATGAGCTCTGAACTGATGCTAATTCCTGGGGTTCCAAAATGTTCCTGTGGCCTCAAGTGGGGGTTGTAGTGTCAAGTGATAGCCATTCAGCTCAAGTCAGACTCGTGGGAGACCCAGCTTGTTCACATCTCCACCCTGAGCTCTGTTCTCGGTTTCTAAATTTATCATTTAAGTTGACACACTTGAAAACTCACAGAACCCGCATGTTGGCTCTCTGAGTAATAGGGTGAGGATCATTATGAAAGGGAAGACTACAAAGAAGTCCTTGCAACTTTCCCTTTTATTACTGTGGTGAACCTGAAGCAGTATCACATCACTGAGGAAACTGCAAAGATGAATGCTTTCGAAAAAGTAGGAATATTGTTACTTATTTTATCTCCCATTTAGCTCTCCAGTTTCTCTTAGACAGAAGTCATATGGATCTGGAAAAAAATGAGTGTGAACTATTATAAAACTAATCAGGTGGTGATTCCCATTGAAGTTGCTATTTCAGATGTAGTATCTTTACTGGAACAAACCAACATTGCCCTGGCACTCAATAAGCAGCTACTGAATTGCCTAATGCCTCCCTACCCCCCATACCAAAGTACAAGGACAATCAGAAGCAGCTTGCTTTTACCTAGTAGGGAAAACAGTCTACCTTCTCAGTCAAGCTTCAATACATCAATTCTCCTGTTCTCTGCCATGATCACGTAACCAACCATAGAGATCTTTATTTGTCTTGACGTTCCATGAAACATTACACTGGGCTACTCCATTTTGCTCACTGGATCTCATGAGCAGAAAGTAGCAGGTACTTTAGATGCCTTAGAAAGACTTATATGAATAAAGAGTGGGAGATAAAGTGTTGAGGAGTCAATAGATTATCAAGGAGTCAAGAAGATTATCTCCTCTAAAGTGAAAAACAGGTTACTCTACCTTACCACTTACAATGAAAATAGATACGATACTTAGTAGGCCTTTTTTGGATTTTGGAGGTGATATATATCATATTTCAGAGTCAGACATGACTGAGCGACTAAGCACAACACACAGCACAGCACATATCACCTTTAAGTATGAGATTAGACCCCTCTAAGAGTTGCCTGTAAATCAGCTTCAAGTGAAAGCCAGAGCACAAGAAGGCTCTACAGCAAGTCTAGGCTGCAATACAAGCCACTCAACCACTTTGGCCTTGTAATCTAGTATATCCAATAATATCTGAAGTGCAAATAGGGATGCTCTGTGGAGCCTCTGGAAAGTACCAACAGGAGAATCACAGCCCAGACCCCTAGGATTATGGAGCAAATCTATGACCTTTTCCACAGATAACTATTCTCCTTTTAGAAATAGCTTCTGACTTGCCACTGAGCCTTAGTAGAGACTGAACATTTAATTGCAGGACATGAGAAGCTGAGGTTCTCATCATGAACTGGGTGTTGCCTAACCCATCTAACATAAAATTGTGCTGCTGCTGCTGCTAAGTTGCTTCAGTCATGTCCGACTCTGTGAGACCCCATAGACGGCAGCCCATCAGGCTCCCCCATCCCTGGGATTCTCAAGGCAAGAACAGTGGAGTGGGTTGCCATTTCCTTCTCCAATGCATGAAAGTGAAAAGTGAAAGTGAAGTCGCTCAGTCGTGTCCGACTCTTAGCAACCCCATGCATGGACTGCAGCCTAATTGTGCATATGCAATATAAATCTATCATAAAATGAAAATGGCATATATAAGGCCAAACTCACACATGTCCAGAAGGTACAAGTAAGGTGCATGAGCAGATGGCTCAGACTCCTTTGACATAAACTTTTATTGCATCACCTCCCCTCTCTTAATCAATGCCTTTGGCTTCTTGAGTGTTTTTTTTTTTAATAATCAGTTGACTAAGGAAGAAAAACCCAAATCTGTTTTACAAAGAGTATGAACAAAATTCTGGTACTACCTGAATGTAGACAGTCACAGGACTACAGTCTACTTATGAGTGATGCTGAACAGCAATAATAAAGAAAAATCTTCCCAATGGGCAAAATTTCCAGTAGTACATCTGGTTGTCTACTATGTCTAGAGTGAGAGAAGGTAGACCATATGGTTTGGCCATATGGTCATGAACTTGGAAGGAACATAATTGGAAGATTGGTGACAAAGAAGTCTGAGGAAGGAACATATGAATAGACCCCCTCAGAATGGGCACGCACTATAAGGACATTCGTGCCCATAAGAAACTCTCCACAAAGAGGATCCACTGCAGAGGAGGTTCTTAATGATCAGGTAGACCAAATGATGCATTCAGTGAATGTTAGTCATTCCCTTTCCCAAAGCATCCCGTGCATGCTTAACGAGTCCATTAACAAAATTGCCATGGCAACAGAAATGGAGGCTATACATGGGATCAACAACTTGAATTTCCCCATAAGGTCAACTTGGCTAAAGCTCCTGCTGAGTGCCTGATCTATCAAGAGAAGAGATCACCACTGAGTTCCCAACGAGCATCATTCCCAGGGAAACCAACCAAACAGCTGGTAGCAGGTTGATTACATTGAGTCTCTTTGATCTCGGAGGGAGCAGAGATCCAGCCTCCCTGGAAAAGGCACATTTTCTGAAGACACGTGTGCCTTCTCTAGCCATATTGCATCTGCTAGAACCATCATCTGTGGACTCACTGAGGGCTTTAGCTACCATTTTGGCATTCCCTGTAATATTAATTCTGATCAAGGAACTCATTTTACAGCAAAGAAAGTGCAGAAATGGAATCATACCCATGGAATTAATTGTTCTTGCCACACATCCTATCTCCTGCAAGTGGCTGGACTAATCAGAAGGTGGAATAACTTGCTGAGGGCTCAGTTACTGCACCTGTTGTGAGTCAACATCCTGAAAGGACTGGGTTCTGTCTTACAGGATACTGTATGTGCTTTGAATCAGAGACCACTGATCCTGGTTATGAAGAACCGTAATAATAAAGGGATAGACACAGAAGTGTCTCCTCTCACTATTATACCCAACAACCCCCTTCCCATCTGAGGAGACTTGAACTCTGCTGGGTTGGAGGTCTTAGTCTCCAGGTGGGAACACTTCAACCAGAGGACACAAGAATTCCACTGAATTGGAAGATGAGACTGTCAACTCGGCAGTTTTGAGCTCCTTATGACACTGAAGCAATCAACACAAAGGAGGTTGTTTACAGGATGGAATGATTGATCTCGATTACCAAGAGGAAAGTAGACTGCAGCTAAAAAATGGGGATAAGAAGAACTATGTCTGCAATGCAGTGGATTTTCCAGATCATCACTTACTGTGTCCACGCCCAATAGTCAATGTTAAGAAAAAACTATAGAAAATGAACAGACAAAACGTAGTTTTTGGGGACCCAGACCCTTTGAGAGGGATGGTTTGGGTCACTCCATTAAATAAAAGAACTTTAATTAGCTCAGGCTCTGTCTGAGAGTAAGGAAAACACAGAATGTATAGCAAAGAAGGAAGCCACAGACATCAACCATGAGCCCCCGACCAAATACAGAGTGAAAGATTGTAATATGTGCAACTCTGCATATATTCTCTTTGCTTATTACACGCCTGTGCTTATTTTTATGTGCTACTTTCTTCTTATTTTTATTCCTATGTACAAAATTTTAACTTCAATTTTATATTTGGTCTTTAGGTAACAGACTTTTCAGTGGGATTGCGAAGAACAATTAATATAACTAGCAATGGACATGGAACTCTGCTCAATAATCTATAATAATGAAAATGGGAAAAGAATTAACACATGTATATGTATAACTAAATTGTCTTGCTGTACACCCGAAACTAACACAACACTGTAATCAACTATACTCCAATATAAAAATTTAGAAAAGCAAACTAGCAGTGGATACCATGACCACAAGGCTGGTGCTTCACCTTAGGGAGAAGGTGCAAACTTCTTCACTTGTAACAGGGATAACTATGTCTGATTAGATGAAAAGCTTAATCCTATTGGGAATTTTTGGGAGACGTGCAGCCCTCATGCCTCAGGGTATTTCTGCACAAATTCCCATCAGTCAGTGGTTGAAAGCTGCTGGGAAGGGGGTTGTTAATGTCCCCATTCTCCCAGACAATCAGCCTGACAGCAACAGGAAATCCTTGGGCAAAGCAATGCAGGTGCCATCAGAAGTCAGTGAGGTAGCGAGAGCAGAAGGATACAGGTGAGGCCCTGAAACTGTCCACTGCACCCAAGTTTCCCTCTCTACAAAAGGTGAGGAGAATTTCTGCCTCACAGAGTTGCCTCTGTGCTGCTGAACTGCAAAGTCCAGGGGTTACTGTTGGTGACTTGGAGGCCCTAAGTGGCTGTGAAGATTAAAGGAGAACAAGCAAATAGCTGACACAGAGGAGGCCCTCAGTATGAGTCCACTCCTTCCCCCTTTTCATTGAATAATTGTTTCACCATATCTGCTGGCTCAGAAGGTAAAGAATCTGCCTGCAATGTTCCCCTGGGTGGGGAACATCCCCTGAAGAAGGGAATGGCAACCCACTCCAGTATTCTTGCCTGGAGAATTCCATGGACAGAGGAGCCTCAGGCTACAGTCCACGGGGTCACAAAGAACCAGACATGATTTTCACTTTTACTCTATGGAGGACTTACTTGGTGCCACGCACTATATCAATGCTACCCTCACCCATGATACAGTATTAACCAATACAGTATTAACTCTTCTGTCATATGCAGAAGAGAAACAAAGGCTCAGAGAGCTTAAGTCATTTTGGCCCCTCCCTGAGCACATAAGCACCGTGTCTGTCTGACTCCAGGCCCCTGCTCTTAAGCTCTACCTTGCCCCACGCTGCCAAGGGCTGATTCTGACACGCTGCTCAATTGCACTTATTTCAGAGCATGGATGCCAGATGTCTCAGTCAGCACCCTCCCTTGTCAGACATGACCCAGATTAGCTTCGGGAGAAGCGGCTGCCAGGAACTGGTATGTCTGCTGCTGCTCTGCCTTCTTAATTGGTGTCCCACCAAGATAGCTCAGGTGGGTGGGAGAAAGTCTTCCTCCCTTCTGCCTCAGGCTTTGCCTCTTTGGCCCACACATGTCCCAGAGGCAGGGGCATCTCGAAGCACCTCCTTGGGGGAATGAATTTTGAATCTAGGCCTCAAGGCTTGCAGAGACGAGCGACATGGCAAGGCTCTTTGTTCTGTCAAATTAGTTCATCCAAGCACAGAAGGAATTGACATCCTGCCCACTTTCTCTCTGTCTGCCTTGGAAGACCCAAGCCATGGCTGCTCATCTTCTCCTCTTTGGGTTCTTGGTCTAGCAGGAGCAGACATGCTTAGGGTACCAGCAAAGCAGGGCACCCAAAAGACAGTAAATAGGTGCAAAGCATGGGCACTAAGCAGGACAAGTGATTCCTATATTTGGTGTGTTTCTGACATCACAGTTTGGCCCACTCATCTCCACTGGTACATGCTTTCAGTTCAGTTCAGTTCAGTCACTCAGTTCTGTCCGACTCTTTGCGACCCCATGAATCACAGCACACCAGGCCTCCCTGTCCATCACCAACTCCTGGAGTTCACCCAGACTCATGTGCATCAAGTCCGTGATGCCATCCAGCCATCTCATCCTCTGTCATCCCCTTTTCCTCCTGCCCCCAATCCCTCCCAGTATCAGGGTCTCTTCCAGTGCGTCAACTTTTCGCATGAGGTGGCCAAAGTACTGGAGTTTCAGCCTCAGCATCAGTCCTTCCAATGAACACCCAGGACTGGTTTCCTTTAGGATGGACTGGTTGGATCTCCTTTCAGTCCAAGGGACTCGAAAGAGTCTTCTTTAGCACCACAGTTCAAAAGCATCAATTCTTCAGTGCTCAGCTTTCTTCACAGTCCAACTCTCATATCCATACATGACTACTAGAAAAACCATGGCCTTGACTAGACGGACCTTTGTTGGCAAAGTAATGTCTCTGCTTTTCAATATGCTATCTAGGTTGGTCATAACTTTCCTTCCAAGGAGTAAGCGTCTTTTAATTTCATGGCTGCAATCACCATCTGCAGTGATTTTGGAGTCCCAAAAAATAAAGTCTCCCACTGTTTCCACTGTTTCCCCATCTATTTGCCATGAAGTGATGGAACCAGATGCCACGATCTTAGTTTTCTGAAGGTTGAGCTTTAAGCCAACTTTTTCACTCTCCTCTTTCACTTTCATCAAGAGGCTCTTCAGTTCTTCTTCACTTTCTGCGATAAGGGTGGTGTCATCTGCATATCTGAGGTTATTGATATTTCTCCCGGCAATCTTGATTCCAGCTTGTGCTTCTTCCAGCCCAGCGTTTCTCATGATGTACTCTGCATATAAGTTAAATAAGCAGGGTGACAATATACAGCCTTGACGTACTCCTTTTCCTATTTGGAACCAGTCTGTTGTTCCATGTCCAGTTCTAACTTGCTTCCTGATCTGCATACAGGTTTCTCAAGAGGCAGGTCAGGTGGTCTGGTATTCCCATCTCTTTCAGAATTTTCCAGTTTATTGTGATCCACACAGTCAAAGGCTTTGGCATAGTCAATAAAGCAGAAATAAATGTTTTTCTGGAACTCTCTTGCTTTTTTGATGATCCAGCAGATGTTGGCAATTTGATCTCTGGTTCCTCTGCCTTTTCTAAAACCAGCTTGAACATCTGGAAGTTCATGGTTCATGTATTGCTGAAGCCTGGCTTAGAGAATTTTGAGCATTACTTTACTAGCATGTGAGATGAGTGCAATTGTGCAGTAGTTTGAGCATTCTTTGGCATTTCCTTTCTTTGGAATTGGAATGAAAACTGATCTTTTCCAGTCCTGTGGCCACTGCTGCATTTTCCAAATTTGCTGGCATATTGAGTGCAGCACTTTCACAGCATCATCATTTAGGATTTGAAATAGCTCAACTGGAATTCCATTACCTCCATTAGCTTTGTTTGTAGTGATGCTTTCTAAGGCTCACTTGACTTCAAATTCCAGGATATCTGGCTCTAGGTGAGTGATCACACCATCGTGATTATCTGGGTCACGAAGCTCTTTTTTGTACAGTTCTTCTGTGTATTCTTGCCACCTCTTCTTAATATCTTCTGCTTCTGTTAGGTCCATACCATTTCTGTCCTTTATTGAGCCCATCTTTGCAGGAAATGTTCCCTTAGTATCTCTAACTTTCTTGAAGAAATCTCTAGTCTTTCCCATTCTGTTGTTTTCCTCTATTTCTTTGCATTGATTGCTGAGGAAGGCTTTCTTATCTCTCCTTGCTATTCTTTGGAACTCTGCATTCAGATGCTTATATCTTTCCTTTTCTCCTTTGCTTTTCACTTCTCTTCTTTTCACAGCTATTTGTAAGGCCTCCTCAGACAGCCATTTTGCTTTTTTGCATTTCTTTTCCATGGGGATGGTCTTGATCCCTGTCTCCTGTACAATGTCACGAACCTCCATCCATAGTTCATCAGGTACTCTATCTATCAGATCTAGGCCCTTAAATCTATTTCTCACTTCCACTGTATAATCATAAGGGATTTGATTTAGGTTATACCTGAATGGTCTAGTGGTTTTCCCTACTTTCTTCAATTTAAGTCTGAATTTGACAATAAGGAGTTCATGAGCCACTGTCAGCTCCCAGACTTGTTTTTGCTGACTGTATAGAGCTTCTCCATCATTGGCTGCAAAGAATATAATCAATCTGATTTCGGTGTTGACCATCTGGTGATGTCCATGTGTAGAGTCTTCTCTTGTGTTGTTGGAAGAGGGTGTTTGCTATGACCAGTGCATTCTCTTGGCAAAACTCTATTAGCCTTTGCCCTGCTTCATTCTGTCCTCCAAGGCCAAATTTGCCTGTTACCCCAGGTGTTTCTTGACTTCCTACTTTTGCATTCCAGTCCCCTATAATGAAAAGGACATCTTTTTGGGGTGTTAGTTCTAGAAGGTCTTGTAGGTCTTCATAGAACCATTCAACTTCAGCTTCTTCAGCATTACTGGTCAGGACATAAGCTTGGATTACCGTGATATTGAATGTTTGCCTTGGAAATGGACAGAGATCATTCTGTCATTTTTGAGACTGCATCCAAGTACTGCATTTCGGACTCTTTTGTTATGGCTACTCCATTTCTTCTAAGGGATTCCTGCCCACAGTAGTAGATATAATGGTCATCTGAGTTAAATTCATCCATTCCAGTCCATTTAAATTCGCTGATTCCTAGAAAGTTAACGTTCACTCTTGTCATCTCCTGTTTGACCACTTCCAATTTGCCTTGATTTATGGACCTAACATTCCAGGTTCCTATGCAATAGTGCTCTTTATAGCATTGGACCTTGCTTCTATCACCAGTCACTTCCACAACTGGGTATTGTTCTTGCTTTGGCTCCATCCCTTTATTCTTTCTGGAGTTATTTCTCCACTGATCTCCTGTAGCATATTGGGCACCTACCAACCTGGGGAGTTCCTCTTTCGGTATCCTATCATTTTGCCTTTTCATACTGTTCATAGGGTTCTCAAGGCAAGAATACTGAAATGGTTTGCCATTCCCTTCTCCAGTGGACCACATTCTGTCAGACCTCTCCACCATGACCCATCCATCTTGGGTGGTCCCACACAGCATGGATTAGTTTCATTGAATTAGACAAGGCTGTGGTCCGTGTGATCAGATTGGCTAGTTTTCTGTCATTATGGTTTCAGTGTGTGTGCCCTCTGATGCCCTCTCACAACACCTACCGTCTTACTTGGGTTTCTCTTACCTTGGGTGTGGGGTTATCTCTTCACGGCTGCTCCAGCAAAGTGCAGCTGCTGCTCCTTACCTTGGACGAGGTCGCCCCTCCTGACCTAGAACGTGGAGTATCTCCTCTCGGCCTTCCTGCGCCCCTGCAGCCGCCGCTCCTTGGATGGAGTACATGCTTTGCTGCTGCTGCTGCTAAGTCGCTTTAGTCATGTCCGACTCTGTGCGACCCCATAGATGGTAGCCCACCAGGCCCCACAGTCCCTGGGATTCTCCAGGCAAGAACACTGGAGTGGGTTGCCATTTCCTCCTCCAATGCATGAAAGTGCAAAGTGAAGGTGAAGTTGCTCAGTCGTGTCCGACTCTTCGTGATCCCATGGACTGCAGCCTACCAGGCTCCTCCGTCCATGGGATTTTCCAGGCAAGAGTACTGGAGTGGGGTGCAGACTAAAAACCTGGCAAGTTCAAGTCAAGGGTGCCTGATACACGTGTCTTTCAAAAATGGATGCACTGTTGCAAAGCCGGAAGTGCAGTAGAGAATGTATTTCCGTTCTCCGCTTTAGCAAGCATATGCTGTAAGCATTTGTTTTTTCCTGTAGTGGTGATAACAGAGGTCCAGCGATGGATGTTTCGTTCTGTATTACTGAGAGGAAGGTCATGCACATATGTTCTCTTGCCATCAACCAAGGCAGAGGCAGTGTGGCCCTGGAAACAACAGCAGTAACACAATTTCCTGATCTGTGCCTCTCAGCTGAGGCAACATGGTCATGGAGCCAGCAATAGGGACAGAGACTTCTTGAAATCCATCCTCCTCATCATAGAAAATTTAGAAGCTCCCTTGGCGCACCAATCTTGTTGATATATTCTGGGAGACATTCCTGAAAGTTCTTCCTAGAATTTGTTCATCCAACACGTCCAACAATCCTGCAAGCACCTAATCCTCTGTATTAAGTCTCTTTCAGCTTAACTGAGTCTGAATTATCTGCTGCAGAATCTGACTAATACTGGGTGCTTGTGATATACCCCACCTGTGCTAAGTCTTTGTATTTAATCTTCACAGTGGCCTGAGTTCACTATAGTCCAGGACTTGGTGGCAAGCACAAGAACCAACTTTGACTAATTTAAGCAGAAAATGAACTTACTAAAAAGATATTGATTAACTCAGTGAAGTCACTGGGAAGGGGAAGCCTGGAGAATGAGGCTTGGAAACTCTACAACCAAAAATTGTGCCATAGAACTAGTCAAATGAGAACACGCTTCCATGTGGTTCCCCGTCCTGCACACTACTGCACCTGACAGAACTGCTCACAGGACACACTGCAGTCTTGGAATGCTCCACTTTCCCCAGAAACACGGCACTGTAGTCATGGCTGCCTCTGCCCCTCAGCAAGTTCGCCACCCCTCCCTCATCTCTGTGTTCCTAGCCCCTGATTCGAAGCGTAGCACACATCTTATTTCTGAGCCAGTGCAGATGCTCAAACTCAGCTCCAAAGTGCCTGAGACCCAGACACCAGTCTTTCTGGCTTCCTAGGCCATTCACAAGGTAAGCCCTGCTCTCCTTTGCTCTCTTCCACTCTACACTGCCTCATGTATCTTCATTCAGTGAGGACTGTTGTTCCCATCTGGGTTAAGCACTGCCCTTGCCTGTTGGTTCTGTAGAAATGAAAATATGCTAGATTTCCTGTTGGCAACTCAGCACCGCTTCCCCACTTCCATGCTCTCCCCCCGTGGCAGGGACTAGATGCGTAGAAGGGACATTCCCAGGACTCCCTGGCCAGCAGGTTTGTAGGTTGGATGTGCCAACAAAAGGCACTCACAGCAGTGCTGGGAGGCAGAAGAGAAGCAGAAGGCATGTGCTCCTCTGTACTAGTGGACAGAAACGTGGGCTCCAGTGATGGCCTCGCAGGGGCCTGCAGCAGCCTCTAGACTTTCTCTCACAAGCGTGGGAGCTACGGGCAGTTGTGGACCGACAGGCAAACAGGCAAGAAGGCTTACTCTGAAGGGAGTCCCGAGAAACACATACACTGCCTCATTTAATCCTCACGACAACCTGACGAGGAAAAGGTTATTCAAAACCCCATTTTACAGGTAAGTAAGTAGGGGTTCAGAGAGGTTAAGTAGTTGCCCTAGGGCACATGCCTGTGTGACAGTAGAGCTCATGGTCACTTTCTCTTATCCCTGACATTCTGCCCAGCTCACCCCCATTCCTCATTTGCAAAGCAGACGGAGGAAGGTGCAGGAAAGGCCAGGGACCAGCAGGAAGGGCGAGAGGTCTAGAGCCAGGCTGTGCTCAAAGCACAGAGTATCTTTGGAATGTTGGAAAGTTCTCCTGGAAAGTCCTTCTGAGCCTGAGGCACATTCTTCTAAAGAATTTTCTTGATTGGAAAAATCCTGTGCTTTGAGGATGGAATTAAATGTGTGGGAACAGCCAAAGGTCACTGGGGACCACAGCTGCAGAGTAAGGACGCAGATCAAGCTAAGGGACACCAACGAAGATTGAGAGACAGCCGTGTCTCATACAGACGTAAGCCCAAAAGGGCAGGCAGTGCTGTCAGGGCAATTGCAGCTTCAATGGAGGAACCCAGAGAATAAGTGGTTCAAAATCTCCCATTAGCTGTGCAGCCTTGGGGAAGTCACTTCGCCTCTATGAGGGGTCTTCTCATCAATCTTCTGTCAGAGGCAAACAATTACAGTGATTGGATTGCTGGCTTTCAAATCTGGTTATTGAGTCCTTGGCTCTACCACCTTCTGCATGGTTTGGGGCAAGTTCTTCCATTTCTCTGTTCCTGTTTATCTGTAAAAGGAGGATAAGAGTACTTATAAAAAAGAGTTATTAGAACAACAAAATTAAATGAATTGCAAAAGGATTTTGAATTGCAGTAGGCATATAGCATGCACTCAGTAAATGTCAGCTATTGTCTTTCTTACCTTGGTGAGAAGTATGAGGATTAAAGGAGGCAGCATGTGTAAAAGGTTTCACATATAATTTGGCTTATTAGATCAGCTCAGAAAACAATGGTGTTCTGGTTATCTAATACTGCATAATAAACCATTTCAAAATGTAGCGGCTTAAAATAACAATAGTCAATTACTTTGCCCACAAATCTGTGATTTGGGCAGGGATTAGCAGAGTTGGCTCATCTCTGCTCCATGAAGCATGAGCTGGAGTGGTTAGAATAGAACTGAAGGATTCACTTCCAAGATGCCTCACTCCCGTGGGTAGCAGGTTGGTGCTGGCTGATGGTTAGGAGTTCAGCTGGGGCTATAGACCAGTGGCCCACATTATCTCTACCTGGGTCTCTCTACACGACTGCTTGGGCTTCCTCACAGCATGGCAGCTGCGTTCTAAGGGCAAGTGCAAACGAATGTGGAGCTTCCAGTCTCTTTCGGTCTCGGCCCACAAACAGACACAATTTCACTTCTACTGCATTCTGTTAGTCAAGTAGTCATTGAACCTGCCAGACTCCAGGGGAAGCACATAGATCCCTCCTCTTGAATGGAAAGAATGTCAAAGAATTTTCAGCCATCTTTAATTTATTACAGATAGTTTGTGTTTTCACTCCAGTACTGGCCCCAGGCACACGTACCCAGACGTAAATGGGTGAACTCTGCTTTCCTAAACCATGCTCCAACAGAGATGTAGATGACCAAAAGGGGAAAGAGAGAGACACACACACACACCCAAAAAACTGGATAAGTCCTACTTGCTCTTTAGGATTCCCCAGAAGAGAGTCTGGGAGTCTCTCATATTCCAAGAACCCTGGGTGAAGAGTCTGCTCTGCATCCCCAGTATTCCTGTCTCCCCCTCCTCAGAGCTGGTCAGGGAGCCCATCATTGTATTAGGGGCTGTACGTCAGGGTAGAGAAGCTCATAGTTTATGGAACCTCTAGCTAGCTTCCTGCACTCCCTCAGCCTTAGATGTCTCACCTGGAAAATAGCATGATAAACTCTACATCATAAAGTCTCCCTGAGGATTAATTGAGGTCACAAATAGTTGCTGCTGCTGCTGCTAAGGCACTTCAGTCATGTCCGACTCTGTGCAACCCCAGAGACAGCAGCCCACCAGGCTTTGCCGTCCTTGGGATTCTCCAGGCAAGAACACTGGAGTGGGTTGCTATTTCCTTCTCCAATGCATGAAAAGTGAAAAGTGAAAGTGAAGTTGCTCAATCGTGTCTGACTCTATGCGACCCCATAGACAGCAGCCTACCAGGCTCCTCTATCCATGGGATTTTCCAGGCAATAGTTAGAGCAGGGTAAATTAACAAGCCACCAATCAGGCTCATCAGGGCTTCCCTGGTAGCTCAGGTGGTAAAGAATCTGCCTGCAGTGCAGAAGACCTGGGTTTGATCCCTGGGTTTGGAAGATCTCCTAGAGGAGGAAATGGCAACCCACTCCAGTATTTTTGCCTGGAGAATCCCCATGGTCAGAAGAGCCTGGCAGGCAATGGTCCCTGGGGTCACTAAAAGTAGGACAGGACTGAGCGACTAAGCACAATCAGGCTCATTATTTAAAATGTGGCATATTGTTCATTTCAGAAACAGATCTCTTACTCTCCAGGCCCTCAACCTACTAGGTGGTGTGAGTGGACAGGAGTCAGGAGACTTTTGATAGAAGTCTAAGATAGAAACTGAATATGTATGATCTCATCAAACATGGTTTGATCTCAACTATGTAAATAGATAGAGGCTAGAAGGAAATAAGGCCAAGTGTTCACTGTGGTTGATCCTGGAGGGTAGGATTATAGCTGATTTTTTTCCTGCTGTTTCTTTATAATCTTGTTGAATGTATGTCCTCATGTCTTAGAGCACCTTCCTTGGTGGCTCTTCTTGGTAAAGAATCTGTCTGCAATGCAGGAGACCCGGGTTTGATCCCTGGGTTGGGAGGGTCCCCTGGAGAAGGGAATGACAACCCACTCCAGTGTTCTTGCCTGGAGAATTCCACGGAGAGAGGAGCCTGGAGGGCTATGGTCCATGGGGTCGCAGAGTCAGGCATTAATGAGCGAATAACACACACACAACAAAAACATACACACACACCTAATATTTTATCAGTTTGTGTGTGACTTTTATGAATAAATATAGGATAGCACCTGTCCTACCTGTGCCGCCCCCTCCCCCACACACACTGCCACACAAGTGTGTCTTTCCATGGAGCAGGCTTTCCACAAGGTGACGCTGTCCGAGTTTTGGGTAGACAATTCTTCCCTGAGCTGAGGTGAACCCAGCACTGCCCCTCACCCATGTTGCCTCCAGAAGCACTCTCCATTGTCGTCCAAGAATACCCCCGCATTATGCAGAAAAATGTCCTTATTTTTCAGAGATGTATTTGGGGTGAAATGTCAAACTGTTTGTAATTTACTGTACACTACTTCAGAGAAAATAGATAAAACAATTATGGCCCCCCAAATCCCCATAACAATTGAGAGATCTAAGTGATGGATGTATGTGCATTTGTTCAATTATTCTTTTTACATTTCTGTTTGAAAATTTTCAGGACAAAAAGTTGTGGGGGGCGGGAATGCCCCACCTATTTCCAAATGTCCCTTATTGGTGTGTTAACATCTCTGGTTGAAAACCTATATTTTTATTTTGTATCAGCTTCATTTTCATAAATGTTGTGGTCTGGTTTTTAATTTTAAACTGCCACGGGGCTGCTATTTTTTCTTCAAATTGTTTCCTCTTTGGCTTCCTTCTCCTGAAGACAACATCTGGATGTAGGGTAATGTCCTCATGGCAATGGGGAGAGGTGGCCCTCCTCTTGCTTTTGAGTCCTTGCTGGTTTCATGAGGTACCCCTTGCCCTGCCTGCTTGTCATGAGTTGTTACAGCCCGCAGCCACTAAAACTTATGATCTGTTCTCACTGACCTTGACTCAATGCCACCGCCTCTCTCCTGGGCACCTGAGCACCTCTGAGTCTCAGCTGCATCCTCCATCCAGCTCTGCCTTGGCTGGCTACCATACAGTAGCTCTTCACACTCACTGCTGTTTATGCCTCTCAGCAATCTCCTTCATTCCTCACTGTGAGCATATAAGGTCTTCCAGACCTCTTTCATGCTGTGTGCAACCTGAGATGATCCCTAACACAGGTGACAAAAGTGGGATGGGATAAGATGCAGTAACGGGGATTCCAGCCGTCCATCCTTACCTTACATGTATATGGCATTTTACAGACTTCAGGTACACTCTCCTTTCAACACCAAACTCTTTCTGATGCCTACTCTATGCCAGACACTGTTCTGAGGGTCTAGGACTCCCCCACCCTACTACACATACACACCAAGTATCTGTTGATATATGAAAGGGCAAACAAGTCACAATGCAGCTGTACCAGTGAATATCAGATCAGATCAGATCAGATCAGATCAGTCTCTCAGTCATGTCCGACTCTTCTCAACCCCATGAATCGCAGCACGCCAGGCTTCCCTGTCCATCACCAACTCCTGGAGTTCACTCAGACTCACGTCCATCGAGTCAGTGATGCCATCCAGCCATCTCATCCTCTGTCATCCCCTTCTCCTGCCCCCAATCCCTCCCAGCATCAGAGTCTTTTCCAATGAATCAACTCTTCGCATGAGATGGCCAAAGTACGGGAGTTTCAGCTTTAGCATCATTCCTTCCAAAGAAATCCCAGGGCTGATCTCCTTCAGAGCAGATGTTAAAAAGAATGAAATTAATTGGCAATTGGCAACCCACTCCAGTACTCTTGCCTGGAAAATCCCGTGGGCGGAGGAGCCTGGTATGCTGCACTCCATGGGGTCGCTAAGAGTTGGACACGACTGAGCGACTTCACTTTCACTTTTCACTTTCATGCATTGGAGAAGGAAATGGCAACCCACTCCAGTGTTCTTGCCTGGAGAATCCCAGGGACGGGGGAGCCTGGTGGGCTGCCGTCTATGGGGTTGCACAGAGTCGGACACGACTGAAGCGACTTAGCAGCAGCAGCAGCAAGGAAAGATATCCAAGATATGTTGTTCAATGAAAAGGAACGTTTCAATGTAATGAGTTGGGAAGACTATGATCCCTTTTCCATGAAAAAAAGTAATTATATTAATGAGAACTGAAAGCAACACACTTTTCTGTTCCACTGTTAAATAATACTAAGACCAAGTAATAGTTAAGGGGTTTGCTCCAAGAAGTATCCATTCTTTGAAGATAAGACAGAGAAAAATTAAACACTTTACTTATCAAAACAGAAAACTTGCTCATCTAGACTCACTTTAAGTGAGTCTAGGGGGCAAGTCTCCCTTGCCCTACTGTGTTCACCAATCTGAAGCTCTTATGTCACAAATTCTGCCCAAGCCCAACCAGTTACTTGCCTTGTATGACCCACCTTAAAACCATCCAGTGCAGCCTTCAAAACCCTGTAAGTATCATTCCTTAACATTTTCACTTGGAGATACTACTGAGACTTTTTTCATGATGTTATTCTCCCTTTCTGTGGTAAGTTTAATATACTTAGTTTTGTTCTATCATCAAGTTTTTTCTGGTGGTCTTTGAGGGAATTGGTGATCAATAATTATAATTAAATATGTGCTGAGAACTAAGCTGATTGTTTTGTAGACCAATCCAACTCTGTAAGACTTTTAATATTATTCCCATTTTACAGATGAAGAAACCGAGGATTTGAATTCGAGCAAGTTGCCAAATATTACCCAGGGAATAAGTGACAGAGGTCACACTGAAACCAAGAAGTCTAGTGCCACAGCATGAGATCACAACTTTCTAATATTGCCTCTATTCTAGTTATTATTACTATGTAACAAAGCACTCAAAATCTCAGTGGCTTAGAAAACACACACAACATTTACTGTGCTCACAAACCTTCCATCTGAGCTGGGCTTGATGGGGATACATGCCTTGGCCCCATGCAGCATCAGCTGAAGTGGCTCAAAGCCTGGAAGCTGGGGTCATCTAGAGGCCCATTCTTTCGCTCATCCAGCAATTAACGCTGAATGTCAGCTGGGGCCTCAGCTGGCAACCGGCCAGGATACTTGCACGTGGCATTTCATGTGCCCTGGGCTTCCTCACAACGTGGTGGTGTGTTCACGTGGTAAGCATCCCGAGAGAAAGAGGTTTCCGGGCAAATCCATTTCGCCTTTTATGACCTGGCCTTTGAAGCCATGCAGCATCATTTCTGCCTCATCCCATCTGTCAAGTCCATCACAAGGCCTCCCCAGGCTCAAAGAGAGAGCATACACATTGACTTCGTGATGGGGAGTGCCAGTATCAGAAAGACCACACAAGATCAGAAATATTGCTGTGGTAATTTTTGGACATACAATCTTCCACAGACCCACATATTCAGTGTGCATGCTAAGCCACTTCAGTCATGTGCAACTCTTTGCAACCCCATGGACTGTAGCCCACCAGTCTTCTCTGTCCATGGGATTCTCTGGGCAAGAATACTTGAATGGGTTGCCATTCTCTTTGCCAGGGGATTTTCCCCACCCAGGGACTGAACCCACGTCTCTTACATCTCCTGCATTGGCAGGCAGGTTCTTTACACTAGGGCCGCCTGGGAAGTGTGCATGTACATTAAGTCTGAAATGGTATATAACAAATAGGTAGCTGTTGTTAGTTCTCAGCATTATAAAGAAAGAAAGAGCACTAAGTCATGTCTTTGCGACCCTATGGACTGTAGTCTGCCAGGCCCCTCTGTCCATGGGATTCTCCAGGCAAGAACACTGGAGTGGGTTGCCATTTCCTTCTCTAGAGGAACTTCCTGACCCAGGAAGTGAACCCAGGTCTCTAGCATTGCAGGCAGATACTTTACCGACTGAGCTACGCGGGAAGTAAGGGCCTTTTATTTTCTATGATACGTTCAGATTTTTGTTAACAGGTGTATGAAAAACTATGGCAACATTATTTTTCTGTCCTTTCTCAAGAAGCTTATGCTGAAGATGAGTATACTAATCAGTACCTGTTTCTTCTCCTATATCCATTCTCTGCCTCTTGCTGCTTTATTTTGTGCCCCAGGAGGCTGATCTCTACAACCATATCACTTGGACTCTTTTGCCTTCTCTCTCCGGTTGGGTTGACCGAATGAGAGCTGAAGGAAATTGGAGGATGACAGAGGGGATGGGGTATTTATTCTCCCCTCTCTAACTGCCCGTGGTTCTCCCAACAGCTATGTTCCCCTATAGCTCATAGCACCTGTCAGACAGCCCCTCCCCCATAGCTACAGGTCTCACTGTGTTCCAATAATACTTCCTTTATCTCAATCCTTCAGACCCAAGAATGGTAATGACTTGCCTCTGTGGCTAGTCCCTGGGGTTCCTCATCATCCTGTGCGGATTTCCTTAATCCTGTCTATTCCTCTATAATTGTCCCTTCATTAAACTCTCTTCAATTAAGCCCTTTAAGCGCACCCTCTGTTCCCTGATTAGTAAGGTACTGATGGAGACAAGTATGCAAGCAATGATATTACAGTGTACTGATCGCTTTGAAAGGCATGCATAGAAAAAAATATCTAGGAAGTTTTACTGGAAGAATCAAAAGAGACATCCCAAAGAAAATGATACTTAAATTGAGACAAAAAATATGAGTCAGAATTCACTAGTTTGTGAAAAAGAGAAGAACTTTCCAACCCTATGAGATTTCCATGGATAAGGAAATAGGCCCAGAGAGGTTAGGTGACTTACCATGGCCACACAGGGAGTAGCACTGATTCAAGCCTTCTACTTAATCAATCCATCACACCACAGAGCAAGAATGTTATATCACTTGGGATGTTTTTAGCTGCAAGTAACCAGAAAAAATGCCTTAAGCAGTAATGAAAAAATATATATTACATTTATATAATCTTGTTTATAATAACAAGAAAAAGGTAAGGTAACTCCATGGTTGAGTAAATAAAATCAGATGTTCAACAAAGCCATCGAGAAGATCTAAATAAATGGATTGGAAGACAATCTTGTTAGATCAGTCCTCCTTACATTGACTTATAGATTTATTACAATCACAATCAAATTTCCTAAGTTTATATTAGAAATTATCAAGTCAATTCTAAAACTTATATCAGAATACAAAGGACCTAGAGCAACCTATACAATCTTGAAGAAGAATATACATCACCAGATATGAATGCTTAATATCAAGCTATAATTAAACCAGGGTGGTATTGATACAAGCATAGATAAATAGACCAATGGAACAGAATTGGGAGTCCAGGAATAGAGCAAAACACGTGTGTTCATTTGATTTACAGCAAGGGTGCCACTGCCATCCATACAGAAAATAATATGTATTAGAAAAATTAATCTTTACCCAACACTGTACCTAAAAATTAATGTGGTAGGGATCACCAACCTAAATATAAATGTTAAAACGAATCAGGCTTGCAGAGGAAATGAGGAAACTAAACTATCTCTATGATCTTAAGAGTAAGCAAATACCTCCAAAACAGAGCACAAAAAACACCATACTAAAAATATGGATCATTTGAACTTCATTAAATATAAGAACTTATACTCATCAGAACACATTATTAAGCAACTGAAGAAGCAATCTACAGACTGACAGAAGATACTTGCATTTCATGTATATGACCAAAGACTTATACGCAGAATGTAAACAAACTCCTACAAATTGATCGCAGAAGACAAAATTTTAAGAAGAGGAAAAGACTTAAACAGGCACCTCTTAGGAGAGGAAATGACCAAAAGGCACTTGAAAAGGTCTTCAGAGAAATGCAAACTAAAACTATAATCAGATGAATCAGATTCATCCACCAGAACGGACAAAATCAAAGACTGACTATACCAAGTGTTGCTGAGATAGTAGAACAATTGAATTGAAAAATCCCACACATCTGGTGGAAATGTAAATTGGTTAAATGACTCTGGAAAACTGTTTGGCTGTATCTAACTAAAGCTAAATAAATAGCTGTTTACCCCAAGTCCTAGCAATTTCACTCCCACGTATATGCACAAGAGAAACAAGGACAAAGATTCACTCAAAGACAGGTGCATAGATGTTCATAGCACCTTTAAAAAAAATAACAGCCAAAACCTGGAAATAAATGCCCATCCACAGGAAATGGAGAAATTGTGGTACCAATGGAATATCACACAGTGGTTTGATAAGCTATTGACAATCATAAAAACATGAATGAACCTCAAAGAAAACATTGAGCAAAGAAGCCCTGTGCAGAATAATATGTACTGTATGAATCCATTCATGTGAAGTTCAAGAACAGTTAGATAATGTATGAAGATAGGAATCAGTACAGTAGGTGTTGGCTATTTACTGTTGGCTGGGAAGGGGCAGGAGAGAGCTCTCTGGGGTGCTAGAAATGTTCTGAATCTTGATCTTGTAGTGGTTACACGGATGTGTACAAACATAAAATTTCACCAAACTGTACACTTAAGATTTTTGTAATTTATTGTATGAAATTATATTTAAGGTTTAAAAACGTTACCAAGGATTTTCACCCTGTTATCCCTGCATATGGACTTTGTCCCCACATAACCATAAGATGATGGCTGCAATATCCAGGCATCATATATAGTCAAGAATATGTTTTGGGGAAGAAGAGACCCTTTTCTCATGAGTCTTTTTGAAAAGTAAAGAAATGTTTCCTAGAAACACACACCATACCCCCAGCTGATGCCTCCTGACATTTTATTGGCTACAACTGCATCATAGGTCCTGGCTTAACCCAATTACTAGCAAGGGAAATGAGACTGTCCAGATGAGAGTTTATTTTTCTCCTGGTCAGGTGGGAAAGAGAAGTATCCTTACTGGGTCAGTAATAAATTCTAAGCTCCTAGCAACAAGTTGCTGAACAAGAAACAGGGCTTGCTCCATAGCAGTTACCCCATAGAGGAAAAAACAGCATTTCATTCCTTACAATGGCTTTTTTTTTTTTTCTTAAAAAAAAAAAAATTTTCCCCAAAATGCATGTATCTTCATTGTTTTCCTGATTGTGATTAATGTTCATGGTAAAAGTTCAACTAAGTGGAAATCAGCTATAATTAATTCTCTCCCTCATCACACCATGATAGTAACTATTAAAAGTTTGATCCATGGTCTTCCACAATTTTTTCTTGGCATATAGGTCATATTATACACGAAATAGGGGCACACCCTAAATGTCAAACACTATTATTTGCCTACACAACAAACACTTTCCATCATTTTCCTTGCTAACAACCTTACTATTCTCCAGGTGTCTAATGCCACGTGCTTCAGGGAAAATACCCCTTCCCTAGCTCCAGAAGGTGAATTATGTTTAGTGTAAAAGAGTGGTTCTGACCCCTGCTGCCCATCAAAAATACCTAGGGAATTAAAAATACTAATATATACAAAGCCCCAGGTCCAATCCTCAGAGACACTACTCAAAACTGGCCTGCTAGGAGCTCAGGGTACTGCTAATATGCCCCAGGCATTGAGAACTACTGGACTCATTCCCCTTGCCACTGATTGGCTTAAGAGTGGGACACACGACCCAGTTCTTGCCATGAGCAATGATGGGAAAGCTTATGGAGGTTCTGGGGAAGTTTTCTTCAATCTTAGAAAAGGATATGCTTAAGGTTTCTGTTGCCTGTATGCACTAACAGCAGAATGACAATCCTTGTACATGACAGTCATCCTGAGATCATGAGGGGAATGAAACGAAGAGGATGAGGCAATGACCTGGAGATGGCAGAGCAGGACTATGGAAAGGATCTGAGTTCTTTATGATGTCGTTTTGTGGTGCCAGCTCAGCCAACTGCGGAAATACTCTACTTCTCAACTTCTTGAGTGAGATAATCAGTTCAGTTCAGTTCAGTTCAGACACTCAGTCACGACAGACTCCCTGAGACCCCATGGACTGCAGCACGCCAGGACTCCCTGTCCATCACCAACTCCCAGAGCTTACTCAAACTCATGTCTATTGAGTCGGTGATGCCATCCAACCATCTCATCCTCTCTCGTCTCCTTCTCCTCCTACTTTCAATCATTCCCAGCATCAGCGTCTTTTCAAATAAGTCAGTTCTTCACATCAGGTGGCCAAAGTATTGGAGTTTCAGCTTCAACATCAGTCCTTCCAATTAATATTCATGGCTGATTTCCTGTAGGATGGACTGGTTGGATCTTCTTGCTGTCCAAAGGACTCTCAAAAGTCTTCTCCAACACCACAGTTCAAAACCATCAATTCTATGGTGCTCACCTTTCTTTATAGTCCAACTCTCACATCCATACATGACTACTGAAAAACCATAGCCTTCACTAGACGGACCTTTGTTGGCAAAGTAATGCCTCTGCTTTTCAATATGCTGTCTAGGTTGGTCATAACTTTCCTTCCAAGGAGTAAGCACCGTTTAATTTCATGGCTGCAATCACCATCTGCAGTGATTTTGGAGTCCCAAAAAATAAAGTCTCCCACTGTTTCCACTGTTTCCCCATCTATTTGCCATGAAGTGATGGGACCAGATGCCATGATCTTTGTTTTCTGAAAGTGGAGCTTTAAGCCAACTTTTTCACTCTCCTCTTTCACTTTCACCAAGAGGCTCTTTAGTTCTTCTTCACTTTCTGCCATAAGGGTGGTGTCATCTGCATATCTGAGGTTATTGATATTTCTCCCAGCAATCTTGATTCCAGCTTGTGCTTCATCCAGCTCAGCGTTTCTCATGATGTGCTCTGCATATAAGTTAAATAAGCAGGGTGACAATATACAGCCTTGAAGTACTCCTTTTCCTATTTGGAACCAGTCTGTTGTTCCATGTCCAGTTCTAACTGTTGCTTCCTGACTTGCATACAGGTTTCTCAAGAGGCAGGTCAAGTGGTCTGGTATTCCCATCTCTTTCAGAATTTTCCACAGCTTGTTGTGATCCACACAGTCAAAGGCTTTGGCATAGTCAATAAAAGCAGAAATAGATGTTTTTCCTAGAACTCTCTTGCTTTTTCAATGATCCAGCAGATGTTGGCAATTTGATCTCTGGTTCCTCTGTCTTTCCTAAAACCAGCTTGAACATCTGGAAGTTCATGGTTCATGTATTGTTGAAGCCTGGCTTGGAGAATTTTGAACATTACTTTACTAGCGTGTGAGATGAGTGCAATTGTGCAGTAGTTTGAGCATTCTTTGGCATTGCCTTTATTTGGGACTGGAGTGAAAACTGATCTTTTCCAGTCCTGTGGCCACTGCTGCATTTTCCAAATTTGCTGGCATATTGAGTGCAGCACTTTCACAGCATCATCTTTCAGGATTTGAAATCGCTCAACTGGAATTCCATCACTTCCACTAGCTTTGTTTGTAGTGATGCTTTCTAAGGCCCACTTGACTTCACATTCCAGGATGTCTGGCTCTAGATGAGTGATCACAGCATCATGATTATCTGGGTCGTGAAGATCTTTTTTGTATAGTTCTTTTGTCTATTCTTGCCACTTCTTCTTAATATCTTCTGTTTCTGTTAGGTCCATACCATTTCTGTCCTTTACTGAGCCCATCTTTGCAGGAAATGTTCCCTTGGTATCTCTAATTTTCTTGAAGAGATCTCTGGTCTTTCACATTCCATTGTTTTCCTCTATTTCTTTGCACTGATCACTGAGGAAGGCCTGCTTACCTCTCCTTGCTATTCTTTGAAACTCTTTATTCAAATGGGTATATCTTTCTTTT
This sequence comes from Bos indicus x Bos taurus, assembly GCF_003369695.1. Taxonomy (NCBI): domain Eukaryota; kingdom Metazoa; phylum Chordata; class Mammalia; order Artiodactyla; family Bovidae; genus Bos; species Bos indicus x Bos taurus. The sequence goes on from NC_040088.1 coordinate 30,316,647, forward strand.
TCTCTTTTGCTTTTCGCTTCTCTTCACAGCTATTTGTAAGGCCTCCTCAGACAGCCATTTTGCTTTTTTGCATTTCTTATCCATGGGGATGGTCTTGATCCTTGTATCCTGTACAATGTCAGGAACCTCTGTCAATAGTTCGTCAGGCACTCTGTCTATCAGATCTAATCCCATAAATCTATTTCTCACTTCCACTGTATAATCGTAAGGGATTTGATTTAGGGCATACCTGAGTGTTCTAGTGGCTTTCCCTACTTTCTTCAATTTAAGTCTGAATTTGACAATAAGGAGTTCATGATCTGAGCCACAGTCAGCTCCCAGTCTTGTTTTTGCTGACTGTATAGAGCTTCTCCATCATTGGCTGCAAAGTATATAATCAATCTGGTTTCAGTGTTGACCATCTGGTGATGTCCATGGGTAGAGTCTTCTCTTGTGTTGTTGGAAGAGGGTGTTTGCTATGACCAGTGCATTCTCTTGGCAAAACTCTATTAGCCTTTGGCCTGCTTCATTCTGTCCTCCAAGGCCAAATTTGCCTGTTACTCCAGGTGTTTCTTGACTTCCTACTTTTGCATTCCAGTCCCCTATAATGAAAAGGACATCTTTTTGGGGTGTTAGTTCTAGAAGGTCTTGTAGGTCTTCATAGAACCGTTCAACTTCAGCTTCTTCAGCATTACTGGTCAGGACGTATACTTGGATTACCATGATATTGAACATTTGCCTTGGAAATGAACAGAGATCATTCTGTCGTTTTTGAGGCTACATCCAAGTACTGCATTTTGGACTCTTTTGTTACAGCTACTCCATTTCTTCTAAGGGATTCTTGCTCACAGTAATAGATATAATGGTCATCTGAGTTAAATTCACCCTTTCCAGTCCATTTTAGTTCGCTGATTCCTAAAATGTCGATGTTCACTCTTGCCATCTCCTGTTTGACCACTTCCAATTTGCCCAGATTCATGGACCTAACATTCCTGGTTCCTATGCAATATTGCTCTTTACAGCATCAGAATTTACTTCCATCTCAGTCACATCCATGACTGGGTGTTCTTTTTGCTTTGGCTCTGCCTCTTCATTCTTTCTGGAGCTATTTCTCCACTGATCTCCAGTAGCATATTGGGCACCTACTGACCTGGGGAATTCATCGTTCAGTGTCCTATCTTTTTGCCTTTTCATACTGCTCATGGGGTTCTCAAGGCAAGAATACTGAAGTGGTTTGCCATTCCCTTCTCCTGTGGACCACATTTTGTCAGAACTCTCCACCGTGACCTGTCGTCTTGGGTGGCCCTACACGGCATGGCTCATAGTTTCGTTGAGTTAGACAAGGCTGTGGTCCATGTGATCAGATTGGTTAGTTTTCTGTGATTGTGGTTTTCAGTCTGTCTGCCCTCTGATGGAGAAGGATTTGAGGGTTATGGAAGCTTCCTGATGGGAGAGACTGACTGAGGGGGTAACTGGGTCTTGTTCTGATAGGTGGGGCCATGCTCAGTAAATCTTTAATCCAATTTCCTGTTGATCAGTGGAGCTGTGTTCCCTCCCTGCTATTTACCTGGGATGAAACTATGGTGGAGGTAATGAAGATAACCTCCATTCAAAAGATCCCATGCATGTACTGCTACACTCAGCACCCCAACCCTGCAACAGGTCACCACTGACCCACGCCTCTGCTATGAAGTGAGATAATAAGATTTCATTAATGTTTCTACCATTTTAAGTTGGGCTTCCCTGGTGGCTCAGAGGTTAAAGTGTCTGCCTGGAATGCAGGAGACCCAGGTTTGATTCCTGGGTCGGGAAGATCCCCTGGAGAAGGAAATGGCAACCCACTCCAGTACTCTTGCCTGGAGAATCCCATGGAGGGAGGAGCCTGGTAGGCTACAGTCCATGAAGTCGCAAAGAGTCGGACACGACTGAGTGACTTCACTTTTACATACAGCCAAAAGTCCATACAGCCATACAGCCACTCGATCATTGAAAAAACAAAAGAATATCAGAAAAACATCTATTTCTGCTTTATTGACTATGCCAAAGCCTTTGACTGTGTGGATCACAACAAGCTGTGGAAAATTCTGAAAGAGATGGGAATACCAGACCACCTGATCTGCCTCTTGAGAAACCTGTATGCAGGTCAGGAAGCAACAGTTAGAACTGGACATGGAACAACAGACTGGTTCCAAATAGGAAAAGGAGTACTTCAAGGCTGTATATTGTCACCCTGCTTATTTAACTTATATGCAGAGTACATCATGAAAAACGCTGGGCTGGAAGAAGCACAAGCTGGAATTAAGATTGCCGGGAGAAATATCAATAACCTCAGATATGCAGATGACACCACCCTTATGGCAGAAGGTGAAGAAGAATTAAAGAGCCTCTTGATGAAAGTGAAAGAGGAGAGTGAAAAAGTTGGCTTAAAGCTCCACTTTCAGAAAACAAAGATCATGGCATCTGGTCCCATCACTTCATGGCAAATAGATGGGGAAACAGTGGAAACAGTGGGAGACTTTATTTTTTGGGACTCCAAAATCACTGCAGATGGTGATTGCAGCCATGAAATTAAAAGATGCTTACTCCTTGGAAGGAAAGTTATGACCAACCTAGACAGCATATTAAAAAACAGAGACATTACTTTGTCAACAAAGGTCCGTCTAGTCAAGGCTATGGTTTTTCCAGTAGTCATGTATGGATGTGAGAGTTGGACTATAAAGAAAGCTGAGCACCGTAAAATTGATGCTTTTGAACTGTGGTGTTGGAGAAGACTCTTGAGAGTCCCTTGGACTGCAAGAAGACCCAACCAGTCCATCCTACAGGAAATCAGTCCTGAATATTCATTGGAAGGACTGATGTTGAAGCTGAAACTCCAATACTTTGGCCACTTGATGTGAAGAACTGACTCATTTGAAAAGACCCTGATGCTGGGAAAGATTGAGGGCGGGAAGAGAAGGGGATGACAGAGGATGAGATGGTTGGATGGCATCACCGACTCAATGGACATGAGTTTGAGTAAACTCCAGGAGTTGGTGATGGACAGGGAGCCCTCACGTGCTGCAGTTCATGGGGTCGCAGAGTCAGACTCGACTGAGACTGAACTGAACTGAACTGAACAGCCAAAAGCTTCCTGACTGGTTCAGTATAAAAGTTGTCTATAACCTGCTTTTTAACTTAGTTTTTAAAAAACTGTTATTGCAGTTTTGCATTTCTTACTCATTTGCTCCCAGCCCCCCCTTCTGGGGGTCAATCCATTAGAAGGGAGGATTAATAACTGGTCAGGTAGGGACTTCCCTGGGTTCCAGTGACTAAAACTCCACACTCCCAATGCAGGGAGCCTCGATTCTTTCCCTGGTCAGGGAACTAGATCCCACGTGGTGCAACTAAAGATCCTGCGCACTACAACTAAGGCCTGGCACAGCCAAATTAATTAATTAAAAAAAAAAAAAAAAAAAACCTGGTCAGGCAACTGCCGGGCTCCAGCAGGGAATCTGGAAAGTAGCTACTCTCCCCAGATTAGGGCCACTGGAGGGCAGAAGGGAGAGATCCTAGAAAGGGGAAGGCCCTGCACAGCTGCAGGAGCAAGTGCCAGATGAGGTCAGGGTCTAGAGAGCACCTGCAAAGGCCAGCAGGTAGGCAGATCCAAGGCCCTGAGGGAGGGAAAGGGTGAAACTGGAACTGGGGACAAGAGAGCCTATGCAGATAGGAATTGGCTTCAGGGCAGCAGGATCCCCTCCAGACCTGGCATGTCTCACTTAGTAATCAGGTCCTAAAAAAAAGGTATTCTTAATGACAATGCTGAAAGGAAACCTATTTCCATTATATTGAATAGGAAAAATCATACACATATTAGCTCAAAACCCTCAATCAATTGCCTGAAATTTTACTAAAACTCAGTAAAATGTATACACACACACACACACACCACACATACATTTTTTTGAACCTTTTATTTCATATTGGGTACAGCCGATTAACAAAATGTGATGGTTTCAGGCCAATAGTGACACATGTTTTTTTAAAACTATACACATTAGGTTGTAAGACGCACAGCATTACTTCCAGATCATCAACAAACTTGTTGTAACATGGCCTCCCCCTCTGCTAATGACAGCCAAGGTGCACAAAATGCTTTGTTATCACTCCGTTGACTTTTAAAATTATATCTTCTTTTATTTCATTAGCCAGATATATTTATTGGTACATGATTTTTATCATCTGTTGTTAGAAAGATAAAAGGGGAACTGAAAACAATTGTATTGGGATTGTGTTTGGAAGTATATGACAGAAGATAAGAAAAAAGAGGAACGGGGACTTCCTTGGTGGTCCAGTGGCTAAGACTCTTGGCTCCCAATGCAGGGGGCTGGAGTCCAACCCTTGGTCAGAGAACTAGATCCCACATGCACAGCTAAGACCCAGCTCAGCCAAATAAATAAATATTAGAAAGTAAATAAATAAGGTAAAGATTTTTTAAAAAGAAAAAAAGAGGAATGAACGACTGCAGCCTTGTATGTCTCATGTAACAAGGAGCCCTGAGTATGCCTCTCTTTCCTTCTTTGCCCTCTGTCAGAGTGCAAAGACTTTCGTCTTCAGCATTGTAGCCTCAGAATTATTCGATGTTTGCTGTACCTCTAGGCATCATGTCAGTGTTCCAGGCAGGAAGAATGGCCAAAGGGCTCAAGAAAGTGGGGTCTCTTCCTCTACAAAGGCCTTCCTGGGAGTCTCACCCAGTGACCTCTGCACTCATCAACCAGAATCTTCCAGTACTAGAGGTTCTGGGTCACTTGTTTAATTTTTCAATACTTCTACATGTAATTCTGAGCTATCAATTTTATTTGGGATAAAACACAAGACATTTTTCTCCCAAGTAATTTGGTTTAAAATGCTCTATTGAGTTAGAGGGATGTCAATAGATATGCTTTCCTATAAAAACATTTGCCAAAAAAAGTTGCCATGAAGAGACACATAAACACTAAGTCTGTGTGCTATAAATGAACAGTCATTCTACTGGGCAAACATTAACCAGGAAAATGTTCTGCAGGATAAGCCTTAATACTGTGGAGGTTTCCCCTTACATACAATTCTATGTCAACTTTGGTAACAGTTCCAGAGTAAATATGTCATTGTTTATGCCATAATGGATATAAACTGTTCTCTATTGCTGGACATTTAGAATGTTTCCAATTTTTTACAATTATAAACACAACCTCATTTGAACATCTTTGTGCAAACATCCTTACCCATTTATCCAATTACTTCTTTGAGATAAATTAAATCCTTGAAATGAAATGGCTGGGCCAAAGTTTCTGCAAATTAATATTTTTGATCCATATTGCCAAACTGTCCTCCAGAAAGGTGGTACCAACTCCACTATATCTCCACTGCTGGAGCAATGAAAATGCATCACAGTGGCAGGCTGGCCCACCTAGATGGGCAAGAGGATGGGTGGCTCTGTAAACACAGCATTTGGAAGCAGAGAGCTTCCTAGTTACTTGTCAATTACATTTGGAAATGAGATTAGTACATGGAATCTTCCCACTCATCTCTCTGGAGTTTCAAGGTTCCATTCCTGGGCAGATGAAACAATAAAACAAAACTGCTGGAATGAAGTTAATGTGAACCTACCACATTTACACTCATAAATGTTTCCATTTAGGACAGCCTTTCAGGGCAGCTTCCTCAGCTCTAACTTGAAGAAGCATCAACATCACAGTCCCCAGTTTTTCCTGATCACTGACCCTTCCTTCTTCAAACATGTTGATCTCATCAGCTCCCTTCAAAAAGTATGTTATGATCAGTTCAGTTCAGTTCAGTGTCTCAGTCATGTCCAACTCTTGTTGACCCCATGGACTGCAGAATGCCAGGCTTCCCTGTCCACCACCATCTCCTGGAGCTTGCTCAAACTCATGTCCATCGAGTTGGTGATGCCATCCAACCATCTCATCCTCTGTCATCCCCTTCTCCTGACTTCAATCTTTCCCAGGGTCAATCTTTGCCAATGAGTCAGATCTTCACATCAGGTGGCCAAGGAATTGGAGCTTCAGCTTCAGCATCAGTCCTTCCAATGAATATTCAGGGTTGATTTCCTTTAGGATTGACTGGTTTGATCTGCTTGCAGTCCAAGGGACTCTCAAGAGTCTTCTCCAACACCACAGTTCAAAAGTGATCTATTCTTTGGTGCTCAGCTTTCTTTATGGTCCAACTCTCACATCCATACTAGATGGACCTTTATCAGTAATGTCAGGTCTCAGCTTTCTAATATGCTGTCTAGCTTTGTCATAGCTTTTCCTTCAAGCTTTTCCATAAAGTGATGGGACCGGATGCCATGATCTTAGTTTTTTTAATGTTGAGCTCTAAGCCAGCTTTTTCACTCTCCTCTTTCACTTTCATCAAGAGGCTCTTTAGTTACTCTTTGTTTTCTGCCGTAAGAGTGGTGTCATCTGCATATCTGAGATTATTGATATTTCTCCCTGCAAACTTGATTCCAGCTTGTGCTTCATCTAGCCCAGCATTTTGCATATGTACTCTGCATATAAGTTAAATAAGCAGGGTGACAATATACAGCCTTGACATACTCCTTTCTCTATTTGGAACCAGTCTGTTGTTCCATGTCCGGTTCTAAATGTTGCTTCTTGACCTGCATACAGATTTCTCAGGAGGCAGGTAAGGTGGGTTGGTATTCCCATCTCTTTAAATTATGATGCCCCATTCCAAATGTTCTTAAGAACGATGCCTAACAACCTAATAGAACAATTGCTGTTTCACTACATAATCTGATGAAGGTGAAAGAGGAGAGTGAAAAAGCTGGCTTAGAGCTAAACATTCAAAAAACTGAGATCATGGCATCCGGTCCCATCACTTTATGGAAAATAGGTGGGGAAACGATGGAAACATTGTAAAGTGACAGACTTTATTTTCGGGGGCTCCAAAATCACTGCAGATGGTGACTGCAGCCATGAAATTAGAAGACACTCGCTCCTTGGAAGAAAAGCTATGACAAACCTAGACAGCATATTACAAAGCAAAGACATTGCTGACAAAGGTCCATCTAGTCAAAGCTATGGATTTTCCAGTAGTCATGTATGGATGTGAGAGCTGGACCATAAAAAAGGCTGAGTGCTGAAAAATTGATGCTTAAACTGTGGTATTAGAGAAGACTCTTGAGAGTCCCTTGGACTGCAAGCAGATCAAACCAGTCAATCCTAAAGGAAATCAACCTTAAATATTCTCAGAAGCACTGATGCTAAAGCTAAAGCTCCAATACTTTGGCCACCTGATGCAAAGAGCTGACTCATTGGAAAAGACCCTGATGCTGGGAAAGATTGAAGGCAGGAGGGGAGGGGGATGACAGAGAACCAGATTGTTGGATGGCATCACCGACTCAAAGGACATGAGTTTGAGCAAGCTCCAGGAGATGGTGATGGACAGAGAGGCCTGGCATGCTGCAGTCCATGGGGTCACAAAGGTCACGCTCAGACACGACTGAGCAACTGAACAACAACACTACATAATATCAACAATAGCATCAAGACTAATATAAAAGCCAGCACTTTATATAACAGGGAGTCATTGCTTAATGAAAACAGGGTTTCAGTTTGGGATGATGAGAAAGTTCTGAGGATGCATGGTGGTGACGGTTGCACAACACTGTGACTGTACTGAACGCCTCTGAATGGGTCACTTGAGAATAGTTCAAATGATAAGTTTTATGCTATGTGTTTTTTACCACAATGAAAACAATGTAAAAAAAAAAATCACTGACTTCGTTTCCAGTCTAGCACACAAGAAACTCAGAAGTTGTCACTGTCCTAACAGAAAGTAAAAAGCCAAAAAATCAACATGTCTTCTTAGGTCTGTACGAGAAATGAGGTCACAGGGAAAATTTCAGCCCCTAGAATTGAAGAGACAGGCAGATACAGAGGGTTAGACTTACTGGAGCAGAAACCTCCACAGAAACCTTGGGTAGGAAAACCTGAACTGTAATTGACAGATAGCTGGAGACTCCTCATGGATGAGAATGAGAGATACAAACTCTAGTGGAATCTAGTCATCAGGAGACACCTCACTTTTGTGAACTTCACCTCTGGGAACCTGACCAAGCTTTCACAGTGAATACTGGAATTTCAGTGAATGTGAGAGAGAAATTCCTTAATGCCTCTGACAGGGGAAGAGGAAATATATAGTATTTTTAAATATGCTAGAGCATTCTGTTCTTCTTAAAAAGACCTGCCTTCAGGAGAAACTATTTTACCAGAGCCTAAAGGGATTGGATCATGGAAAAAGCAAGAGAGTTCCAGAAAAGCATCTATTTCTGCTTTATTGACTATGCCAAAGCCTTTGACTGTGTGGATCACAATAAACTGGAAAATTCTGAAAGAGATGGAAATACCAGACCACCTGATCTGCCTCTTGAGAAATTTGTATGCAGGTCAGGAAGCAACAGTTAGAACTGGACATGGAACAACAGACTGGTTCCAAATAGGAAAAGGAGTTCGTCAAGGCTGTATATTGTCACCCTGTTTATTTAACTTATATGCAGAGTACATCATAAGAAATGCTGGACTGGAAGAAACACAAGCTGGAATCAAGATTGCTGGGAGAAATATCAATAACCTCAGATATGCAGATGACACCACCCTTATGGTAGAAAGTGAAGAGGAACTAAAAAGCCTCTTGATGAAAGTGAAAGAGGAGAGTGAAAAAGTTGGCTTAAAGCTCAACAGTCAGAAAATGAAGATCATGGCATCTGGTCCCATCACTTCATGGGAAATAGATGGGGAAACAGTGGAAACAGTGTCAGACTTTATTTTTCTGGGCTCCAAAATCACTACAGATGGTGACTGCAGCCATGAAATTAAAAGACACTTACTCCTTGGAAGGAAAGCTATGACCAACCTAGATAGCATATTGAAAAGCAGAGACATTATTTTGCCAACAAAGGTTGGTCTAGTCAAGGCTATGGTTTTTCCAGTGGTCATATATGGATGTGAGAGTTGGACTGTGAAGAAGGCTGAGCACTGAAGAATTGATGCTTTTGAACTGTGGTGTTGGAGAAGACTCTTGAGAGTCCCTTGGACTGAAAAGAGATCCAACCAGTCCATTCTGAAGGAGATCAGCCCTGGGATTTCTTTGGAAGGAATGACGCTAAAGCTGAAACTCCAGTACTTTGGCCACCTCATGCAAAGAGTTGACTCATTGGAAAAGACTCGGATGCTGGGAGGGATTGGGGGCAAGAGGAGAAGGGGACGACAGAGGATTAGACGGCTGGATGGCATCACTGACTCGATGGACATGAGTCTGAGTGAACTCTGGGAGTTGGTGATGGACAGGGAGGCCTGGAGTGCTGCGATTCATGGGGTCGCAAAGAGTTGGATATGACTGAGCAAATGATCTGATCTAAAGGGATTGGGGGCAAGAGGAGAAGGGGATGACAGAGGATGAGATGGCTGGATGGCATCACTGACTCGATGGACGTGAGTCTGAGTGAACTCCAGGAGTTGGTGATGGACACGGAGGCCTGGCGTGCTGCAATTCATGGAGTCGCAACGAGTTGGACATGACTGAGCGACTGAACTGAACTGAACTGAACCTATTGAGGTTTTATCAGAGTCTAATTGGCCTGGGGGAAGGAAAATACCCAACTCCAGTCCTCTCTACCCATTCTGCCCCATCTAAGGGAGGGAAAAACAGACATGCTTATGAAGCTCATGGCCCAGAGACACAGGCTCACTAGAAGACTGAGACCCATTCATAAGACTGTGGAATGCTTCCCCTCACCCTACACCTTATCAACACTTCACTAAAAACCTGTTTACTAGAGTTCCTTTTATGCAGCTTGGCTTTCAACCAAAAAAACTACAAGGCATACTAAAAGGCAAAAACACAGTTTGATGATACAGGCAAAACATCAGAACCAGACTCAGAAAGAGCAGGGATGTTGGAATGACCAGACTGGGAACACAAAATAACTTTGATTAATATGCTAAGGATTCTAATGGGAAAAGTAGACATCCTGCAAGAATAGATGGGCAATGTAAGAAAAGAGATGGAAATTCTAAGAAAGAATGAAACAGAAACATTAGGGATAAAAAAGTCTGTAACAGAAATGAAGTGGTCTCTGCCCTCCATGAAGATGCATAACATAAGAAACTTTCCAAATAGAACAAAAGGGTTCAGATAGAGGGCAACCCCCCGATTAAATGTCTGTTCCACATATCATGTGGGTTCAGGCTGGACCAACTCAGACACGTCTCACCCTTCTCCTGACAGATGCTAGAAGGGCTGAATCAGAGGATGGAGGTATTGCCTTGACCTTGATTTTCCTTCACCAAGTTTAAGTTCATGTTCACAGTATTCAAAAGAGGCTCAGTAAGCCCAGCCTAGTAGGTAACCTAAGGACAGAGGCAAAAAGAGTTTTAATAATTGTCCTATCTTTCCCTGTTCCTTTTTCCAGTCAGCTCACTCTGCCTTCTGCTGCACTTTGAAGTGTATCACAAAGGCTGGAGCTGATTTACTCCTGAGCATCCATCCAGTCCAGCTCTCAAACCAATTAACAAGTGCTTTGCCCTGGGACTGGGCAGGCGGGTGCTGCTAGGATATTATTACTCAGCTCTCCAACCAGGCTCTTGAGAGAAGAGCGGCCTTTGCATCCAGAAGCAGCAGACACATCTCTTTAAGGGAGATGAGGACAGTGTACAGAGGTCTGAGGAAACCCAAGGGGTCGGCCACCCAACCCAGAAGGGAGGCTAAAGTCAAGGAAGACTTCCTAGAAAACCCAATATTTCTGATAAGTCTAGAAGAAAGAATAGGAATTAACTCCATTGTGAAGGAAAAGGTACTCCATTCAAAGTACCCGTGTGTGCAGAGTTCCCGAGGTGTGAGAGGGCAAAATATACTCAAGGAATAAGTGCTGGGAGAGAGCTCAGAAATCCAGTCAATAGGTGGCTTATCACTTGTTAGTGCATCTCAGACCCCCTGGGGACCTGGTGAGTGCTACCTCAGATTTGAGCTCATACGCACACACAGAGAAACTGACATCCACTGTCCAAGGATCTCCAGTTAAGAATTCTTTATGTAAGTCAATTCTTCATTCACAGATGCCCAAATAGGCCAAGAGAATGTCAAGGTGGCAGTCACAGCAAAGCATTGCCTCTGCAGCAGTATTTTCTTTGGTCTCTCTTGTTCAGACTCGAAACTCACCTTAAGTGACTAATGATCTTTATTTCAAAGCGAAGCAGGTGAAAGCTGACTGCAAGCTTGGCAAGCATGGAGACAGCTTGACAGCTGATGTGCTTCACTGCGGGGTAATTAAGTGCCAAGTCAGATTTTTCTGAGAAGGCCCAAACACCACAATAGCCAGTCTTTTCTCTGAGGCAGTTGGTTTTCTTCATATAGGGAAGCTCAAATCCCCTCCTTGTGGCAAGGGGGTGGGGGTGGGGGTGGGCAGGGCATGTTGCAGAATAAGCTTAGGAGTAAATATTATGGAGCTTGTCTGGGAATGAACTCAGGGTGTCAACATTCAGGGTGCAGATTTCCAGTTAATCCCTAAGTCGCAGTCCAGCCTCTACCACACCCTCACCTTTTCCCTATACTGTGGCCACTAAATCTGGGCCCTCGCAGGTGCAGTTTCTGTAGATATTCGATCCCGGGTATCCTCTGAGGGGTGAGTGCCTGACTGCAATGGGTCAAAATGCCACAGAGGCTTGGGGTCAATCCTCTGCCTCGTCTTCACTTCCTCCACTACCTGGTTCTCCCAGCGCCTGAGCCCTCCGGGGTTCCGGGGTGAATGGGCTGTTCCTGGATACACGCCCCTCCTTAGGTAGGACGGTTGACTCTCCTCCATTTTGCCAAATCGTTTGCCACTCCCCAGCCAACTTACTGTCTCCATTTGCTGTCTCAGGGTTGGAGCTGTCTCCTGGTTTCATCAAAGATAGAGAGGGTGCTTGCACATTCTCTCTGTGGTCTGGAATGGCTTTTATATTTTATAAAGAGAGAACAGCATAGACATAAGACTCAGCTACTCTTAAATATGCTTAACAATACTGAACTGCACACTGAAGAATGGTGAAGATGCTAAATTTAACGTTATTTGGTCTTTTGCCAAAATTAAAAACAAAACAAAACTCAGCCATCTTAAAACCAGAAGTCTCCCTGTTCGGTTTTCTATGAATTTTGAAAAACAAAAACAACAAGCCATTTCCTTGAACATCTACTTACGTGTAGAATGTGGATACTTTTATTCCTTCTATACAATTTATTGAGATAATTACAGGGAATATCTAAAGCTGTGGTTCTCAAAGTGTGGTCTTCAGACCAGCTACATCAGCATCACCTAGAAATTTGTTGAAATGCAAATTCTCTGGTTCTACCATAGACCTACTAAATCAGAAATTCTACAATCTGTGTTTTAAAAGCCTCTCCACAACTAAATATTGAGTGTTAGCTTTGTGACTGCTGATAAATAGTTAAATTGTGAGAATCACTCATCTAGAGCAATATGGGGGGAAAGAATGAAATTAAGCATAGGTTGAACATCAAAGGGAGGATATAACTCCATTACATGGAGAAAAGGTAAAGGAAATCATGAAAGTGGGGTAGTAGGTAATTCATAGACTGGCAACCATGTATCAGGCACCATGCTTGCCCATTTACATATTTATGTAATCTTCAGCTTCCTTGAAAAGAATTATTCCCCCACTTTGCAGATAAGAAAACTGAGGCTTAAGGAAGGTAACTTAGCTTCTTAAGAAGGATTTCAACCAAGATCTGCCTGATTTCTTAGGTCCTTCTCTTTATTTTCCACATCTCCCTCTTTTAAAATTAACCCCAACACTGAGAATATCTCTGGATATGGGAGACAGAGAAAACCAATAACCCTATCCATCCTTCAAAGTAGAACTCAAATGTCACCTCTTTTGGGAAGTCTTCCAATACTACCTTGCTCAAAGTTAACCTTCCCATAGCTCTTTGCACTTACGTGTTTCAGAGTATCTTATATACCTTATTGTAGAAGTTCTCAAATCTTTGGTCCCAGGATCCCTTATGAATTATTGACATTCATAGCAAATGAAGCTTCACCTAAACCCCACAACTTATGCAAAAATTAACTCAAAATGTATGAAAGATTGGAGGTAAAATGTTACACTACAAAACTTTTAGAGGAAAAAAAAAAAATCTTGAGGACCTAGGGCTGAGTAAAGAGTTCTTAGATTTAACACCAAAAGCATGATTCATTAAGAAAAAAAAAAAAAAGATAAATTGGATCATTCAAAATTAAAACTTTTTGTTCTGAGAAAGAGACTGTGAAGGGGATAAAAACACTAGGAGAAAATATTTGCTGATCACATAACTGAAAAGGTCTGGTATCTAGAATATATAAAGGACTCTCAAAACTCAAGAGTGAAAACAAATAATCCAACCAATTAGAAAATGAGCAAAAGACATGAACAGATATAGCAATGAAAAGGATATACAGTTGTCAAATAAACTCCTTCCTGGATCATAGCCTTGTTGTGGCAAAGGGGCTTGCATAACCCAATGAAGCTATGAGCCATGCCGTGCAGGGCCACCCAAGACAGTACCAGAGCACCTTACCTGTGTCCTGAGAAACCTGTATGCAGGACAAGAAGCAACAGTTAGAACTGGATATGGAACAACAGACTAGTTCAAAATTGAGAAAGAAGCACAAGAAGGGTATATAGTGTCATCCTAATTATTTAACTTATATGCAGAATATATCATGTGAAATGCTGGACTGGATGAATCACAAACTGGAATCAAGATTGCCAGGAGAAATATCAACAACCTCAGATATTCAGATGATACCACTCTAATGGCAGAAAGTGAAGAGTAACTAGAGCCTCTTGATGAAGGTGAAAGAGGAGAGAAAAAGCTGGCTTAAAACTCAACATTCAAAAATCTAAGATCATGGCATCCAGTCCCATCGTTTCATGGCAAATAGAAGGTGAAAAAGTGGAAGCACTGACATTTTATTTTCTTGGGCTCCAAAATCACTGCAGACAGGGATTGCAGGCATGAACAATAACGCTTGCTCCTTGGAAGAAAAGCAATGACCAACCTAGACAGAATATTAAAACGCAGAGACATCACTTTGCTGACAAAGGTCCCTATAGTCAAAGCTATGATTTTTCCAATAGTCACATACGAATGTAAGAACTGAATGTAAAGGCTGAGCACTAAAGAAATGATGTTTCCAAACTGTGGTGCTGGAGAAGACTCTTGAGAGTCCTTTGGACAGCAAGGAGATCAAATCAGTCAATCCTAAAGGAAATTAACCCTGAGTATTCATTGGAAGCAGTGATGCTAAAGCTGAAGCTCCAATACTTTGGCCACCTGATGCGAAGAGCAGCCTCACTGGAAAAGACCCTGATGCTGTTGCCAAAATCTTGGCTCCCTGTCCACCAATGCCAAATTGAAATATGGAGACAGAGTTTGGAGGAAATAGAAAAGAATAGGTTTATTATTTTTACCAGGCAAAAGAGAAACATAGCAGGATAACACCTCAAGAACTGTGCCCTCCTTTCTCAGGAAAAGGAAGAGGTTTTATATCCTCTTGAAGGTCTTGCTTAATTTTCTCTCCTGCAAAATTTCTGAATGGCCACAGCTGGCATCAGGCAACTCAGCAACTGGTTCTTGTGTCCCTGAAGTTATTGGCCCACGACCTTGCCAAAATGCAGAATGCTACAAGAGAGTGTATGGAGGAAAGTATGCCAGGGGCAGAGTATAATCTATATCGAATCAGAGAGTAATTAGCTTTGTGAAGGACAAATCCAACTACAAGTATTTGTTTGTAGTAACAGTTAAAGAATAACCAAGATTGTTTAACTCTCTTAGGCCTGTTTGACTTGTATGTGCCAAAGATTGTTCACTCATTTCTGTTTTGCTGCAACAAATTCCCCCCGTTAGTTATTGCCTCTGTTATCAGTGGAGGAAAGGAAACAGGCATTGTTCTTGTCTGACTGCAGACAAAAACTTCAGTTTTGCTCCATTTGACAAACATCAGCTGCCTGGCCCAGGGGCCCATCCATCTCCTACAACAATGCTGAGAAAGATTGAAGGCAAAAGGAGAAGGGGGAGGTAGAGAAAGAGATGGTTGGATAGCATCACTGACTCAATGGACATGAATTCGAGTAAACTTTGGAATATAGTGAGGGACAGGAAAGCCTGGTGTGCTGCAATCTATGGGGTGGCCAGAAGCCAGACACAACTTAGGGAAGGAACAACATGTGAAGGTACTTTCAACATTATTACCATCAGGAAATAAAAATTAATATCACAATGAAATATCCCTACACAACTATCAGAATGGCTAAAATAAAAAATACCAATGATACTATATGCTGGTAAGGATGCAGAGAAATCAGATCACTCATAAATTCCTGGTAGGAATGTAAATGGTATAGCCACTCAGGAAAAGTTGCTGTGATCTGTTACAAAATTAAGCATGTGCTTACCATACCACCCAGTAACTGTACTTTGGGGCATTTATCCCAGAGAAGAGAACTTAAGTTCATACAAAAGTCTGTACATGAATTATGAACATTCAGGTACTTTATTCATAATAAAGCAACTTTATTCATAATAGCCAGAAATCAGAAACAACCCTAATGTAGAACAATTAAACAAACGGTGGCCCATCTGTGCCTGGAACAGTCCTAAGCTGTAGCAGGAAACACGCTATTAACACTTGCAACAACATGGATAGGTTGCAAAGGAAATATACTGAGAAGACCAACCTCAAAACGTTATGTAATATAAATGAATTATTCCATTTATATAATATTCTTGAACTGACAGAACTACAGAGTGGGAGAATAGGAGTTAGGGAGGGAGGGAAGGAGGTGGCTGTGTCTGCAAAAGGGCACTGAGGCACCCTTGTCACGGAACTGTTCTGTGTCTTGACTCTGGGGGTGGTCACACCAATCTCCACACATGATATTGCCGCACAGTACTGAACACACTCACAAATACAAGGAAAATGGGTGAAATCTGGAAAAGATGGGTGC
Source organism: Bos indicus x Bos taurus (assembly GCF_003369695.1). Classification (NCBI taxonomy): domain Eukaryota; kingdom Metazoa; phylum Chordata; class Mammalia; order Artiodactyla; family Bovidae; genus Bos; species Bos indicus x Bos taurus. The sequence continues at coordinate 30,332,651 of NC_040088.1, forward strand.
AGGGGCCAGTTTCCCATTTGTGATACTGTACTGAAGTTATACAAGACATTACCATTCAGGGAAATTGGATGAAGGGTACTCAGATCTCACCATATTATTTCTCATGATTGCATGTGAACCTACAATGATCTCAAAATTAAAAGTTTAAAAAAAGAACTAAAGGCCATAAGAGTCTTTTGTTTATTTAGGCTCTGCTCTGCTGTGCTTAATCGTGTCTGACTTTGTGTTACCCCGTGGACTGTAGCCCACCAGGTTTCTCTATCCATGGGATTCTCCAGGCAAGAATACTGGAATGGGTTGCCATTTCCTCCTCCAGGGGATTTTCCCAACCCAGGGATCCAACCCAGGTCTCCTACATTGCAGGCAGATTCTTTACCGTCTGAGCCACCAGGAAGCAATATTTAGGCTATATTACCAAATTTGAAGTTAAAAAGGGGGACATTTTAACAGTATTTATTTAGTGACTTATCTTTGAAACAATAATATGCATAAATTTAAAATGTATAAATACATAACAAAACATTCTGGTAAAATACAAGTCTATTTTCAAAAATATTGAGAAGAATGACCATATTTTACAAGTTGACAAACCACTTAAAAGTCTGACTTCAGAGACAACTGGATTCTCATGTCCATTTCTATATGCTGTGATATCACATATCATGCAGCTTCTGGAAAATTCCATTGTACACACATGGAAAACTGAGAGTAAAAGGGGCAAACAGAGTCAATATTCTTATGAAAATAATACAGATCCCCTAAAAGGGTCTCAGGGACCACAGCTGAGAAACCCCTGCACTTGTGTGACACATGTGTTCCTGCACGGAGTGAGGACCAGAGAACATCTTCATCTCTATGTCCAAGCACCTTGCACGGTGACTGGCACAAGGCTGAGAAGAGAGGAGGGGAAGGAGAAAGGAGGGGCCAGGGGACAGATATCGCCAATCTGGTCGACCGTGTATTACTTCAGACATTCAGTTGAGTCAGAATAAAGGTCAGCATGTTCTGGTGTAGCTTGGCCCCATGGAACAAACATTGCTCTGAGAAATCAGTTGGCTCCTGGAGCATGAAACCTGGGTCTGCAATGACTGATTGGCCTTTTGAGAAAGGTCTCGCAGTGTCAGTTTCTCATAGTCTTGAACTTGAGGTCTCTCCACGCTGCTTAGCCTTAGCATGGTGAGGACATGGCTAAATGGGCTGTGCAGAGACACAGTAAACACTTCTCTCTTGCCTTCTTTCTTTCCCCTCGTGCTCCTGACTCCCTAGGTCACCCCCCCCACCCCCACCAGCATCCTCAGTGGCCCATCTCGGTCCACTTGGTCCACAGCTGCTCTGGGGAGAGGAAAACAGCTTCTAGTCACTAGGCTGCCAATTGTTCTCAGTCTCATCCAAGGTATTCACCAAAGCACAGTTTATCAGAGAACGTAGAAAAGGCACAGGCTGGCTTAAAACTGCCTCTAAAAAATGCTTTTTGGTATCTGCTTTGTGCCAGACACTCAATCAGATGGTGGGATAGTTTCAGATGATGACCCTTGCCCCCATTTCAGGAAGCCCCGGCTCTAGTGGGGATATGACTTGACTCCACACTGGCTGGGAACAGGGACTCTGAAGTGAAACGAGTTCCTGGTGAGGAGAAATCACCTCTCATAGGATCCAGGAGAGAGGTGGATTGTGTCCTTGAAAGGAAAGAGAAGACTGTTGCCAGGCAGGTGGAGGAACAGCACACCAGAAAGCATTGTATTAGGGAAGATGGTCGATGGTGATCAAGCCAACCTCAGGGAACAGTGGGGTAAGTAAAATGAAAGTCTATCCCTTTCTACCATCACAGTCTAGGCTTAAGTGGTCTTCTGGCCCCGATAGTGACCCCACAGGGTCAGGGACCCAGGCCTATCCCTCCTGATGCCCCCAACACCTGAGGCCTGGCCCTCATCTGTTTTGTGGTTCAGAACCATCAAGTCAGCCAGTGGGAGTGCACAAGCAGAAGGTAGGCACGCTCCTTCCTTCTGAAGGCACAATTCGGAAGTTGTACACTTTACTTCCCATTTGCCAGAGCATAGTTGCAAAGGAGTCTGGGAAATGCAATTTTAAAATGCAACCGTCTATTGCTCTATAAGAAATTGGGAGACAACTAGAGGTTCCTGCCCCAAGCACAGAGGTGAGAAAGTGGAGGGAGTTTTGAGAAGCCAATAACTAGGTGTGTTTAGAAGTTGTAGGACAGAATAGGAAAGGTAGACTTGAGTCACAGGTTAGAAAGGGGCCACTTCATTCTGTAAGTCAGGGGTTTCAAACTTGAGCTCACAGCAGCATCACCCTTGCTGGAGCTTAGCCCCTCTTCCAGAGTGTCTGATGTAGTAGGTCTGCAGAGGAGTCTGAAAATGTACATTTCCAACCAGTTCAAGGGCACTGCTGGTTCAAGAACTTTGGTAAATGTGGAGCCACGGTAAGTTTAGACAGAAGAGCAAGAGAAGAGCAAGTCTGTATTTCAGAAAGCTGATTCTGTTACAGTGACAGGGAACAAACTGTACCAGAACTTCCCAGAGTACTAGAGCTTCTCACCCTCTTGATCCTTAATGTTCCTGAGAAATTTCATTCAAGAAAAATGGAGATGACAAAAAGCCTGCAAAGCAGAGTTCATGGAACTCCAGTGCCCAAGTGCCACTCCCACACCTAAGTTTTTCCATCAATAATAATAATGAGGACCATTTATGTGCCCAGGTTGCCAGATGAGACAGATCAAAAAGTTGGACAATGTCCCGAGGCTGTAGGGATTCGCACTTATCTATCCCATAGGTTGGAGAGAAAAGCGGTACAACTCTTGAAAGGCAGTTGACAATCAAACCAGAATTCTAAACGCCTATACTCTTTGACCCAATGGTTCCATTTCCAGGAATTGAGCATATAGATACACTCATGTTTATGTGCAAAAGACAGGTTATTTAATGCTCATTGTACTGGCAAGAGATGAGAAACAATCTGAATGTCACCCACAGAAGGTTGCTTTAATAACCCATGGTGCATCTAAAAATGGAATAATGGCAACCCTTAAAAATAACGTTAGGGCTTCCCTGGTGGCTCAGTGATAAAGAATCCGCCTATCAATGCAGGAGACATGGGTTCAATCCCTGCTCTGGGAAGACCCCACAAGCCACGTGGCAACTAAGCCTGTGTGCCATAACCACTGACCCTGTGGTCTAGAGCCCGTGAGCTGAAGCAAGAGAAGCCACCGCAACTAGAAGCCCATGCACTGCAATTAGAGAGTAGTCTCCCCTACTCAAAGAAACTATAGAAAAGCTGGAGCAGCAATGAAGACCCAAATAAAAAATAATTAAAAAAAAAAACAACAAAAAACAGATCTTAGAAGCCAGTTTAGAATAATCACAGTTAGAGATAAAACATATGTCTCAGTATGTGTGTCAAGGGGCAGAACACACACACACTGAGACATATATTTTATCTCTGTCTGTCTGTGATTATTCTAAACTGGCTTATAGATCTACATTTGTATACATGTCTATATGCTTATGGGCTTCCCTGGTGGCTCAGATGGTAAAGCATCTGCCTGCAATGCAGGAGACGTGGGTTCGATCCCTGGGTCGGGAAAATCCCCTGGAGAAGGAAATGGCAACCCACTCCTGTACTCTTGACTGGAAAATTTCATGGACGGAGGAATCTGGTAGGCTACAGTCCATGGGATTGCAAAGAATTGAACACAACTGAGCGACTTCACTTTCCTTTTTCACTATATGCTTATAAATGCAGAGTACATTTCTGAAAGGATTTCAAGAAACAGTCTGCCTCTCAGGATAGGAATTGGAATGGAAGTCCAGGTTGGGAAGGAAACTTACTTTTCACTGTAGCCTTTTTGTTTGATTATTTCAACCCTGCATATGCATTATTTATCTAAATAAATAAACATAGAAGCACTGCCATGTTTTATTTCACTAAATCTTCAGAAAACCTGGAAAGAAAGTACTCTTACTATTCACAATGTACAGGGAGCTTAAATCATTTGGGGAAGGGGCAGAGGGGGAATGGAAGGACTTCCTTTGTAAATATTCCCCCTGGCTGATTTCCAGCTGCCACCCTGACGTCACTGAGCAGAGCTTGGGAGAGATGTGCATGAACAGCTCTCATGAGCCTTGAGGAAACAGCTCCAGCACAGCCTTGTAGGGGAACTTGCACCCCCAAACCAGGCACCATTGACTCTTCCCACTTCATACCTGAAGTGATTATTTTACAACAACAAAACAAATGTAAGCAAATAAACCATTTCAGGACCTAAGAGCAGCTTCCAGGGATCTTTATAGACACTAGGGCATTTACTTACAGTATAAACAACCTGCTTGCACTAAATTTGAAACAGAAACCCAGAAATTAAAATTAAGCATCTGGGTTTTATATTTGCAAATTGCTTTGCCATTCTCTTTATGAAATACTGCACACAGCTATATAAACATAAGGCAATAAGAGAACAATAAATAAATCAGTGTTAGTATTCTGTCAACACAGCCCCACATTCTTACCAGGGCCAGCCATCTAAATTAGGAAGTTGGTTTAGAAACTCTCCCGGTGGCTTGATTTTTTTTTTCTTCTCCGGTGGCTTTAATGGGAGAGGGTGAGTGAGAGGATCAGACAGACTCTGGTTTGAGCTGTGTTTCAGCTCTGCCATTTGTGAGGTCCCTCGGGCAAGTCACCTCACCTCTGAGTCTCAGATTACTCATGTGTTAAGTGAGGACAGGGCCCACTATACAGATTTGTACAGGCAAGTTTGCCAAGTTTAATAGATAAGGTTAATGTGTGGTCTACACCTGGATATAAGGCAAGTGGTTTTCACCATAAATTATCCCTCAGAGGAAAGTGGGAATTGCTTTGTATTTCATTTTTTACAAAGCCTCACAGTCTTTCGTATTACCTAGACTATCTCACGGAGAAGGCAATGGCACCCCACTCCAGTACTCTTGCCTGGAAAATCCCATGGATGGAGGAGCCTGGTGGGCTGCAGTCCATGAGGTCGCTAAGAGTCGGACACGACTGAGCAACTTCACTTTCACTTTTCACTTTCATGCATTGGAGAAGGAAATGGCAACCCACTCCAGTGTTCTTGCCTGGAGAATCCCAGGGACAGAGGAGCCTGGTAGGAGGCCGTCTATGGGGTCTCACAGAGTCGGACACGACTGAAGCGACTTAGCAGCAGCAACAGCAACAGCAGCAGCAGACTATCTCAACTACTATATTTTTTAAGTTATTTTCTATGTATTTGTTTGTTCAGCTTCACCAGGTCTTAGTTGTGGCACGCAGAATCTTTAGCTGCAGCATGCGAACTCTTAGCTGTGGCAGGTGGGATCTATTTCCCTGACCAGAGAGTCTTAGCCATTGGACCATCAAGGAAGTCCCTCTTCAATTACTTTAAACAACAAAGTATTGTTTGCAAAAGACCAATTTACAGAAGTCACCTGACGAAGGGGTTTAAAAAGAGTTTTTGACACAGATGTAGTCATTATACTAGAGAAGGCAACGGCAACCAACTCCGGTACTCTTGCCTGAAAAGTCCCATGGACGGAGGAGCCTGGTGGGCCACAATCCATGGGGTCACTAAGAGTTGGACACAACTGAGCGACTTCACTTTCACTTTTCACTTTCATGCATTGGAGAAGGAAATGGCAACCCACTCCAGTGTTCTTGCCTGGAGAATCCCAGGGATGGGGGTAACCCTAGTGGGCTGCCGTCTATGGGGTCACACAGAGTCGGACACGACTGAAGCGACTTAGCAAAGATGCAAGCCTCATAAAGAGGACTTTAAAAAGGATGTTGTGATCACAAATATCAACCAACAGGACACACACAAAAAAATACTGTCCTAAGATTAAGTGAACTGGGACTTTAAGTATAAAATATCTCAGTGACAACATCATATAAAGCTCAGAAAGTTCTGGATAACAAACAAATTATATAGGAGTGAAATGTATGTCATCTAGAAAGTGAGTTGGGTGATTCAGAAACCATCTGCCCATGAAATTTTCCAGGTAAGAATACTGGAGTGGGTTGCTATTTCCTATTCCAGGGGTAATAAAGATATGAGGTCAAAGATGCACAGGATGAGATGCAATAAAGATGTTTTGTAAAGCGTCAGTTTGGGGGAAAAAAACAGTATTTCTAAATTAATATATAATATATGTAAATAACATTTAAGTATATTAACAATATTTAAAACATGTACATACCTAAAATAATACATATTATACATAGACATTTGATAATTTCATCGACGTCTTAAGAATTTATATATTCAAGATGGGCCTCCAAATATTTTCTTTTTTGCAAACTTCTCATTGTGAAAAATGGGAGGATCATTTTATATTGGGGATCGTCTATCATGGAGACATTATTCAAAAGCACTTAAAACTCACAAAGCTCTGTGTGGTTGTGACAGGTACTATTAGGGCTGATAATACAATTTTTTAATCATGATTGTTCTCCCACACATTGGGTTCTTTAGTTGTGCTCTTCTAAGCCCTTACCTGGATTGGAATTTCCTAGTCTTCAGTGGAATTTCTTAGTTGTGTGATCTTGGGTAAGTTGCCTAAACTCTTCTGCCTCAGTTTCCTCATCTGTAAAATAGAGATAAAGACAGTATCTCAGAGGGTTAAGAATTCAGCAAATTAGTATATGTAAGAAATGTATGGGGAGTATGGAGCATAGGTGCAAGTTATTACACATAAAATGGATGGACAACAAGGTCCTACTGGGAACTACAGGTCCTACAGAGAACTATATTCAGTGTCCTGGGACAAACCATGATGAAAAAGACTACAAAAAAGAACGCATATATAACTGAGTCACTGTGCTATGCAACAGAAATTAGCACAACATTGTAAATCAACTATACTTCAATTTAACAAGTGGTGCTGGGAAATCTGGTCAACCACTTGTAAAAGAATGAAACTAGAACACTTTCTAACACCATATACAAAAATAAACTCAAAATGGATTAAAGATCTCAACGTTAAGACCAGAAACTATAAAACTCCTAGAGGAGAACATAGGCAAAACACTCTCCGACATACATCACAGCAGGATCCTCTATGACCCACCTCCCAGAATATTGGAAATAAAAGCAAAAATAAACAAATGGGACCTAATTAAACTTAAAAGCTTCTGCACATCAAAGGAAACTATTAGCAAGGTGAAAAGGCAGCCTTCAGAATGGGAGAAAATAATAGTAAATGAAGCAACTGACAAACAACTAACCTCAAAAATATACAAGCAACTCCTACAGCTCAACTCCAGAAAAATAAATGACCCAATCAAAAAATGGGCCGAAGAACTAAATAGACATTTCTCCAAAGAAGACATACAGATGGCTAACAAACACATGAAAAGATGCTCAACATCACTCATTATCAGAGAAATGCAAATCAAAACCACTATGAGGTACCATTTCACGCCAGTCAGAATGGCTGCGATCCAAAAGTCTACAAGCAATAAATGCTGGAGAGGGTGTGGAGAAAAGGGAACCCTCTTACACTGTTGGTGGGAATGCAAACTAGTACAGCCATTATGGAGAACAGTGTGGAGATTCCTTAAAAAACTGGAAATAGAACTGCGTTATGATTCAGCAATCCCACTGCTGGGCATACACACTGAGGAAACCAGAAGGGAAAGAGACACGTGTACCCCAGTGTTCATCACAGCACTGTTTATAATAGCCAGGACATGGAAGCAACCTAGATGTCCATCAGCAGATGAATGGATAAGAAAGCTATGGTACATATACACAATGGAGTATTACTCAGTCACTAAAAAGAATACATTTGAATCAGTTCTAATGAGGTGGATGAAACTGGAGCCTATTATACAGAGTGAAGTAAGCCAGAAAGAAAAACACCAATACAGTATACCAACGCATATATATGGAATTTAGAAAGATGGTAACAATAACCCTGTGTACGAGACAGCAAAAGAGACACTGATGTATAGAACAGTCTTATGGACTCTGTTGGAGAGGGAGAGGGTGGGAAAATTTGGGAGAATGGCATTGAAACATGTATAATATCATGTATGAAACGAGTTGCCAGTCCAGGTTCGATGCACGATACTGGGTGCTTGGGGCTGGTGCACCGGGACAACCCAGAGGGATGGTATGGGGAGGGAGGAGGGAGGAGGGTTTAGGATGGGGAACAAATGTATACCTGTGGCGGATTCATTTCGATATTTGGCAAAACTAATACAATATTGTAAAGTTTAAAAATAAAATAAAATAAAAAAAAAAAAAGAAAACTAAAAAAAAAAAAAAAAACCACCTAAAAATGTATATGAACCAGTGTCTAGTGAGTACTTCTTAAGTGTTAGTTATTATCATTATTTTCACCAGTGGGGAACTGTACTATTTAGAAAAATAGCAGTTTTCCTCACAATACCAGATTTTGCCAGCAGAAAGTGTGCCTTATTCATAACAAGATCCTGAAAGTGTATTATGTTCAGGTCTCTGCACAGTACCTGGTACCATAAGTTGAAAGAGGCAACACTTTGAATGTTGATACCAATGCTGCAACCTCATTGCTCTCTGGCCAACGAAAGTCTCCAGGAAAGTCTCAGTGCAATACAGCCGGAAGACTGAGGACCCAGTGCTTCTTTCTGGTCCTCCTGAGATCCTATGTTCCTCCATGACAGGAACTGGGTTTCATTCATCTCAGTCCCTAATCCAGCAGACAGTAGGAGCTTAATCAATATTCACTAAGCAAGTGAGCAAGGAAGTGCAGTCTACATTATTGCACATTCTAGTAAACTGAATTTTATTTCTTTTTATATCTACAAAAAAGTACTTAAAAACTAATACTAAAGATTAAATGCATAAAAAGTTCAAATAATACAGAAATGTTGAAAGAATCACCTAGAGAGAATTCTTTTTGGCATGTAGAGTATTATTTATCCAAATGTTTCCTTTATGTATGTAGAAACTAACATGAGTACATGTAAGTACCACCAGCTTTGGAATCAGATATACCTCAGTTTGAAACCAAGCTCCATCACTTCTTAGTGCTATGGCTTTGAGAAAGTAACCTAACCTCTCTGAGCCTCAGTTTCTATGGAAAATGGAGATAATAATGAAAAAACTTATAGATGTATTGGAATAAATTAGTATTTATTTATAGCACCTACTGCTGCTTCTGCTAAGTCTCTTCAGTCGTGTCCGACTCTGTGAGACCCCACAGATGGCAGCCCACCAGGCTCCCCCATCCCTGGGATTCTCCAGGCAAGAATACTGGAGTGGGTTGCCATTTCCTTCTCCAATGAATAAAAGTGAAAAGTGAAAGTGAAGTCGCTCAGTCATGTCCAACTCTTAGCGACTCCATGGACTGAAGCCTACCAGGCTCCTCCATCCATGGGATTTTCCAGGCAAGAGTACTGGAGTGGGGTGCCATTGCCTTCTCCATTATAGCACCGAGGACAGTCCCAAATACAGAGAAAAACTCAGTGAAGGCTAGCAGCCATATATATATATTTCAACAAAATTTGAGGTTATGCTAGTTTCTAGTTTATATTTGCATTTTATGTAACAATATGTTCAGTTTCCTGATAGCTCAGTTGGTAAAGAATCTGCCTGCAATGCGGGAAACCTGGGTTCTATCCCTGGGATGGGAAAATCCCCTGGAGAAGGGAAAGGCTACCCACTCAAGTATTCTGGCCTGGAGAATTCCATGGACTGTATAGTGCAAGAGGTTGCAAAGAGTCAGACACAACTGACCGACTTTTCTTCTTTCTATGTTCAGTTCAGCCACTCAGTCCTGTCCAACTCTTCTCGACCCCATGGACTGTAGAATACCAGGCCTCCCTGTCCATCACCAACTCCCAGAGCTTACTCAAACTCATGTCCATCGAGTCGGTGATGCCATCTAATCATCTCATCCTCCGTCCCCCCTTCTCCTCCTGCCTTCAATCTTTCCCAGCATCAGGTGAGTCAGTTCTTCACATCAGGTGGCCCAAGTATTGGAGCTTCAGCTTCAGCATCAGTCCTTCCAGTGAATATTCAGGGTTGATTTCCTTTAGGATTGACTGGTTTGATCCGCTTGCAGTCCAAGGGACTCTCAAGAGTCTTCTCCAATACCACATTTCAAAAGCATCAATTCTTTAGCACTCAACTTTCTTTATCGTTCAACTCTCACATCCATACATGACTACTGGAAAAACCATAGCTTTGATTAGATGGACCTTCATAGGCAAAGTAATGTGTCTGTTTTTTAATATATTGTCTAGGTTGGTCATAGCTTTTCTTCCAAGGAGCAAGTGTCTTTTAATTTCATGGCTGCAGTCACCATCTGCAGTGATTTTGGAGCCCAATAAAGTCTCTTACTGTTTCCATTGTTCCCCCATTTATTTGGCATGAAGTGATGGGACCAGATGCCATGATCTTTGTTTTCTGAATGTTGAGTTTTAAGCCAGCTTTTTCACTCTTCTTTCACTTTCATCAAGAAGCTCTTTAGTTCCTCTTCACTTTCTTCCATAAGGGTGGTGTTATCTGCACATCTAAGGTTATTAATATTTCTCCCAGCAGTATTGATTCCAGCTCATGTTTTATCCAGCCCAGAATTTTGCATGATGTACTCTGCATATAAGTTAAATAAGCAGAGTGACAATATACAGCCTTGACATACTCCTTTCCCAATTTGGAACCAGTCTGTTGTTCCACGTCCAGTTCTAACTGTTGCTTCCTGACCTGCATACAGGTATCTCAGGAGGCAGGGAAGGTGGTCTGGTATTTCCACCTCTTGAAGAATGTTTCACAGTTTGTTGTGATCCACACAGTCAAGGGCTTTGACATAGTCAATAAAAGCAGAAGTAGATGTTTTTCTGGAACTCTCTTGCTTTTGCTATGATCCATTGGATGTTGGCAGTTTGATCTCTGGTTCCTCTGCCTTTTCAAATCCAGCTTGAACATCTGGAAGTTTTCAGTTTATATACTATTGAAGCCTAGCTTGGAGAATTTTAAGCATTACTTTGCTAGTGTGTAAGATAAGTGCAGTTGTGCAGTAGTTTGAACATTCCTTGGCATTGCCTTTCTTTGGGATTGGAATGAAAACTGACCTTTTCCAGTCCTGTGGCCACTGCTGCATTTTCCAAATTTGCTGGCATATTGAGTGCAGCACTTTCACAGCATCATCTTTTAGGATTTGAAATTGCTCAGCTATTTGTTGTGAATTCTTATTCTGTGACAGCATATAGGAGATAACTCATACATTTGGGCTACATTGTATTCAAATGTGTGGCTGTATGTAAGTAATCCCCTGTCTCTGGCCCTTGAATATTTCTAATATTTTACTATTACAAATGACCAGAATAAAAATCCTTGTAGCATACATACTCTTCCACGCATGGGCATGTATTTCTATAGGATAAATCCTAGAAATGAAATCCCTGGTTCAAAGTGTATGAATTTTTAAATATATTAATAAACAATGAATTTTCAAATTCCCTTCGTAAAAGGCTGTATGCTTCACACTTTGATCATTTTGTGTACTTTGGTGCCTTCCAGTCATGTGCATTTCAACTAGACTCCTCAATAGTTTATTTTGAATGTCCCACAATAGTTATAGAATCAAGGACTTTGCCCAGCTAGCTCATTGTATTCCTTTACCTTTCGAAGAATCAAAAACAACTCCTGAGAAATTAACAGCAAATTTTCTGCAGCAAATACTCAGATGAGAGCTGAACAAAGAATTTCTATGCCATTCCCAGAAGAGAGAAGTGGAAATTCTGAGCACTGATAGGAAGAACATTTGAAATGAGAACAATCCGTTAAGTTTGGGAAACAGAGTGGCTGTATCTGCTTCTATCTTTGTTTTCTGACTCAGGTCCTCAGTAAATAGACAAGAGGCCTCCTCTGTTGAGTCTCACTGGATGTAAAGTCTCCAGTGTAGCGTCCCCAGGGTGTGATTTGGATACTTACTGCTTGTAGCCCTCCAGATGCTTCTAGGCAATTCAAGGACAAGAGGTGGGTATTGTGGCCAGAAGCTGAACAGCGCCACCAAGCTGACAGGCTGTTTCAGCGGTGGCTAAATCCACTTTTATTTTTAATTTCAATTTTAATCTTGGTAATAAATATATACAATGTTTAAGAGTCAGTTACTGCTACAAGTTAGGTACTACAAGGCTTAAAACAAAAATCCCTTTCTCGCCACTGAGACCCATCCTATAAAGCAACATCTCATTCTGTGGTTACTTTCTGGAGGCGAGGAGCTGTGCTAGGTCTTCGTTGTGGTGCTTGGGGTAGTATCTTTTGTTGAGGTGCACAGACTCTCGAGTCAAGGTGCGTGGGCTCAGTAGTTTCGGTGCTCAGCTTAGTTGCCCCGTGGCATGTGGGATCTTAGTTCCCTGACCAGGGATCGAACCCAAGTCTCCTGCATTGCAGGGTATCCACCTGCCACCTGGGAAGTCCCTGCTTACTTCTTTATACCTGATTGTGGTGTCACGTTAAGATTTTAAAATTTTAGACTTTTTCTATTTCTTTCAGCTGTAAAGAATAAAGATACGGTTTTTCTCTTTCTCTATACACACACACACACGTGTGCACGCGTGTGCGTGCACGCACTCACATGTACACATGCTCCCACTCCAATTTTCTCCAAATAATTATATCATAATTTCTGGTTAAATCAATGTACTGTTTTTACATTATAATGACAATGTAATATTATTTCCAGCTGAGTGTTATAGTTTATGATGATTACAATGTTTTTGGTAAAAATTGTTTATATTTTCTTGGCTTCAATAATCACCTTGTGACTTATTTGCTTACATTTTCAATGTAATATCTTCAATCCATCCCCAAATTCTTTGCCAGAACTCCAGTCCTCTACAACTGCATCATTGTTGTGCTCAGTCCAGGGGCAGTATAGTGTGTGCATTAGTTTTCAAAGTGTGGTTCCTGGACCAGCAACATCAACATCGGCATCACCTGGGACCAGTGAGATGTAAATAATCAAGCCCAATCTAGGACTCACTGGTTAGTGGCTCTGGGGGTGGGACCCAGCAATCTAGGGGATACTGAGGTGCACTCAAGCTGGAGAACCTTGGTTTGTATAACAGTTAAGAGTTTAGATGGAAACAGTGACAGACTTTATTTTCTTGGGCTCCAAAATCACTGCAGATGGTGACTGCAGCCATGAAATTAAGACTCTTGCTCTTTAGAAGAAAAGCTTTGACCAATCTAAACAGCATATTCAAAAGCAGAGACATTACTCTGCCTACAAAGGTCTGTTTAGTCAAAGCCATGGTTTTTCCAGTAGTCATATATGGATGTGAGAGTTGGACTATGAGGAAAGCTGAGCACCAAAGAATTAATGCTTTTGAAGTGTGGGGTTAGAGAAGGGACTCTTGAGAGTCCCTTGGACTGCAAGCAGATCAAACCAGTCAATCCTAAAGGAAATCAACCCTGAATATTCATTGGAAGGACTGATGCTAAAGCTGAAGCTCCAATACTTGGGCTACCACGCGAAGAGCCGACTCATTAGAAAAGACCCTGGTGCTGGGAAAGATTGAAGGCAGGAGGAGAAGGGGACGACAGAGGATCAGATGGCTGGATGGCATCACCAACTTGATGGACATGAGTTTGAGTAAGTTTTGGGAGTTGGTGACGGACAGGGAAGCCTGATATGCTGCAGTCCATGGGGTGGCAAAGAGTTGGACAGGACTGAGCAACTGAACTAACTAACTAAGAGTTTGGATACCAAAACACAAGGCTGTTGGGGATCAGATTTCAGCCATTCAGCTTGTTTGTGATGTGACAGCTTCTGAGGTTCTGTCTTCCCATTCATAAAATGGAGTCAACCGTCTCTCCCTGTAGTTGCGAGAGACTAGTTAGAAAGCATGACAGGCTCCAGTTTTTCTTGGGGACAGGGCTCCTGGAGCCTCAGAAATACAGTTCTGTCAAGGGAGGGGAATTCAAGCCAACTGCATAGTCTTCCCCCCAGCTCTTCCCAGGGTCCCCGGCTCAGAGTACACCCTCTACCTGAGGCATCCACCTCAAGCTTCTGTCCTTCAGCACCTCCACAGTCCTCTCCACATACCCTGTATCAGCTTCTCCCCCCTTGGGAACCCCCCTGAGCTGCCCTGTTACAATTTATTTCAGATAATTCTCCACCATGGCCCCCTGCCATCTCCTGCCCCCAACCCTCAACCCCCAAGCTTTCTTCTCATTCTCACTACCCTCTCACACAGCCCGCTGGAGCAGCCTCAGCCTTCTGTCAGCTTCCATCCCTTCTACACTTCTCCACTCACCCAACCTTTCCCTCTCAGGCCAGAGCCTAATGCTTTCCTCACAGAATCACTCCCCACCAACCCAGGGTCAGCTGCCCCTTGGGTATTCTCACCCTTGCTTTTGAACTGTGGTGTTGGAGAAGACTCTTGAGAGTCCCTTGGACTGCAAGGAGATCCAACCAGTCCATTCTAAAGATCAGTCCTGGGTGTTCTTTGGAAGGACTGATGCTAAAGCTGAAACTCCAGTACTTTGGCCACCTCATGTGAAGAGTTGACTCATTGGAAAAGACTCTGATGCTGGGAGGGATTAGGGGCAGGAGGAAAAGGGGACAACAGAGGATGATATGGCTGGATGGCATCACCGATTCGATGGACCTGAGTTTGAGTGAACTCCGGGAGTTGGTGATGGACAGGGAGGCCTGGCGTGCTGCAATTCATGGGGTTGCAAAGAGTCGGACATGACTGAGCGACAGAACTGAACTGAACTGAAGTACCAGGGATGAGAAGGAAGCATCATCATTCTGCTTCCCACTACTCTTCTCTTTCCCCTGTGCTCCAATCACACCAGCCTCTTCACCTGCTACAATCCCAGGGCCTTTGCACCTGCTCTTCCCCCTGACACGGAATGTTCTTCTAGTCAGTATCCATTTGGCTGATTCTTTCACTTCTACTAGGACTCTGCTCAATAGTCAACTCCTTTCCTGAACCCTCCATTCTAACATAGAACACCCTTTGCTCTTCCTTCACCTGCTTTATTGTCCTTTGTAGGGCTAATGTTATTAGGAACCACATAATCCCACTATTACTTTTTATGTCAGCCCCTCAGAGGCAGGGTTCTACTGGAAGGACGTAAAGCCTCCCTGCTTCGCCTCCCTTTTCCTTCATCTCTTCTGTCACTAAATATTGAGCTCCAGTCATGTCTGGCACTGTGCGAGGCTCCAGGGAACTGGAGGTAGGGCTGTTTGTCGATGGAGAAAGGCGTGAAAGAAGGTTTGCCATAATTGTTCAAGTAAATGCTTACCGTGGGGAAGCTGAGCTGGGTAAGGTGGTGTGAAGAGCCTGAAGTATCAGTTCAAATCCCAGTTAATCAAACTCCTCTCTCAGTCTCTTCATCTGTAAAATGCAGCTAATGATAGTAACTACCTCACAGAATGAGCATGAGAATTCTCTGTTAATTTCTGTGCTGGACAGAAAACTTTAATAAATATTGGCTATTGGTTATAATAATAAGAATAGGTTATTTCTGTAACTTAAACAAACCAAAGTGTAGGGAAAAAACATCAAGCTATCAACAATTTTTCAAGTAGCCTGGCCCTTCTCACAGCATGAAAAAGAGTTTACACTCATTATGGTTCTCCCAGAGCTTCAGATCTGATCTCTCCTAAATCACTGCAGATGGTGACTGGAGCCATGAAATTAAAAGACGCTTACTCCTTGGAAGGAAAGTTATGTCCAACTTAGATAGCATATTCAAAAGCAGAGACATTACTTTCTCAACAAAGGTTCGTCTAGTCAAGGCTATGGTTTTTCCTGTGGTCACGTATGGATGTGAGAGTTGGACTGTGAAGAAGGCTGAGCGCTGAAGAATTGATGCTTTTGAACTGTGGTGTTGGAGAAGACTCTTGAGAGTCCCTTGGACTGCAAGGAGATCCAACCAGTCCATTCTGAAGGAGATCAGTCCTGGGATTTCTTTGGAAGGAATGATGCTAAAGCTGAAACTCCAGTACTTTGGCCACCTCATGCAAAGAGTTGACTCATTGGAAAAGACTCTGATGCTGGGAGGGATTGGGGGCAGGAGGAGAAGGGGACGACAGAAGATGAGATGGCTGGATGGAATCACCGACTCAATGGACGTGAGTTTGAGTGAACTCTGGGAGTTGGTGATGGACAGGGAGGCCTGGCGTGCTGCAATTCATGGGGTCGCAAAGAGTCGGACAGGACTGAGCGACTGAACTGAACTGAACTGAAAGTTCAAGTAGGAAAACTACAGGAAGGGAGACTCCACTGGGCTTGTTCAACACATGAGGCCAGTGAGGACAGGAGTGGAGCCAGAGCTGTGCCTGAGCGCGATGCAGCCGTCTGCCCTTAGAAACTCTAAGTAAGACTTTCCTGGTGGTCCAGTGGTTAAGAATTTGCCAGCCAAGGCAGGGGACTCAGGTTCGGTCCCTGGTCCAGGAAGATTCCACATGCTGCGAGGCAACCTAGCCTGGGCAACGCAAGTACTAAGCCCACATGCTGCAACTGCTGAAGCCAGCGCGCCCTAGAGCCCACGCTCTGCAACAAGAGAAGCCACCGCAGCGAGACACCTGTGTGCCGCAGCTAGAGAAAGCCCGCTGGTAGCAACAAGGAACCAGTGCAGCCGAAAATAAAATAATCTTAAAAATAAAAATAAATTATTTAATAAAAAAGAAGCTCTAAGTAAAGATGGGTGTTCATGGTGGCACAGTATGGTTTGTTTTCTCATCTTTTAAATCAACTTTACTGCAAGATAATTTACATACAGTAAAACTTCATCACCCAGAAAATTCCCTTGTGCCCCTAAGCAGTCAGTTCCCACCCAAAGATGACCACTGATATGATTTCTGCTACCATAGATCAGTGCAGCTTGCGTTTACGTTAATGGAATTACACAGTATGTACTCTTCCCCTCCACCCCCATTTATAAAGTAGCTTTATTTAGGTAAAGCTGTAAACTTGATGTACAAAAACTGCACTTATTTAAAGCAGACAGTTGTGTTTTTTTTAACATATTCCCCTCTTGAAAGTATAGTAAGATAATTTCATGGTCACGAACATATCCACCCCCTCAAAAAGTTTATCAAGTTCCTTTATATTCCATCTCCTCCTCCCTACCCCAACTACTAATCTGCTTTCTTAGTCACCATAAATTAGTTTGCATTTTCAAGAATTATATATAGAATTATCCAGTATATACACTTTTGTACCTGACTTCTTTCACTTGGCATAATTATTTTGGTTCAGCCATGTTGTTGTATCAATATTTCATTCCTTTTTTTCACCCAGTGAACAGCGTTTCTTGGTACAAGAATACAACAATCTGGTTATTCATTCAAATATTGTTGAACATTGGAGTGCTTTCCAATTTGGGACTCTTAAAGAAAAAGCCACTATAAACACTCTTATGTAAGGGTATTAATGAATTCTTACTGGGCTATAGGGTAAACATAAGAAACTGATAAACTTTTTTCTCCAAAGTGGTTGTACCATTTCACATTCTCACCCACTGGCTTACATTTGACATCAATCATGTTCCTGTCTCACAGCTTCTGTACTTATTCCCTCTTTCTGAAATGCCTTTCCACGAGCACAGCTACCTCGAGGTTCCAGTTCCTGTCACTGTCAAAGACGTAATTGTGTCACTCTCCCCCTCCACACCCTTGCCAAACTCACGTGTGGAATTTACAGTCTCCCAGTACCTTTCTTGTTCAGTCTTTCAGTCGTGTCCGACTCTCTGCGACCCCATGGACTGCAGCATGCCAGGTTTCCCTGTACTTCACCATGGAATTCACAATCCCCCAGTACCTTAGAATATTTGGAGATAAAGTCTTTAATGGGGTGATTAAGCTAAATGAGCCAGTTAGGGTAGGCCCGAACGCAGTATGACTGTGTCCTTTCTAGAGGAGGAAAAGATAACCAACACAGAGGGATGGTCTTATGCCTTATAGCCAGAAGGCAGCATCTACAAACTAAGGACAGAGGTTTCAGGAGAAGCCAAAATGCCCACACTTTGATCTTGGACTTCCAGTCTCCACAACTGTGAGAAAATAAATTTATTAAGCCACCCAGTCAGTGATATTTTGTTATGGCAGCCCTAGCAAACTAAACTAGAGGCTCTCCAACCACCATTTTGTAACCATTGGAAAAACTGATTCGGGCAAGAATCATCAATGAATGGTTAAAAAAACTGGGTGAGGATCTGAGGCAGAACAGGACAGTCTCAGAATATCTTCCCGTGAGATACTTAATAACTAAAAAGGGGGAAACAGTAACTTTTCAGTGGAGTACCTTGGCAGAGACCAAGTGATCAAAGTGGACATCATCAGTACTGGGATAAAACGACATCACATGCCTCCTGATGCGGTCCACGGAGGACTTGACTTCTTTTGGTACCATTCCTACCAAAAATGCATAACCTGATTCTAATCATGAGAAAATATCAGACATATCTAAATGGCACCCCACTCCAGTACTCTTGCCTGGAAAATCCCATGGACGGAGGGCCTAGTGGGCTGTAGTCCATGGGATGGCTAAGAGTCGGACACGACTGAGCGACTTCACTTTCATCTTTCACTTTCATGCATTGGAGAAGGAAATGGCAACCCACTCCAGTGTTCTTGCCTGGAGAATCCCAGGGATGGGGGAGCCTCGTGAGCTGCCATCTATGGGGTTGCACAGAGTCAGACATGACTGAAGTGACTTAGCAGCAGCAGCAGCAGAAGATAACTCACCAGTACTCTTTGAAAACGTTAAGGTCACAAAGACAAAGAAAAGCTGCTTTTCTGAAGAAACTGAAGAGGCATGGGGAATCCCTGGTGGCTCAATGGTAACCTGCCAGCAATGTAGGAGACTTGGGTTCAATCCCTGGGTGGGGAAGACCCACAGGAGGAGGAAATGGACACCTACTCCAGTATTCTTGCCTGGGAAATTCCATGGACAGAAGAGCCTGGTAGGCTACAGTCCATGCAGGTTACAACGAGTCTAATACGACTTAGCAACTAAACCACCACCACCAAAGAGGCATGACAACTAAATGTAAATATGTGATCCTGATTGGATCGTGGGAATAGCTATACTTTTGGGACAAGTGGCAACATTTAAGTATGGAAGATGTATTAAAAATCGTTTTATTGTCAAAATTCTTGATTTTGATAGTTGTACCAAGGTTTTGCAAGACAATATTCATGTTCTTAGGAAATACACACAGAAGTATTTGGGATTAAAGGGGCATGATGTCTGAAACATAAAGTGGTGTGGGGGGAAAAAGTACACCCACATCTATATATAATACATACACAAATACACAAGAGAATACGACAATGCAAATGTAGTAAAATATAGCAAACTATTATCCTGATTAAAAAATGTATGAGAATCTTTACCATGCTTGCAATTTATATGTAAATTTGAAATTTTACCCCCAAAATTTATTTTAGTGATCACACCAACAAAAGTGGCCTGTCCCCAGCCCCCCGGCACTCTTTAGCTCATTCTTTTCATCTACCACACTTACATTGTAAAATGATTCTGTGTATTAATTTATTTAATAATATCTAACATTTAATGTGTGCGAAGGCCCTGTCCTAAGTGCTTTAACCTTCTAAACTCAGTGAATTCTCACATACTGCTCTTCGCATTTTACAGATAAGGAGGAGAGACACAAAGTGTGTTAACTAATTTGCAGTCACCCATATGATTTGATACCCACTCCAGTGTTCTTGCCTGGAGAATCCCAGGGACGGGGAAGCCTGGTGGGCTGCCATCTATGGGGTCGCACAGAGTCGGACACGACTGAAGCGACTTAGCAGCAGCAGTAGCAGCGTATGATTTGATGAGGCACAGAACCTCAACTAAGGTAGAGATTGTCTTGTTCAGTGCTCTTTCCCCAGCGAGAATGCGGTGCTAAGTCGCTTCAGTCTTGTCGGACTCTTTGTGGCCCTATGGACCCTAGACCACCACGCTCCTCTGTCCATGGGCTTTTCGAGGCAAGAATAGTGGAGTGGGTTGCGTGCCCTCCTCAATGAAGTCTTCGCCACCCAGGGATCAAACCAGCATCTCTTATGTCTCTTGCATTGGCAGGCGGGTTCTTTATCATAGCAACCTGGGAAGCAACTTAAAAAACGGGCGCCTCACGCATTATGGGAGATTCCCTGGTGGCTCAGATGGTAAAGCGTCTGCCTGTAATGCGGGAGACCCGGGTTCATCCCTGGGTCGGGAAGATCCTCCTCTGGAGAAGGAAACGGCAATCCACTCCAGTACTCATGCCTGGAAAATTCAATGGAGAAGCCTGGTGGGCTACAGTCTATGGGGTCGCTAAGAGTCGGACACATCTGAGCGACTTCACTTTCACACATTATAGGCACTCCATAAATATCTGTAGATTCAGTTTACAAATACGGAGCACTAGTGAACAAGATATTTTTAAATTCCTACCTAAACGGAGCTTACATTCAGGGCTCTCAGCCCTGCCAATTAGCCACTTTCTATTTACATCTAAATATTTACATATTAACATTTTATATAAAATATATTTAATTTGGGACTATCAATCCTGGGAGGTAAGGGCCAGTCTACCCATTTTGCAGAAGAGGAAACTGAGGCTCCAAGTGGAGGCAATGGTTTGCCCAAGATCAACAGGTTTAATAGGAGATTGGATATGGAGTCCAACCCAGTCCGGGCGGTTCCCAGGCAAGACCCATGAATCAATTAAACGGACCAATCCAATCGACCAATCAGTATTTATTAGGGCCTACTGCGGGCAGCTCTTCTCGCAGCGCGGACGAAGAGAGGAGGTTGCGGTGCACAGGCGGCTGCGGAGACCAGAGGCCACAGCCGAATCGCGGGAATTTGGCGCCTATTTTTTGTTGGTTGGGTGTTCTCGTCTGTGATTGGGCCCCCGCCCCGCGTGGGTGCGCCGGGCTGCGGCTGGTCGGCCGACCCTGGCAAGACGCCGGCGGCGCAGCACTCAGCCGGCCTTCCGGGGGATGGGCCACCAGGAGCCTCCGCTGGCCCGACTGAGGGCCGGACGTGCGGCTTATATAAAAAGGTTACGTAAAGGGCTCAGCTGGCGCGAACACGTGGAGAGCCGCGGGAGCCCGGACGCCCAGCTGTCCCCCGAGAGCACTGCTGCCGTGACTCGTGCAGTAGCAGGCGCCGTCGCACGCCCGACTCGGGCCGCGGCCTCCCGCGCGGCTCCGTACCCGAGGCAGCCCTGTCCAGGGGCGGACCATCCCCAGCCGGGGGCCTTAGGAGGGAAACGCGCTGCCCGGAAGTGGAAGGGCGCCGGCCAGGTAAGCGCGCTGTCCACGGCGTAAAAGCTAGCACCGAAGCTGGAACTACGCCTGCCGCCTCGGGCGTCTGTGAGGGCAGTTGGGCCCCAGGTTGGGCGCGTTCAGGGACGCCGAACTTTTAAGCCAACCTCTTACACCCGCAGTCCGGCGGGACTTGGGTCGGTCCGCGGGGCTCTGCTCAGGCTTAATTCAATGGACTGTTTACACCCGGGAGAACTCTGGGCGGGACGCGGGGAGGGGCATCCCAGAGGGAGCCAAGCAGCGGAAAAAGATTTCCACAGTCTGAATTGCTTCTGAAGGCGATTTTCATCAGTCTTGGAAACTACTGGTTCTTGTTTTTCGTACTGCTACACGATAAATTAACTGAAAAGGCGGGGACTTTTTGCTCTTTTCTCCGGCTCCCCCCTCTGAGCCAGTGCTCCGTGGTTTCGTCTTTCCCGCTTTCCCCTCCCCTCCCCCGTTCGCTCTGCAGCCGTGGCTTCCGTCTTAAAGGGGCCGCAACGGCCGGAGGAGGAGGTGGGACGCCCTGAGGCTTACGCTCCAGGCCTCCCCGCCTAGGCCTGGTCGTTTAACCGACTTTTTCCCCCGCAGGTCACAATCCAAGGTCCCGCTCTTCCGCGTCCCGGGGCCGGACGGAGGGATGAGGCAGGGGGGTCCCGGGCAGCGCCGTTGCTGCTCCCCCCGCCGCCCGCAGCCATGGAAACGGGGGAGGAGGACGGCGCTCGCAGAGGTACACAAAGCCCCGAGCGGAAAAGGCGAAGCCCAGTGCCGCGGGCGCTCAGCGCGAAGCTGAGGCCGGCGGCGGCGGCCCAGGCCATGGATCCGGTGGCGGCCGAGGCCCCGGGCGAGGCCTACCTGGCGCGGCGGCGGCCGGAGGGCGGCGGCGGGTCGGCGCGGCCGCGCTACAGCCTGTTGGCGGAGATCGGGCGCGGCAGCTACGGCGTGGTGTACGAGGCAGTGGCCGGGCGCAGCGGGGCCCGGGTGGCGGTCAAGAAGATCCGCTGCGACGCCCCCGAGAACGTGGAGCTGGCGCTGGCCGAATTCTGGGCCCTGACCAGCCTCAAGCGGCGCCACCAGAATGTCGTGCAGTTTGAAGAGTGCGTCCTGCAGCGCAACGGGCTCGCCCAGCGCATGAGCCACGGCAACAAGAGCTCGCAGCTTTACCTGCGCCTGGTGGAGACCTCGCTCAAAGGTAGGAGCGCCGAGGGCCGCCCGGGCCACGCCGGGCCTGGGCCCGAGTCTGGTGGCCAGACCCAAACTGACCCCTGGACCCCTAGAACCCGGTCCCAGTCCTGTCACCCTGGACCCGACACACCCTCCTTTCCGCGCCAGGCAAAAAGTCCTCCCTCCCCTCTCCTAATCTGGAATCAGTTCCCAGCCCTAAGGTTAGCTGGTATTTTCATAACAAGGGCTCATTAAGTGCTAACCATTGTAGTAGTAGTGCTCCTTAAGTGTGAGCCATTATTATGAAACGTCTAGCACTTTGAAGGTCGGATTTGGAAGTGCAGGGGGTTGGGTTCAGAGTTAGTGGAAGAACTACCGACCGAGCCCCTTCACAGGCTTGGGCCCCTTCTCTTTCCCTCCCAAAGCAAACAAAAAGAAAAAAACTCAGCTGGACCTACCCACACCCACTCCTTGTCTGGTTCCAAAAATCCCCGAACCCTCGGGCTCCACCCTGCAGACTCTGGTTCGTCTTTTTCTTCTGAGACCCCCAGCTCTTCTTCCCAGGGCACTCAAGCTAACTGGTGGTTTTTAGGCTAGGTCCTCTTGGGACCTGCAGCATAATAACCCCACAGGTGGGCCAGAACTGTCACACAACAACATCGAAAAACATCCTCTTGTTTTACACGTCCTTAACTTTCTGAGGCTGACTTGTAAGTGGTTTTATTTCTAGAAAAGGTAGGGCTCAGTGAGGCAAAGGGGTTTTGCAGTCCTGGGGAGGGCAAGTCTGGTTTGATGGTTTTAACTGCAGTTAGGGGGTGTGTGCATCCTGAGTGCTCACGTGTCTTGTTCACACTTCAAGTAGCCGGGGGTCTCTTCCTAGCCAGTGGGCTAGGAAGGCCTGAGCAGTGTTCTCAGGGGAGAGGTTGCTAATCTGAGCCCCAGCTCTGCCCTAGATCTCTTACAGTGACTGGAGGTAATAACTTTAAAAGTAAATCCTCTCCTCTTTCTATAAACAGAGAAACTAAGGATTAGAGATGAACTTGAAGGTAAGTTGATGAAGGTTAATCAGCTTGTAAGGGAGGTAGGGTTGTCCTCCTGCTTTCTTTACAGTTTTTCATAGCTTAAGGGATGTGATCCCAGATTTGTCTTGATTCAAGGTCTCAGTCCTTTTAAGAGGGGTAACAATTGCTCTTCTCCCCTGAAGATGAACTAGATCTGACCTTAGGATGGGTAGGATCTGGGGTGGGGTGGGATCAGCTAGCGCATTTTGTTTGGAGCTTTTGCCTGATCTCAAGATTCTGCAAGGCCCATCTCAAGAGAACTCCTTGACCCACTTCAAATCAGTTTTATAGAGGATTGAGAACATGCTCAATATTACCTGGGGTCCTTTTTCAAAATAGGCTTCCACTTTTTATGCCCATCTCTGCCCCATCTGTCCTGAAAAGCCCACCCTCTCTCCACAGTGAATATATTTGTTTTGAAAAGACTTTCTAGGAGATTCTTCCAGCTCTTCAGTTCACTCTTAGACTGTCTTCTCTGTGGTTAATGAATGGTCTGGACTTTGTCTTACACCACTTCTTGGGATGTAGCAATTTGCTTTGCCAAAGGGTCCCCCATGTCAGTCTTGAAACTCCAGCCTGGGTTGGAAGTCTTGGCTTTGGCAACTCCACAGTAAACAGTGGCAGCCTAGCATGGGCTTTGGGGTTTAGATTTGCTTTTAGACATGGTTTATCTAAGCTGACTGCATGAAACATGGGACAGGTTGTTTCAAATCTGTGGGGAGCAGTCTTTTATTCATAGGGAGAGGGTTCCTCTGTCATAGGGTTGCTGTGCAGCCTGGGAATGTCCACAAGTGCTCCAGATGAGAGAGCCGCTGCTTCAATAAATCCGGGCTACATTGTGAACCTTCCAGCGTCATCCCCTTCAAGATTCACAAAGTTCCTGTACAAGTTTCCCCAAGTGGACCGTGGAACACTTTGTCTTTCCTGGGTTGTCTGCAGCGCCAAGTTGACAGAAACAGTGATATTTTCTTCCTCCCTTTGTGACTAAAACTGAGACCTAAAAGAAATGAAATATTTTGCTTTAGGCCACACACTTAATACATCCCTTTCCGTTATTTGAAGTCTTAAATATATGAGCCTCTGCTATGGGTCAGTTAATGTTCTGGGCCCAGGGAAAGAACAGTAAAGGCAGTGTATATTGCCTCTGCTTATAGGCTGATGCTCAGAGTGTTAATAAGCAGTTAATAAGCCTGTTTTTTACTGTCAGTATTAAAGTGGAGAACAATAAGTATCCAGATTACCCCAAATTAAGTTTCCCTGACTTCAACTTCCAAAATTTAGCAGTCCTGATATACCCCGGGGCAGATTCCTTCAGTTTGCAGATAACCTGGTTCAGCTCTGTCTGTAAACAGAATGTCCTTTGTGGTCGCCTCTTGACCAGTCTCCTGTAATTTAGAATAAATAACAGACTAAAAAGTGTTAATCTCCCTTAAAGTCTCAATGAACCAAACCCACAAACTTACTGAGGTCCGTATAGTGGTATTTGCAGAGGGAAAAAAAAAAAAGCACAACTCTTAACCCCAAGGGAACTTAATTTGAAAAGTTTGAGGAGCTGTAGAAAACTCAAATGCTAATCGGGGTCACCGGAGGAGGAAAAGGCTGGTTGGCTCATTAACAACAGCTTTGTACTGTGTTGTGCAGATTAGCAAGAATGAGAACCGGGAGGTAGCAGGGAAGGTGGGCTTTGAAAGAAGGGAGCCTGAGAACACACGGATAGGTAGAAAGAAAGTGCATTTTATTTCATAATTCAGCTGAAAAGAGACTGGTTCGTCCCTGTCCCCAAGCCCCACTCCAGTGTCAACTCTACCCGAAGACATTTCTATAGTTTTAAAAAGTTATGTATGAATAAACCAGTGTCAGAAAAGGGGTAGAGGACTTCTTAATGCAGTTCTTCATCTTGTCCAACTTTGGTAGACTTCTGTGTTTTATGTCCTTCCTTTCTCTCTGAATATAGACCAAAAGGTCCTACCCAGAGCATTGTATAGAGAACAGAAGTTTGACAGTCAGCAGTGAGCCATCTTAGATGTCTCATCTGGCCTTCTGTTTCACAGGGGAGGAAATTGAAGCCCAGAAAAGGGACAGGACTTACCCCAAGTGAGTTAGTGGTAGTATTCAAACCAGTCTGTCAGGCTTTTTCTTTTAAAAAAACAAATTAACAGTCTCGTAAATTATTTGGTTGATGGGTTGGTGGCTTTGTTTAGCTTTTAAGAACTTTTCGTTAAAAAGGAGTTTACGGTTTGCTTTTTATTCCCTTGTTTTCATTGCCAAAGCACCCTGTCTTTTGCACCTAAAACTTAATTCAAGGTTACTGCCACTTAAAAGATGGCAGCCAAGCCTGAGCTCACTGTCAAACTCAGAAATTCGGATGCTGTCTCTAAGGTACACACTGATCCTTCTAAGAAATAGCAACAAAAAGGACCAAAAAGAAAATCCAGGACAAACCCTCGAGATTCATAAAACTGAAGAATTAGAAGTTTGGAAAAGCTAGGAACCTGGCTTATCCCAGCTTGGTAAAACTTGTTCCATTTGACCGATTATCTGCCTGGAGAATCCCAGGGACGGCGGAGCCTGGTGGGCTGCTGTCTATGGGGTCGCACGGGGTCGCACAGAGTCGGACTCGACTGAAGCGACTTAGCAGCAGTAGCGATATTCAAGATACCTTGAGGGTCTTCAGGTGGGTGGGAATCTTGGCCCCTGGGAGGTAATCTTGTCTGCACCCTGATGCCTAGTGATGACTATGAGCCACATACTGTTCTAGAAGAAGCTATACAAAGTTTCCTCCACAAGGCATGCGGAAGACTTCCCTATAAGGTCTTACTCTTAAGGGTGAAAGGTGAAAGGTCACAAGTGGTGGGTTTCCTGGAAAATAGTAGAGGTTCCCTCTGGGAGCAGAGAGGCCTGAGGAAGCGAGGGAGGTGGACCTCAGTAAGCTGAGGGGGAGCCAGGATCCCAGAGGGAGGGCCCAGGATCTTAGTGGATATGTTGTTGGCCTTCAGACTCCTCTCAGGCGTTGAGAACCCAGGGAAACCTTGGGTTCAGAGCTGGGTTGCCCCCTTCCAGGCCCCTAGAAAGCAGCTCTGAATTCTCTACTGCAGCTTTGGGGCCTCAGAGTATAGAGGATCCCCTAGGTAGAGGCAGAGAGCTGACTGGTAATCTTTGGCTACCCTGACATAGATAAAAAGGCGGCATTAGGGGCCCTGGAAATAAGTGGGATACAGTAGAACACTGGTATTGTCAGAAGTTGTTAGCCTCAGTTTCACCCTGTTCAACAAAACGCTAAACCTCACCGATTGCTGTGTGCGCAGAGCTGTTCTGAAGGCTTACCAATTAACTGATTTAGTCCTCACAAGTACCTTTTGAAGTGTATACTGTGATGATCCCTATTTTATAGGTAGGACAGTTGAGGCACTGAGGTTGGTGAAATTGCCCGATATAAAGCAGCTAAGCCATAGCCAAGTCAGGCTCAAAGCCCTGGCGTTCTGGATCAAGCCTGATTTCCTTCACAAAGCTGTGCTGCACTTTGAGACAGGTGGCTTATGTCTGAGCTCTCGTATTTCTCTTGGTTGTTAAATGGGTGTAATGATATTTTACTGAAAAACCAATGACTACTGTGTATTTCCGATTCTGTATTAGCCAGTACTTGTGGCACTACTTATCTCTACCAGTGCCTCCCCTATGTCTCAGCTGCCAGGGACCCTCTACTTCCTTTCTGTTCTCTTGATTGTCTTGGGACAGCCATGCAGACTTTTATTTTCTCTTGCTACTGGCAGACTGCCTTCCTTCTATGTGCAGTGGGGGTTTTAGATACCAGCCCCAGGAGATAGAAGCAGCCCTTACTTGAGAGGTTTGATTAATTGGGATCATGTTGGATAGGACCTTTTATGGCATAAACAAACTGTCAAGGAGAGCTTAGGGTCTCAATAGAACATCAATTTATTTTCAACTTGAACTTGGCTTTCAGTGGTATTTAACCAGTGGCCCTCCTCACGGACTCACAAATTCTGGATGCTTGCTTAGTTGTCTTAATCTACATATTCTGCAGGTCCTATACTAGAACGTTCTGTTATTTCTCTGTTTTACGCCTTTTCAGCTAAGAGCTCTCATCTTGATTCATTTCACCTAGTTATTGATCACCTACTCAGTGTGTTGAGGTACATCGTGGGAGCCCAGAGACTTGGCCTTGTTCCACTGTGGTGCCCAGTCTAAGGGAGGAGACAGACGGGCACAGCACAGCTGGTGATACTTGACTGCAGCCCGTGAGAGGCGCTCTGGGGGGACAGCTGGCAGGAATGTGGACTAAGTTGAGCGAAGGGAAGGCTGAGTTATAAAGGGGCAAATCAGAAGGCGGCCTGGCAGGGCCCATTGCACATGGGGAGAGAAACCACCAGGGCTGCCCTGGGTTACTGGCCCGTCTGCCTGGCCAGTGGGATCTGCATTTTTAACAAGATCCTTGGAATGTTCCGAGTCCTAATAACTAACCTTAGATTTTCATGGTTCATCCTCTCATTTAATCCTCTCCACTTTAGGTTAGAGTTTCTGTTACCTAGTTTTACACACAAGAAAATCAAGATCCGTCAAGCTGAGTAACTTACAGTGTTGTAGCGTTACTTGAGTAACTTGTCATACTACTAGTAACTTGTAGCGGTGTAGGGTCAGGGTCTAGGTTTATATCCAGATGTTCTTTCCAGTTCTTGACATGCTGCTGTATGACTATCCTGCTTTATGACGCATTAACATGATTAATATTGGATAGTTATCTGCCCTGGTGTCCAGGCACCTTGCAAGATGCTTTGTGTGTCACAATTAAGCCTTATTCCCGCCTATTGGGGTACGTGTCTCTTCCAAGTTTATGAGAAATGAACCATTCGTGGGGTCTTTTTTAGAAGTTGGCCTGGGGTGACGTAGCCATGACAGTGTCAGAGTGGGTGATTTTGACCCCAGGAGGACCACTGGGCCAGAGACTTCAGCATTGGCCTTGCAGCCTCTGTTGGACACTGTATCTTGCCCTGGCAGCCACTCGGAGGGGGTCTGTTCCCTAGTGCACAGTGACATTTGATTAATGAAGTACTTTGAATTGAACACAGCCTGTGGTGTTGACATTGGACCCAACCTCTTTATAGTGACACAGCTCAAGGTCATTGAGGCCGGGACCAGGGCTTGGTCTATGAGCTCATCTTGGGAGTACGTGCTGGGTGGTCCTTGTCTCTGGCATCTTCTTGGGACTGATCTTCTGAGCCACTTCTTCAGTTAAAAGTTATATATTAAATTTTTTATTTAATACAAAATAGGGATGGCTATGGTCATAACAAATTTTCAAACCTCAATTCTGGCTTCCTTTATAATGTTTTTTGAACATAACTTAAAAATTTTGTACCTATTTCCTATTTCACATTAACTGTGCCTATGATGTGTTACATGACCTTTCTCTTTTGGCTAAGTAAATTTTGTTGAAGTAAAGCATGACCCTGTAAGCATTCAACTAAGTTGGCAACGCCATTACTAATCATTACCTACTCGTGGACGGTCGTTCTGCCTCCTCACTTTTACTGTGCTGTGTGGAGATCAGCTCTGCATGTTTTAGTGCTTGGTGTGCAGCTTTTTTGATGCTGGTAGATTTTTGTTTTGTCATTTTGGTTCTCTTCTCTTAGAATAAATTCCTGGAATGGGATTTTTATGTCACATTGAGCATTTTGAAGACTTGTGATAAATATTGCTGAATTATCTCAGCATACTTACCAAAATCATAATTAATCCTTTATGAAAAATGCATCAGCATGTTGTGTGATTGGCCTTGATGAATATTAAACTCCTTGGGGGCATACATAAGAGTACTTAAGGAATTGCATCCAAGTGGGAAATGGGACATCCAGGTGTTAACTTCTGCTGCTGGCAGCAAGAGGCGGCAGGAAAGCATCATGGTTAGAAACCCAGGCTGTGGAGACGCTGAGGTCTGCCTCTGTGAGACTGTAGTGAGACCGTAGCCTCCGTTTCCTCACTTGTGAAAGGATTGTGTGAGTAGATGCGAGTTTGGAGTGAGGAGAGGCTTGGCTTCTTCCTTCCTGTCACATGTGACAGACACATGATACATTGCTAAGTTCTGTTGATTCTAAATATCCAAGACCTTTTCCCATCCCCTTCTTGCCTCCTCCCTTGCTCTTGCTTCTTCTGATGCGTCTCTTGGCCGCTAGTCTGTCTTCCATTTCTAACTCCTGCCTCCAGAGGGAACCTGGTTCTCAGATGTGTTCTTCTACACGTTGACATCTCTGAAATCAGCACTTAGTGGCAAGCCAGAGTGTTGTCAGCTTGGATGTCTTACCTAAATGGTATGCCTTACTTAACATTAGTGACTTCTTAATTTCAATAAGTAGCTTATTTTTCTAAAATAGTTCAAGAACTTTTAGTCACTTGCCATTTCTTAGAGTTCACATTCTTTGTCTGCCAGACGCCCTTTCTTTTGACCTGACTCCAGGCCATCTCCAGCCTCATTTCTTCCCGTCTCCTACCACATCTCTTCTGTGATTACCCCAGATTACATGGGTCCCTCGCTGCAAGTATGCAGCCCCCTGAGCTGGGTGCTCTCACTCTCTCCATCCTGGGAGACACAATACATAAGCCACTTACTCTCAGCCTTCCTTTCTCTTATCCTAACCACCTTTCCCTACTCCTCAGGCAGAACTGCCTCCTATTTATTCACATAGCTGCAGTCATTCTGCTTCTAGGGACTGGAAGCCTTCATAAGGGCAGAGACTGCCGCTTATCACATCTCTAGTGTCTGAGAAGCAGTATGTACTCTAGTATGACCATGTACTTATACTAGAGCATAGCAGATGTAAATAAATTATTATATATAGGATGGATAAACAAGTCCCTACTGTATAGAACAGGGAATTATATTCAGTCTCCTGTGATAAACTATAATAGAAAAGAATATTAAAAGAATGTATGTGTATAACTGAGTCACTTTGCTATATAGCAGAGATTGGCACACATTGTAAATCAACTATATTTCAATTTTTTTAAAAAAGTCTAATTTCTGGAGGATGCTTGGAAACAGGCTCATAAAATTCTGGGTATTTTGTATCCCTTTCCAGGAAGTGCCTGCCTTTCCATAGCTCATATTGATTTATCCTTATGCCTAGTCTGCTGGCCTCAAGTTTCTCGATAGAGCCCATTTTGTTGGACGATTTGAACACTACTTATGCCCATGAGTAATGAGATGTGAGACACCTGCTTGATTTTTTTTTTTTTAATTATATCCCTGTGAACTGTGGCACAGGTTATGTTTTGAAGTACAAAGTTTATCTTGTGGTCTTCTGGCTACTGGACTTGGAGGAGGTAATACAATGCCCGTGAAAGTGGCCTGCTCTAGGTAGCATATGAGTTTTAGCTGTTAGAGCCTGAGAAATGTGATGTAATCACCAGTGTCATTTTCTGGTCTCCGTTTCCTCTTCGCCTGATATGTGAGAGGTGAATTCTCTGGCCTCCAGCACTTGGGAGGGCTGAAATCAGTGACTTGCGGGGCCCTGGCTGAGGTCTGCGGGAATGATGGTGCAGAAGATGGCACGGGTGTGATTCCCCCACAGCACCTTAAACTCTGCTGACTGTGGCTTCCCTCAGGAAAACGTGGCATGGCGTTCTCATCTCACGGATGAGAAAATGGAGGCTGAGCGGTTCAGGGACTTACCCCCTGTTCGAGCCAACTGCCCATCATACTCGGTCTCAAAGTCACCCAGTAAACCACGGAGCAGAATTGGGGTCTAAGCTGGACCTGACTTCCGGCCCTCTCTTACTCTGCTGCTGCTGGCTTCTCGACAGAAATGCGCCCAGCGCATCCAGTGCCCTCCCTCCAGCTTGCTGTGATGTGAGGTCACTGAAAAGAGGCCCAGGGAGGCAGTCTGCCTGAAGGAAGGGACCAGAATTCTGACATGCCTCTCCTAGTTTTTGTGGGCAGCTGGGATTCCTGCATGAAAACATGCTGCACCCTCTCATAAAATGAGCCCAAGGCCCTTGCCTGCGCAGAGAAGTGCTGTTTGTCCCTGGGACATGTCGCCGTGTCCCCCACCTTCCATTCCGTCACGCTCACTGATGTGTCTGCTTCCTGTCCAGCACTGGCATCTTAACAGACAGGCCCCTCCTCAGGTGTCTCCTGACCTTAGCTTATTCTCCAGAGCAAGTCCCGCAGTCTTGGGTGTCTCCATCCACCCACCCACCCACCCACCCACCGACTAAGGGCGCTTTTTCACCTTTTGTTTTCTTTCCCTGGATTCTCATAACCTGAGCTTAACAGTTATGTAGTCATTTTTGCAGAGTTGTTTTCTTTTTACTTCAGTTGCCATAGTTACCAACTTTGTATATAAAATAATCATCCCCACCCTCTGTTACCCCACCAGAAGTCTCACTGTTTTCTGATGTGGCCTTTGCAAAAGGAGTCTGATGGCTTTTTAATAGTTTCCTTTCTGGCTCTACCATCAGCAAACATTTCGTGGTCTCCTTTTTATGGATCTTTACTCTAGAGTCTAGATTGATCAGGGCTCAAATCATTGCTTTATTTTGCAGTCTTTTTAGACAGAGCCTCAAGCCGCTAGAGCTGATGACCTAGAAAGAGGATTAGGAGACGGGAAACAACTGGTTTAAAAAAAAAAAAAATCCATCTGCCCTAAACTGGTTCTACCTGTATTGCTTTTGATTGTGAGCAATATAAACAAATTATATAATTACAGGGGCAGTGTGGTCTGTCAGATGATGGTCAAAAACCTAAAGCTTTTGCCTTGTCCATCTAGTCACCTTCTTGCATCAACCTAAAACTCCCAAACCGCTGGCTTTTTGTTGACTGCGTGCCTTGGTGATTTGGGGGCTTAGTGGGGTCTCATCTGAATCACCTGTTCTCCTTGTAATAAAGTAAATGGTAAAAGGAACCTTCTGGCAGAGATTTGTGTGACGGGGTGCAGCCTTCATTTTTGGTAGAATGAAGATACCGTGTTAGGGGTCAGAGGACTTGTCATGAAAGATCCGTGTGACCACCCAGGGCAGGCCCAGCCTCCTCATCAGCAGGATGAGACACCTGCCTACTTAGGCTCAAGCTATTTGGGCTCTTGCAGTCATCAGATAGCTTCCTGCTAAGGTTTCAGTGAACTGTCACTGCTTTATAAAGGATATTGGGATTTGTCTGGGTGCCAGTCACCAGCTTTCCTGGAGTTTCTGTGCTTCAAAAGGAAAGACTTTCTGGAGAAGGCAGAGCTAGAGTTTCAAGCCCACACAACTTGATTATATCTTATACCCACTTCAGACTTCCTCATTACACCTCTCTGGTCCTTTTGTTCCTGGGCTTCATTATCCATCCCGTCTCAGCCTAGAGTTCCCATCTGGCTGTTCCCCTGCTGATTTACTGCCTGTCTCTTAGGGTCACTCAAGTCCTGCCCCTTTGGACTTTTTAAGATCTGGTGACTCCTGCCCCCTCTTCATTGTTCATAAAACTTGACCTCGATGCCGATGCACAACTTAGGATGCTTGCTGTTTTAAAGATCTATTCTCTTCTTCAAACTAAACTTCATAGAGATGGGCCTATCACGTATCTAACTGGTGCTTGGTGTGTGGGGGGCTACCAGAACACACTGAGTGAAAGATATCTGAAATAACATTGTAGTGCCATTCTAGATACGTTGATGACGAGAATCCTGTGCAAAGCAGGGAGGGATGGAGGGACGGCCTTTGGCCTCGCATGGGGTAACAGACATTTGACGGTCTTCTCACGTGTTTTCACTCATCGCAGCAGCATCCCTGGAGTATGCTACCTATTTGGACACAGGATAATGAAATGCAGTGGCTCTGCAGTCATAGATTTGAGTCTGTGCACTCTTAAGTCTCTGTGAGCCTTGGGTTCATTCCATTAGATGGGCCTACTTTTTTCCTTCTACGGTGCTGGTAAATTTTGAATGGAATGTCAGGTGCCTGTATTGGTACTGTGCCTCACACATGGCCATTGACAGGTAAAGAAGCAGAAGCGGAAACTGGGCAGGGTGCACTCCTGGCTGATCAGCGGTAAGCCCGGGTTCCCTTCTCGTGTTATCCCTGACTCCCCTGAGTGAGTAGAGGCGGGCCTTCTTGTGTAGTTAGCCCCTTGCCAGTCCCGCTGGTCCTTGGATCAAAGCAGTCAGCACTGTCGCTCCT
Source organism: Bos indicus x Bos taurus (assembly GCF_003369695.1). Lineage (NCBI taxonomy): Eukaryota > Metazoa > Chordata > Mammalia > Artiodactyla > Bovidae > Bos > Bos indicus x Bos taurus. The sequence continues at coordinate 30,366,324 of NC_040088.1, forward strand.
CCTCCCGTGTACTGCATCTCTGTAGTCTGTACGTGGTGTGACTGTCCATCTCACTCAGGCTCTTTCTGGTCTTCCCTTGATTTAGGAGAAAGGATCCTGGGTTATGCTGAGGAACCCTGCTATCTCTGGTTTGTCATGGAGTTCTGTGAAGGTGGAGACCTGAATCAGTATGTCCTGTCCCGGAGGCCGGACCCAGCCACCAACAAGAGCTTCATGCTGCAGCTCACAAGCGCCATTGCCTTCCTGCACAAAAACCACATCGTGCACAGGGACCTAAAGCCAGACAACATCCTCATCACAGAGCGGTCTGGCACCCCCATCCTCAAGGTGGCAGACTTTGGACTAAGCAAGGTCTGTGCTGGTCTGGCCCCCCGAGGTAAAGAGGGCAATCCAGACAACAAAAATGTGAATGTGAATAAGTACTGGCTGTCCTCAGCCTGTGGCTCAGACTTCTACATGGCCCCTGAAGTCTGGGAGGGACACTACACAGCCAAGGCTGACATCTTTGCCCTGGGCATTATCATCTGGGCAATGATAGAAAGAATCACTTTCATTGACTCTGAGACCAAGAAGGAGCTCCTGGGGACCTATATCAAACAGGGGACTGAGATCGTCCCTGTTGGTGAGGCGCTGCTAGAAAACCCAAAGATGGAGTTGCACATCCCCCAGAAACGCAGGACTTCCATGTCTGAGGGGATCAAGCAGCTCTTGAAAGATATGTTAGCTGCTAACCCACAGGACCGGCCTGATGCCTTTGAACTTGAAACCAGAATGGACCAGGTCACATGTGCTGCTTAAAATTCAGGGCAAAGCATCTTGGGTGTTTTTCAACTAGGTGAGTGTACCTCTGTTTGCTCTGCATGTGCACTTCCTGGACTGCTGGATTCCTCAGACTTGGCCCTGAGGGATGGGAGGAGAGATGGGGAATGGAGTTGGGGGGAAATGCAGGGTGGAAGAGAAATAAAGTGCTCGATACCACAGATTCCTCCCAAGTCTCCATGAGGAGTCATGGGATTATTTGAGTACAAATTAGAAAGTCTAGAGAAGTTTTGAGTGGACACTGCATTTGAACTGAGTCTCTTAAGATTTTTAGAAACACTTTTTCTCAATAAATGCTTACTGTAGAAAATGTGCAAAAGTACAGACAATTTTTTTCAGAATAAACGCTGTCCCCAGTTTGTATCCTTCTACGTGTACATCCAATTCTGCATAGTTTAGATCATGCTGTTTTAGGTTTAGTTTTCTGTTCTTCCATTCAGTTCTAACCTGAACATTTCCCCATGTCATTCCTTGAAAGCATCCGTTCAGTTCAGTCAGTTGTGTCCGGCTCTCTGCAACCCCATGGGCTGCAGCACATCAAGCTTCCCTACCATCACCAAATCCCAGAGCTTGCTCAAACTCATGTCCATCTAGTCGGTTATGCCATCCAGCCATCTCATCCTCTTCTCCTCCTGCCATCAATCTTTCCAGCGTCGGGGTCTTTTCCAATGAGTCAGTTCTTCATATCAGGTGGCCAAAGTATTGGAGCTTTAGCTTTAGTCCTTCCAATGAATATTCAGGACTGATTTCCTTTAGGATTGACTAGTTGGATATCCTTGCAGTCCAAGGGACTCTCAAGAGTCTTCTCCAATACCACAATTTGAAAGCATCAGTCCTTCAGCGCTCAGCTTTCTTTATAGTCCAACTCTCACATCCATACATGACTACTGGAAAGTAATTGATGTTCCATTATAGGTGCCATAATGTAATTATTCTCCCACTTCAGATAGCAAATGGTTTCTTCATTTTAGATACTATAAACTGTGGGTGAGTGAATTCTTATAGAGAAATCTTTGCTTATTTAACAGATTGGTGGTGGACTTTAATTTGTCAAGTACTGTGCTAGGCTTTGGAAAAATGATGATAAGCAAAATCGGAAACATGCCCCATCCTTGGGACTTCTGCAGCTTAGTCAAGGAGAGAACCATTAAATCATTATTTATCATAGTTGCTTTACGATGTAAGGAAATTGACCTTCCAGAGAATGGTGCCCAGAGACAAGAGTAGGGAACTGGAAGCAGAGGGGAGCATTCGGGTAAAAGGCCTAGTCTCTGCAAGGGAGCTGAAGCCAGCGGCAGCCTAGCAGTTTGGGGTAGTGAAAGATGAAGACAGGGAGTAGTTGAGGGCCTGCAAGAGCAGGAATAGAGCTGAGGTAAAAGCATATGGAAGTGTATACCAGGAACAGCAGTGGGAGTGCAGTTGGACCAGAGTCTGAGATGTGAGCAAAGGCACAAAGGTTAGAAATAAGGTGAAATATGGGACCCTGGAATCTGACCTTGACTTAGTAGGCATTTGGGAGCCATCTATAAGCTGGAGCAGAACAGTGCATTAAGAACTTCAGCATGTGCGTGCTGATTTGAACTGGAGTTTAGAGGACCAGTTGGACCAATTGTTTGATTCATACTAGTAAGAAGATGTTGTTGAACCTAAGTGGATAGCACTGAGGGTAGATGGATGGATGCCCTGGATCTTTGGGGCAGAATTAGCAAGGCAGCTGGCCAGTGTGGAAATAAGAGATACTGGGAGATTGATATACTTGCTGGCTCATGTATTGGTCAGACTTGATTTATTTTCCTTAAAGGGAAAAGAAAAGGACATTGATCACCTTGAATGCCAGGTATTTTCACATGTACCATTTTGTTTCATCTTTGCAGCCCTGCAAAAGGTTAAGTCATTTACCTAAGATCCTAGTAATTTAAAAATAGGGGCTTCCTTGGTGACTCAGTGGTACAGAGCCCACCTGCCAATGCAGGAGATGTAGGTTCGAACCCTGGGTCGGGAAGATTCCCTTGGAGAAGGAAGTGGCGACCCACTCCAGTATTCCTGCCTGGGAAAGGCGATGGACAGAAGAGCCTGGTGGGTTACAGTCCATGAGGGGTTGCAAAAAGTGTCAGACACTAACTACTTAGCGACTAAACAGCAACATCTTACTCATGCCCCCTCCTCCCCAGCCCCTTTTTTTCTTAATAACAAGATGGCAAGCTGAAAATAAGCTAGTCTTAGATTTTGCTGAAGCCTTGAGAGGAGGTGATAGGTAGAAGCCGATCCCTGTGGTCATGAGCAAGGAGCCTCAGCACCTGGGGCGCAGAGCCCTCCCTTACCCGGGTGGGTTCTTAGTCCCCTCTTTCCCTTTGTCACCCTTAGATTTCTGGTTGGAGTTGGTTAATGCTGAGTCAGTGAACTTCTCAAGTGAGTCACTCCGGGTTTAATTCTTCCATTCCACAAACATTTATTATCTTCCAGGTGCCAGGCCACTTTGTCCTACTGCCCAGCATTCTTAAAGCTAGGTTTGGGGTAGTACCATGTTCAAGCCTAAAAAGAGTTGGCTGGACAGTACTTTAATGCTGGCAATTCCCACCTCATCTTTTCCACTTTTAAAAAACTGCTTAGAATTCAAGTGTGCCCTGGGGTACGAAGAAGGTCATCATTGGAAGAGGGACCTGAATTTGGGTTAGGGTTATGGGGTTGTCCTAACTAGTTGAAACTGTGGTTCCCATTTGGACACCCACCCTTGGATCTGTGCTGCGTTGCAGGGCAAAGTTAAAGCTAAATAGGAGTATTGTTTCAGGTAGGAGAAATAAGTGACCTTGAGAAAAGATCGGGAACATAGTTATGGCCAAGTGTCCCACACTCTGACAGCTAATGGGGACAGGGGTTGGTCAGTGGTGCCTGTCCTGCTCTGTTTAGCTGAACACTTAGAATTTGGGCCGGATTCAGGGCCCAAGTCTTTGTGACCGGGAGCTGAACCTTGTGTCACAGGTTCAGATCACTTGTGGTATAAATGAGTATCTGGCTGGTTAGAGAATCAGAGGCTTGGGCTGGGAAGATCTGTAGAGTCTAAACTCCCCTTTCTGCCAATCAAACTTTATATATAGATGGAGAAACTAGTTCTGTATATTCATTCAACATATTTATTGAGAAACTGTTTGCCAGGGACTATTTCAGACCCAAAAGATAACATTTGTGAACAAAGCCAACAAATTCTTGCAACTGTAGAACTTATATTTCCTGGAGAGATGAACAGACATAACTGTTAGCTATGGGTTAGCAGGGCAGGGTCGGGGTGGAGGTGGTGTAGACCAGGATAAGTGAAATTAGAATGCAGAGAGGTGAGGGATGGGGGTGTACTTCCAGGTGGAAGAGATCGGGGTAGGTCTCCTTAAGGACGGTGACTTTTGATCAAAGGTTAGAAGGAGTTGAGGGAGTAAGGCACTAGGATTTCTGGAGGAAGAAAATCTCAAAAGCAATAACCATTATAACAGCATGAAGGCTAGACAGAGTGATCAGGGAGGTGAGTATAGGAAAAGAAGCTGGAGAGAGAATTCGGAGTCAACTGAGAGTCCTTGGACTGCAAGGAGATCAAAGCAGTCAATCCTAAAGAAATCAACCCTGAATATTCACTGGAAGTATTGAAGCTGAAGCTCCAATTCTTTGGCCACCTGAAGCGAAGAGCCAACTCATTAGAAAAGACCCTGATGCTGGAAAAGATTGAAGGCAAGAAGAGAAGGGGACAACAGAGGATGAGATGGTTAGATGGCATCACTGACTCAATGGACATGAGTTTGAGCAAGTTCCAGGACAGGGAAGCCTGGTTTGTTGCAGTCTGTGGGGTCACAGCGTTCTTGCCTGGAGAATCCCAGGGACGGGGGAGCCTGGTGGGAGGCCGTCTGTGGGGTCGCACAGAGTCGGACACGACTGAAGCGACTTAGCAGCAGCAGTGGGGTCACAAAGACTCAGACTGAGCAACTGAACAACAGAAGAGACATTGTAGGCCACTCTAAGGATTTTGGCTTTTAATCTTCAGTAAGATGAAAGGTCATTGATGTGTTTTCGGCTGTGTGATATCTGATCTTTTGAAAGGATCACTGTAACTACTGTGCTAAAAGTAAACTGGAGGGGGCAAGCGAGGGGATAGGATGGGAGGTTACTCTGATAACCCAGGTGAGAGATAAAGATGGCTTTGAACAGTGGAGCAGGGAAGATAATGATCGGATTTGGGGTGAATTTTGAAGTCAACCGATGGATTTCGTGCTAGATTGAACATAAGATGTGAGAGAAAGGAATTAAGGATGACTCCAAGTTCTTGGCTTCGTAAACCATTGGAAGGATAGAGAGGATCAAATGAGATGGGGAAGAACAGGTTTGGGTGGAGGAGTTTAGGTCTTGATCATCTGAAAGTTTGGAATGCCTGTTCAGAATCCAAGTACAGAAGTTAAGTAGGCAGGTGGAGGAGTCTGAAGTTCAGGGGAGAGAGTGGTCTAGAAGTACAAGTGTGGAGATGGCCAAGGATGTTTTAAATGTTTCTTTCAAATGAATAATTTAGTTACATGCTATCACACATAATTTATGAAAAACAACTTTCCAAAAACATTTAGTGAGTTGTTCAGTTGCTAAATTCCATCCAACTTTGGTGACCCCATGGACTGTAGCCCACCAGGCTCCTCTGTTCATGGGATTTCCCAGGTGAGAATACTGGAGTGGGTTGCCTTTTCTTTCTTCAGAGGATCTTCCCAACCCAGGGATCGAACCTGCATCTCCTGTATTGCAGGCAGATTCTTTATTGCTGAGCCACTGGGGAAAGCCCATGTTTAGTCAGTAGGGTGGCATTGTTTTCTATTTTTGCAAATCAGCATCTGCTTTGATAGTCAGCTGAATTCTCATTTGCTTCCGCTGTGTACCCTGGTGCTACATCACTCATCATGTAACTTCTGGAAGACTTCACCATATACTTATAAGAGAATGAAAGTGAAAAAGACAGATAACTGAAAAGTTTTGTCTTCATGTATTGCCAAGCAGCAGAAGAGATTTTGATGCCTCTTCCTGTTACCATGATGGGGAGCTGAGAAGTAGGAGAGACTTAGAAGAAATTATTCAAAGTTCCAAATGAATGGTCAGAACTTGTGTGACTTGATTCCTGGCCAGCTTTCGTACCAAACCTGTGGTCATGGATCACATTCTAGCTGCATAACGGAAACCCGGTTGTCCCAAGTATCAGCATGATGAAAGAATGCCTCAGCAATCTAGGACTGTAGATTTCAGAGTAATGTTTAAATTGGGGCTAAATGGTTTCAGTGTTTTGCAAACCTTGAATGGAAATACACTTTGGATTGGAAACATGGGATTCCTCTTAAAGGAGTGTTGCCTCGTGGACTGTCTAGAATTGAGTCCCATCTGTGCTTTTTAGGCTGTGTGACCTCAGGCAAGTTATTTACCTCTCTGGGTTTTATCGTCTGTGAAATGGAGTAGATCATATTTATCTGAGTGAGGCTGTTGGGGGGATTGCAAGAGTCTGTGAAAGTGCCTTGTATAAACTGTCTAAATGAAACACTAAACGGTAGAGTTTTAGATACCCACTTGGGCTTGAGGTGGAAGCATTGTCTTATCTCTGAAGACAGTGGTCTTTAGTTGCCTTGCTTCTGAGGATTACCAAATAAATAGTTTCTTTTTTGAAGCAAAGCTATAGTCAAGGCAACTGTCCAATAGCTTGTTCCAGAAAAATGTATCTATTTTGTAAAAGGTTATTCAGTGATGGGTCCTACTACTCCCTTATTTGTCACCTTTGTTTAATAATTCGTAATGGTCCCTACCAGCCAGCCAAAAGCCTTACCCAAAGCAGGAAGCCAGCCAAACTAATGTTCCAGGTGCCACCGCCCGCATGTTACCAGGGAGGGTGTTGAGGGATAAGGGACTCTGCATTCACGGCCAAGTTTGCTGTCTGATACACAGACCTGTTACTAGGGCCTTTTGAAGCCAGGGCCTTGAATGACATTATGTGGAGTGGGCAGTTCAGACCTGAAGAAGGAACTCAGATGTTGGTAGATCTGAGGGTCATAGAAAATGTTCTTTGTACCATATGCTATCTTGGTGGCTGCTCCACATCAGAAAGAAATTGAGCCTAATTTCTTGAAGTAATGTGTGCGTGTGCTGAGTCTCTTCAGTCATGTCCTGCTCTTTGTAACCCCATGGACTGTAGTGCGCCAGGCTCCTCTGTCCATGGGATTCTCCAGGCAAGAATACTGGGATGGATTGCCCATTTCCTCCTCCAGGGGATCTTCCGCACCGGGGGATCGAACCTGGCTCTCTGACATCTCGGGCATTGGCAGGTGGGTTCTTTACCACTAGCGCCACCTGGGAAGAGTAATGTTGAAATAATAAATGATGTATTTTTCACTGGCCTGAAGTCCTAAGATGTGGCTCTGGGCTGCCATGCTGGGTATCCGGTTGGCCGCTTGACCTGGCCTTCAGGTTTCGTTTCTCTTTTATGAATTTGAGGTTTTTTAACACGGCGCTCTAGTTGAGCCCCTTCGCTGGAGGTTCAAAAGTTTTATCTGCTCATCTCACAGGCAGCAGCACGTGCTTACAGTAAAGCTGTAGAAACCCATTCAGATTATTTTCTTCCTTTTGGCTGTAATTAAACCCAAATTATGTCACCTTATAGGTATCAAGTTCATCAAAAATAAGACTAAAAACTTTAAAATGGGGGGGGTGCAGTATTTAATGTGGTTTGTTTTAAATGACAAAGTCTTCAAAACTTTGTCTTAGGGTAGGAGTGGGGCTATAAATTTTTGAAAGATTTTAAGTGAGTGGTTGAGAACCCAAGACTAGATTAGTGTCCAGCCTGCACCCGAGAGCAGCTTCCTGACCCAAGCATCAGAACTAACCCAGGAACTGACAGGCCTTTCTCTCCCAGGACTGCCCTCGCTGTGGGAAGAGGCAGGAGGAGACCATGGACAACACTTAGCTTCTGAGACCTCCACTCAGAGCATTACTTCCTGAGTCTAGAAGTCTCAGGCTCTGATGGAGCGTAGCAGTGCCAGAGATGATGATGATAATGACCATCCCTGGGCCGGGTGCTTTATGACCATTATTTCATTTACTTCTTTTCAAGTAACTTCCTGCAGCCCACAGAGCTTGTAAGGGTCAAAGCCTAGGTTTGAACCTAGGTCTAAATCCATAGCTTTAGCCAATGTGTATGGAATTGTGTATACATCTCAAATGTTTTCAAAATTGAACAAACAACTGAGCATCATGTAGATTGCACTGCTGCCTCCCTAGCACCACACATTCTGAGATGAGTAACCTGGTCCTGAGTGCCTGGCACTTAGTCAGTTTCCAGTTGGGAGGTGGTTTCTTCTACTCTGAGAAAGTTCAGAGTGTGCTGGTAAGCAACTAGGCAGCCCAGAGGACAGTGAGCAAGGAAGGCTTCTCAGAGTCAGTGCAACCGCTGAAGAGACCAAGGTCCGAAGTTTGGTTCTCATACCCCAGAGGCGCATCCCTTTTAGTATCTGGGAGAATCTTGAACAGCCCTGAGAGAAGATGCGAGGAACAGAAGAGGAAAGTGCCAACCTCACCCTGAAGTAGATGATTGAAAGTGAAAGTGAAGTCGCTCAGTCGTGTCCGACTCTTTGCGACCCTGTGGACTGTGGCTACCACGCTCCTCCGTCCATGGGATTTTCCAGGCAAGAGTACTGCAGTGGGTTGCCATTGCCTTGTCCAGGGGATCTTCCCAACCCAGTCTCTCCCACATTGTAGGCACACGCTTTACCATCTGAGTCACCAGGGAAGTTGAAGTAGATGATTAGGTCCTTGGAAAGAATGGAAGCTTTAGTTAAAGTAGAGAGATGGAGGCAAGGGTATTTATTTTTTTTTTTTTGGCAAGGGTATTTAGACAGTGACTGTTAATCTTAGGTTCAAGCAGAACTAGAACTGCTGAGCCTCTTTTGAGTCCCTGTCTATCAGTGGGGGCCCCAGCCTTGTCCTACCCTGTCTCACTAGCTTTTACAGAACTGTGGGAGCAGAGGGGTGTGGGTTTGCTTCTCTTTTCCCCGGGAACGTCAAGCTCGGGGTTCACTGAAGACCTGGTAGCTCCAGGTGCCGCCAGTATGCAGTGTGCAGGCTGCCCCTTGCTCTGCGTCCGTCTGCTGGTGCTTCCTGGGAGCTTCAGTCGGGGAACGCTGGTGGTAGTAAGGCCAGGCCGCTCCCTGGGTGCCAGCTTTTGCCCCTGCTGTTGCCCTCTCTGTCTGTTGAGCTCCTGCTGTATCAACATGAGGAAGCCGAGCTGTCTGTTATGTAACGGGATTGGTTGCCCCCAAGGATAATCTGTCCCTTGAAGCTCTGCAGGACATCAAAGAATCCATGAGGGGACAGGCCTGCCCCAGGGCTATTGTTGCTCACTTTCTCCTCCTCCTTGGCATCCTTGGCTCCTCCTAGGCTAGGCAGCATCCCTTTGGGCAAATCAAAATAGCTCTTATAATCCTCCAGCTGTGAGCCAAGCTCCTGATGGTTGAGGTCCTTTCAACTCCCATTTCCTCTTACCCCAGGGACACAGATACTCCCCCAGCAATAGCAGCTTCTGGTTATAAAAACTTGTTTTTCAGGGGCCCTCTGATTGTGCAGGGCAGAGGCCCTGTCCTTTTATCGCCAGTCCTGAGTTAAACACTTTACGTACAGTATCTTATTTATCACATCATCTGGGCAACTATTCTGTTCTCTGCCATCATTCTGTAGATGAGGAAGTTGAGAATTCACTACAGTTCTGAGAGTCAGAATTTGAGACTAGGTACCTGACTGGAAATTCCACTGTTCAATCCTGCCTCCTAGAACCTCTTTAAAAGCAGCTTTGGTGTGTGTATATTTTGAGGCAGATGCTGGGTCCCCATCCTGTTAGCTCCACACGAGAGGCCCCCAGGTATTAGCAGCAGTGCTGCCTGTGGGCATCCTTCATAGCCTGACGGCCTTGGCACAGCACACCGCAGCAGGGCCACCTTCTCCTTCAGGTGAGATCACCTGCACGTTGATTCCTCTTATGTCACATTGACACAGCCTCAAACATGGGCAGGCGAGGCAAGACTGGCATGGTGAGGCGCCCATAGGACCAGGGGCCAGGCAACGGTAGGCAGAAGCCACACAAGCAGACAGAGGTTAACATTGGAAAGCGGGGGACCCAAAGCACGCCCCAGGTGGGGCAGCAGGAAAGCACAGGCACCGCGGGGACAGGACAGTCTACACACCAGCACAGGGAAGGGCTCTGATGGGACTCACAAGCATCCTGTTGTCTCTGATCCCTGGGGCCTGGAAGAAGCCCATTCTCAGTGAGCTTTAGGTAAAGGTTGATGAGGATCTAAAGCAAAATGCAAGGGTTACTGAGTTTCTCCCTGACCCATTTTCCAGCTCATTTACTGACCAGACTGGAGGGCTTTCATGATTTTGTCCTTGTTGTTGATACAGCTGTCTGCAGCCCTGTGTTGAGTAATTTCTGAGGCCAAGTCAGATTGGTGAGCAAGAGCCTTCTTATGGCAGACACTTGCCTAGCAGTGGTCTTGATAGCATAGACCCCACTGTTGTCCTCTAAGACTCCCAAGTTAGCCACGGACTTGAGAACACTTAATTGTAGTAGGCGTGGCTGGGGAGAAATATAGGAAGCCTGCAGAGAGTGGAGGGAAAGCTTGTTGGAGAAGGTGGTGCCTTGGGCTGGTTCTTGAAGGTAGATTTAGGGGCACTTTGTAAGCCAGGTGGTAAGTGAGGTGATCACATCTCAGGGTTTGTCTGAAACTCGCCCTGGCACACTGTGGCCTTGTTGAGTATAGGAACTTGGCTGGTGAGGGGAGAGAGGACTGTTGTAGTGAAATCCCCAACTAGAGGGGCATTCGAGACCAGGGCCTGGAGAGAATGCCCAAGGTCTGTCTTGATAAACTAGGGCAGTGGCATATAAGCTCTCAGCCCCTCTTTTCATTTCCACTAGTGAGTCTTCTGTGATTTTACAGAATCAAAGGAAATGGAGACCTCCTTCAGCATTTCTAGGATTCAGAGGCATGGCAGGCCTTAAAACTGCCTGCTGAGTTTAAAATAAATCAATACCATAAAATACTGCAATGAATTTCCTAACTTTAAAGGAATTTCACTTTCAGTTAGAGGTGCCAGGGGAAAGCTGTAACTCAGCCTGCATCGTACACAGGTCAGAATTCTGTATTTTGTTTCTTTGTAAAAGAAAGTGATGTCTGGGGACTCAGGAGGAATGGATTAGAGCCACCCAGGCACACCTTAGGGCATAATGAGGAAGATGAAAATGCTTCTATTTTCCCAGACTGCACAAAGGAGCCAAATGTGGGGCCTGGACAGGTAATCTTATGAATGGTAGATAACCTTGGCTTTTTGTCATTCTGAGACCTGGCCCTGGAGAAGTAGTGGAAAGCAGGCGGGGTATATGGTATATCACGTTGGGTTTTGGTATTAACCTTCTGTTCCAATGGAAGAGTCACAGATGATGTGAGCCAGTTGACTCATTCTGTGTTTACTTCCATCCTTTTGCAAAAAGGAAGCTCTTAAATATCGTGTACAGCACCCTTTTGTGTTTTTCCTTTCTGCTTTTTTCAGACATGTCTAAGACATGTCCTCCCGGAGAGTTCCAGTCTAGGGCAGAGCTAAGGCATGGACAGAAAGAGGGGAGGGCTGTCAGATCTTGGCAGAATGCATGGCCTTTCCAGCCCAGCCCAGCCTTGTACCAGACGTAAGGAGAGCTGGAAGTCACAACCAAAGACTGATTTGTTGTTAGTAACCAGATTGCAGGCTTGGATGTGATGAATGTTTGGATGGAATCGTTTGTTTGTATGGGACAGCAGAAATGAGTGTGAATATACCACACCCAAAACCAAACAACAGGGTGACTTCTACCTTCCCTCCACGAAAAAAAAAAAAAAGAAGAGTTGCTTGGGAGTTTAGGCCAGTTGCCTAACCTGAAATCCAGATGTCACCACTGACGTGATCCAGAGATCATCCTCCGTCCCCCCACCCTGAGCATCTCGGGGCACGGGCACCTACCAGGCGTATCACAGAGAGCCTTCGGAAGCACATCACTCCAGGCTGGTGTTTTGGAAGCCCTGTAGCAGGAGGACAGCAGCCCCCAGAACTCCAGTTTCCCACTTGCTCTTTAGAATTTCACTGAGATGAGATGAAATGCCGTTACGGTAGTAACAGCATAGGCCGACCCAGGTGCATCTTCAGAATCTGCAGCCTCTTTCTGCACGGCCGGTGGAGTTCAGTGGCGGGAACTGGGAGTGTTGGGGCTAAGAAGTTTTCTGCTTAACAGATCCAGAATCTGTCCTGTGACACCTGCCTGCTCCTCCTCCCCGGCCCCCGCCACGGCCCCGCAGGAAGCTTGGATCGAGGCCTGAGAACTAGGAGGGGCTGCCGGGTTCCAATCCGGGCTCTGTCTAATATACTTACCCTAGCGTGGGGCTTTGGACAGGTCACACACAGTGGGTCCTGGATGCCTCATCCAGAAAACTAGTAGTATGAAAGGACCACTCGGCCCAGCTCCGGCATGTTCAGAGGTCCACGGTGGGTGTGGTCCTAGGAGGGGGACTCCAGATTCTGGCATAGTTTCTTCCTTGTGCGTGTGTCTTGAGACTGAGGTGAAGCCCTGTGGCCTCCTGTCAGAGAGGGGGAAGGAAAGCAATTGAACTTCTCCTCAGGCTTCCCAGACCCTGGGAAAAGGGGCTTCCACGCCATAGTAACAGTGAGCGAGAGTCCTTCGGGGGAGTAACAGATCGTGTGAGGCCACTGTGGGACAGGAGGTGGCTCTTAGAAGAGGAAGGGGAAGTTGAGGGCCAGCAGGCACAGGAAAGGGAGAAGTGATGGCACTGGAGACGGGCTTCTGTCTCTTGAGTGGAATTGTAGACATAGCTTTGAACCAGACTAGGAAGTTGCACTTACTTGTTCCACAGGCATGTATTAAGCACCTGCTGTGTGCCTGGCATGGGCCGTGGAGATGAAAATTTCTCCTGGCCTCAGTCCATCTAAACCTTAGACAGCTGAGTCTGGGAGTCCTCACTTATAAAGTGAGGTTGCCAGCACTTGCCCATAGGTTTTTCAGGAGGAGTAAATTGAAAAATTCATGTAAAACTAGCCTAGGGGTGCTGGGCACGCAGTAGGTACCGCACAGCTGTTGAGTCTTGCTGTTCTTTCGTACCAGCTCTTGCTGTGCATAATACAGTAACAGAGAAGTATCTCAGAATGTGTGCAGGTTCTTGTCCCCCCTCTCCGCCCCTGCCCAAAAAAACACTGAAAATGAAACACCTTCTTGGGCTCAAGGTGACCTCCATAGACCCAGGGCCGCCTTCACAGCCTTCATTTGGTGACTGCGTCTTGCTGTATTGTGTTCTTCCTTCTCTTTGTAATCAGCTTCTGATTAGTTGACTGATGGGTCTAGCTCTTCTGGGTCTTTATTTGCATTTTCACTCTGCTGTAATTATGTCTCAAGAACATAGTGTTTTGTTTTTGCATTTACTTTTGCTTTTCAGAGCTGAAAACTTGTGCAGTGTCCTGTCACATGGGTAGGCTGGTTGTTCTGACAAAGAGCATCTTTGTCAGCTCTGGCATCACTTTTTTTCTTTTTTTAATAGTTATACATCGGAATCATGATTGTTGGCTACGAAATTGATTTTGAGAGCCACCCAATTTGTAAATTGGGAAATACTCTGTATTGGGGGTTAAGGAAAGGAATACTGAGGAAGGAGGTGAAGAGAGAAGGTCTGTAGTCTGTTGCCTTCGGGTTTCTAAGTGCAAATACCAGAAGCAGAGGGGTGGCCCTTCCCTTAAGTTCAGCCCTTCAGCTGTCCTGTCACACCTTGGTTTGAACTTTGTATAGGCCTTGGAGTGGAGAAGGGCCCCACCTGCCTTCCACAGATCTCCTTTCTGGAACCCAAGAGAGCCTGAGTCCTTTTTTGCACTTGTTTAACAAATGCTTAAGAAGAGCTTTTGCAGCTTGCTGCTGGTCTTATATGCACTGTGTTTGCTTCTGAATAGCATCAGGCCTGCTGCAGCCTGGAGCCTTTATCATCTGTCAGGCGTGGTGGGGGAGGTGCCAGGGAGCGCCTTCTCTCACCTAAACTTACTGAGCACAGGCTGTTTGCCAGATTCATCCCCTCCCCATTTACTGTCTTGTTAAATCCTCACATGGGCGGCTTCCTAAGTGCTGTGTCCACCCTGCTCCCACAGGGCACATGGCTAGTGCCCGCCAGCTCCAGGCTACAGCTCGGGCATCCATGCCCTTTTCCATCGAGCTTCCAAAGATGTGGCAACACAGTGGTGTCTCGGTGCTCCCAGGAACTCAGGACCATGTGCTGGCTTTTTGTTGAAGAAGTAGTGGCAACAGTAGGATGTGTGACTTCAGGTGGCCCTTGGAGAGAGGAGAGCAGGCAAGGTCTTCTGAGCAGGAGTGTGAGCAAAGACAGACCGCTGGGGATCTGTAGAAGGAGCAGATCTTTGGGTTGGTCCATGCAGAGGCTCAAGTTGGAGAGGAAAGTAACGCCGTCTGCCAAGAGCCTTGAATGTTGGTCTAAGGAGAGTGAACCTCATCCTGCAGAAAAGGTGGCAGTGGTGTGCACTGCTCGGGTTTTGACAGATGAGTCTGTCGCAGAGATAGAGAGGGAGATGAGATGCTGCACCCAAAAGTCCCTGTCTTCAGAAGGTACAAGGCCTGCCCTGTGAGTAGAGACCCTGTGCTCCCGTTTTTGCTTTTGAATCTGATATGCTGATACACCTAGGTTTGAATCACAGCTCTGCCTCTTATCAATGAAGTGCTTTGGGCAAGTCACCTAACTTCTCTAGGCCCCTATTTCCTTATCCATTAAATGATGCCCCTTTAACACTGATGCTTACTGTATACTGTTGGGAGGACTAAATGCACAAGAAACATGAAGAGCCCAGTGCAGTTTCTCGCTCACAGCAGGAGTTCAGTAAGTGGTGGCTGCCTCTGTATAGTTCCTTGTTGTGTTTGTTTTTGCCAAATCTCTCAGGCTAATCATTCGTTTTTGCTTCATTTCTCACTAACAATTTTCATTGCCCTTCTTTTCCCTAAGAGAGTGCCAAGCCTTTAGCAAGTGCCCCTCGTGAGTTCCCCTCGACACACTGGGCTTCAGACTTCTTGCTGTAACCAGAGTCCATATGGTCTCCTTTGGCCCAGACCACTCTGGGTACGACCTGTGCCGTTCACAACCACAAATTGTTCCATCCCCATATGGTGAGCCTCCTCTCCCCTTTAGCTCTGACAGCTCCTTAGACATCTTCCTCCTGGCTAAGGGCCCAAGAGGTGAGGAGAACTCTCTCGGGAGCCCACCCTCTCCCCTGAGCCCTTTCTCTGCTAATCACAGCAGCCACATCTGAACCCCAGTCTCTTTAGGGGCCAATTGAGGCTGTCGGCAGCTTTCATTTCATCCTCGCACTTATTTAATAAGTTGAGGGGGGCGGAATTAGGGTATCTCCCTAGCTGACTGCCAATTACCAGGGCTGTTTCTGGAGACAAAAAAGTTCCCCCTTCGTTTGTCTTGAATGAGTTCCACCTGGACCTGTTCACCACCTGAGCTGGTTTAGGGAGATCCCCAACCCCCAGACCCTGACAGCCCAGTGAATTCTCCAGGCCAAAAAGACTGGGTTTAATTGGATCTGGGTCCTCAGACCCAGGTGGGTGACTGCACGCAGATCCATAGAGACCTCCAAATCGCAGAATCTTAGGTCTTGCCCCATGGTTCTTCTTTTCGTACATTTGGCAAACATATAAATACTAGCAGCATGCTTCAGGGAATGAGAAGGTTTAAGACAGTATTGATCAGGTCAGCAGTGGTCACACCACAAACACTGCTGTAATATGAACGAGTCTCCATGCTACAGTTGCATGGTACTCTTGGCTGCCCTGACTGAATTTGGGACGTTCCTGAGATAAAGATGCCTTGTGTTTGCATCCACACACCATCCTGGCTTTAAGCTCTGCTCACTCCCTGTCTCCCTGTAGCTGTGCCTTTCTGTATATTGGGCCTGCCACTTGCTGCCATGAGAGCATGGGTCCTTGTTCTGCTGCATGGGGCACAGCTTGAGCTCAGCTGACTGACGTGCATAGAGCCCACCTGCTCTTAGTGACATTTGTCCACTGTAAGGGCATCTTGGGTTCCACTTGAAAGCCTGTAGGAGACGGGCCTCACCATCCCACTGCTCTGTGTGGAGGGGCCCCGGTGCAGGAGCTGGAGTCGCCCTCCCACCCTGACCCCCAGCGCACAGTGCCCAGTCCTCCTTTGCCTGAGACGCCCCCATGCTGCCTTCTAGCTAGAGGGTTTCCTCAATGGAGACGGAGCCTACAAAGCTCATCTTGGTTCTCAGTACTCCTTGGGTCCTGGACTCCTCAGACTCTGCGTGTTGAGGATATTTCCCCAGAAAAATTCACATGACTCACATACTCTGAGATGTGTCCTGTGCCTTCAGGAGGGTTTCTGCCCATTCTTGAGGTTAGAAGGACCCCTGGTCCCAAGCCCCTCAGCACGTGGAGAAACTGGGTCCCGAGAAAAGAGTTTGGGGGCGGGCTTGATGAGACTGGGAGCCAGGTTCCCCGCCTGTGCTCTCGCCACCAGGCGGGTCAGTGTCTCAATAGACTGCCACGTGGGGGTACGCTCCTCCGGTTGTGTTCGTGCTGTCACAGCCTGGGTGACAGTCTGCCTTTCGGAGAACTCACGGGGCACTTGCACTGGATGCGCATCAGTAGGCGAGGAGGATGTGAAAATGGGAGGGATGGTTTCTTAGGCAAAGTGAAGGCCTCTGGCTGCACAGGGGCTGCTGCTTAGTTCCGCACGGGGCTGCCCTGTCCCGCCGCCTGTTTCCACAGTCCATGTCCTCCCAGTGTGGAGAATGGGAGGGGCTAGGTATGAACCCACAGCCTCTTGAGCCATGTCAGCTAAGGGGACTTGCTGGACGTTTTTTGGCAGATGGCTGGGCCTAGAAGAAGGCTACAGCGGGACTTTAAGATCTGGGAAATATGCAGAGTTGAGGCCAAGTCTTCCAGTCCTTCTCGTTAACCTTTTACTGTGACTGACTTAGACTGGGGACGTTTTATGAAGCCAGGCTGCTCCAGCTAGCCACAGCCAGGTTTCAGGCTCCATCTCAGTTGACGCAGACTTGTTTGCAGTCTGTGGGCTGTCTTCTTTCCCGTGAGAGCCGGCGTTCTGTGGTGAAGTCAGTAAGAGGGGTAGTCGTGGAGGAGCCTCCTGATTCCGTCGCTGATAGGCTGTTGTTGTGTCAGGAAAACCCTTCGTCCCTGTGTGCCCACTTCTTTCTGAGGGTATGGGGATACCAGACTGGGGGAGCACAGTGTAGCATGGGAGAAAAACAGCACCAGCCAAACCCCAGCTTGTCCCTTTGCAGCCACTGGAGTCTGGAGAGGTGGCCAGCCTCCTGGGGTGGGGTGAGCATCCATCTTTGCACCTGGCTTGCTGGATGTTCAGTCAGAACTCAACCAGAGGCAGGGGTTTCAAAGCCATATTTTTATGTTAAGCTCCTGTCGTGTTGAATGAATGAGTCCATGAAGTTCGTAAATTAATTTTTTATTGCCAAGTGCTAACTCCCAGTTCCTATCAATCACGCAATATTCCAGATCCTTCTGCACTTGGCAACCTGAGAGGCTCCAGGGAAGCACGGAACTGCCCCTTTCCCACAGGAAGCTTGTTTTTAGGGGGTGATGAGAAGATGTGGAGCGTGGTTAGTGGGAGGGTCTCTGGTCATCCTGTGCCTGCTCACCAGAGAACAGAGAAGAGTCCCTGAGGTGGCCGGGCCCCTGGGAATGCTTCCCGGAGGAGGCATGCGCCATCTGAGCTGATAGCAAGGGGCAGGGAAGGAAGCGGTACAACCAGACCTGCGGTTCTTGAGGCCCAAAGGAAGATGGATCCTCAGAGCAGGACAGACGCTGTTGCCTCCAGAGAAGACTGACACGAGGCCAGTTCGTCTTGTCTGGAGTTTTTGCCTGAGTGGATAAGAGATGTTGGTTTGGGGGATGTCTTTGAGGCTTGTTTAGGTTTCTGCTGTGTGTCTCACTGAGCCCATCATTGGGCTTCACACCTGCAAAATAGACGTTTCCACACTGTAAGTTGAGAAAACTGAGACTTGACTGAGCTGGGGTGTAAACTTTAGATCTTTCTACTTTAAAACCCAGGCCCTTGACAGAGCACTGACTGTGCCAGTCTGTAACCTGTGCTCTTTGAATGGCACTCCTGCCACACTGGGGACCTGCTCCTGGGCTTCTGCCTTGTTTTGGTCCCCTGGTCAGGACTCAGAGGCCACAGAGTCCAGCGCCAAGGCCTTCCAGGTTGTCTAAACCTGCTGTGAAGCTCCTGCTGGGTAGGCTTTGGTGCTCTCTGAACTTTCCCTTTCCTTGACACCGTGCCCTTTCTGGGTACCTGGAGACATCGTTATCCCATTTGTAGTGTCTGCTCCATTTTCTTTTACCCTGACGATAGGACCTCGACCTCATATGCTGTGCTATGACGTGTCCACAGTACAGTCGTCCCCGGTTTTGCCCTATGCTGAGCACCAGTATTGGCTTAGCCGAGCCTCAGAGAAGTGATATGCTAGAAAGCTTGGCTCCCTGGCCTCAGTCCCTCTGACAGATTAGACACTAGTCCAGGAGCCGCTGACAGCCCCCCATTCTCCCCCTCGCCCCCCCGCCGCCCCCGCTGGCCAGGGCTGGCATGTTGATATCTTTAATGAAAAGCCAGCTGTCCAGTATGTAAAACAAATGAAAATGACTCCTTTTGAAGCTAATCCTGCTTAGAACGAGAGGCTAGCCCTCTGTGACCCTGAGATTACCTTGCCTCTGAGCTTCCCCAGAATGATATGCTGGAAATGAATAACCTGAGCCTCGATGCGCTTATCCATAAAATGGAGATAATTCCTACAGGGTCCTTTGCCTGAACAAAAGGAAGCTTTGTATAGCAGGCCTTGCACGATGTCTAGTTTTTTCACAAACATCATTAACTGCAGTGCTAAGACCACCAGCTAGGACGTTGGGAGAGCTTAGGTAAGGGTGAATTCTTGGCTTCCCACCCAATGACACCACGATTTGTGTATGCCAGTCAGGTGACTATTTTCTGATAAATACATGAGAGGCAGAGAAGAATAGAGAGAACCAGAGTTTCAATTTGAATCCCAGTCAACCCTTTACATCTTTTTGGTTTTTATTTCAAATCCTAAAAGGTGATTCTGTTAAAGTGCTGCACTCAATATGCCAGCAAGTTTTGGAAAACTCAGCATTGGCTACAGGACTGGAAAAAGTCAGTTTTCTTTCCAGTCCCAAAGAAGGGCAAGGCCAAAGAATGCTCAAACTACTGCACAGTTGCACTCACTTCACACGCTAGCAAAGTGCTCACAGTCCTTCAAGCTAGGCTCCAATAGTACGTGAACCGAGAACTTGCAGATGGATTTAGAAAAGGCAGAGGAACCAGAGATCAAATGCCAACATCTATTGGATCATAGACAAAGCTAGAGAATTCCAGAAAAACATCTACTTCTGCTTCATTGACTACATTAAAGCCTTTGACTATGTAGATCACAACCAACTGTGAAAAATTCTTAAAAAGATGGAAATACCAGACCACCTTACCTGCCTCCTGCGAAGCCTGTATGCAGGTCAAGAAAAAACAATTAGGACTGGACATGGAACAACACACTGGTTCAAAAATTGGAAAGGAGTATGTCAAGGCTGTATACTGTCACCCTGCTTATTAACATATGCAGAGTACATCATGCAAAATGCTGGGCTGGATGAAGCACAAGCTGGAATCAAGATTGCCGGGAGAAATATCAATAACCTCAGATATGCAGATGACACCACCCTTCTGGCAGAAAGCGAAGAGAAACTAAAGAGCCTCTTGATGAAAGTGAAAGAGGAGAGTGAAAAAGCTGGCTTAAAACTCAACATTCATTTGCAGCCAGTTAAGCCGACTGTGCTCTTTTCCCCATAGGGGCCCAGTGTGCAGTGGCTGCAAATAGCAGCCTCCTTGGTAGTGTATGCAACCTGCTGCCTGTACAGGTTGCCCTAAGGGACCTTGGAGACAACTCTTCCTAGTGGGCATTCATGACTGGCCTGCTGTTTCCCAATCTAGACTCCAGACAGGTATGCGCGGTGCCTTTGGAAAGCCCCAGGGCACAATGGCCAGGGTCCACATTGGCCAGGTCATAATGTCCATCCGCACCAAGCTGCAGAACAAGGAACATGTGATTGAAGCCCTCCGCTGGGCCAAGTTCAAGTTCCCTGGCTGCCAGAAGATCCACATCTCTAAGAAGTGGGGATTTACCAAGTTCAACACGGATGAATTTGAGAACATGGTGGCAGAAAAGCGACTCATCCCAGACGGCTGTGGGGTCAAATACATCCCTAATCGTAAAGAATCCCAAAGAATTGATGCCTTTGAACTGAGGTGCTGGAGAACACTCTTGAGAGTCCCTTAAACAGCAAGAAGATCAAACCAGTCAACCCTAAAGGAAATCAGCTCTGAATATTCACTGCAAGGACTGATGCTGAAGCTGAAGCTCCAACGCTTTGGCTACCTGATGGAAGAGCTAACTCATTGGAAAAGACCCTGATGCTGGGGAAGATTAAAGGCAGGAGGAGAAGGGGATGACAGAGGATGAGATGGTTGGGTGGCCTCACCGACTCGATGGACGTGAGTTTGATCGAATTCTGGGAATGGTAGAGGACAGGGAAGCCTGGCGTGCTGCTGTCCATGGGGTCACAAAGAGTTGGACACAACTGAGCAACTGAACAACAACCACCCTTTACCAACCATTTAACCTTTTACAACTTGATATGTAACCTCTTGAGACTAAAATCCCTCATCTGTAGGAGAGCCTTTTTCATGGATAGATGTGTCTGTAGAGTAGAGTATTGTGAGGACTGTGGCTCAGTTGTTCCCCACTCAGCTTAGCAGCACAGAGCAAGGACTCTTGTGTTTCAGATTTCTAGGTCCCTGGACTTCAAAAATCCACCTTTAGGCCTGAGCAGGTTGAAAGGTGCTGAGGATACCTTTGCCACCATCTGCCTGTCCTTGGGGCAAAGGTGTGGCCATGAAAAGCTACCCTCCCCGCTCCACCACCACCCTGCCTGGCCTTATTCTTAAATTTCCGTTATGAAAATACAGTGAGTGAGTGACGTTGCTCAGTCGTGTCCGACTCTTTGCGACCCCATGGACTGTAGCCTACCATGCTCCTCCGTCCATGGGATTTTCCAGGCATGAGTACTGGAGTGGGTTGCCATTTCCTTCAGAGGATCTTCCCGACCCAGGGATTGAACCCGGGTCTTCCGCATTGTAGGCAGATGCTTTACCGTCTGAGCTACCAGGGAAGTCCATTAAACAACTTGAAAACATAGAAAGTTCCCAAATTAAGCTTTGACTCCAGATGAGTTAGAGAGAGAAAGATAACTAATAAGGTAGAGAGCTCCCTCCATGCCCCACTGCTGGGAATCCTCACCCCTCACAGCTGACCCCAGAGGGCAAATAGATTCCCTGTTTGTTAGGAGGGAAAAAGAGGTTTGGGTAATGTAAGTGGCTGAGGTGAAAGTGCCAAGTTAAAGTGTAGCTGTGGCTCCCAGATAGTTTTCAATCCTGTGATTGCCAGACTTACATGTTTTGAAGGACAGTAGAGTTTAAAAGCTGAGAACTGGAGATAGGATATGGAAGACAACTTTTTAAACCACTCCCATTTACTTTTCATTATCATTTCATCAAAGAAGTGACATTTTGACCAACATAGGAAGGCCATACCTTTAGGATAAAGGGTAATCGTCTATTCACCCGGCTGTTCCCAGTCTGTGAGCCGAGGACTAGGGGAGGGAGTTGGCTGTGTGAGCCTGTTCTGTCCCCAGCCCCATGGCTGCCTGCTCCTACCTCTGCTTTCCCCAGCTTTTGTTCTCCAGCCCGCTGATGGCCTTAACGGGAGCAGTTTGGTTCCTCAGCTTCCTCGGACAGACAAGGCAACTGCTTGGCTGGCAGAGAAAGCTGCCAGAAGGCTGCTCACTGCCTGGTTGGCACCACAGCCCCTTTGTGCTCTGGACCCCAGACCCATGCAGAAGAGGTACTTCAGCCAAGCCTTCCACAATTCTTTTCTGAGTGAGTCTGTTTATAGGCGAAGGGATTAAATGGCTTTTAAACTCTACTTAAGCTCTTCTTGTCTCTCTAGGGAGGGATGTTACATGTAATAAAAAGCAGGAGCTTTGGAGTGAGTCAGAGCTAGGCTCAGCCCTTTTCTGCGCCACTTATTAGCCATGCAGATCTTTTCTCTGGACTTTCATTTCCTTGTCTCTGAAACTGGGGCCACGACAGCTCCTACGTAGTATGGTGGTTGAGTGAGAGGAGGCAATAGATGTAAAACATGTGTGTCCAGTGAGTAGGAAGCAGCGTGTAAGAGGATTGACAGCCTTACTAAGTTGTTACCTATGAACGTGGCCTACATTTATATGTCGTAGAACATGCCTGGTACATAATCAGTGCTGACCAAGTGATTGCTGTTACAATCATAGAGAAATAAGGAAGTCGGATGTGCTGAGGGAACTTAGTTCTAGAGCTCACGTAAAAAGGGGAAGAATTTGCCATCACCTTCCTGGGCACCTTCCCCCCAGAAGACATCTCAAATACGGACTGTTAGAGCCACTGACGGAGCTGGCTTGGGAAGCACTAAATGGAGGCTCGTAGTAGAAAGGCTCTGGGCTGTGAGGCTGGAGAAGAGGGGCTGAGGGCTGGTCCTGCTGCTCTGTTGTGGGGCAAGTGGCTCCATCTCTGGGTCTGTTGCCCTGTTAACTCCTCACGGGTGAGCTCATCGGGCAGGTGGGAGACGGGAGTGCAGTGCCGATGGCACCTGACCTGCAGGCCAACCACGTCACCAGTTTTCACTGTGCTCAGAGGGATGGCTTCGCCTACTTGGAGGGCTCTACTATGGTCAGTCAGTGTTCCAATCGAAACGGACAAGGCAAGCCGTGACTGATGCCAAGAATCAGGCAGTCAGGCTGCAGTCCAGGCAGTCAGGGAACGGAGGGGTGGCACCTGCTAGGAGGAATCCCGAGGGCCCACTGGGCTGGGCTCAGACCATTCATTGTTCCGGGAGGGCCTGCTGCTGCTTTACCTCAAACCATGTGGTCTGAGCCCTTCCTACTCCAGGCTGTAGGGAACCCCACCCCCACCCCCACCCCCACCCCCACCCCTGCTGTCTTCCAGGGAGGTTGCAGCCATGGGCTCCCTGGGGAAGGCGCACCTTCTCTTATGGGAGATGGAGAAGAGTGCAAAGCCAGCATCCTCTCTATGGAAGAAAGGGTCGTATTTTTCTTGTCCCTGCCCACTGGGCAGAAGCAGGCAGACCTGTGGATTGTCCTGAGATGTCCTACCAGGAGGGCCAGTGCCAAAGCTGGAGGGAGTATGGAGGAGCCTGTGGAAATGTCAGCCGTGTCCTGGCAAGGGACCCAGTGGCTACAGCAGTCATTAGGCTGGTGTCTCCGGCACTCTCACGAAGTGCTGGGCACATGGTTTGACCTTCTTCAGACACACTCTGTTCTACTAGTTTCTTATGTAAAAGACTTTTGGCTTCTGAATTTCCCTGCCGGCACTGCTTCTCAGCTGCCATGGGCCACCTTCCTGTTGTGACTGACGGTCATCCGTTTGAGGTTGTCCTCAGCTTGGGTCCAGCCAGGGGAGGGAGGAAAGCAGTGTTGAAAAGGACATCACTGATTCCAAAATTATGTCAGCGTGACCGTACCACTTCCCAGGCCTTGTGTCTCACAAGGACTTAATGTCTTACATGGTGAAGTTCCCCCCAAGCCTTCCCTCCCCCATCTTCTGGTTGCTCTGCTTCATCTACGGGTGGCAGCAGGGAGAAGGCACTCTGCCTACTGAGTGAAGCTGGAATTGGGGATGGCTGCAGGACCATCCCAGGATGTGCTTGTGATGATTGTATTTTTCCAAGTCAAAAACTGGCATACAAGACCCACCAGTGGAGGTTTGTTGAGGGGGATTAATAGGCAGGGCAACAGAAGCAGCACAAAAGAAGGCTGGGGCAAAGAGGTCCCAGCTTCTCCTTCCGAGATCAGATAACTTCTCCAGTGCCTTTATCATCCAATCTCACACGACTTCACGCAGGGACCCCAGGTCATGCCTCCCCTGTGCCGTGGAGGAAGGGTCCCACAGTCTAGTCTCTCATCTGAAGGTGTGGAGATTCTCCACCATCCACTGTGTGTGGAGGAGCCCAGAGAAGAGCCTGGGTCTGGGCTCTGGGATCCCTCACTACTCTAGGGACCTCTCCCAGGGACCTTTCTTATTCATCAAAGGACATGGTTTTTCCCATTAAAAAGTACAGTGTGACAACGTGATGTGTACTCAGTATTAAAAATACAGAGGGAGAGAAGAGGAAGAGGAAAATCCACCCGTGACAAGTACATTTTGATGTGTTTTGATGTGTTTTCTTGCCAGATTTCTTATACTTGGAGGTTTTTGGTTTTTACATAGCTATGATCATACTGTATGTCACAGAACTTCAAAGCCTTTTTTTTTCCCAGTTAACCCATGGAAATGCTTCTGCCACACTTTGTTTAGAATGCCACACAGTTTTCTCATTTCCTCTGTAATGTATCATTGAGTAGATGGATCATTTGCTTCAATCTCTCATTTTTGGATTTGCGGTTATTGCTTCAGTTTAAATACTGCTTCTGTGGACATCTTTATTCATAAAGTCTTTTCCATATTTAGTATATTCAGTTAAACTAGATTTCCAGAAGTGGAATCATAGGGTCTAAATACATTTGAAGCTCTGAAAACGTTGCCAAATTGCTTTCTAGAAGGCTTTGTCATACTCTTCCAGGGGTGTGCATGTCCTTGCCGTCATTCGCGGGGCTGGAGGCAGTTAGGATGGTTCAGTGGCCAAGGGCCATGGCCTCGTAAGCCTGACACATTCGTAATTTCTGGTTGGGGACAAATGGCTGGGAGAGGATGGGCTCGGCAAGGAGTCGGGTCCTGCCGTAGGCCAGGTACTTCACACAGTCGTATTCCATTCAAACCTCAAAAAAGAGCCCCCATTTCACAGAAGAGGAAAGGAAGGCTGACCTGGAGAAGTAAATTGTCCAATGTCACCATATCCTGCCGCCTCCAGTGAGGATAGCCAGGCACCTCCCCGGGACCTGAGGATTACAGTGTGCTCTGAGTGTACACGTGTCAGGTAATGGGGGTCGGAGGTGGGGCTGGGACCCACGCCGTGCTGTCGGACTGCAGCAGCTCACGGAGCCTTGAAGCCAGTGGGGGAGTCAAGCACTCTGGGTAAGGCTGGTCTGATTCGGTCATTCAGATGGGCATTTAGAAACTGATGAGACCATGGGTTGCCACGGAACACTACCACCCTGGGTGGCCCGCCTGCCAGGCTTAGACTATGCTTAGCTCTGTTCAGGCTCAGACTGGGAAAGTAGGGCTGGGCAGGGTGGGGACCGCCCAGAGATAATCTCTGCAGGCTGTTGTATTCTAGGCCTCCACTAGAACAGGTTCCTGAAGCATAGGCCACTGGTCTTGCCATTCCCAGATAGCTAGTAACAGTACAGCTAAGCACTGTTGTAAGCTTTCCACATATTAGTTTATTTGGGTTTCATAATACCTGTGATGTGGTACAGTGACCAGACCAAAGAGCCAGAGGACTCAGATTTGCTCACAGTCAAGTGGCAGAGCCTGTGGACTGGCCGCAGTTCTGGCTCCAGCCTCCTTCCTAAGCACGGCAGTGTCCTGAGCACAGGGCCGAGCGGGTGGCTGTGAGATGAACAGCGCCACTGCCTGTGGGACTCTGGCCTTCCTTATGACCTGGGCGGGTAGCCTAGTGCAGGTTCTCAGAGCCCTGAGCCTCACTTTTCTTGTCTCTGAAATGGGATGAGAGGGTTGCTGTGAATGCTCAGGGCAGCCTGATTAGTCACTAGGGAAGGGGGGGTAGGGGGGATGAGGGCATCCTGGCTGCCACGGCTTGGGGACAGATGACTAGGATCCTGTTCATCTTCTCTGAACAGGGTGGGGAAGCCAGGAGAGAGGGACTCAAATTTGTAGCCAGGGCCTCACATGTGGATTTCCAGCCGGAGCCTGCCCCTCAGGCAGTGAGGTGATCTGACGTGTGGTGCTTAGCCTGCATCACAGTTGATCTGGAAAGGTGGGGATAGCGTGTCCGGCACCTGGTGGCTGTAGTGAGGCTGGATTCACCCCTGAGAGTGAAACCAACTCCCCCACCCCGCCCCTGCACAGCTCCTGAATTCATCTGGGTTGGGTGCTGGCACCTAGGGAGGCATCTGGAGCTTGGAGGCACCCACACCCACTGACCCACGTCCACTCCCTGCCTTCTGTCTTTCAGGTTGACCCTCGGGACCCACAGTCTCATCGTGTCTCGCACAGAATTCAGCAGAGGGCACAGGTGGCGGCTTGGCCGGTTGGTGATCTCCTGACAGCCGGGTC
This sequence comes from Bos indicus x Bos taurus, assembly GCF_003369695.1. Lineage (NCBI taxonomy): Eukaryota > Metazoa > Chordata > Mammalia > Artiodactyla > Bovidae > Bos > Bos indicus x Bos taurus. Next base: position 30,392,633 of record NC_040088.1, read on the forward strand.
TCCAGCAATGTGAAGCTTTCGTTTGGGTTTTCCCCCTCCTCTTACTTTTGCTTTATTTTTTATTTTTTGTCCCCCTGCCTTTGTTTTTTTTTTTTTTAATTTAAATGATTAAGACTTCAGAAGAGCAGGAAGTTATGCTGTGGACAGGCACCACTTTCTTTAAAGAAACTCAATATGGACAAAGCATATGTATAAATTTCATTTTTAATTTTTATAAGGGGTTAGGGAACTATATTGTTTTTGTCCTTTATTTTCCCTGTCTTTTTTCTTTTACCCATCTCTTAGTTCTGCTTATAACACCTCACTTCCCCAGAGAAGGCCTACCCCTCCGTGGAGAATCTGGGGACCTCTCCTGGATCAGGGAGCATGAGGACAGAAGCAGGCCTCTGTGCCGCCTCCCCACCAGGTGCAGGAACTGCTGGACTCCCTGGTGGGCTGCTCCTGGCTGGCCCTTGGGCCTTGGAGATGATCAGAGGCCAAGAACCACCGAGAAGGGGAAGACCAGAGCTTGGCCAGGAGAACTCAAGAAAGAAGATCCCTGTTTGGAGTTTGTCTTCTTTAAGCGGTTGGAAACCCAGAGTCACACCAGGACTTACAGAGGGAATCGTTTCCCTCTACTGCCCTTCATAACCAGGGGTTCTGATGGGGGAGGGCCAGAAGGTGACCATCTCTTACTCCCCGGTAATTGAGCGGCCAGCCCACCCCAGCTCTACAAGCCTACCTTTCTGTCAGTGATCTTCCTCCCAGACGATGATTCCCTGGGAAAAAATGTCGTGCCAAACCTCTGCCTAGGATACAGCAGGGTCTTCAGCTGGCATCTGTCACTCCTGTGAAGTCAGCACCCACCACCTCCTGCCTCCAGGATCATCTTCCCAGATGTGCCCGCCAGATGTCCAGGGTGTCAGAGCCCCCTGAGACCCAGTTGTGACCACTGCCATAAGAACAGGGTGTCCTAAACGGGCTGTTAACTCCTCACAGTGCAGCGTGTGCCCTGTGAGCCAGGCCCCATGCTGTCATATATGGTGACAATGCCAAGCGTCGTCTCCCTCCCCGCAGAGACTTCCTTTTAGGTGCCCACCCTCAGTGTGAACATGTCTGATGGGAAAGGATGGACCTGGCTGAGCGGGTGGACCACAGCCATCAGGTGACCGTGGGCTTGGTGGCCATGACTCCCGACCCCACCTCCAGTGTCTGTCTGTGTAGCCTTTCTTCCGCTCTCCATCAGTGCTCACGCAGCCTCCCTCTTGGGCTTTCGAAGAGGCGTGTCCTCTCCCCTGGCCAGGAGGAGAGCTGTTCCTCTTGCCCCATACCCAGAAGCCCCTTCAGCTGCTCCACAGGCTTCTCACCCCAGAACAGCAAGGCAAGGAAGGGAAAAGGAGTTCTTCTTTTGTGTTTATCTTTGTTGTTTTCTCTAAACCCGTGTAGAATGGATAGGTGGAGATGTTGGAGGGCATTTAAGTTGGTATGTGACCAAGGGGGGCTTCCCCCCAGAGCCACTGTCCTTCCACCCTAGGAGTCTGGAAGAGACCAGCACAGCATCAGCCCAGATTTGCAAACTCAGCAATGTGTTTGCTCACATTCTTTCCGCCTTTTCTCAAGGCTTCTTCCTCCTCCTGGGCAGATGGCTGGCTGTGGTTAGCAGGGTCCGGCAAGGCGGCAGGTGGTGACCAGGCCCCTCTCTCCCCTGGGGATGCGCTGAGCTGCAGCTGGAAGAGCGCAGCCCCTGATTGCAGTTGGTCCCCTTCTCTGCCCCACCTCCCTGCCCTCCCCTGGGGGCAGCTGTCTGTCCACGAGCACATGGGGAAGCAGTCCCTGGACTTGGCGCCCCCACCTCTCCCTGGCCACAGCCCGCACTCTGAAATCCTAGCGAGGGTTCAAGTCTAACAGGATATTTACCTTTTGCTTATCTTTCCCCTCTCCCCTCCCCAGGTGTCTTAGCTCTGAGTAAGGTCCCAGGTGGCCATACCTTTTGGGCGAGGTGGGTGGCCTCGGTCAGGTAGCAGCGTCCACGTACCTTGGTCTTGCAGGACTCCCAGCCCATCCTCGCTTGGTGGCAGGACCTCCTTCCCTAGCTCCTGAGGCCCAGCTTGTCAGCCCCAAGTGCCTGTCTCTTCCCCTCCCCTGCTCTCCACTTCGTCTGCCTCAGGCACCCAGCAGCCAGTGGAAGGCAGCCTGAAGTCAAGGCTGGCTCTGCCTGGGTAGCTAGCTGCCTGTGGCTCAGCCACTCTGCATCTCTTCTCGCTGGGGTCAGCCACCTGTCCCTTCCTGCCTTTTCACCTGGGTCTCGGGCCTGGCAGCTGCCCTGGGGCACATCATCTCAGCACCACCAATTTATTAGTTCTGTGCAAGTTGTAGAAATCTCTAGTCCTTAAAATAACTGTCGGTTATTCTCCTGGGATCTGTGGAAAGGAGAGTCTTTGGAGGGAGGATCTGAGCTTCATTCTCCCTCAGTGAGAGGAATCAACAAGACAGATCATAGTGCCTTATTCCATTGCCCTCTCCGCCAGACCGTCTGGCTTAGTACATGGCTTCTGTCTCCCTGTCTGTGTCCATCTGTCCTTTAAACTCACTCCCCCATACACATAGCCACGTGGGAGGATGGCTTCCCCGCGACCTCCCCATCCCTTCCTCAGCTGTAGCCAGCCAAGTGTCCCCACCCACCACAGGGCACCACTAGCAGCTTCGCTGAGGACAGAGCTGTGCTGCAGACGGGTGTGCGCTCTGCTCTACTCCCCAGCAGATCCCCACCTCTTCCCTCCAGCCAGAAGGATGCACGTCTCTTTCTTCTAGGCCTTCAAGGCCAGCTCCATCTGACCCCCTCCTGGGCACAGGGACTAAGGCCGTGGACCTTAGCCTCCTCTCATCCAGAGGCAATGGGTCAAAAGTGGAATTCTTCCCCCTAACCCACTGTGATCCATGCCCCCCATGGCTGCCTTTCTGAGGGAGTGTATTCAATGTTTACTTAAGAAATACCCTGTTTACAGCTGGAGGAGAAGCTTGCCCATTGCTGGGTAGAGATCTGACTCTACGGCTCCTGGCCTCCTTTGTGGCACTGCCCATGGTGACCCCAGAGCGAGTGAAGGCAGGGGGCCAGGGCTGGGGCACAGGCCCCACAAGCCCTCTGCCCCTGACCCTGCGGTGCTAAGACCACTTGCCACCTTCCTCACAGCCTTCATTCCCTGCCTCTCATTCCCTTCCTCCAAGATCTCTCTCCTTAACATATCAGTTATTTCCTAGAAAACCAGTGTTTGGAGCAATAAGATTTTTTTTTTTTTGCTTGAGTCCTTTTCTAAAAAAAGGAAAAGAGCAGACATTGTGGGAATCTTCTTTCTTTTTCTGGTGTTGCTGTTTACCTTTTTAGAAAACAGCTCTAACTTGGATGGATATCTGGGTTTCAGCCTCAGGTTATCCTTAGGAAGCTTGGAGAGGTAGGATCAAGCCTCCACCCCCTAACTCTCTGCTCCTGCCGCCCAGGCTCCCAGCCCTGCCCACCAAATGCGCGCCCACCTTACTCCTCTGTGCCGACCTCTCCCTGCCTGTCTTGGCTCTGCCTCTAAGTGGGACTTTTAGGTTCTTGCCCCTTCCCCATCCTGAGCCTGGGCAGGGGGCCCAGCCGCTGGAGTCTCCAAGACCTGGTAACCTGAGAAGAGCTGAGTTGTGCGGCTCCAGGCTCCAGACCCCCGGCTTGGGGCTGAGGCGCAGCCTTAGGAACAGTGTGGGCCATTTCCGATCCTGCCCTGCCAGGCTTCAATGGCCAGGCCATCTGGAGAGAAGGCACTGGGAGTGGAGCACCAGGATGTGTCGTGAGGTTGGCTAATGTCAGCACACACAGTCAAGGGCTGAGTCCGCTGCCAGTGGCTCCCGGAGTCCCTAAGATTGGGGGGTAAACAGGAAGGAGACCCCTGCATCTTTTTCCCTGAGAGGCTTCAGGAGGAAGGGAGTCCATTTAGGGACATTTTAAAGAAGTCTTTGTTCTCCAGGTGCCTCTTTCCATCAGAGCAGGGAGGATGTTGGAGTGATTTACACTCGTGTGGGGCCAGCTTGGGTGCAAGGGAGGTTTTAACCCAGGCACAAGGTTAGTTTCAAAGACTAGTTAATCTGTTTTCTTTGTTTTCTTTTTTTTGCACAGAAGCTGGTAATCTAGGACCTACGTGTGAACAACTTTATATATGAATATTTTTTGTACTTGGTTTACTTGGGTTGGTATGATACATTATATTTAAGTTCCTTGAACACTGTGGATCCCCCTAATGTGTATGAATGACTGAGGCTTTGTAAATTAAGGGACGTTTGTGTGAATAAAGTTATTTGATGGGGTCAAAGAAGCCATATGTGATTTGAAACGGAGTGCCTTGTGGTTTTGTCGTCTCCTGTGCAGAGGAACTTGTGTGGGTCCTGGTGGGTGAGCAGCAAGAGAAAAGGATTCTCTGCTGCTTGGTGAGAAAATGCCTCGTGGCCTTGAGTGGGCTTCTCCCCCTCCACACCTGGGGCCAGAAGCCACCCCAGGCTTGCTGTTCTCTCCCCAGGGGTCCAAGGCCTAGCCAGCTTTGCCAGCTGCCCAGACAGCCAGAGACCCTTCCTTCCAGCCCCAGCTCTGTGCTTCCGCAAGTTCTGCCCCTAGGGACTTTTAGCGTAGAAATGAGAGGAGTCTCCCAACCCTGGCTACAAGGGGAAGAGGACTTTCTTGGGAAGCTCAGCCGGGAGGTGGCCGTTTAGAGGAGCAGGGTGGAACAGCCATGTGGGGGTAGCAGCCCTGTGCGGAGAGCATCGGTTGGCCTTGGAGGTTCTGGGGAAGGGAAGAATGAGCATACAGCCCATCGCCTTCTGCCTGGCCAGCACAGAGCACGTTCCATGAAGAGTGAGGACTGGCATTAAAACTCAGATGCTTGGTTACCTGCATGGTGTTTGTGCCCCTCTGCTGAGGAGAACACTAAAGCCCAGAGAAATCCAGGCTGCGGGGTGAACACTTGGTGAACAGGAAAAGCCACGTGCCACGAGTCGCTGGGACAGGTGTCAGCCGGGCTGCATGTCCCTTCCTCTTCAGTGACGGTGGTGATCGCTACCTTCAGAGCAGCTGAGGGCTCCATAAGAACGTAGTCCTGGGCCTGGCATTTAGAAGGCTCTCAAAAAATGGGTCTCTAGTTTCCTTTTCCCAAAGGGACAGAGTTGGGATTCTCTGGGAGTCTGCTGAACTCCGGACCCTCACTCCTGGTACTGCACAGCGTCTGTAAAGCTTAAAAATCAGGAAAGAATTGGTGTTTGACATGGGACCTACCACTCAGACTTTTCCTGAGGAGATCTGGTAAGCCCAGGAGTCCTAGAGCTGCAGGAGGACAGAGTCAGGACTCTGGAATGTGGGTTTAGAGGAAAAGATAAGACAGGCTCCCCGCCTAATCTGAAAGTGAGCGGGCTGCATTCCAGGCTCAAGCCTTGGTGTCCAGCAGCTGCTGGGGATGAAGCTTCTAGCAAAGGACACTTCTGTGCTTAACCTGGAGCTTGAAGAACAACCCGCAAGCATTCTGGTTTTTTTGTTTTTAAATAACTACTGAGATATTTCACCCTTTTGAAGGGTACACGGCTGTGGTTTTTAGTATATTGAGTTATGCAGCCATCACCTCTTAATTCCAGAACATTTTTATCACCTCAAAAAAGAAACCCATGCCCACCTGCTGTCATCCCTTCCCAAACACGCTCCTCACACCGGCCCCCCCACACACACACACCCCGCTCTGGACCTAGGCAACCACTGATCTGCCTTTGTGTCTGTATTTGCCTCTTTGGATATTCCATATAAATGGGATCACATAGTAGGTGGCCCTTTGTGTCTGGCTTCTTTCACTTCATAATGTTTTCAAGGCTCATCCCTGTTATTTACATATACCAGGGTGTCCTTCCTCTTTATTGCTCAATAGTATTCCATTGTATGGAAATACCACATCTTAGATTTTATCTATCCACTCACCAATTGGTTGACGTTTGGATTGTTTCCAGTATCTTGGCTATTACACATAAGGCCACAATGAAGATTCGTGTACAGGTGTTTACGAGGACCTGTGTTCTAATGCTCTTGGGCACATACATACCCGGCAGTAGACTGCATCCAGTGGTAACAGCAGCTTTTGGGGATCTGCCAAGCTGGTCTCCACAAGGATATACCAACACAACACTGTAAACCAATTTTTTAAAAAAGAGGGGGCACCATTTTACATTCCCACCAGCGATATCAGAGGGTTTCACTTTCTCCACTTCCTTTCCCACACTTGTTACTGTCTTTTTTTGCAGTCGTCCTCTTGGGTGTTAAGAGATGTCTACACCCCTATACCGCTAATGGTGGACAAGGGAGAACAGTGAATAGCTACTTTAGATTCCCTGCTGCTGCTAAGTCGCTTCAGTCGTGTCCGACTCTGTGCGACCCCAGAGATGGCAGCCCACCAGGCTCCGCTGTCCCTGGGATTCTCCAGGCAAGAACACTGGAGTGGATTGCCATTTCCTTCTCCAATGCATGAAAGTGAAAAAATAAAGAAGTCGCTCAGTCGTGTCCGACTCCTAGCGACCCATGGGCTGCAGCCCACCAGGCCCCTTCGTCCATGGGATTTTCCAGGCAAGAGTGCTGGAGTGGGTTGCCATTGCCTTCTCCGTTTCAGATTCCCATCCAGTCACTACTCCAGCAGGCATGGGGGGCAGAGTTCAGAGAACACAAACTGGCTCTGCTGTTTGTTGGCTCCTTGACCCTGAGGCAGATCACCTTTCTGACTTGATTTTCTCTTCTGCAAAGTAGTAAACATCCCCTTCGTGTGAGAGTTGGCAAGTCTGAACATTTTCATGGTGGGCACTCCAGAGCATTTCTTTCCCCATCTCCCAGGCACTGTGGGTTCATTAGAACTGGGATCAAAGTGGAGGGGCTTTGAGAGGCTCACTGTGTCGGGTGTGGGTGTGGGTGTGAGTGCTGAACCTGGGCACACCACTGAGACATGGGGTCTCTGGAGAGGGGGATCTGGGCGCCCTTCCCCCAGGTAAGGAGAGGTCACACATCCAGGCCTGCACTCCCCATCCCCTCCTGCCCTGCTTCCACATGTCCCTCCAATTCCAGCCTCTGGCTCAGTCATTCGGTAAATAGCTGCTCCAGCCACCAGCACGTTGCTTGTGAACCAAGTGGGGCCTGTGGGCTCCACATCCAGGGGAGGAAGGACTCAGAGAAGACAGGTGCGTCGTGGCATGCCTGGCCTGAGGCAGATGGACATTCAGCTACAGGGTGGTTGTGGTGGAGACGTGCTGGACGAGGTAAGGCCTGATGCCACACTTGGTCCAACCTGTGGTCTGACCTGAGCCCCCAGCTCTCTCCAGGCCACACTGCAGTCCCCAGCCCACAGTGCCCTGACAGGCTGCAGTGGGCACAGCACCCAGCCTTTGTTAGCCTTTCAACTTGGAGAGTTGCAGCATCTTCCTGCTACCCAGGAGGTCTTTGCATCATATCCCACCCTGAGGACCCAAAGGAGAGCTTGTGGCATTGAGACCCACTGCTCAATCCAGCCTTTGCATGGCAGATTCCCCTTTAAATCATCAAAATAGCTCATGGCACAAACCCTCTGAGCTCCCACTGTATTCATGGGATCACCCAGACCCTCTCCTTGGCCTGTCAGGCCCTGCTCCATCATCCTCCCTAGACCCTTTTGCTACCAGCACCCCTCAGGCTCTACCGTCCAGCCATCTCAGCCTTACTGCTCTCCTAGAAGCACACACAGGACATTTCCATTTCAGGGCCTTTAACTTGATATTCCTGCTGCCTGGAAGGCATCGCTTCATTGCTCTAGTTAGGTCTCTGCTCATGCCCTTGAGAGAGCTCTCCTGGTCCCCTTATCCAAAGAAACACCCCATCACTATCTCAAGCCCTTTAACCTGCTTTCTTTTTCTTTATAGAACTTAACTACTAGCAGAAAGTTTTATGTGTCACACACGTGTATAATATACAAGCGTGTGTGTGCTGCTGCTGCTGCTAAGTCGCTTCAGTCATGTCCGACTCTGTGCGACCCCATAGACGGCAGCCCACCAGGCTCCCCCATCCCTGGGAGTCTCCAGGCAAGAACACTGGAGTGGGTAGCGTGTGTGTGAATGTATATAAATACATTAAACAGGACCCAACATGGCCCATAGTTGGTGTTCACTACATGTTTATCCCAGAAGAAGGACAGCAAGAAGCGCAAGCGCAGTCGCAAGGAGAGCTACTCCGTGTACGTGTACAAGGTGCTGAAGCAAGTCCATCCGGACACCGGCATCTTATCCAAGGCCATGGGAATCATGAACTCCTTCATCAACGACATTTTCGAGTGCATCGCTGGCGAGGCATAGCGCCTGGCGCTTTATAACAAGCGCTCGACTATCACATCCAGGGAGATCCAGACCGCCGTGCGCTTGCTGCTACCTGGGGAGCTGGCCAAGCACGCCGTGTCCGAGGGCACTAAGGCTGTCACCAAGTATACCAGCTCCAAGTAAATATAATATGCCTAGCCGCTGTTAACGGAGAAGGCAATGGCACCCCACTCCAGTACTCTTGCCTGGAAAATCCCATGGACAGAGGGCCTGGTGGGCTGTAGTCCATGGGGTCACTAAGAGTCAGACATGACTGAGCGACTTCACTTTCATTTTCACATGTTTATAGGCTTCCCAGGTGGCACTAGTCGTAAAGAACCCAGTCCGCCAATGCAAGAGACATAAGAGACGTAAGTTCGATCCCTGGGTCAGGAAGATCCCCTGGAGGAGGGCATGGCAATCCACTCCAGTATTCTTGCCTGGAGAACCCATAGACAGAGGAGCCTGGTGGGCTACAGTCCATGGGGTCACAAAGAGTGGGACATGACTGAAGCGACTTAGCATGCACATGTTTATGAAGTAGATGGATGAGGGCACATCGAACCTGCAGGAACATGGCCCCATGGGAGGAACCTGCTCAGGGGCCTGCAGGGTAGGGCAGGCCACAGCACTTGAACCAGGGCTCCTGAGCCTGGCCACCCTTGTGGCTTGGCCTGCAACTCCTGTCTGCTCCTGAGGTTTTAGTCACAGTCCACCCATTCCCACCAGTGCCTGAGAAGCAGGAAAAAAACAAGCTATGTGAGGAGGAATCACCAGTTGTGGATGATGATACTAATTTAATCTTTAAGCTTTTTCTGTCAGAGGCCAAGAGGTAAGTACTTTAGGCTTTGCAGGCCCTGGGCCCTGTTGCTGCCACTCAGCTTCACCGTGTTCCCACACAAGCAGCCACACACAGTATGTAATCAGGTGAGTGTGGCTCTGAATCAATCAGACTTTGGTCATGGACACTGAAATTTGGATTTCACATGATTTCCACTACAGTGTCACAAAATATTATTTTTCTTCAACTATTTAAAAATGTAAAACCGCATATCCAGAGCAGTCTACAGCTGGACCTGTGGTAGACTGCATGGCCTGGAACTGATGGGTCCAGCTCAGACTTGTGTCCCTGGGTCACGTGTTATGTCCACAGGGGTGAGTGAGAGGTCATGTAGGGTGATGGGGGAGAACCAGGCCCAGAGGCTTTGCTTCATCTCTAGCTGGTCTGTTGGCTGCAGCTCTGGGTGTGGGGGAGGAAAGTAGAGTGCAGGGAGATGGACATATGTTCTCGAATCTAGAAAAGCATGAAATACAATCGGAACAGGAGTCCAGAAACCTGCACCCACATCCAGCGTGGCCTCTTGCCAGCTGCAGGATGTGGCAAATTCTCTCCTCTCTGGGTTGAATAGTATGGTGGATTCTGGGGCCAGACAGAAACGTTAGGATAATCCCTTTACCACTGACAGCCTTGTGACCATGATGTATCATTCTCTGAGCCTCTGTTTCCTCATCTGTAAAATGGCAGTAGTGTCATTACCCACTTCATGGATTTTTCTGAGGATTAATGACAGTGCGTGTATATTCCAGAGTATAGCACCTGGCATGCAGTAAATTAGCCATAAATAATATATATTGATGGTATTTTTTAAAGAGCAGAAACATCCTGCAAGGTGCTTCTTAAAAAAAGGAAGGGGGCTCAAAGTTCAGATACCAGTAAGCAATGCTCCACTCCATGTCCTAACGCACCGTAAAGGCTCTGAGAAGTCCTGTTTCTCAAGCTTCGTGGATCATCAGCGCTTCCACATCGAATGCCAATGACATCTCTTGACACCAGTGTTCTGGGAAAATGCTTTGAAGCCCACTTTGAGAGATGCTAAACAAGAGAATCTTTGCAGCTCTTAGATCCTAATTCCCTGTCCAGGGACTTTAGCCATCCTATCCTGTTTCACATGGGGCCAGAATCACTTCCCTCTTGCAAAAGACTCCAATAATTGCTTCTGCTTAGTCTACTGGCTCCTTGAGGGCAGATCAGAATATGAGGAATTTAATAACCACGGTCTGGGTACCCTGCCAAAATGCTGCAGGGCCCCAGCTCAGCCAACTCAAATGTGGTGAGAACACAGAGAGCAGATCCCCCCCCGCCAGCAGACCAAAGCCATTGCCAAAGCCCTCAAATTCCTGCTCCCCATGTTGGCAAAGCCCCGCCACCCTCCAGCTAGTGTTTACCCAGTGTGATGAGCATTTAGCGTTCTGCTGGGAGGCACCTGTAGTTAATGGAGCCGCACACAGGCCCTGCCATGAGACCCGCTGGTTCAAACCAGCTGGCTCTGCCTCCTTCAGGACTCAATTTCCCCATATGTAAAATGGAAGTGACAGCTGCATCTGTGTCTCTGAGGTTTCAGTATGGCTGCCTAAACCGGAGACCCCAAAGAACAGCAGCTGAAACAAACATAACGGGGCGTGTGCAGTCCAGGGCTATGGTGCTGGTGATATGGAGTCATCAGGGTTCCCATCTCCTGTTGACTTCCTGCTGCAACACCTTCCACAAGTAGCTTCCCAGTCAGGTTCATCTTTAAGGTCACTTTCCAGTCCAGGAAGCCGGCTGGAGCTTCAGGCATTGTCTCCTCATCCAAGTGATAGCAAAGAGGGAAGGAGGAAAAGAGCTCGCCCTTCCTTCTCTGGAGGCTTCCCTGAAGTCCCATGTCACCACTTGTATCTCACTGACTTGGCAAATTAGCACAGGGCCACATCTGCTGCCGAGGAGGCTGGGACAAGAGAGGGCAGTGGACCTGTCACGAAGGTTGAGGGAAGACTGGATACTGGGAAGGCAAGTACTGAGGATGCCTCTGGCTCATCTAATAAAGGTAAGGTATCATCATTATTGGGCTTCCCTGGTGGCTCAGATGGTAAAGAATTCACCTGCACTGCAGGAGACACAAGAGACATGGGTTCAGTCCCAGGGTGGGGAAGATCTTCTGGAGAAGGAAATGGCAACCCACTCCAGTATTCTTACCTGGATAATTCCACAGACAGGGGAGCCTGGTGGGTTACAGTCCATGGGGTTGCAAAGAGTCAGACCGACTGAGCAACTAACACACACACACACATATTATCATTATTAATAACAGTGCTGCAGATCTGGGCTCAAAAAGGAGAGAAAAAAATTAGCCAGAAGAGATACAAGGGCACCTTATTCAGAGCTGGCAGAGTGGCCACCTGTGTAGTACTGGGGAACTACCCAGTGCTGGGTATTTAGTCAATAGTTATGTATCCACTGCTATTCTGGGACTGAGGATAGACAAGAGATGGCTGAAGAGGCAGTATTTTATGATAATTAAGACTGGGGTCTGAAATACGCTTTCTGGGTAGAGTCCCAGGTCTGCCACTTCCTGTGTGATCCTGGGCAACTTACTTAACCTCTCTGAGCTTCATTGTCTTCACCTCTAAGTTAGAGAATATAATAAATACCATCGCAAGATTATTCAGAGAGTTCAATGAATTAATACAAATAAAGTGCTTTGAACACTGAATAAGAAGCACTGGGATCTCTTGAGTGGGTCGTGAAGCTCCTCAACACCTACTTGGCTTTCTTCCTGCTGCCTGGATCAGATCATTCATTGAACCACCATTCTGCTGGGCACTGCAGATTCAAAGATGAAATCCATCTCAACCTGATTCCCTCATCACAGGGATGTTCCTGTGCCTCCAGCTGTGCACCACATTGACCGTCCTGAAGATGGCTAGGCAGAGGTGTGGGGTCAGGGGAGGGGATCACAGAGGACGTATTCTGAGAACTTTGGTCCAGGCAAGATGGATCCAAGGGGCTAAGAGACTTGGGGTTGGCCCCAGGCCCAGGTGGGATGCGGCCTGCCCACGTCTGTGTCTCATAGTTCTGGGCAGGCAGTCAGGCCTGTGGACAGGACCCAGGGGACAAGGTCACCCAATTCCAACACAGAAAAGTAATCCTCTGTTTTCCTAGGTTATCAGATGAGCAGTAATCTGAGGACAAAAGGTGATCAGCCATAGATGCTGTGGAGCTGAGCTAGTTGCCTTCACCTCAGAGCCCTGCCAGTTTTCTTTTCTCAGGACCCAGACTCAATTCCCAGGGCAGTTTCTATGACCATTTTCCTCCACCCAACCCTGTTCATGAGACTATCACACACCCTCCCCAGCCAGCTTTGGGGAGTGGTTAAAACAGTGAGCTCTGACCACCTTTGTCAGGTATTAATTAATTGCCTCTCAGTTCTAAATTTTCCTTCAATATGTGCTCTATGGTAAACAACAGAATTCCTTTAAGCACTTCCCTTTTAAGGTGACCATGAATTTAAGCTCTCAGTAGAAGACTCTGGAGGGACATGGCAGGAGGAAAAGTCTTCCTGTAATTCCCAGCTCAGGACAGAAGGTGAATTCCAACTCCAGCTGAGGACACAGAACGCGGTCCACATGTGACTGCAGCCTCGGCCCATTGATAACCTGTCCAGAGCCCTCTTGAAACCACGGCCCCTTCATAGTCTGTGCACACTTGCCTCTGGCCTGGAGTTTACAGACCCAGTAGTGGCCCCTCCGCAAGCCTATGTGCAGCCCAGGTGGTCTGAAGGCCACCTGCAGTCTCCTAGAGCCCATGATACTGTTGGCTAAAGGCCTGATGACCACCCCAGTTTGATTCCTGGGTCAGGAAGATCTTCTGGAGAAGGGATAGGCTACCCACTCCAGTCTTCTTGGGCTTCCCTGGTGGCTCAGCTGATAAAGAATCTCCCTGCAATGCAGAGACCTGGGTTCGATTCCTGAGTTGGGAAGATCCCTTGGAGGAGGGAAAGGCTACCCAGTCCAGTATTCTGGCCTGGAGAATTCCATGGACTGTATAGGCCATGGGGTCACAAAGAGACACGACCGAGCAACTTGACTTTTCTCTTCCCCCACATGTATCCACTCTGGAGCGATGCCTATGACTTGCTCAGAAGTTTCAGACCAGCTCCAGCTGGCTAAATCATCAAACTTCTCTGCTCTCTGGTGACTGAACTATACCTTTTCCAACACAGTCTAGACATCATACAAGTTTGTCCTTCCTTGGGAATTTATGAAAAAACTACCACCAGTACTCTTGCCTGGCAAATCCCATGGATGGAGGAACCTGGTGGGCTGCAGTCCATGGGGTCGCTAAGAGTCAGACATGACTGAGTGAATTCAGTTTCATTTTTCACTTTCATGCATTGGAGAAGGAAATGGCAACCCACTCCAGTGTTCTTGCCTGGAGAATCCCAGGGATGGCAGAGCCTGGTGGGCTGCCGTCTATGGGGTCGCACAGAGTCGGACACGACTGAAGCGACTTAGCAGCAGCAGCAACATCATTCTTAATGGTAAAAGACAGAATGCTTTCCCCCTAAGATCAGAACAAGAAAAGATATCCACTCTTACCATTCAACACTGTACTGGAGTTCTTAGCCAGTGCAAAGAGGTTCTTTAAAACTTAAAAAAAAAAAAAAAAAAGGCATAAGATTAGAAAGAAGTAAAACTCTTAATTAGCATGTGACATTTATATAGAAAATCCAATGGAATCTAAAATTGACTTTAGCAAAGTTCCAGGATACAAGATCAATATACAACAATCAATTGTATTTCTGTATACTAGCAATGAATAATTGAAAATTGAAATAGAAAAGTATGCCATCTACAGTATCATCAAAAAATATGAATGACTTAGGGATAAAACACGTGAAAGACTTGTACGGTGAACACTAGAAAACATTGCCGAAAGAAATTAAAGAAAATCTACACATGGAGAGATATAGGTCGCTTTTCTGTATTTGTAGATTCTACATTTGCAGATTCACACGCTCTTTAAGTTCATTTGTGACCCCAAGTCAGTGATGCCGGTGCTGCTGCAGATTTGCAGGCTTCCCAGGACCGCCTGACGCACATGTTCCCAGCTGAGGTCAACAAGGTGACGCTCTGCCTCTTGTTTCAGACCCTCAGCAAGTGTCCTTTTCACAACCTATTTGATGCTATGTTTCCACATTTGTACTATTTGTTGGTAATTTTAAAATGATCCCCCAAGAATAGTGGGGAAAGGCTGTCCGGTGCTTTTCTGTACAAGAAGTCTGGGAGGTGCCTTTTTGCAAAAACTTGTTATGTCAGATAAACTTCACTCAGGCCTGAGTTATAATGTTGTTGACTGTGAATTCATTGTTAATAAATCACCAGAAGATATGACAAAAGACATCTTTTAACAGAAACACACATACAGCAAGTTTACTTATTGATCAGTTGACAAAAATGTGATTAGACGCTCACAGGACCTAACCCTGTATTTCCCGTGGGAGCAGTGGCTCAGATTCACCAATTTAGTGTTCATGGAGATTGTATAGACAATAACTACTGGGAATAAAGAGACTCAACTGTATTGGTTGGTACATGGGTCAGAGCACTCAATATTAAGATGGCAATTTGCCCTAAATTCATTTATAGATTCAAGGCAATTCCAATAAAAATCCCAGCAGAATTTTCTATAGAAACTGACAAACTGATTTTAAAATTCATATGGAAATTCATATGGAAAGACATAAAATGGTCAAAAAAGATTGGACAAAGAACGAAGTTAGAAGACTAACACTATCTGATTTCAAGAATTATTATGAAGCTACAGTAATCAGAACAGTATGGTACTGGCAAAAATATAGACATGTAGATAAGTATAACAGAATAGAGTCCAAACACAGACCCGCACATATTTGAACAACTGATTTCTGACAAAGTTATGAAGCCAGTGCCATGGAGAAAGGATAGCCTTTTAAACAAATGGTGCTGGAAGAACTGGATACACATCAAAAACAAACAAACAAAAAAACTTCAATGTATGCCTCACACTATGTACAAAATTTAACTCAAAATGAATCATAACCTTAAAGGTGAAACGTGAAATGATAAAACCTCTGGAAGAAGACAGGAATGTCTTTGTGATCTACAGTAGGCTAGGGAAGTACCTCTTAAAAGACATGCCACCAACTATATACGGAATCTAGAAAAATGGTACTGATGAACGGATTTGCAGGACAGGGATAGAGGCTGGGGGTGGCTGCTGTGGCTGACTGCTACAAGTCCATGGACGTATGGACCCAGAGGGGAGAGTAGAGAGTGAGATGAATTGAGAAAGTAGCATTGAAACCTATACACTACCATGTGTAAAATAGAAAGCTAGTGGAAAGTTGCTGTATAACACAGGGAGCTCAGCCTGTGTTCTGTGATGACCTAGAGGGGCGGAATGGAGGGGTCGGAGGAAGGCTCAAGACGGAGGGGGTATAAGTATATTTATGGCTGATTTGGGTTATTGTACGGCAGAAGCCAACACAATATTGTAAAGCAATTATCCTCCAATTAAAAAAAAATGCCTCCAAAAGCGCAATTCATAAAAGAACAAATGGATGAATTGAACTACATCAAAAGATAAAACTTCTGCATTTTAAGACACAAGAGAAAGAAGACAAAACAGACTGGGGAAAAAATTTTTACAAAGCATATATTTAATAAAGGACTGGTATCTGGACTATTTCAAGAACTCTCAAAACTGAACAATAAGAAAGCAAACAGTCTAATAAAAAATTGGCCAGAGATTTGAAAAGACATTTAACAAGAGAAAATAAATGACAAATAGCACATGAAAGAGAAAATAAATGACAAATAGCATCCTGACAAATCACTTGTCATTAATACAATTCCAATGAGATAATCACTACACATCTAACACAGTGGCTAAAATTAAAGACTGACCATAGCAATCTCGGTGGGTATGTGGGGGAACTGGAAGTCGTATACACTGCTGAAAGGAATGGAAAATGGTATCACCTCCTTGGAAACACTTTTGATAGTTTCTTAAGAATTAAACATAAACCTCCTATATGATCAAGCTATTCCACTCCTGGATATTCACCCAAGAGAAGAAGAAATACACATCTATATGAAGACTTACATGAATGTTCATAAACGTTTTATTTGTAATAGCCACATATTGGAAACAACCCAAATCCCCATCAACATTATCAACTTACACATAAGCAAATTTTGATATATCCATGCAATGGGGTACTGCTGCTGCTGCTAAGTCGCTTCAGTCGTGTCCGACTCTGTGTGACCCCATAGACGGCAGCCCACCAGACTCCCCCGTCCCTGGGATTCTCCAGGCAAGAACACTGGAGTGGGTTGCCATTTCCTTCTCCAATGTATGAAAGTGAAAAGTAAAAGTCAAGTCACTCAGTTGTGCCCGACCCTCAGCGACCCCATGGACTACAGCCTTCCAGGATCCTCCATCCATGGGATTTTCCAGTCGAGAGTACTAGAGTGGGGTGCCATTGCCTTCTCCAGCAATGGGGTACTACTCACCAACAAAAACGAATGAATGCAATACACACAATAACATGAATGAATCTCATAGTACCATGCTGAGTAAAAGGAACTAGACATAAAAACAACCAGACATTTTTTTTAAAGTCATACAAAAGAGTGATTTTGTATACATTGTGGATAGAAAAAATACACAACCTAAAAGATGGTGATTGCAGCCATGAAATTAAAAGACACTTACTCCTTGGAAGGAAAGTTATGACCAACCTAGATAGCATATTCAAAAGCAGAGACATTACTTTGCCAACAAAGGCTCATCTAGTCAAGGCTATGGTTTTTCCAGTGGTCGTGTATGGATGTGAGAGTTGGACTGTGAAGAAAGCTGAATGCTGAAGAATTGATGTTTTTGAACTGTGGTGTTGGAGAAGACTCTTGAGAGTCCCATGGACTGCAAGGAGATCCAACCAGTCCATTCTAAAGGAGATCAGTCCTGGGTGTTCCTTGGAAGGACTGATGCTGAAGCTGAAACTCCAGAACTTTGGCCACCTCATTCGAAGAGTTGACTCATTGGAAAAGACTCTGATGCTGGGAGGGATTGGGGGCAGGAGGAGAAGGGGACGACAGAGGATGAGATGGCTGGATGTCATCACCGAAGCGATGGATGTGAGTTTGAGTGAACTCTGGGAGTTGCTGATGGACAGGGAGGCCTGGCATGCTGCAGTTCATGGGGTCGCAAAGAGTTGGACATGACTGAGTGACTGAACTGAACTGAAAAGTTGAGAGTTGTTTTACTCGGCAGACTTTCTGAAGACTTAAGCCCAGGACCCAGCATCTCAGATAACGCTGAGAAAACTGTTCCAGAAAGGCTAGGTGGGGAGTCAGGAGATACAGAAGTTTTTTCAGCAAAAGACCAGGTAGTAGGAACATCAAAGAATTACTGTTTAATAAGAGAAAAACAGACATCTCAAGTTAAGGGATGTAGTGCTTTTTTATGTATGAGTAGATGTAAGAGCCTGGGCTCGATGAAATCACTCCTTTGATGTACACCTCAGCTGTTTCCTGATAGCTCAATTGGTAAAGAATCTGCCTGCAATGCAGGAGACCCTGGTTCAATTCCTGGGTCAGAAAGATCCCCCGGAGAAGGGTTAGGCTACCCACTCCAGTATCCCTTGTGGCTTAGCTGGTAAAGAATCTGCCTGCAAAGTGGGAGACCTGGGTCCGATCCCTGGGTTGGGAAGATCCCCTGGAGAAGGGAAAGGCTACTCACTCCAGTATTCTGGCCCGGAGAATTCCATGGACTGTATAGTCCATGGGGTCGCAGAGAGTCAGACATGACTGAGCGACTTTCACTTTCACTTCAGCTGTCTGGGGCTGTCATCCTGAGTTTCCTCTGGGTGCACCGCTAGGGGTGGCTTCTGTGGCTGACTGCCAGATGGGCTTGGCAGTGGGCAGCCCCTGTGTGTCTCCATTCTGAGTTCCCTCAGGGCTCACCGCTTGGGCAGCTGTAATGCAATGGCTCAATGGCTGCAACATCCTTTGTTTTCTGATATGGCAGGCAGTATTTTATTTCTCATACATAAAGCTCTCAGTTCAGTTCAGTCCCTCAGTCATGTGTGACTCTTTGCAACGCCACGGACTGCAGCCTGCCAGTCTTCCCTGTCCTTCACCTTCTTCTGGAGCTTGCTCAAACTCATGTCCATCAAGTCAGTGATACCATCCAACCATCTCACCCTCTGTTGTCCCCTTCTCCTCCTGCCTTCAATCTTTCCCAGAATCAGGGTCTTTTCCAATGAGTCGGTTCTTCGCATCAGGTGGCCAAAGCATTGGAGTTTCATCTTCAGCATCAGTCCTTCCAATGAATATTCAATCCATCCCTTTAGGGCATGGGTTTGATCTCCTTGCAGTCCAAGGAACTCTCAAGAGTCTTCTCAACACCACAGTTCAAAAGCATCAGTTCTTCAGCCCTCAGCTTTCTTTATGGTCCAAGTCTCACATTCACACATGACTACTGGAGAAACCAAAGCTTTGACTAGATGGACCTTTGTTGGCAAAGTAATGTCTCTGCTTTTTAATATGCTGTCTAGGTTTGTCAACACTTTTCTCCAAGGAGCAAGAGTCTTTTAATTTCCTGGCTGCAGTCATCATCTACAGTGATTTTGGAGCCCCCTAAAATAAAGTCTGTCACTGTTTCCACTCTTTCCCCATCTATTTGCCATGAAGTAATGGGATCGGATGCCATGATCTTCATTTTTTGAATGTTTAGTTTTAAACCAGATTTTTCATCTCCCCTTTCACCTTCATCAAGAGGCTCTTTAGTTCTTCTTCGCTTTCTGCCGTAAGGGTGGTGTCATCTGCTTATCTGAGGTTATTGATATTTCTCCTGGCAATCTTGACTCCAGGTTGTGGTTCATCCAACCCTTCATTTCACATGATGTACTCTGCATATAAGTTAAATACACATGGTGACCATATACAGCCTTGACTTACTCCTTTCCCAATTTGGAACCAGTCTGTTGTTCCTTGTCCAATTCTAACTGTTGCTTCTTGACCTACATACAGATTTCCCAGGAGGCAAGTAAGGTGGTCTGGTATTCCCATCTCTTTCAGAATTTTCCACAGTTTGTTGTGATCCACACAGTCAAAGGCTTTGGCGTAATCAATAAGGCAGAATTAGATGTTTTTCTGGGACTGTCTTGCTTTTTCTATGATCCACAGGATCTATAAAGCTCTAGATAATGCAAACTCAGCAATAGTAATTGAAAGCAGGATCAGTGGTTGCCTGGGGATGGTGGAGGGCTGGAGGGACGGCTATGAAATGAAAATGGGGCTGCAGCAGGTGGCTTTGGGAGTGGTATATGTGCTCTCTATCTTGACTATAAACATGGCTTCATGGCTATGTACATACATCAGCAATTATTAAATTGCACATTTTGAATATGTGCAATTTACTCTGTGTCAACTATGCCTCAATAAAATTGCTATTTAAAGAAGTTGGGGGATATAAGAGTCAGCTTGAAAGGACTCCCACAGGTCAGACTTGGAACAATTTGAACATCAAAAAGAACAATGATGGTAATGGATTTTTAATACATTGAACAGTAGTAATAATAAAAGAATCCATAAATGCGTGGTAATACTACAAAATGTCGTTTGAAAAGAGGGAGAGGAGAAGAAGGAGAGGAAAACTTTTCTTTACAGAAAAACGTACAAAGAGTAATAGCTCAGCTCGGAGCTTTGTGTTGACTTACATGGATAGGATGATCAGGGTGGGAGGGAAGTCCTAGAGAGGGGATACGTGTATATACAGCTGATTCACTTAGTTGTATAGCAGAAACTAACACTGTAAAGCAATTATACTCCAATATAGGAAAATTCCCATGTTGCAGCCACCAATGCAATAATTGATTCAGGCATGAGATCGATAGCTGCTGAAATCACTGGGGGAAAATTTGGGGAAAATTTGCACAGGATATTCGCAGTATCAAATATCATCATCCATTACCCATATTAATTGTTTACAAAGTGGAAAATTAACTTGAGAGTGCAGAGATCTACATTTAACATCACTGATGACAGGACAACTGGCGTGGCTCCATCCTTACATAACATGCTGGAGAGGACACGACCTCACCTCTGTAGTGTTACTGCCCAAAATGTTCCGCCCGAATCTAATCACGAGGAAACAATCAGATGCGCTCAAATGAAGAGACATTCAACGTGACAACTGGGCTGTCTCTTTAAAACTATCAACGTCATGAAAGAAAAAATAGGCAGTGTGGGAGTTGAAGTGGACAGGATCCATTCTAGGTCAGGCGCTAAAGGAGCTAAACAAGCAAGTGATGTTCCTAATCTTGATGGAATCTAGGGTTGAAAAAAGTCCAAATAAAACAGCTATAAAGGATATTATCAAGACATTTGGGGAATTCAGAATTGGGCTCTATGAAGTTATTATACATGCTGATTTTATTGTAACAATGGATGATGACAATGTATTGTAAGAACATGAAACATTTTGGTTATTTTGGTGTTTGGTGTTTTGGTTGTACAGAAGAATGCCCTCGTTTCTGGGCCATACCTGGGTACACGCTGCAGTATTTAGAGGTGAAATGGTATGATAGCTCCATCTATATACCTCCATCCTAGCTGTCCTCAGCCCCCTTCAAGGAGAGAAGGAAGAAGGAAGGGAAGCAAAGAGGGGAGGAGGGGAGAGAGTGTGTGCATTGCAGCAAATTCTAACAACTGGTGAGTTTAGCTGAAGGGTATATGGGTGTTTGTAGCATGTTTCTTAACTTTTCTGTCAGTGTAAAGTTGAAGCTAGAGTTAAAAGTTGAAGGAGAACAGGTAGTGTACGGGTAGCTGGCCCAGAGGGGTCCTTCCAGCTGGGCGAGTCAGCTTAGGGCTCAGATCTCTGAGCACCAGGGGTCCCTGGCACTTCTTTCTCTTCTCAGCCACAGTCCCACCTGGCCTGTCCAGCCTGGGCCCCTGGTGGCAGGGTACTTGTCACTTCCTGCTCGGCTCCTCTTGCTGCCCCTGTTCTCCTGGAGCCCCCCACCCCCGGTGGAGCTCAGAATAAAGCATGGGTGAGTCTCAGGAAGGGGGCAGGTGTGGAGAAGCAGCCCAGTGGCTGAGGACATCGTCTCCTGCCCCGGCCACGGCCTCAAGAGGTGCCAGGCCACCAGTTCTTCTTGTAGTTGGGAAATCGTGTGCCTACAGCCTGGCTC
This sequence comes from Bos indicus x Bos taurus, assembly GCF_003369695.1. NCBI lineage: Eukaryota > Metazoa > Chordata > Mammalia > Artiodactyla > Bovidae > Bos > Bos indicus x Bos taurus. The sequence goes on from NC_040088.1 coordinate 30,414,034, forward strand.
GCCCTCAGAAACCCTGCATGCCAGCTGAGATCCTACCGTGGCACACAGGCCCTGAGTCTACCACCGTCCCCACCCTGCCAGTCTCTTCTCCTCCTGGCCTCACTCACTCTGCTCCAGCCCCACCAGCCTCTGGGCGGTTTTGAGAACACACAGCAGGGCCATGCTCCCTCAGGGCTTTGCACTGTTTCTCTCTGGAAATGTCTCCCCACTCCACTCTGGGCCAGCTCCCAGGGTCCTCCCTCCGCTCCCCTCCCATCTGGCTTTGTCTTGTCTTTCTCCTGCGCACTTCTCACCACCTCACCTGCCATCTATCTGTCCTGTTTTTTGCCCATCTCTCCCACCAGAATGCCATGTCCCCAGGGCAGTCAGTTTGTCTGTCCCATCACTGCTGTATTCTCAGCACTTAGAAGGGTGCCTGCAACAGAGCAGGTGCTCAATAAAGACTTCTGGAGTCATTGATGCCAAAGCCAGTCCCTGCTTCCCTTTGGACAGTGGTGTGTGTGTGCAAATGTATGCATGCCTGTTGGGCCAGGTGGGTACTCTCCTGAGACCCATCTCCTGGGCGTAGGCAGAGTTCTCAGAGGGTTGGGTGGGTGCCACCTGCGGCATCAACACATTACATAATCTGGCATCAGGCAGGGCGAGAGGGGCAGGCAGGGCCTTTGTTATGCATTTGCCCGGAGAAGCTTCCCCAGCCACATCCAGAGCTGCCAACCCTTCAGCTTTGTGCTCCCTAATCGCCTCGACAGGCCCCACCGCCCATTCACCGTGCCCACTGGCCCTGAAGGGAGGCTGCACAGACACCCAGGGCCTGGGAGGATCTGGGGCACTGGTATGTCCAGGGCCTCGCCCAACCTGGGCAGTGGGGACACCAAGAGGTCACCACCTATAACCCCTGCCCACATACTCCTGGGCTGAAGGCCTCATTTGAGACTCTGCCTGTCTGCCCACTGACTTTTCCTGCACTAGGGCTCACAGCCTGAGCTGCTGGGTGAGGCACAGCCCAGGCCCAAGCCTCTATTGCCCACAGTGTGACCCAGGCTAGGCGGGGGCTCTGCCAGCCTTGTCATCCTCTTCTGCTACTAGGCAATGGTAATGGTGACTGGCCTCGTAGCACCACGCACACATGTCAAGGGCCGGGCTCCCTCTCAGAGTCAGTGAGTGAGGGTCATGATCATGGAGGGGCTACTCCAAACCAGGCCCAGGCCAGCTGCTGGGGACCAGAGTCATCTGTGCATCCCACTGTCATCTGCCTTCTTGGCTCTTAGAGCCCAGCTCAGGGAGACAGATATAAAGGAACATGAGTGCTGGGAAGGAAAGCAATCAGAACAATGAGGTGGAGGGGTCAGGGCAGCAGGACAGGTTCCGTGCAGAGGTGATCATTGAGGAGAGGCCTGGCTGGAGTGAGGGGTGAGCCAGGTGGGTGGCTGGGGAGGGGAGCAGCAAGCGCCAAGGCCCTGAATGGGCTGTCTGGGTAGGTGGGAGGCTGGTGCTGCAGTGGAGCCAACGCCCTCTCTCACCCATCCTCTTCCCACCCCCAGGGCGAGGAGCCAGTCTCTGCCTCAGCACTTGCCAGGTATTAGTTGACTTGCTCCCCCACATGTCTGCTCTTTAAAGCAGGCACCGCTACTGTACAGATAAGAAAATCAAAGCAAAGATCGAAATGACTTGCCTAAAATCTGCCAGCTGGTGAGGGATTTGAACCCAAGCAGTTCTGCTCCAGAGCCTAAACCTAGCCTCAACAACAGTCAGGGAGGCTGAGGCCACAGAGAGTGCTTAACTGATGTTGATCCCTCCTCTGTGCCTCCGTACAGGGCACTGCCACCTGGAAGACCCCTTAAGACGCTGTAGTCCCTGACTCTGAGATTTGCTCTTATTGTGCCCATTTCAGAGAAGGCAATGGCACCCCACTCCAGTACTCTTGCCTGGAGAATCCCATGGACAGAGGAGCCTGGTAGACTGCACTCCATGGGGTTGCTAAGAGTCAGACACGACTGAGTGACTTCACTTTCACTTTTCACTTTCATGCATTGGAGAAGGAAATGGCAACCCACTCCAGTGTTCTTGCCTGGAGAATCCCAGGGACAGGGGAGCTTCTTGGGCTGCCGTCTATGGGGTCGCACAGAGTCGGATACGACTGAAGTGACTTAGCAGCAGCAGTGGCAGTGCCCATTTTACAGACGAGAAAACCATGGTCAAGAGCTGTTAAGTCATTCAGTTCAGTTCAGTCGCTCAGTCCTGTCCGACTCTTCTCGACCCCATGAATCGCAGCACGCCAGGCCTCCCTGTCCATCACCAACTCCCGGAGTTCACTCAGACTCACGTCCATCGAGTCAGTGATGCCATCCAGCCATCTCATCCTCTGTCGTCCCCTTCTCCTCCGGCCCCCAAACCCTCCCAGCATCAGAGTCTTTTCCAATGAGTCAACTCTTCGCATGAGGTGGCCAAAGTACTGGAGTTTCAGCTTTAGCATCATTCCCTCCAAAGAAATCCCAGGGCTGATCTCCTTCAGAATGGATTGGTTGGATCTCCTTGCAGTCCAAGGGACTCTCAAGAGTCTTCTCCAACACCACAGTTCAAAAGCATCAATTCTTTGGCGCTCAGCCTTCTTCATAGTCCAACTCTCACATCCATACATGACCACTGGAAAAACCATAGCCTTGACTAGACGAACCTTTGTTGGCAAACTAATGTCTCTGCTTTTGAATACGCTATCTAGGTTGGTCATAACTTTCCTTCCAAGGAGCAAGCGTCGTTAGCCAATTTCAAACAATTAGAGGCAGAACAGGGATCAGACTTGCATCTGTCTGACAGCAGAGCTCATGCAGACCCAGAGGACCAGTAAGTGTGTGCAGAGGGGAGAGGGAAGGGGCAGCCGACCAGGCAGACGGAGGGGAACCAAATCCAAGGCTTATTTTACACTTTGGGGTTTTCATCTGGATAGAAAAAGTAGTTCATTGTTGAGGGGACCACTGCGTTCCACCACCTGAAACACCAATAGCCAAGGTAACTGGGGACCTCTGTCTGGCCACTCAGTCCCTGAAAAGAATTTTCAGGTAGGTTTCAGCCGGGAGCACTGGGTTCTACTTAGAATGTAAAATGCGTGTATGAAGTGTTTTCTCTGAAGTGGGAATAGGTAATTGATTTTTTAAGCAAAGTGACCTTTCTGGGCCCTGGAAAGCGATCTCAGGTCCCTTTCTTATTTTTCTGTGCATAAAGGCAATTATTCCAGGTCAGCTCTCCATACAGGAAATGGGACTCACTAATTTTGCACAACAAATGTCTCACTGTAGCTTTTCTTTATTGCAAGAAGGATTATTGTATCAGTTTGTTTCACATCAGAGAGAAAGAAGCAGGCCCTGCTTTAACCAGAGGATCTAAACAAGAGATTCCAGGAGGCTGAGAAATCCTTGCTCTGCCAGTTCCCAGGGCGGCTGAGCGTCACTTTGCTGCTCTGCGCCTTGGTTTCCTCCTCTGGACAATGGTGATCACCACCGCTAACAATCCTCTCCAGCAGCAGATGCTGAGAATGGAAACACGGTGCCCCTCCCTCTGTCCATGTTCACCATGTGACTTGGTATGGCCAGTAGGACAATTGCAAACGCAACACAAGCGGAGGCTTCACTCTCTTTGAGACTCTGAGACCACCCTGTGAAGAGCCTGAGCTAGCCCACTGGAGGAGACAGAACCCGGCCAGACCAGCCGAAGCCCCAGACCAGCCGAAGCCCAGACCAACCAGCCTGTCAACAGCTGGACTGGTGATGGAGGCCATTCTAGACCAATGAGCCCCAAGGAGCTGGTTCAGATCAGAAGTCTCCAGTAGACCCACAGGATTGCGAGAAATAAATGCTTGTTTTAATCCACTCAATTTAGGAACTGTTTTGTTCCACAACAGCAGCTAACTGATAGATCTCCTCTTGGTCTTGAATCTGCTAAGGATTTTGGTGCTTGGGTTAAAAGTGAATATATTGGGAGATTACTGGGGATCACAGAATTGAAGTGAAGGCTAAAGGGCCAGGTTTGGAATCAGGCAGGAACCAGACTGTCAGGGCCCTGCCTATAGAAGGGACCATTCCACCAAAGCCTTCATGCTTGCATGCCGGGACGCAAAGAGTTAAAGGCTCTGCACATGATCATGTGTCCAACCTTGGCTGTACCATGAAGCAGGTAAGAAGCAAGACCTGAGGGAAAGACACACACAGGGAAGTGAGAAAGCAAGAAGCCTCTGGAGCAAGCCTATCTCAGTTCATTCCCCAGACTGCTGTGTCCAAGCAAGTTACTCTTTGAGCTCGCTTTGGCCCTGTGTAAATGTGGGGAGAGCTGCCTCTGCATACTGGATTTACTGCAAACATGAAATGAAGTGATATGTGCAAACCAATTAGAATAGGACCTGACACTCAGAAAGCACTCAGCAAGTGCTAGTTGCCATTTTTATAATTACATTCTGGGAGGGGAGAGTTCAGCAGTGATCTTCCATGACTTGTCAAATCACCAGGACTCTACACAGGGTGGGGAAGGTAATTCCCCCCAAAGAAACTGAGGTTCTGCTGGGAAGGATACTGGGTGACCAAAAATGACAAACGTCCTGCTTGAGGTGTTGCGAGGACTTGACTTCATCATTTCTGGTAACTGAACCAAGCACTGCACAGGGAGGTGGACCTTGTCCCTGTCCCCAGGCCCACCTTCTGGTGGTGGAGAGGTTGTACTGAATAAGTGAGTTGATTGTTAACAGGATGACTCCTGAGGACACCAAATACCAAGGTGAATGGGAAAGAAATGGACAAAGGCTGCTTAGGTAATGTGATGGGGTGAAAGAAAATACTTGTGTACTGGTGTAAAGAGAGTATTTAGTGTCTTATTAGCTGCTGCTTGGTGTATACAAAGACCCTTTGTACTCCATCCATGTCATTTCCTGTCCCCGGCCCCTAGGAAGCCCCTGGCTGAGGGCTCAGTAACCCTGGCTCCTGCTGTGCTCCATGAAGTCCCCTTCCCCTCTGTGAGCCTTGGTCTTCACATTGATGTGATTAAGGTGCTGAATCAGTCAGCAATTTTTCAAAAATTTTAGCCTTCCTGCATTGCTTGCGACATCCCAAAAAAGTAGATGAAAGTGGGAGAAGAGTTCGACATGAGTCAGCTTCTCTGTCACCTCCCCCTCACCCTGAGGCCCCAAGACACTTCTGCAGACACCTGAGGTGCCAAGAAGTCCCAGCTGCAAACCACGAGGTACATAAGTGATGTCTTGGAACAGAGGAGGGCGGCGGGAACCCTCGCTGTGCTCCTTACTTGCTGTGTGATCTTGGGTTGGTCACTTGACCTCTCTGAACCACCTACATCATCTCTCCAGTGGGGATGGAAGTTAGGAGATAGCTCTGGGTTCTAGAACCCATGCTCCATCAATGACTTGCTCTGTATCTTGGCGAGCTCCTTCTCTTTGGTGGGCCCCAAACGTGATGGGATTCCTTATTTTCCAGCACCCCTACCTGAGTTTGCCTCTTAAGAGGTATGGCAACTTAAGGAGTCCCCAGAGCACAGCTTGCCATCTCCTCCCTCCCAGGCTGGATAGAGGAGAGAGATCTAGCGGTACACTGACAGCCCCGCAGCCCGGAAATAGCAGGCCAGTCAGTGGGCGGCTGACCCCACAACACAGAACCTGAGCTGAGCCCTGTTGCCTGGCAACAGGCACCGTCACACACCGTGGGTGGCCACAGGTTCCGCTGGTGGTCCACGTCACCAGCCCAGACCAGACCTGCTGGGCGCTGGAGAGGGTAGGTGGAGTGTCGGTGGAGGCTTGGCAGCAAAGCTTCCAGCTGCTGGGCCTTTGCGTGTGGCCCTCGTAGAAGCGCACAGATGCTCCTGTTGTTATTATCATCCTAAATCCTGATGAGAACCAGCAAATGGGGATTGTCATCCCCTCCGCACAGGTGAGGAAACAAACAGCCTGGCCGAGGGTGCTGCCCCGGAGCTTATGGTGGGTCGGCAGGCAGCATCCCCCCGCCCCCCCACCACAACTGTGACCTGAGGAGACAGAGGACAGAGGGGTCAGAGGTCATGGGGAGGTTTCAGACTGGGTTTTGTGGGAAAGGAGGAAGATGGGGAGTGCTTGTGGGCCTAATGCAGGTCAAGAAGTGACAGTTAGAACTGGACATGGAACAACAGACTGGTTCCAAATCAGGAAAGGAGTACATCAAAGCCGTATATATTGTCACCCTGCTTATTTAACTTATGTGCAGAGTACATATGCAAAATGCTGGGCTGGATGAAGCACAAGCTGGAATCAAGGTTGCTGGAAGAAATATCAATAACCTCAGATACACAGATGACACAACCCTTATGGCAGAAAGTGAAGAACTAAAGAGCCTCCTGTTGAAAGTGAAAGAGGAGAGTGAAAAAGTTGACTTAAAACTCAACATTCAGATAACTAAGATCATGGCATCTGGTCCCATCACTTCATGGCAAATATATGGGGAAACAATGGAAACAGTGACAGACTTTATTTTGGGGGGCTCCAAAATCACTGTAGATGGTGACTACAGCCATGAAATTAAAAGATGCTTGCTCCTTGGAAGAAAAACTATGACCAACCTAGACAGCATATTAAAAAGCAGAGACATTACTTTACCGAAAAATGTCTGTCTAGTCAAAGCTATGGTTTTTCCAGTAGTCTTATATGGATGTAGGAGTTGGACTATAAAGTAAGCTGAGCACCGAAGAATTGATGCTTTTGAACTGTGGTGTTGGAGGAGACTCTTGAGAGTCCCTTGGACTGCAAGGAGATCCAACCAGTCAATTCTAAAGGAAATCAGTCCTGAATGTTCATTGGAAGGACTGATGCTGAAGCTGAAACTCCAGTACTTTGGCTACCTGATGTGAAGAACTGACTCATTAGAAAAGACCCTGATGCTGGGAAAGAATGAAGGCAGGAGGAGAAGGGGACAACAGAGGATGAGATGGTTGGATGGCATCACCGAAGCGATGGACATGAGTTTGAATAGGTTCTGAGAGTTGGTGATAGACAGGGAAGCCTGGCGTGTTGCAGTCCATGGGGTCACAGGGAGTCAGACACAACTGAGCAACTGAACTGAACTGTGGGCCTAATGCCTCCCAAGCCCTGGTGATGTAGGGTGCAGCATTACTGCAGCGTAAGTGAAGGCTCCAGAGGTCAAGTGGTCAAGGCCCTAGACTTCCTGGAGTGGGAGGGGCCTATGCGGCACCTGAGCAGTGGCTCCAGCAGGCAGCCCCCTCCACAGACACACTGAGGTCACGGACCTAGAGGCGCTGAGTCTCTGGATGCTGACCCTTCTTCAGACACCACCTCACTCCTTCGGTGGCCAGCCCAGCTTGGGTCTCTAGGGCTTGCTTCAGGGTGTGGCACAGAAACCCAGCAGTACAGGCAGCACGGGCCTCAGGCCAGGCGTCCTCGTCTCTGCTTACTGTCTGTGTGACCCTCCACAGATGAGGGTCACGTGAGGTGTCATGCTATGAGGGTCACATGAGGTATCTGAGGGGCAGGTGAGGTGTCATGTGACAAGGGTCACGTGAGTGTAATGATCCTTCTGGGTATGATGAGGATTTCTCCTGGGAACACCTCATAATGAGTGTCCTTATTTTCAGTCAAAAACTGAGACTCAAGAGAGTTTAGGCTTTTGCCCAAGCCCACACAGCTAGTGGGCAGGGCTGGGATTCCAGGTTATTTATTCAGGTATCTGAATACCTGTTTGCTGTGTGACAAACTACACATTTTAAGTAATGACTTAAAACAGCAATCTTCTTGTGTACCTGAATGTGCAGTTTGGCAGGGTCTGGCAGACACCACTCAGCTCTCTCCTGTAGGCATTAGATGAGTAACTTGGGGGCTGGGCTCCAGTCCCCGAAAAGGTGTTTTCACTCCTGGGCTGGGTGGGCTGAGACTAGTTGAGTAGCTCTCCCTGGGGCCTTGGAGCAAGAGTCCTGGGAGAGTCTCTCTGTTTCCAAAGCCTATTCTGAGCTGACGCCCCCACCCCGCCCCGCCCCCAGTGGATGGAGTGTGTGGGTAATAAAGCGTAGTAAGGAAGGGAGAGATCTGCCTGGAGCTGGCAGGTCCCTCCACACAGGATCCAAGCGGAATGCTGTGTCCTGGAGCCTGGGTAAGCCTGGAGGGCAGGGGTGGAGCAGAGGAGGCAGGAGGGACTGGCCCCAGGGGGTCTGAGCTGGTCAGACAGGCCAGGGAGCCAGACACAGAGGCTGCAGGCAGAAACAGGCCTTTAAAATGCAAAGTGAGCTTCCCCGATAGCTAGTGCCTGCTATGCAGGAGATGCGGGTTTGATCCCTAGGTCAGGAAGAGTCCCTGGAGAAGGAAACGGAAACCTACTCCAGTATTCTTGCCTGGAGAATTTTATGGACTGAGGAGTCTGGTGGGCTACAGTCCATGGGGTTGCAAAGGGTCGGACACAGCTGAGTGACTAAGCACGCACGCATGCAAAATGCAAAGCAGCCCCTGACACAGCTGCTCCCACTTAGAAGCCCAGCCGTTCAGGCCCAGAGCCCAGGGATGCCCTTGCTTTCTCTTCTCGCCCACTGTCGGGTCACCTCCACAATGTGGAGTCCACATTTGTCCCCCCAGCTCCACAGTCACACTGGGGTACAGCCCCTGTCCGCTCATGCCTGGATCCTTGCAGGAGGTTCCTCACTGTCTACCCTGTCCAGTTTTCAACCATTTTCTACTCAAGAACCAGAGCGTTTTTAAAACTGTAAATCAACATCACATCACCCCCAGTTTAAAAAGTCCGAGGACTTTCCTTAGAATAAAGTTCAAGCTCTTTAAGCTCAGATTTCTACAGACGCTGTCAACCCTTTACCCTCTTCACTCCCTCTGCCAGGGGCGATCTCCCACTTTGCTTGGCTGATTCCTTCTGGTCCTTCTAGTTTCAGCTCCAATGTCACTTCCCTGGAGAGGTGCTCTATGCCCAGTTGGCCTGAGGTCATCTTTCCCATCCTGTGACATCACTGATTTGTTGGCCTGCTTTCTTCCTTGTCTCCTCTCTGCCCAGCCCTGGCTTCATAAGGCAGGGACCACATTCATTGTGCTCACTGCTGTGTCCTAGACATCTGAGCAGGGCTTGGGGAGGAGAGGACACTTAATAAACACTTATGAATGAGCGACAGAGTTGAATGAATACATGCACTCATGAAACATATTCTCAGTCAGGGCACTCAGTCACACGCTTGGACCCTCTCCCACACTTGCAAACACATGCACTCATCCAAGCCTGGCTCACATATTCAGATGTTCCCAGCTGCATCATACTCAGAAGCTAGGGGTGGTTTTTGTACCTGCAAGCTGGGACACTGCCGCCCCCTCCTGGCTCAATCTGGGAAGTGGAGCCAGGTTCATGGTGCCCACTAGAGGCTCACTTGCAGATCCCTGGGACTCCTGCCAGCCTTCCAGGTGGGACCTCTCTAACATTCTGGGCTTTCCCTCTCTACCCAGGCTTTTGACCCTGGGCCTGAACCTTAAGATGTTCCAACCAGCTGTGCAGAAGGAAGGAGGAGGGAAGTGGGAAAAAGACAAGTCAGCTCACCTCTTCTCTCCAAGCCCAGTTCCAGGATCATTGTCACGGGCCTGGCATAGTAGGATGCAAGCACTGTTTATACTTCATACACTCAGAATCAGTTGTGAAAGGCTTTGAATGCCAGAATGAAACCCTGGGTTTTATCCTGTGTTCATATGGAGCCACCACAAGTTTTCAAGCAAGGAAGGGACAGGATCTAAATAGACCGGACCACGTGTGTCCATTTGTTCCTTCATCCATTCATCCAACAGTCTGTGGGAATCCAGCAGTGATGAGACAGAGGTGATGTTGGCCTTCACGAAGCATGATCTGGGGTGATGTGTAGGATGGGGATTTGGGCTCAGAAGGGCATCACCCTGGTCTTAGGCATGGTGAGTCCTGGGATGAGAAGAGACTCGGGATAGCGCTCCAGCTCCTGCCAAGGTAGCCTTGTGGGGAGAGCAGAGGTGGGGGTCTGCTCAGCCCCTGATTAGTGCAGCCTTGGGCGCAGCCCCTTTCCAGCCTACCTGACTCAAGAGCTACATCTGTTGATTTTTTTCCAATCTAATCAAATAGATGCAAATAGCATGCAAATATATGCAAGAGGTCCTAATTCAAGGTATGTTAAATAAATGTATTATGATCTGCCTACTGCAATTATAGTCAAACTCAGCATTCAGGATGTGACCGACCTGAAATGGTGAGCTGATTTTAGTATCAGGCAGCAGAATCACGTGGGAGACAAGATGAGGCCAAACTCAGAGACCCAGACACACCATGTGGGGAGAGGCACACACAGGCAGGTGTTTGTAGAAGATCCACTGTTCTCAGGAGGTAAGAAAAGAGGAAGGGACAAATTCCATTTCTCACCTGGGGCTGGAGTTTCCCTCCTTCCTTTGAAGGAACGTGGATGAGGAGTTAGAAGTCCTGGGCTGGACCCCCTGTCTGGACCCCCTGGTAGCTCTGTAACTTCCAGCTAGTCCCTTTGCCAATCTGTTCTCTCCTGTGTATAATGGGTACAATGGTAAGGAAGCATGAAGGAAACAATGGCAGGTGACCCTGAGACAAGGATTCCAGAGAGTAAAGATTCCATATAAAAGAAGGTGATATGATACAGGATGATGACTGTGGAGCATTCCCAGGAAAGAGGACGGGAAGTCAAGAGAGAGGATGGACAGCAGCCAAACAAGGACGAGTTATCTCAAAGTCCACTTTGGATCGATCCTGCAGCAAGATCTGGAGATACTTCTGGTGGCATCTCAGAGCTGTTGCATCTGGAGAGCAAGGGAGCTGGAGTATTTATTCTTCTGTACTCATCAGTGATCAGAGGAAGTAAGTTCCTTGGGGGAGGACATACTTCTCCAGGCACTTCCCTCTCCGTAAGCGCTGGCTAAGGGCTGTCCTCTGAAAGACGTGGGTGCTGGATGCTGGGTGTGAAATCACACTGGGAGTTGGCACCAAGGGACCACCTGCTGCAGGAGGGAAGTGCTCTGGAGACCGTGAAGGCCTGCACCAGGCCTCATCTCATCTGCGCTCACTGATCACCTGCAGGCAGGTCAGCTCACCTCTTCTGGGCAGGTGAGAGCAACGAACCCTGTGAATTGTTGTGAGGAGTGGAGGACTTGAGAGAGACTAACTGTGGTAGTGAGACTGGGTGGAAGGAGCCCCCTCACATGCTGCTGGTGGGAGAGTAAATTGGCATAACTGCCGAGGAGGGCCATGTCGCAGGATCCATCAAAACTACAAATACAGTAATCCTTCAACCCAGCAATTTTATTCCTAGGATGTTGTCCAGTGTATATCCTCACCCATACATAAAACAACACATTCACAAGGTCATCTATGGCAGCTCTATTTGTAACAGCAAAGAAATTAAAATAACCTTATATGCACACCCATATAATGAAATAGCCTGCCAACAAACAAACAAAAAAGAGAACGAATAAGTCCCATCTGTACTATTACTGGATGATTCTTAACCCTTAATAGTTAGGTTATTAAAAAATATGGTAAGTAAAAATCAGAATAAAAAACTATCTGTACGTTTATTTAACAAACTGTTATATAGCCAATTGTCTTACGTGCTTTTTAAATTATGAATTCACTTAGTCTTCCTAAGAATTCTATGAGATGGGGTTATTGTTATACCCATTTTGCAGATGAGGAAACTGAGAAACAGAGAGGTTAAATAACTTGACCGAGGTCATAAAATGAGTAAACGGCAGAGCCAGGATTTGGAGGGTGGAAGAGCCAGAGAATCCGTGCTTTTTATTATATTTCTTTTCTGTAGCTGGCGATTACCCCTAACCAATCATAAGATTTCTGTTTTCTTGATCAGTGATTGGTGTGAGAAGAGCATGCTGCACTTCTGGCCCATGAGATGTGAGAGAATGTCTGGCAGGGGCATGTGTGTGCGTGTGCGTGTGTGTGTGTGTGTGTGTAGGGGTACGGATAGGTTTTCTTATTAATTAAAACAGATGTCCAGGGAGTTTCCTGGTGGTGTTGTGGTTAGGATTCGGAGTTTTCATTGCTGTGGCTGGAGTTCAATCACTGGGGAACTGAGATCCCACAAGCCCCATGGCATGGCAAAAAATAAAGGGGAGGGGGATGTCCAGAGAATATGGTCTCTGCTCTTCCCAATATTTTCTTATGAAGCTGTCAGTGGAGGCAGCCACCAAGCGACCAGGAGGGGCCAAGTCTGAAGACAGGCCCATGCACTGATGGGCATAAAGCTACTGAAATAACCAGCTCTGGGTGTCCAGCTTTGTGAGTTAACAAACATTTTTACTGCTTTAGTTTCTCAAACTTGAGCAGCACTAACATCACAGTTAAATCACAGATGGCTGGACCCCACCCCTAGCATTTCTGATTCAGTAGGCAAAGCCAAAACTTTGCATTTCTAACAAGTTCCCAGTGATGCTGATGCTGGCTGGTCTGAGGACTACACTTTGAGAACCACTCGTTAAAGCATTTTGAGTTAAGCTTCTGTTCCATGAAACCAAACGCATCTTGAGGCATTCTGTAACTGGAGCTTTGTGCCTCTCAGATCCTCTGGGTGGGGCAGGGGTCATGGGTCAGGGAGGCAACACAGATGATGGCATGAGTGCCAGATGGCAGTCAGGAGCCTGGGACACTCCATCCCTCCCTTGTGACCTTGAGCAATTTGTTTCTTCTCTGCAGGATCTGTTTCTCCATCTATTTAATGGGAAGGAGTTTGGATGAGATTATGGCTAACCTTCCTTCTGGCTTTAATACTCTGTGTTTCAGAATTCACTAATCTTAGGGATTCAAGCCACTGATCTTGGTATCAAGCCAGGCCCCTCACACCATCAGTTCCTCTCGCTTCCTCTCCCCAGGGAGTCTGTGGCATCGGCAGCATCAGGTGCTGGGAGGCAAAGGCAGCGCCACAGTCATTTTTAACATATTAAAGTTCCAGGCAGAAAGCTCATTTGGAGCCTGTGTTAGAGCTGGGAGGAGAGGCCAGAGCCAAGTCTCCCCACTCAGGGCCTCCCCCCGGCTCTCTGCCCTGCTTGAGCTGCGATGTGTCACAAACCAGCATCTGAAAGGCACAATGCCCGGGCCTGTGGGAGCCACTCCCCAGGGACTCTCACTTTGAAGGTTTTGGGTAAACACACACTGGCACAGTTTCTCCTTCCATATCCAATCCATCACTGAGAACTGGCTTCCACCTTCTAAATATCATTCAAATCTGCCATGCTCTCCTTGTCTCTCTGGCCCGGATTCTTGGAAGCAGCTCCAGCTGGGCTCTCTGCCTCTGGTCCTGCCCCCAAGTCCTCTTGACCCACAGTGAACACCTCTGGATAAAGTCTACGCCCCTGAGCATGGGACACCCACATGACCTTTCACATCTGGCTCCCACCACCTTCTCTGGCACCCCGTGACCTCTATACACCAGCTGGACTAAAGTTTCCAGAATGTTCTGGGCTCCCTCTCACCTCTGAGCCTGGAACATGACCTTTGCAGTCCCCTTCACCCCCACTCTCCGTGCACCTTCTCCAGTCTCAGGGTGGATCCCACACCAGCAAGTACTGCATATGTGATTTCCTATTGTTCAGTTGCTCAGTTGTGTCTGACTCTGCAATCCCATGGACTGCAGCACGCCAGGCTTCCCTGTCCTTCACCTTCTCCCAGAGCTTGCTCAAACCCATGTCCATCGAGTCGGTGATGCCATCCAACCATCTCATCCTCTGTCGTCATCTTCCCCTCCTGCCCTAAATCTTTCCCAGCATCAGGGTCTTTTCTGATGAGTCCTGGGCCTGATGCAAAATGAAAACATGGGGGTTCCTGTTCAACATATATTCAGAATTTCAAGATGCAACAGCAAAGCATTAAACCATGTTTGTGGCCCTGTGTGATTGTACATGCTGCATATCACTGAAGCCCACTCTGCTGCAGGCTGGAACCCCAGTGTCTTCACTTGCTGTCTCCTCTAATCCACAGCCCTCTGTATGTCCCGTCTTGGTAATGACCACTTATGGTGACTCTTTTTCTTTTCCCACTAGACTGTGAGCACAGGGGGCAGGATTTGCATCTATCTTGCTCCCGGAATGTCCCAGATGCCTGGTGCCAAGCTTGGCAGAGTAGGCACTCCTTAAAGATCTGTTGAATGTCATTCAATGTATAAACAATCTGTTCAACAAATATTTTGGCAGAGCCTCTGATGTGTCAGGCATGATTCTACGTGCGGGAGCTGAATTCCTGAGTCAAAGAGACCCTTGCTCTTGTAGAGTTTGCATTCTAGCATTTAAGATACATACTGTCTTAGGTCGGTCCAGGCAAGAGCAGACCCTGAGCTAGGAGCTGAGTCCTAACGGGATGTTTGTGAGGGACAGAAAGCACCTGGAGGGGACCAGGCAAGTGAAACAGGAAAGGGAGAGAAGCCACACAAGGAAGCGAAGCAGCAGGTGACTGTGGCACAGGGGCTCACCTCCAGCAGGACTCTGGGAAGCGGTCTCCCACCCGAAGGACGAGTGGGACAATGAGGGGACTGGTCCTCCACCTCCTGTACTCGAGCATCACTCGGATCCTCTGGCCTGGACTGGGTGCAGACTGAGCTGCTCCTGTTGGAGGGGTTCTTCAGGCCGAGTCTTTGGTGCTACAGCCACTGGCAGGGAGCTGGCTGGGAGAGCAGTGAGGGAGATGGGCAGGCTGGACACGCAATAAGCAATGACAGAGAGATAAGTAAAGTAAGGGAGTGACCTCTCCTCCCTTTCCCTTCCCCAGTGCAATGGTGTTTTTCTTTTTAGCCCTTAATTTGGACCATATATTACAATTTCATAGGCACCAATGGCATGAGAGATGAGGCCCTAAATTGCTAGAGACTTTTAATTCGGCTTCTGACAATCCCCGCACTGGCCCGCTGGCCTGGAGAGCCCTTTGGTTGGCTGTCTCCGCCCTCTGAGAGGAACTGCTAAAGAAAGGAGGGGGAGGAGGCACCCGCCCGCCCCCTGGCAGTGTTGCGAGGTCCTAATGGGCTGCAAGGGAGCGAGACTGAGGCCGGTGTGTCTGCGGGGCAGTCTCCACAGAGTGCCCCCCACCCCCCACCCTCCTCACAATAGTTCAAGAAAGGAGAACTGTGAGCCCTGCATGGAAAGCACATAACTCTTATATTCCATTGTCTTCAAAGTTTGTTCACACCCATGATCTCATTTGCCCCAGTGCAATCTTATGGATTCAACACAAGTATGACTCTCCCTCTTTCAGAAAGAGGGCAGTGGACCCTGAGGCAGGTTAAGACAAAGTGACGAGCTAGTCTAGAGCCTCAGTGCCTGAGCCCTGACCCAGTGCCTCGTCCATCATAGCAGGTTTTGTTCACCTTCCGTGAGCCTCTGGTGAGGATGAGATCTGGGAGAAGTGGTTTTTATTTTTTGGGTTTTTTTTTTCCATTGAAATATAAAGATTTAAAAACAAGCAAACATGGGTCATGCCTGCACATCTCAAACTCAGTGAATTTCACAAAATTTTACCGTAGGTTTAATTCAGGTCAAGGAACAGAACATTTCCCCAGGCTCTTCAAGTTTTGCTGACGCTGCCCAGTCACAATCCCTGGGGAACACTTTCACTTTCAGCTGGACCTTTAGTGGCTGTTTTACCCTTGGGGCTTCCCTGGTGGCTCAGATGGTAAAGAATCCACCCACAATGTGGGCGACCTGGGTTCAGTCCCTAGATTGGAAAGATCCCCTGGAGAAGGGAATGGCAACCCACTCCAGTATTCTTGCCTGGGGAATCCCATGGACAGAGGAGCCTGGCAAGCTACAGTCTATGGGGTCACAAAGAGTCAGACACAACTGAGCGACTTTCACTTTCACTTTACCCTCAGGGTAAATTTCCATTCTTGGTGAGGAAAACCCCACTGTTTCCAGGAAGACAGAGTTTAATGACATAAGAACCCTGGACTGGGATATGGAGGTTTGGGTTCTGTGACTTTGGCTGTGTCACTTCTTTTCCCTGGACTTCAGATTCCCCATCTGAAAAATTTAATGATTTCCCCTAACCCTAACCCCTCTCTGTGAGCCTGAAGTTATCAGCATCCTTGATTGTAGGTTCTCTATTGGAGAAGGAAATGGCAACCCACTCCAGTGTTCTTGCCTGGAGAATCCCAGGGATGGGGGAGCCTGTTGGGCTGCCATCTATGGGGTCTCACAGAGTCGGACATGACTGAAGTGACTTAGCAGCAGCAGCAGCATGGACACCAGCTCTCTAAAGTAGCTGGCAGCTGAATGCCATACTGACCCCTAGTAACTGGCCTGTGGGGCCCAGGCTCAGTGTATGTGTTTCCCCTTTGGTGACTGCTAATAAAAGCCCATAATGGGAATGGCTTGTGTTTAGGATGTACACTGAGAATGGTTTTTAATTGAAATACCTTCTAACTCATACTGCATGCTTACCCGCCAAGTGCTTTACACGCATACAGACCTCATTTCATCTCCCAGAGGTCCAATGAGTATATATTCTTCTTCCCTCTAATATATAAGCTAGAGGTTCCTTTGGCTGCAAGAAAAAAGCTGCCTTTTTTAAAAAAAGGAAATCCCTCCCCCAGCCCCCAAAAAAGGAAATCTCCCTATATCATATAGTCAAGTCTGAGGAAGGCAGTTCTACATTGGTGAGCAGCTCACAGGCACTGTCTCTGACCAGACCTGTTCTGTCTTTCTGTCCAATCATCCTTGTCTGTTCCAGCCAATTCCAAATGGCCCTGTGAAGAGTTGGAGGGTTTTCACAGCTCCTAAGTCTGGGCCAGCCTGTCTTTGATCCATAGAATACAATGAAAGTGAGGGTGAGAGAGTGCTAAGCTTAGGCCCCAGGGGACCTTGAGCCTTCTTCTCATCCCCTTAAAACGCTGCTGCCCTGTAAACAAGCTTGGACCAACCTCCACTTCATGGTGAGAGACTCAGCAATCCCAGTGGAGGCCCTGGTCATAAAGACGATCCCAGGCAGTACCATGTGGTGCAGACACAGAGCATCCCTGCTGAGCCCAGCCCACATTTTGACCCACAAGTAAATGATTGTTGTTTTGAGCCACTACATTTGGGTTTTTTTTTTTTTTTTTCAGTCATCAAAAGCTAACTGATACAGCTGTGTTGGGGTTTTGTCCTTAGTTTGTCTTCACTCTCATGGTTACAAAATAGCTGCATAAAACCAAAGTCAAGGCAGGAGGAAGGGGATGGATCCAAAAGGGACCATTTTCTCTAAATGTTCTTTTTTCCTGGGACAAAAATCTTACTGAAAGCCCCCGTGGTTCCCAGGCACCTCATTAGAGCTTGGTCTCACATTCATTCCACTAGTCATTTGCAAAGGGACACAAGCACCATGATAAATGCTGCCACCCATGTGGCAGCAGATCCCACCCTCAGGGAGCTCAGTCTCAGAAAAGTGAGCTCACAGTACAAGGCAGCTAGCAAATACGGATGAAAAGCCCAGATGGGCAAGGCTGCAGGAGCTCAGATGAGAAGGGGCTCCGTGAGTAATCCAGGAAAGCTTCCTGGAGGAGGCAACTCCAGAGTCTGAATCTGAAAGATTATGTATTGGTCAGTTTCAGGGTACAGAATTGCTCTTACTAAACTAGGTGGTGCTAGTGGTAAAAAAAAAACCCTGCTTGCCAATGCAGGAGATATAAGAGACGCAGGTTCAGTCCCTGGGTCAGGAAGATCCCCTGGAGAAGGGAATGGTAACCCACTCCAGCATTCTTGCCTGGAGAATCCCAAGGACAGAGGAGCCTGGTGGACTACGGTCCATAGGATAGCAGTCAGACATGACTGGAGTGACTTAACACACACGCACAACTTGTATAGAAAGGAATCTACACCAGAGTAGTGAGTGGCTTACAGAATTGTTGTAAGGATTGAAGAATCGACCTCTGTGCTTACCTTCCAGAAGTGACTCCTAGAGTCACACTGCAGAACTGGGCCACCAAGCGAGTGACTGTCCCTACCACAGTGAGGAAGCTGCCTGCAGAAGCGAGGAACAGCTACCCTGCTTCCTGACTCCAGAACCACATTGCCTTTGCTGTGATCCACATGGGCAAAGTAAATGCCTGTGTCCCGCTCCCCTCCCCACCTCATTCAGTTCTACATTTAAAATGCATCTGATTGGTCAGCTGGAATTATATTCAAGCCCCTAGCTGCACAGCAGTCTGAGAAATGCATTCCTAGTTTTCCATTCACTGCGGTAGAGAAAGTCACACGGGAAGTAGGCTCAACTAGATATTGTTAGAATTCACCAGAGAAACTACGTGAGGCGTAGTACTCTTTGTGGGAAGATCTGTGGTGGCAGATTCAACGTCTTTAACAGCTACGGAGCTACTCATGTCTTCTATTTCGCCTTGTGTCAGTTTTGCTGTTTTTGTTCATTTTGGAATTTGTTCATGTCATCCAAATTGTTAAATTTGTTAGTGAGTTTTGATTATAATCAAGCCAATCCCCTGTGTCCACCACGGATGAATAAACTTTGCTCTCCTTAGAACTGGGAGATGTGGGGATGGTTTTCACATGTTTGGGCTGGAGCTAAGTCAGCTGCTTAGACGTTGATGAGGTGGAGAGGGGCAAGGGGACACACCAGAAGCATCTCTGTGGCCAGGCTAGCTCCTTAGGTGGAGATGAAAAGTCCCACGTCTATCCATCCACAACTATAGAAGCTAAAATATCTGATGTGTTGGGGATGGGGAAGAGAGGCTTTGTGTTTCTTGAGTACAGAGGACACTTCTGAGAACACCTTGACTAACTTTCTCTGGAAACTGTTCACCCAAACCACAGAATAGGACCCAGGCTGTCATGTTTAAGCAGTGTGACCCAGCCAACCCCCATAACTGATTGGACCAAGGGTAGACTCTTGATCCTGGATGAACCAATCTCTTTTTTTGGAAATAGAGATTTGGGACCGAGAGTTTAGTTTGGACCGATGTCTTGAATGGAGGAGCTCTAAAAACATTATGGTTCTTGACAGCCATGGCAGAGAAGAACAAGTATAGCAGAGACACATTAAGTAACATGGGGACAAAGTTTCTTGAAGGACTGGAACCCAAATCTGTGCCATACCTTTGCCTTGGGAGCTCCAGGAGAAAGGTCTCTATCTCTGCAATTCTTTTCCCTTAAGCTATGTTGGAGAGGGGCTGCTGCTGCTGCTGCTAAGTCACTTCAGTCGTGTCCGACTCTGTGTGACCCCATAGACGGCAGCCCACCAGGCTCCCCCGTCCCTGGGATTCTCCAGGCAAGAACACTGGAGTGGGTTGCCATTTCCTTCTCCAATGCATGAAAGTGAAAAGTGAAAGTGAAGTCGCTCAGTCGTGTCCGACCCTCAGCGACCCCATGGACTGCAGCCTTCCAGGCTCCTCCATCCATAGGATTTTCCAGGCAGGAGTACTGGAGTGGGGTGCCATTGCCTTCTCCTGGAGAGGGGCAGGGTCACTGTTATTTACAGCCAAGAATCCTAACTACTGTCGCTGGATTCTCTAAGATTGAGGGTTGGAACTCAAAGACCTCTGGGCCCCCAAACCACCCTCATCCTCTTCCGTAGTTCAGCTGATTAGAATAAAGTGGTATGAGGACATTAGCAGAGAGAGGAGAACTATATTTTGAAATATATGTGTGTGTGTGGGTGTAGATACACACAGATTAGTGTGCTTATTTATTCAAGCTCGTTGCATGTAAGCGAAAAGAAGATGAAAACCCTCTATAATCTCATCCTGAATAGGTATATTCATAAAGAACATTTTGACAAAAGGGGCATGGTAAGCCTTTATGATTAACTGAGCTTTGCCATAAATATCAGCAAAGAGAACCTAGTGAGTGATGTGGATTAGGGTAAGCCACTCCTTTCTTAAGGTGGTCAAGACAAAATAGCTTCAAACCAGTGTGTTCTGATCTGGTCTTGCCTGATCCCCGTTAACACTGAGCATGTAACAAAATAAAACTGTATTCATATTTGGCATCAGAATTTCTCTGGTGGGGAGTAGGAGGGTGGAAAATACCTCAGGGTAGAAGGTGAGGGCTTAGGTGTTGGCAGGGTCATGACACCAATGAGGAAAAGTCAAACTGCTCTGCCTGAGATGTGTACTTTTCCCCAGCAAGGGGCAGGAAAGGAGAGAAAAGAAAGCAGAGGAGGGGAGGGGATTCCCTGCAGGGATACTTGGGCCTGGACTGCAGAAGGCAAAGGACCTGCAGGAAACCCTTGGTGACGGGAGACCAGGTAGCTTTGGAGAACAATGTTGGATACCAAAGATGCGATGTTGCTTATGGAATGGTGTACAGTGCACCACGCACACCTCCTCATGACCCCTGCTGTTGATTAAGGTCTGCTATTTTCAACAGAGGCTTTGTGTGGATTGGTTTTATTTTCTTTGGCAGGGGATGGTGGTGGTGGTACACAGGTTGGAGCAGTTATGGGAGCATTTGAAGGGACCCAGAGCGAAACAGAGATAACGCTTCGGGAAGCAAGAATCCAAAGCTGGAATTGACATTGAGGGCATCAGCCATATTCCTACCTTACCCTGGAAATTCACAGATACCATAAGGAAATCTTTAACAGGGCTCAGAGCCAAGGTTTCCAGCTGATTTTATTACTATCTCAAGAGGGAGGGAGGCCCAGCTAATACAGGATTTCGATAAAAGCATTAAAAATTGCAACCACAAGCACCATCCCCCAAATACAACAGCAGCAGCATCTGGAGGCTGAGGTAACCACACCCAGGAAGACTGTGTATCCAGACCCTTGGATCATAAGTGATCTAAGCCAATTGCAACAGTCCTGTTCCCCACTTTCCCAATTAAGGGTGGCTTCATGTCCCAATTCTGGTGAATGCTGCT
Organism: Bos indicus x Bos taurus; assembly: GCF_003369695.1. Taxonomy (NCBI): domain Eukaryota; kingdom Metazoa; phylum Chordata; class Mammalia; order Artiodactyla; family Bovidae; genus Bos; species Bos indicus x Bos taurus. Next base: position 30,434,879 of record NC_040088.1, read on the forward strand.
GCTGCTGCTAAGTCACTTCAGTCATGTCCGACTCTGTGCGACCACATAGATGGCAGCCCAACAGGCTCCCCTGTCCCTGGGATTCTCCAGGCAAGAATACTGGAGTGGGTTGCCATTTCCTTCTCCAATGCATGAAAGTGAAAAGTGAAAGTGAAGTCGCTCAGTGTCCGACTCTTAGTGACCCCATGGACTGCAGCCCACCAGGCTCCTCCATCCATGGGATTTTCCAGGCAAGAGTACTGGAGTGGGGTGCCATTGCCTTCTCCGCTGGTGAATGAGACCTAAGCAAAATTCTGCTGACTTGAGTGTAGTGTGGGTTTGGGGGTTCTTAAAGCTTTTGCTTTCTTTTTCTGCCTTGAACATAGACTTGATGGTTGGTGTAGTGGCAGCCATCTTGTTACTACGAGGGGAAGGTGAAGAGAATCACAAAAGCAGGTGTCCTGACATAGTTGAGCTACTGAACCAAAAGCGACAGCCACCTATCTCTGGTCTCATTATATTAGAAAAACAAACCTCTGTTGGATTATAGCCTCTGGAGTCAGATTTTCTGTTTCTTGTACTAAACACATTTCTAACAGTACAGAGGTGGCTGAAGGAAACTGTTCCCCAAATGACTGGATTTTACTCATGTTTGAGAATTAAAGACAAATTCAGAGGACAATTTAATCAGATGCCTGGAACCAAAAGGCACAGCTCCAGCTCCAGTGAGAACAGAAGAGAACTGCCAAATCTCATTACCGAAGGCACAGAACAGCCCTCCAGTGAAGCATCAAAGTTAATAGTGTATCTCAAACTCATCCACAAGCAAAGCCAAGGCAGCAAAATGAAGCCGGTGATGGATGCTGCCATATCAGCTGTTCACTTGCTATGGTTTCAGTCCCTTCATCATCGACAGCGTCAGGATCCCACTGGAGAAAGACATGATCAAACAGGAGAGCTGGGAAAAGGCATGGCACTTCTAGCTTGCAGGAACAGGAGCAGGCACTCATGGGCAGGAAAAATCAACCAAGAATAGGCAGCTATTGTCACTATTTTATTTATGAGAAAGCAGACAGGATGAGAGTTTTAAGGGCTCTGTTTGGGTATAAACGAATTGACTTATTCATGAAGTACTTATTAAGTACCTCCTGCATACCAGCTCCCAGGCTGCTTGTCAGCAAGATACTCTTGAGTGTAGTGGAGTTAATAAACCAAGGACACAAATAATTACAAAATAAAACAAAGGGATCTCTGGAGTTTTGGTGAAGGAATAACATGTGTTAGAGTCCTGGGAAGTGAGGTAACTGTATCCAGCAGACAGGAGGAAGAGATTCAGTTCAACTGCACAGTTACTGTTGAAGGTACATATGATATGAGCATACAAAAATAAAAGGGAAAGAAGAAAAGGTGCAGTGCTCTGCATTGGCCCCCAACAAATGCAACATGTTAAATGAGCGTACTTCCTAGTCACCTGCAGTGTTTGAGAGGCACTATGCTGGAAACCTTTGGTATATAGGTAAAGGGGTTACTGCCACTTTTCAAAAGGTGACTGAGACTCAGAAAAGTATTGTCTGTGGATGATATGTCAGGGTTTGAACCCAGATCTACTAGAATCAGCTTCCCAGGTGGTGCTAGTGGTAAAGAACTGGCCTGCCAACGCAGGAGACGGAGGTTCAGTCCCTGGATCAGGAAGATCCCCTGGAGGAAGGCATGGCAATCCACTCCAGTATTCTTGCTGGAGAATCCCATGGACAGAGGAGCCTGATGGGCTACAGTCCATAGGGTTGCAAAGAGTTGGATACGACTGAAGTGCCTTAGCACGCACGAATACTTGAATCCAAATCCAGGCTCAATACACAAGATTCAGTTCAGTTCAGTCGCTCAGTCGTGTCCGACTCTTTGTGACCCCATGAATTGCAGCACGCCAGGCCTCCCTGTCCATCACCAACTCCCGGAGTTCACCCAAACTCATGTCCATCCAGTCAGTGATGCCATCCAGCCATCTCATCCTCTGTCGTCCCCTTCTCCTCCTCCCCAATCCCTCCCAGCATCAGAATCTTTTCCAATGAGTCAACTCTTTGCATGAGGTGGCCAAAGTATTGGAGTTTCAGCTTTATCATCAGTCCTTCCAAAGAACACCCAGGACTGATCTCCTTTAGAACGGACTAGTTGGATCTCCTTGCAGTCCAAGGGATTCTCAAGAGTCTTCTCCAACACCACAGTTCAAAAGCATCAATTCTTTGGCGCTCAGCCTTTTTCACAGTCCAACTCTCACATCCATACATGACCACTGGAAAAACCATAGCCTTGACTAGATGGACCTTTGTTGGCAAAGCAATGTCTCTGCTTTTGAATATGCTATCTAGTTTGGTCATAACTTTCCTTCCAAGGAGTAAGCATCTTTTAATTTCATGGCTGCAATCACCATCTGCAGTGATTTTGGAGCCCCGAAAAATAAAGCCTGACACTGTTCCCACTGTTTCCCCATCTATTTCCCATGAAGTGATGGGACCGGATGCCATGATCTTCGTTTTCTGAATGTTGAGCTTTAAGCCAACTTTTTCACTCTCTTTCACTTTCATCAAGAGGCTTTTTAGTTCCTCTTCACTTTCTGCCATAAGGGTAGTGTCATCCGCATATCTGAAGTTATTGATATTTCTCCTGGAAATCTTGATTCCAGCTTGTGCTTCTTCCAGCCCAGCGTTTCTCATGATGTACTCTGCATGTAAGTTAAATAAGCAGGGTGACACTATACAGCCTTGATGTACTCCTTCTTCTATTTGGAACCAGTCTGTTGTTCCATGTCCAGTTCTAACTGTTGCTTCCTGACCTGCATATAGGTTTCTCAAGAGGCAGGTCAGGTGGTCTGGTATTCCCATCTCTTTCAGAATTTTCTACAGTTTATTGTGATCCACACAGTCAAAGGCTTTGGCATAGTCAATAAAGCAGAAATAGATGTTTTTCTGGAACTCTCTTCCTTTTTCCATGATCCAGTGGATGTTGGCAATTTGATCTACCCAGTTGTGGATGTGACTGGTGATAGAAGCAAGGTCCAATGCTGTAAGGAGCAATATTGCATAGGAACCTGGAATGTTAGGTCCATGAATCAAGGCAAATTGGAAGTAGTCAAACAGGAGATGGCAAGAGTGAACGTCAACATTCTAGGAATCAGCTAACTCAAATGGACTGGAAAGGGTGAATTTAACTCAGATGACCATTATATCTACTACTGTGGGCAGGAATCCCTTAGAAGAAATGGAGTAGCCATTATGGTCAACGAAAGAGTCCGAAATGCAGTACTTGGATGCAATCTCAAAAACAATAGAATGATCTCTGTTCGTTTCCAAGGCAAACCATTCAATATCACAGTAATCCAAGTCTATGCCCCAACCAGTAACACTGAAGAAGCTGAAGTTGAATGGTTCTATGAAGACCTACAAGACCTTTTAGAACTAACACCCAAGAAAGATGTCCTTTTCATGATAGGGGACTGGAATGCAAAAGTAGGAAGTCAAGAAACACCTGGAGTAACATGCAAATTTGGCCTTGGAATACGGAATGAAGCAGGGCAAAGGCTAATAGAGTTTTGCCAAGAGAATGCACTGGTCATAGCAAACACCCTCTTCCAACAACACAAGAGAAGACTCTACACATGGACATCACCAGATGGTGAACATCGAAATCAGATTGATTATATTCTTTGCAGCCAAAGATGGAGAAGCTCTGTATAGTCAGCAAAAACAAGACCAGGAGCTGACTGTGGCTCAGATCATGAACTCCTTATTGCCAAATTCAAACTGAAATTGAAGAAAGTAGGGAAAACCACTAGACCATTCAGGCATGACCTAAATCATTATACAAGATTATACTGACTCATTTTACTGTTAGGGCACCTTCAGAAAATCCAACTGAATCTGTCTTTGACAGATCCTTACAGGACCATGTAACCAAAGAGTCTAGTGTGGATTCAGGTAAGTGTTGATCTAGTAGTTCAAATGAATTCACCAAAGGCCTAATTTCTTTTGATCTCAAAGTGCTTTGTTGCTTAGCTTTTTCCTCTGGCTCCACATTTGCCCCATCACAAAATAGGTCTAGATTCTTCTGTGTACACCATGATCCCATTGTTCCATATTTCATATCATCTACACTATTAACTGAAGAAAGAGAGAAGATATATCCTGGTACCCCTTGTTGAAAGGAGAGGAAAACAGCTTCACCTTTCTAGAAATTCTAGCAAGCATTTGCTTACATGTCATTGGCTCTGGTGGGTCATGTGCCTGCTCCCAAAAATATCAGTGTGGGTTCCCTGAGGATGACTTTTATAAACAGCAAATACTATTTTTTATTACATTAACTTTACATTTAGCATTAAACACATTAAGCTTAGCAATTAAAAACCTAGTTCTCTAAACTGTTAAGTTCATAAATCTCATAAATCTTTATTCTACTTCTAGATCTAGAATAATCAATTTCAGGGGGCCTTTGCAATTAATAAATATATCAAGCTGCACTATTAAATTTAATATAGTTGATTTTATTTTTGAGTCCTTTAATTGCTTGTTTAATAAATAAAAACTGAAATATTTAAGTAACACTTGCAATATGGTGACTTTTAAGTCTTCTTACATATTTCAAATCAGTTTACAAACTTAATAAAATCACATACTATTTAATGTAAAATCATAAATCTAAATCAATTACACAATTACATTTTTAATTGGAATCATAAATTGATCTCTTATATACTCCAATATGCCAAGTAACTTTAAACATTTCAAGTACTTTAAAAAATATCAAATATACATAAATTTTCCTAAAGCAAACACACAAAAATATATCCAAACTGTGAGTATGGTTTGCGTCATTCTTTCTATTAACAATGCTGAAACTTCTTGGGGTTAAAAGACTCTTAGCTGCTTAGGAAACATGGCTTTCCAAGCGAGGCAGACCCCTGTTTCAGAGCAAAGGGTACGGATGGACTTGCAAAGACTGGGCTGAGGTCTAAGCAGGCCACTCATCAGGCCTGAGCACTGATGGGGTGAGCTAAAGTTCCATAATTTCTAGAGAGGCAGTAGTAGAGCAGTAATGATTGGGGGAGGAGGAGGATATCCTCCAGAATATTTTGGACCATCATAAGGACTTTGACTCTCTGAGGGGAAACACTTAAGAGTTTTGAGTGGAGAAGTGGTAGTCTCTTTATTTTAATGGTGAACTTGAGATCCAGTTTGTGCCAATGGATTGTGAGAGGAAATCTGCCCTAGTGTTTCTGGGATAGATTTCCCAGATCTTGAAAGAAAGCATGAGAAAGAATACCACCACCCCCCCAACTCCCACAGACACACACACACGTTTTTATTATCTTCTAGATATTGCCCCATGAAAATGTGATGCCTGGAGCCATGGCAGTCATTTTGTGATGATTAAGAAGCTACCTGAAAACAAGCTGACTCTAAACATGGCAAAGATGAAACTTCTTTTTTAACAGCTTGAGATATAATTCAGGTACCATACAATTAGCTCATTTAAATTCAATGGTTTTAAATATATTCACAGCATTGTGCAACCATCCCCTCAAATAATCTGGGACCTTTTACCACCACAAATATAAACCCTTTACCCATTAGCACTCTCATTTCTTCATATCACTCTTCATTTCCTCTCAACCTCCTCAGCTCTAACCAACCATTAAATTACTTTCTGTCTCTATAGATCTGCCTATTCTGGACACTGTATAAATGGAATCACAGAGTATGTGGTCTTTGGTGACTGGCTTCTTTAAGTTAGCATGTTTTAAAGGCTCATACATGTTAGGACCTGCATAAATATTTCACTCCTTTTTATTGCTGAGTTTTATTCCATTATACGGCTGTACTACACTTAAAAAATCCATTTATTAGGTGATGGACATTTGGCTTTGACTACTATGAATAATGCTGCTGTGAACATTTGTGCACAATTTTTGTGTGTGTGAGGACATGTTTTAATCTCTCATGGATATATAACTATATATATGGGCCATATGGCAACTTTGTTTAATCTTTTGAGGAGCTGCTTGACTGCTTTGCAATGTGACAGCACATTTTACATTCAAATTGCCAATATCTGAGAGTAACAATTTCACCACCTCCTTGCTAGTTCTTGCTATTCTCTGTCTTTTTATTACAGCCAACCTGATGGTGGGAAGTGATATCTCATGGTTTTGATTTGTAGTTTCCTAATGTGAATGATGCACTGGAGAAGGAGATGGCAACCCACTCCAGTGTTCTTGCCTAGAGAATCCCAGGGACGGGGGAGCCTGGTGGGCTGCTGTCCATGGGGTCGCACAGAGTCGGACACGACTGAAGCGACTTAGCAGCAGCAGCAGCAGCAATGTGAATGATGTGATAGTGGCCATTTGTTTATCTTCTTTAGAGAAATGTCTGTTCATTCATATCCTTAGCCCATTTTTAAATTGGGTTATTTATCTTTTATTTCTGAGTGGAAGAGTTCTTTATAATATATTCTGGATACAACTCCTTTTTATTATATATATGTGATTTGCAAATACTTTCTCTCATTCCTTGTGTTGTCTTTTCCACTTCCTTGATGATGTCCTTTGTAGCACAAAAGTTGTTAATTTTCGTGAAATCCTATTTATCTCTTTTTTCCTCTACCAAACATTTTTGGTGTTATGTATAAGAAGACGTTGCCCAACTTTAAGTCATGAAGATTTACTCCTATTTTTTTCTGAGTTTTATACTCTTAACTCTTACATTTAAGTCTATTATCACTTTTGAATTAATTTTGGTAGATGATGTGAGGTAGAGATCCAACATCATTCCTTTGCCTGAGGCTACCCACTTGTCTCAGCACCGTTTGTGGAAAAGACTCTTCTTTCCTTGTTAAGTTATCTTGGGACCACGGCTGAAAATCAACTGATAATCAGTGTCAGAGTTTATTTCTGACTTCTCAATTTTGACCTGTCTATCCTATGCCAGTACTGCCCTGTCTTGATCACTGTGGCTTTGAAGTAAATTTTGATTTTAGGAAGCACAAATCCTCAACTTTGTTTTTCTTCAAGGTTTTTTTTTTTTTTTTTTTTTTTTTTTGCTATTTGGCATCCCATGAGACCCCATATGTATTTTAACATCACCTTGTCAATTTCTGGAAGACAGATAACTTGGATTTGATAGGGATTGTATGTGTGTGCTGACTTAGCATACACACATACTGATTCTATAGATCAATCGAGGATTGTTTCCTTCTTAATGATATTAAGTCTTCTAGTTCAGCAACATGAAATATTGTTGCATCTATTTAAGAATTTAGAGCAAAAGTCTTATAAAATTTACTTCTAAGTATTTCTCCATTTGACATCATAAATGAAATTGTTTTATTAATTTTATCTCATATTGTTCATTGCTAGTGTATATAGAAATACAATTGATTTATATACCTTGTATCTTAAAAAGTTGCTGAAATCATTCATTTGTTGTAATTGATTTAACGGGTTTCTTAGGATTTTCTTTATACAAAATTATGTCATGTACAAATATAGTTTTACTTGATACAGAATTTTCTTTTTAACCCCCAGCACTTTAAATATGTCATCCCACTGCTTTCTGAACTTCATAGTTTCTGATGAAAAATCAACTATTTATGTTATTGAAGTTTCCATATAAGTGATGAATTGCTTTTTTGTTGCTACTTTCAAGATTCCTTGTCTTCACTGTTCAACAGTTTGATTATGGTATGTCTAATGTAGATCTTTTTGAGTTTATCTTATTTGGAATCTACTGATATTTTTACACATTTAAAAAAAAAAACAAATTTGGAAAGTTTTTGGCGACTCTTTCTTTAGATATTGTTTTGGCTTTTGTGTCCCCTTTTAATCTCTCTTATCCTTCTAGAACTCCCATTATGTGTACATTCATAGGCTTGGTGGTATTTCATACGTCTCTGAGCAACTCTTCATTTTTATTTATTGTTTTCTGTTTGTTCTTCATTGTATAGTCTCTATCAATCTATATTCAAATTCACTAATTATTTTTTTTCTGCCAGCACAAATATACTGCCGAGTCCTGCTAGTAGGTTTTTTCAATTCAGTTATTGTATTTTAAACTCTAGAATTTCCATTTGTCTTTTTTGATAATTCTTATCTCTTAATTGATATGCTCTGTTCGATGAGGCATTATCATTATACCTTCCATTTTCTTTTTTAAAATAAAACCAAAACATATTTATTAGAGCTGTTATTAAATTACAACTTCAATGTTTATTTTTAATATCAAATATATCTCTGATCTCATTTTTTATTGTTTATAAGGAGACCCTTCTCCTACGACTATTGCATGCAAAAACAGTCAGTGGTGAAAGAAAGTTGTCTTGTTTTTAAACAACCCCCCCCTTTTTTTTTTTTGGATGTTTTTGCTCAAAAATCCAGCAGCCAAATGAGGAAACTCCTAGAGAACTTGGTTATCAAAATACTGGGGCACATAAAGTGCTTTCCACATCTTGAGAATTGGGAGCAAACCTTTCATTTGAAACAGCAAAATGTTCTTGATGGATTTATGTATATATTTTTAATGTTGATTGTATCTAATGTTTTAAACAGTAAGAGTAACAGGAGTAGGCATGCACTTAGGGAAATTCCTATTTTCCTATTATAGTCCACATCTTTAATACTGGCATGAAAAATACAACCAGTATTCCTCATTTAGCTAGAAGCACTTAGAAAAGATATTTATTGCCTATGTGAACTCCCTAGATAGTTAAGTCTTACACATTAACTGATGAAATCCATCTAAAATATATTATGTTTTCTTGTCTTCTGAGACAACACCAAACATATTTAGACTTTTAAAAAAATGATAACTGTTGCAAAGAATACCCGTTTATGAAAAGAGCCATGTATTGCATTTGAACTGTGATGCTGGAGAAGACTCGAGAGTCCCTTGGACTGCAAAGAGATCAAACCAGTCAATCCTAAAGGAAATCAGTTTTGAATGTTCACTGGAAGGACTGATGCTGAAGCTGAAGCTCCAATTCTTTGGCCACCTGATGGGGAGAACTGACTCATTGGAAAAGACTCTGATGCTGGGAAAGACTGAAGGCAGGAGGAGAAGGGGATGACAGAGGTCAAGATGGTTGGATGGCATCACCAACTTGATGGACATGGGTTTGAGCAAGCTTTGGGAGCTGGTGATGGACAGGGAGGCCTGGCGTGCTGCAGTCCACGGGGTGACAGAGTTGGACACAACTGAGTGACTGAACTGAAGTGAATGTGAAGAAGGCAGATAGTTGTTGAGAGCAGTTGGCTTATTTTCTCAGCAGCCCAAAATTTTCATGCTCTTTTGTCTGGTTTTAAGAATTTCTCTTCCTCTATTAGGTTCCCAGCTTTTACTCTAACTTCTATCAATAAACCTTAACCTAATCCTTTATTTCTGAAAGTATGGTCTCCGTTAGTTCTTTGAGCATGTTTATTACAGCTGCTAAGAACTCTTTGTTTGGATCCTCTCAAATGCAGTTTCGGTTTCCTACTTCTCTTCTTGATTGGTCATACTTTTTGCTTCTTTGCATTAGTTTTAATTTTTTTGAAAACTGGACATTTTAGTTAATTATTGCTGTTTTTCAGTTGCTAAGTTGTGTCTGACTCTTTGTGACCTTATGCACTGCAGCATGCCAGTCTTCCCTGTCCTTCACTATCTCCCAGAATTTGCTCAAGTTCATGTCCGTTAAGTCAGTGCTGCTGTCTAACCATCTCATGCTCTGTCACTCCTTTTCCCATCGGTGTTTCCCAGCATCAGGGTCTTTTCCAATGAGTTGGCTCTTTGCATCAGTTAGCCAAAGTATTGGAACTTCAGCTTCAGCATCAGTCCTTCCAATGAATATTCAGGATTGATTTCCTTTGCTGCTGCTCCTGCTGCTAAGTCACTTCAGTCGTGTCCGACTCTGTGCGACCCCATAGATGGCGGCCCACCAGGCTCCCCCATCCCTGGTCTTTAGGGTTGACTGATGTGATCTCCTTGCAGTCCAAGGGACTCGCAAGAGTCTTCTCCAGCACCGCAATTTGAAGGCGTCAGTTCTTTGGTGCTCAGCCTTCTTTATGGTCCCCTTCTCACATCCATACATGACTACTGGAAAATATCATAGGTTTGACTACACAGACCTTTGCCAACTTTTTAATATGCTATATGGGTTAGTCATAGCTTCCCTTCCAAAGAGCAAGCATCTTTTAATTTCATGACTGCAGTTATCATCCTCAGTGATTTTGGAGCCCAAGAAAATAAAATCTGTCACTGCTTCCAGTTTTTCCCCTTCTATTTGCCACAAATTGATGGGACCAGATGCTATGATCTTAGTTTTTTGAATGTTGAATTTCAAGCCAGTTTTTTCATTCTCCTCTTGCACCCACATCAAGAGGCTCTTTCATTCCTCTTCACTTTCTGCCATTAGAGTGGTATCATTTGCAGCTGAAGATGGAGAAACTCTGTACAGTCAGCAAAAATAAGACCTGGAGCTCATGAAATGAGCTCCTTATTGCAAAATTCAGGCTTAAATCAAAGAATGTAGGGGAAACCACAAGGCCATTCAGGTATGACCTAAATCAAATCCCTTATGATTATACAGTGGAGGGAACAAGAGGGTAAGACAGAATACCTGAAGAACTATGGACAGAGGTTTGTAACATTGTACAGGAGGCAGTGACCACAATTTTAGACAATATATTATAGCAACTCTAAATATAGTGCCCTAACTTTCCCCAGAGTTGTTTTCTTGTTTATTTGGTTAGTGACTTTGCTGGAATATTTCAGTAAAATCCAGCCAGTCCTATTTATCTTGGCTGCTGGGATGTCTGATAATGTGGGGGTTAGACAGAGTTTGAATTATGTTTCTGTCACTTTGCTGAACAACCTTGAATGTATGGTATAACTTCTTTGTGCTGCAGTTTTTCATCTGTTTGATGGGGTCAATAATAATAACTAGTATTATAAATGCATATCATAAAGTACACACTCTTTCTATGTTTTGTGTGGTGCTCAGTGGTTCAGTCCTATTTAACTCTTTGAGGTCACGTGGATTATAGTTCCAGACACCATGGAGAGTAGCCCACCAGGTTCCTCTGTCTGTAGAATTTTCTGGGCGAGCATACTGGTGTGGATTGCCCTTCCCTACTCCAGGGGATCTTCCTGACCCAGGGATCAAACTAGTGTCTCTCGCGCCTCCTGCATTGGCTGGTGGCTTCTTTACCACTAGCACCACCTGGGAAGCTGTGGCTGCTGGGACGTCTGATAGACAGCGTTTGAGTTATGTTTCTGTCACTGTGCTGAACAATCTTGAATGTATGATTTAAACTTTGTGCTGCAGATTTTAATCTGTTCCATGGAGATACCAATAACTAGTATTATAAATGCATATTGTGAAGTACACACTTGTTCTATGTTTTAGCTAATTTAATCTTCACAACAACCCTATGAAGTACGTACTTACTATTATCCCCATTTTACACATAACAGAACTGAGGCAGAGAGACTGAGTAATTTCCCAAGAATACACAGGTAATGAGGGATAATTCTTGGATCTGAACCCAAGTGCCCAGTCCCACAGTTCCTGCTGCTGCTGCTGCTAAGTCACTTCAGTTGTGTCCGACTCTGTGCGACCCCAGAGATGGCAGCCCACCAGGCTCCCCCGTCCCTGGGATTCTCCAGGCAAGAACACTGGAGTGGGGTGCCATTGCCTTCTCCAATGCATGAAAGTGAAAAGTGAAAGTGAAGTTGCTCAGTCGTGTCCGACTCTTATCGACCCCATGGACTGCAGCCCACCAGGCTCCTCCATCCATGGGATTTTTCAGGCAAGAGTACTGGAGTGGGGTGCCATTGCCTTCTCCGCCCACAGTTCTTACCCACCACTTATTATATATATATATATATATATATATAAATATAACATTTTGAGTTCAATATACATATTCAAGTGAATTGCCAGAGAGATCTTTTTTAAAAAATAAGAAATCTGCTTATTGCACTCATCTACACCCTCTTACCCAGTTTAAAATGTGTTGGTGGGTCTGCATCACTCTTAGGATCAAGGCAAAATTCCTTATTGCATCTCTAAACCCATCCCACCCCAGGCACTCCCAGGTCACCTCCTCATCATTCTCTTTGCTCCAGGAACCCTGGCCTCCTTCTGTTCCCTCAAACTCACCAGGCTTCCCTTCCTGCCACAGGACCTTTGCCCATGCTGCTCCCACTGTCTAGAATGTTTTCCCCATCATCTTTCCTCCTCTCTACTTCCTAACTCCTGCTCATCCTATATTTCCTCAGGGAAGCTCTCCCCATCGACCTAGAGTAGATCAAGTCCTTCCATTAGAGGGATTTGGGGTACCAGGTTACCTCTCCTTGAAGCACATTTGTATTTTATTTGTGTGATTATTTTGTAGTATTTGAATTGTAAGTTCTAGGATGTCAAAGGCACGCTTGCATTTAGTAATCAGCATTGCTAGCATCTACCTTAGAGCTTTGTACTTAGCAAGGCCTTACTTACGTATTTTGGAATATTAACAAATGAATGAATAATTAATAGGTGCCTCTGACCTAGACTGTAGCCCAGGGCTCATCCTCGGCTCAAAGGTAAGAATCCCAGAGTTGTGTCTACACTGCCCAGGGCAGCTCCTTACCTTAGCCAAGGATATCAAAAAGGCCTCATACATTTTTTTTCCATCCAACAAAGATTTATTTAGTCCTCGTGTACTTGGTATTTTCTAACAGCTGGGGTTTTAGTGGTAGATCAAAAAAAAAAAAAAAAATCTTTGCTTTCATGGAACTAATATTCTGGTTGAGGTGGGTGGTATATAATAAATAAATAGTCAAATACTGTCTAGTGGAAGAAAACCAAAACAGGGAAAGTGGAATCAAGTGGGGAATGGATGACCACTTTTGCTAGAGTGGCTAAGGAGGCCTCTCTGATGAGACGGCACCAAAACAGAGACTTGTAGAAAGTGACAGAGCCTAGAGAAAAGCATTCTAGGCAGAGGGACGGGCAGGGGCCACAATCCTGAGTAAGGAGCAGCCTCCCCTCATCCGCCAAGGGGCAGGAGGCCCATATGCCTGGAGCAGTGAGTCGGGGGACTGGGCAAGGATGGCACAGGGTGCTGGGGGTCACACCCCAGTACATAACGCTGAGGAGGCTGACAGCTACAAATGGTTGTTACTGTGCTTAACCTGTTTGAGGTTCTGCTGGAAGCCTGCGCTCGTAGACAATGGAGGGGGAAATGAGTCTGCTTGTGCCCACTCGCCAGTACCCTTTCGTGGGTCAAGCAGGTCCCTGCTGCCACACTCACTTAGGGTACTTTGCTGTGGAAGTGCGTCTGGCTTCAGAATCATTGTTTACAAAACGGAAGCACTTTCTGAATCCAGCCTTCCTCCTTCTCCACTTTCCTGTGCCAACCTTGTGATTATGTGTGTGGAGTGAACTGGAGAAGGCAACCAGGAGACTAAGAGAAATCCGCAGAAACTATGAGGCCCCGAGGAAGGAGCCTCTCCAGATGCTCTAGCTCAGAACACCTCGTGATCAAGTGAGCATCGGCATTACCCGGAGCAAGTGTGGAAGCACAGGGGGCCGGGCCCCACCCCCAGAGTTTCAGATCAGCAGGCTTTCCTCCAGCCCCACCGGTGGCCACTCCCTTCTACAGTCATGCGCGTGTTCATGACCCATGGAGGACACCCCCTGCCTGCCCAGGTCTCTTGCAAGTTATATTATCTCAGTCCACAGCGCCCTCTCCTGACTTCTCTGTGGGTCTGCTTCTGCGCATGGGAGTCCTAGCTTGTGTCTGCCCAGAGTTCTCCCTGACTGCCCTCTCCCCAGCCAGCATCCGAGGAATTGCTGATCACTCCCTAGTTGGCCTTTTCAGCACGTGTTTCAAGAGGCTGTTTAGCATGGAAATTCAGAGACCTGGTCCCAGATGGCCAGACTCAGGCTTGCCTATCAAAATTTCTGTGGCATTGACCTCAATTTCCTCATTTTTAACTGGTCAGAGAGGTCCCCCTCAATTTCTATTGTTCCTTTGCCTCACTTATAATAGAATAATTTAATATTATTTATTTACAATATTATTATAATATAATATAATGTAATGTGGAGATAAAGATAGCTTACTCTTCATGGATTTGCTAGGAGGATTCAGTGAGTTAATCTGCCTTCAGAGCAGTGCCTGATGCATAGTAAATTTTGAGTTAATCTTAGCTCTAGCTATTCTGGGGCCATTCTGGTGAATGTTCCAACTGTTAAACCCTTCTTATTTGTATCCAAGGTGCTCTGGACAGTTCTTAACAGAATCACCTGGGTACTTGTTAAAAGAGCATTCCTTCTTTACCTCATAACTCTTGGATCATAATCTGAGGGGGTGAGTGAGGCTCTGGATTCTGCAGTTTTTACCAGCATCTCTGGGTGACTTTTTCTCTGCTGGGTAATTCTGATGCACAGCACGGCTTGAGAACAAGAGCTTGAATTGACGAAGCCTGGGTCTGAATCCACTTGAGGCATCTGTTGTGGAGTGGCCTTGAGCAAGGCACTTCCATGGGACCCCAGGAACCTTGTATATTAAAGTGGTACAGAGGCTGCAGCCACCAGACTGTCGTGACCAGCACATGGAGCCTTCAGCCTGGGCCTGGCATGCCAGGAGTGCTCTATGACTTCCCGTGGGGACTGCTGGCTTTTCTGACTCCTCCAGAAGACTGACTTCCTACCAAGCTGGCACCAGACGAGGCCCCATGTCAGCACAGTCAGAACTGGACTTGGATGCACCCAGGTTCTAACGGGTTTGCTCCTCCCTGGGTTCCCATCTGTCATCATGGCCCTGTTCTTTCTCTTCCTTCCTTCAGCCCAGGGTTATGGGTAAGGGCAGAACTGATTTCATAGAGGAAATAGGACTACTCCCATTATAAGTGCCTTCTTAAGAAAAAGCATGCTTTTTTCATGTTTGAACTATACTTATTCGTTTCAAGTTGTTTGAGAGTGTAAACCATTAATGCCAAGTGCTGGGTATAAGAGAATGAATGAATGAATGAAGCCATACACAGGTGGAAGTCCTCACCGTGGAAGGGAAGGCAGTTGCGCAGAGAGTGGGTGGCAGCAGAGCTCGGCTTGAAAGACACACGTGGGACTGGGGGGAAAAGCGCTCTTCCTCCCGCCTTCACTGACTCTTCGGCTACCTAGTCATCCACCAGTCTCAAAGGGCTTGAGAACGTGAGACCTGAAATCTCTCTCTTTCCCCATGCTTTTGGAGGGTGTATGTTTCTTTAGTTCCCTTGATGCTCTATTTGAAATTTTTCAACCTAGTCTCAGGCTGCTCTAAGAAAAGGAAACTTCTCTATATTTCAATAAAGAGCAATATTCACTTAATATTGACTTTTTCTCCTACGGTGCTTTAGAGATCACAAAACTGAGGCAAGAAATAGATGGACCCCAGGCTGAGCAGCTGGTGTCTGTGCCTTGTGGACAGATACTCAAAGATGAAGATAATAACAGGAGTGAGGAAGAGTGGAGCCCTGCCTAGATAAGAGACAAAGAGATCACATATTTCTCATTCTCCAGGTCTAAGAGACCTTTCCAACTACACATGCATAAAAAGGGAGGAGTGCCACCCCCATAGTAGGTGATGTCAACCTCCCCATTGGCCTCACTGCTAGAATCCATCTGTAAGAGCACACGTACAGGGGAGGACCCTGAGAAAAAAATAAATGTGGACTCAGCCAGGCAAAGCAAGATGATTGGCCAGAGGAAACCTGGAAGAAATACCCCATATTAGTGATTCAAACTACCTCGAGGGCACAAACTCTCTGAACCTGTCCACGTGAGTCTATTTGTGATCTTTTCTCCTCCACTTTACTTGTTTCACCAGTTTCCATCTCTTTGTGAAAATTCATTTCTACAAAGCCAATGCACCAATGTGATCACAATGGTGTGATCACTCACCTAGAGCCAGACATTAAGGAGTGAGAAGTCAAGTGGGCCTTAGGAAGGATCACTTCAAACAAAAGCTAGTTGAGGTGATGGAATTCCAGCTGACCTATTTCAAATCCTAAAAGATGATGCTGTGAAAGTGTTGCACTCAGTATGTCAGCAAATTTGGAAAACTCAGCAGGGGCCACAGGACTGGAAAAGGTCAGTTTTCATCCCAATCCCAAAGAAAGGTAGTGCCAAAGAATGTTCAAAGTACCGCACAATTGCACTCATTTCACATGCTAGCAAAGTAATGCTTAAAATTCTCCAACCTAGATTTCAACAGTATGTGAACCGAGGACTTCCAGATATTCAAGCTGGATTTAGAACAGGCAGAGGAATCAGAGATCAAATTGCCAACATCTGTTGGATCATAGAAAAATCTAGAAAATTCCAGAAAATCATCTACTTCTGCTTCATTGACTATGCTAAAGCATTTGACTGTGTGGATCATAACAAACTGGAAAATACTTAAAGAGATGGGAATACCAGACCACCTCACCTGCCTCCTGAGAAACCTGTATGCAGGTCAAGAAGCAACAGTTAGGACATTACATGGAACAAAGGACTGGTTCCAAACTGGGAAAGGAGTACGTCAAGTCTGTATTTTGTCACCCTGCTTATTTCATTTCTATGCAGAATACATCATGCGAAATGTTGGGCTGGATGAAGCACAAGCTGGCATCAAGAGTGCTGGGAGAATTATCAATAATCTCAGATATGCAGATGACATCAGCCCTACAGCAGAAAGTGAAAAGGAACTAAAGAGCCTCTTGATGAAGGTGAAAGGGGAGAGTGAGAAAACTGGTTTAAAACTCAATATTCAAAAAATGAAGATCACGGCATCCAGTCCCATTACTTCAAGGCAAATAGATAGGGAAACAATGGAAACAGTGAGAGACTATTTTCTTGGGCTTCAAAATCACTGCAGATGGTGACTGCAGCCATGAAATTAAAAGATGCTTACTCCTTGGAAGAAAAGCTATGATCAACCTAGATAGCATATTAAAAAGCAGAGACATTACTTTGCCAACAGCAGTCTGTCTAGTCAGAGCTATGGTTTTTCCATTAGTCATGTATGGATGTGAGAGTTGAACCATAAAGAAGGCTGAGTGCTGAAGAATTGATGCTTTTGAACTGTGGTGTTGGAGAAGACTCTTGAGAGTCCCTTGGACTACAAGGAGATCAAACCAGTCAATCCTAAAGGAAATTAGTCCTGAATGTTCATTGGAAGGACTGATCCTGAAGCTGAAGCTCCAGCACTTTGGCCACCTGATACGAAGAACTGACTCATTGGAAAAGATTCTGATGCTGGGAA
Source organism: Bos indicus x Bos taurus (assembly GCF_003369695.1). Lineage (NCBI taxonomy): Eukaryota > Metazoa > Chordata > Mammalia > Artiodactyla > Bovidae > Bos > Bos indicus x Bos taurus. The sequence continues at coordinate 30,452,154 of NC_040088.1, forward strand.
AGATAAAGGCAGGAGAAGGGGATGACAGAGGTCGAGATGGTAGGATGGCACCACCGACTCAACGGACTTGAGTTTGAGCAAGCTCTGGGAGATGGTGAAGGACAGCACAGCCTGGCGTGCTGCAGTCCATGGGGTCGCAGAGAGTCAGACATGACTGAGTGACTGAGCAACTACAACAATGGGCCAGGCTCTTGTTACTGGCCCTAGTCTAGCGGCTAGGATTCGTCAGCCTCACTGCTGCAGCCAGGCTTCGGTCTCTGGCCCGGGGAACTGAAATCCTGCTTCAAGGCGCTGCAGGCCAAGGCCATCCAAGATCAAAACCTGCCTCCACTAGCCATCCCTGTGCCCAGGTATAAGATACCCCTAGAACCCAGCACCAGCACTGGCTCCCAGCCCAAACTCCAGCAGCGGTGCTGAATGATCTGATTTGAGACTGTTATGATGAGTCATCCTAGCTTTATCATCAGAAACTGAGGGAAATAGGAAGGAAGTGGCCTGTCCATCCTGCCCAGCCAACCCTGGCACAGCCTAGACCAGAACTCAGGTGTAGAAATCACATCTCTGATGATCCACCATAGTGAAGGGCCTGGGGGAGAGGCCTGGTACTGGAAACACCAAAAGTGGGAATTTGAAGAGACAAGAATTTCAAGGGACTTGCTCTGAGTCCAGGATCTGGCTCCTGGCTAAAACTTGTGACCTTCAAGCCACAGTTTCCATCTGTAAAAAGGGAGGAGGAAGGTTATAGCTGCTTAGCAGGGTTGTTGGGATTAGGTAGGACCACATGTACAGGGCTTTAGCCCACTGCAGGGACTAGGAAATGTTTGTACCCCTTGCCCCCTACTCCCAAACCAAGGATGGCCCCCATGCTCACCATCCTCCATCTCTGCCCCCTACAGCCTTGCCGCTTTGGCGGCAAGAAGATCATTCTGTATTGAAGGGAGAACATGAATCAAAGAGCCAAAAACAGCTTCTTTGTCCCCCAAATTTTGCTAGAAACAAACATCTTAAGTTCTCAATTGCTTTCTCCCTGGCGCACCCTGAGTGGCTTCCTGAAGAATGAATGACAAAGCTGATTGCTGCTTCACAGAGAGGAGGCAGAAAAGGAAAACAGGACGCACACTCTAAGGCTTTTCATGTGTCAGTGACTTAGCAGAGAGAGCTGCAAACTAAGAGCCTACTGGGATTCTGCTTCCGGAGCTTCTGGGTCTTCATCTTGCTCATTTAAATTCTGCATTTCAGCCCACTCTGCCTCTATTGATTGGCTTCAGTCTGACTTTTCTAATCTGAGTAGTACTAATTGGCCCAGAAGGACTGCTGCAAGTTAGGTACTCTTCAGGGCTGCTACCCTTCGGGGACTTCAACCAAAGATGGTGCAGAAAAACCACAGTTTTGGAGACAGACAGGCATGGGTCCCTCTCTGCATGACCTTGGGCAATACCATGCTCCTCTGAACTTCGGGTTCCCACCTATAAGATAAGACGTTGGTAACTTTCTAAGATCATTGTAGGGGTAAACAAGGTGAGATGTGATGGCACAAGGAGGCAGAGATTTTTGTACATAAGCCCCTGCATTCTCACAAAAAGATTTTATTATGCCAAATAAAATATATGAGGGCTGAAATGCTAGGTATCGCCAATGGCTCCGTGAGCAACACGACACGGGTGACATCTGTTGTCAAATTCCAGAGATTCACTACTTCCTCTAGGTCATTACAAATCCAGCCCTTGTTCCTGCGGTCTAAATTGAGAAAATAAAATATGAACACAGTGTCTGGAAAATGACTTTGAATTTCAGCACTTAGATTAGAAGGCAGGTTCAATTCTCTGGCTTTAAATGTTGGTGTTTCTCTTGGTTATAACAAATAAATATGCGGAGACGAAACTGATCAACCGTTTCATTGCTTTTAAGAAAACGATGAGATGAACGGCTGCCCTAAATCAGTGTGTCACTGCATTTAATTTGATGATGTTGTTTAGAAACTCTATGTACTGTTTTCTGGGCCAAAACATAGCAACCATTCATGAGAAGAAAACCAAAAGACAAATGACCAATTCCCTGTAAAGTGGGAAATTATGGTGGCGGTTGATTGTAGGCACAGACTCCATTCCCAGGGGAGGGGCTTGGACTCCAGCAGAACAATACAAAGAAAGGCCTTCGGTGCTCAGAGGCTGAGCCTGGATCCAGAGACCTGGGACAGGAGACCTCCTGCTGCCTAGGTTCCTTGGTCTGGGGCGGGTCACTCCCCTCCCTGAGGGATCTATTGTCTCTCCCATTTCACCTGTTCCTGGGCGCCCTGAGGCTCCACTGAGGGATATCTGTCAGAAGTGGGATTTTACTCCTCAGATGTCATTTATCTTCATAAACCTCATGAGCTTGTGACCTGGGCACATGCCCAAGTCCTCAGAGCAAAGAAGAGAGGCTGAGATTAGAACTCTAGTCTGCTGTCTCTATGAATTGTAAGGAACCATGACAAGCGCTATTATAAATGTTATGGTTGTCAGGAGGTTGTAGCCAACATAGAAAGGCATTAATTAATTAATTAACAGATATTTATTGTATAGTATGATCTGGGCACTGTTCCAGACATCAGTAAAAAAAACAGCCGGGGAGATGGACAATAGCAAGTAAATAAATTAATTTGGAAGGTGCTAATTGCTGTAAAGACAGTAGAAGGTGTATTTTCAGTAATGGGAGGTGAGGGTTAGCAAATTTAAGCTGAGGTCAGGGAAGACATCTCTGAGCTAGTGATTTCTGAATAGAGACCACAGGGAGTGGGCTGTGGAGGACTATTGGGAGGTCCAGGTATCAGAATTAGTAAGAGCAAAAGCCCAGGGAGGGACTGTCTTGTCCTGCTGAGGTTCAAGAAGAGGCAGAGTGACTGTAACTTGGTAAGAAAGTGCTGGAAGACAACAGCAGAGTTGGAGCAGGTCCCATTATGAGGCTTTGTAGAGAAGGAAGAGAGAGGATGAGAGGGACAGAGCAAATCGACAAAGTAGGTGATTAGATGGTTAATCCCATTCAGATCAGATCAGATCAGTTGCTCTGTCGTGTCCGACTCTTCCCGACCCCATGAATCGCAGCATGCCAGGCCTCCCTGTCCATCACCAACTCCCGGAGTTGACTGAGACTCACATCCATCAAGTCAATGATGCCATCCAGCCATCTCATCCTCTGTCGTCCCCTTCTCCTCCTGCCCCCAATCCCTCCCAGAATCAGAGTCTTTTCCAATGAGTCAACTCTTCGCATGAGGTGGCCAAAGTACTGGAGTTTCAGCTTTAGCATCAGTCCTTCCAAAGAACACCCAGGACTGATCTCCTTTAGGATGGACTGGTTGGATCTCCTTGCAGTCCAAGGGACTCTCAAGAGTCTTCTCCAACACCACAGTTCAAAAGCATCAATTCTTCAGAACTCAGCCTTCTTCACAGTCCAACTCTCACATCCATACATGACCACAGGAAAACCCATAGCCTTGACTAGACGAACCTTTGTTGGCAAAGTAATGTCTCTGCTTTTGAATATGCTATCTAGGTTGGTCATAACTTTCCTTCCAAGGAGTAAGCATCTTTTAATTTCATGGCTGCAGTCACCATCTGAAGTGATTTTGGAGCCCAGAAAAATAAAGTCTGACACTGTTTCCACTGTTTCCCCATCTATTTGCCATGAAGTGATGGGACCGGATACCATGATCTTCGTTTTCTCAATGATGAGCTTTAAGCCAACTTTTTCACTCTCCACTTTCACTTTCATCAAGAGGTTTTTGAGTTCCTCTTCACTTTCTACCATAAGGGTGGTGTCATCTGCATATCTGAGGTTATTGAGATTTCTCCTGGCAATCTTGATTCCAGCTTGTGTTTCTTTCAGTCCAGCGTTTCTCATGATGTACTCTGCATATAAGTTAAATAAACAGGGTGACAATATACAGCCTTGACGAACTCCTTTTCCTATTTGGAACCAGTCTGTTGTTCCATGTCCAGTTCTAACTGTTGCTTCCTGACCTGCATACAAATTTCTCAAGAGGCAGATCAGGTGGTCTGGTATTTCCATCTCTTTCAGAATTTTCCACAGTTTCTTGTGATCCACACAGTCAAAGGCTTTGGCATAGTCTATAAAGCAGAAATAGATGTTTTTCTGGAACTCTCTTGCTTTTTCCATGACCCAGCGGATGTTGGCAATTTGATCTCTGGTTCCTCTGCCTTTTCTAAAACCAGCTTGAACATCAGGAAGTTCACGGTTCACATATTGCTGAAGCCTGGCTTGGAGAATTCTGAGCATTACTTTACTAGTGTGTGAGATGAGCGCAATTGTGTGGTAGTTTGAGCATTCTTTGGCATTGCCTTTCTTTGGGATTGGAATGAAAACTGACCTTTTCCAGTCCTGTGGCCACTGCTGAGTTTTCCAAATTTGCTGGCATATTGAGTGCAGCACTTTCACAGCATCATCTTTCAGGATTTGGAATAGCTCAACTGGAATTCCATCACCTCCACTAGCTTTGTTCGTAGTGATGCTTTCTAAGGCCCACTTGACTTCACATTCCAGGATGTCTGGCTCTAGGTGAGTGATCACACCATCGTGATTATCTGGGTCGTGAAGATCTTTTCTGTGTATTCTTGCCATCTCTTCTTAATATCTTCTGCTTCTGTTAGGTCCATACCATTTTTGTCCTTTATCGAGCTCATCTTTGCATGAAATATTCCTTTGGTATCTTTGATTTTCTTGAAGAGATCCCTAGTCGTTCCCATTCTGTTGTTTTCCTCTATTTCTTTGCATTGATCGCTGAAGAAGGCTTTCTTATGTCTTCTTGCTATTCTTTGGAACTCTGCATTCAGATGTTTATATCTTTCCTTTTCTCCTCTGCTTTTTGCTTCTCTTCTTTTCACAGCTATTTGTAAGGCCTCCCCAGACAGCCATTTTGCTTTTTTGCATTTCCTTTCTATGGGAATGGTCTTGATCCCTGTCTCCTATACAATGTCACAAACCTCATTCCATAGTTCATCAGGCACTCTATCTATCAGATCTAGGCCCTTAAATCTATTTCTCACTTCCACTGTATAATCATAAGGGATTTGATTTAGGTCATATCTAAATGGTCTAGTGGTTTTCCCTACTTTCTTCAATTTAAGTCTGAATTTGGCAATAAGGAGTTCATGGTCTGAGCCACAGTCAGCTCTTGGTCTTGTTTTTGCTGACTGTATAGAGCTTCTCCATCACTGGCTGCAAAGAATATAATCAATCTGATTTCAGTGTTGACCATCTGGTGATGTCCATGTATAGAGTCTTCTCTTGTGTTGTTGGAAGAGGATGCTTGTTATGACCAGTGCATTTTCTTGGCAAAACTCTATCAGTCTTTGCCCTGCTTCATTCCGTATTCCAAGGCCAAATTTGCCTGTTACTCCAAGTGTTTCTTGACTTCCTACTTTTGCATTCTAGTCCCCTATAATGAAAAGGACATCTTTTTTGGGTGTTAGTTCTAAAAGGTCTTGTAGGTCTTCATAGCACCGTTCAACTTCAGCTTCTTCAGCATTACTGGTTGGGGCATAGACTTGGATTACTGTGATATTGAATGGTTTGCCTTGGAAACGAACAGAGATCATTCTATCGTTTTTGAGATTGCATCCAAGTACTGCATTTTGGACTCTTTTGTTGACCATGATGGCCACTCCATTTCTTCTGAGGGATTCCTGCCCACAGTAGTAGATATAATGGTCATCTGAGTTAAATTCACCCATTCCAGTCCATTTCAGTTCGCTGATTCCTAGGATGTCGACATTCACTCTTGCCATCTCTTGTTTGACCACTTCCAATTTGCCTTGATTCATGGACCTAACATTCCAGGTTCCTATGCAATATTGCTCTTTACAGCATCAGACCTTGCTTCTATCACCAGTCACATCCCCAGCTGGGTATTGTTTTTGCTTTGGCTCCATCCCTTCATTCTTCCTGGAGTTATTTCTCCACTGATCTCCAGTAGCATATTGGGCACCTACTGACCTGGGGAGTTTCTCTTTCAGTATCCTATTATTTTGCCTTTTCATACTGTTCATGGGGTTCTCAAGGCAAGAATATTGAAGTTGATTGTAAATAGAAATGGGAGACCCCTGTAAGTTAATGATTACTCAAGAAAACAGGTTTCCTTAACCACAAAACTAAGCAGACTTGCTAAGCAACAAAACCATGCAACAGAAGCATTAGACATGCCCCCAAACAATAAAACAATGATGGTATGACCCATATCCTGCTTAGTGAGCTCAGTAAGTTAATGATCCCCAGAACATGCTCTCTATACACATGAAAAACAATAATTTGTGAACCTAGCTTGACCATGTAGGGACAAGAAAACTCTCCTGCCCAACCTGGAGGAGGAGTTGATGATGGAAGCGTGACATCTCCCTGACCCACTTTTCCTTTGATTACACCACTGTAGCCCAAGAAGTTCCTGGAGTGTGGCATCCTTTCACCTGTCCAACTTGTAAACCTCCCAAGTGCCCTATTCTAATAAATCACTTCTCACTATCAATGTGCCTCTCGCTGAAGCCTTTCTGTGCTGAGACATAAAAGACTGCAGTGCCAGAGCTCTTCAGAGACTTCCCAAATTATATCCAGTGGTTTCAGTGAGACTAGATTTTCTAAGTGAGATGAGTTAATGATTCAACTCATGTGGACATTTTAATTGGTTTATTGTTGAACAAGTAATATGATCATTTCATTCAAAATTCAGAAGTTACCAAAAGATAAGCTATCTCCTCAAGCCCTGACCAGATCATCTCCATGGAAGCCATTTAGGAGCTGATTTCTTGTGTTTGTTTAATGTCTCTGCAAGTTATCACAGGCATGTGCAATCACACACATACATGCATACTGTCCCCTCACCCTTACAAATGGTGGCTTAACACAGTTTGTTCTTTTCATTTCCTGTCCTGGCAGTCACTTGTATCAGCACTGATAGAGTGTTCTCATGATCATTTTGGGGTATGTCTGCAAGTTTTCCATTCTGTGGGTCTACCAGTATTTATTTAACTGACTCTCTAGTGATAGTCATTAGGATATTTCACTTGAGTGCTTTAAGGGGAAGGAATATTCATTCAGATTTATATTTTAGAGAAAGTTCTGCTGCATGGAGGATGGCTCAAAGGAGAGAGAGAGCGGAAGCCACAATCTTACTGCTCCGTTGCGGCTGCTGCTAAGTCACTTCAGTTGTGTCTGACTCTGTGCGACCCCATAGACGGCAGCCCACCAGGCTCCCCCGTCCCTGGGATTCTCCAGGCAAGAACACTGGAGTTGGTTGCCATTTCCTTCTCTAATGCATGAAAGTGAAAAGTGAAAGTGAAGTCGCTCAGTCGTTTCCGACTCTTAGCGACACCATGGACTACAGCCCACCAGGCTCCTCCGTCCAGTGGATCCTCCAGGCAAGAGTATTGGAGTGGGGTGCCATTACCTTCTCTGAACTGCCCAGTTAGGGAGAGCTATTTAAGGAGGGGTAAATAAAATGGGATCAAGGACAACTTTGAGCTCTAGGAATTAGGGGAATGGCAAGACTGCCCCTTCATGGATCACAGCTGTGTCATGGAGAAGGGGCTCGTGTAACTCAATGAAGCTATGAGTCATGCCATGCAGGGCCACCCAAGATGGATGGGTCATAGTGGAGAGTTCTGACAAAACATGGTCCACTGAAGGAGAGAATGGCAAACCACTCCAGCATTTTGCTGCAAGAACACCATGAATAGTATGAAAAGGCAAAAACATATGATGCTGGAAGATGACCCCCTCAGGTAAGAAGGTATCCAATATGATACTGGGGAAGAGCAGAGCGCAATTACTAATAGCTCCAGAAAGAGTGAAACAGCTGGGCCAAAGCAGAAATGATGCTCAGTTGTGAATGTGTCTGGTGGTGAAAGTCTGATGCTGTAAAGAACAATATAGAATAGGAACCTGGAATGTTAGGTCCATGAATCAAAGTAAATTGAATGTGGCAATTAGGAGATGGCAAGAGTGAACATCAACACTTACGAATCAGTGAACTAAAATGGAGAGGAATGGGTGAATTTAATTCAGATGACCATTGTATCTACTACTGTGGGCAAGAATTCTTTAGAAGAAATGGAGTAGCCCTTACAGTTAACAAGACAATGCGAAATGCAGTATTTGGGTGCAGTCTTAAAAATGACAGAACGATCTCTGGTTTGTTTCCAGGGCAAATCATTCATTATCACAGTAACCCAAGTCTATGCCCCAACCGCTGATGACAAAGAAACTGAAGTTGACCAATTCTATGAAGATCTACAAGACCTTCTAGAACTGACACCAAAAAAAAAGATGTCCTTTTCATCAAGGGGATTGGAATGCAAAAGTAGGAAGTCAAGAGATCCATGGAGTAACAGGCAAGTTTGGCCCTGGAGTACAAAATGAAGTAGGGCAAAGGCTAACAGAGTTTTGCCAAGAGAACACACTGGTCATAGCAAACACTCTCTTCCAACAACACAAGAGACGACTCTACACATGGACATCATCGAATGGTCAATAATAAAATCAGATTGATTATAGTCTTTGCAAGAAGGAGAAGCTCTATACAGTCAGCAAAAACAAGATTGGGAGCTGACTGTAGCTCAGATCATGAGCTCCTTATTGCAAAATTCAGCCTTAAATTGAAGAAAGTATGGTAAACCACTAGGCCATTCAGGTATGACCTAGATCAAATTCCTTATGACTACACAGTGGAGATAATGAATAGATTTAAGGGAAGAGAAATGGTGGAGTACCTGAAGAACTATGGATGGAAGTTTGGAACATTGAACAGGAGGCAGTGACCAAAACCATCTCAAAGAAACGGAATGCAAGAAGGCAAAACAAGGGAGAAAGGGAAATATATACCCAACTAAATGCATAGACAACCAAGGAGAGATAAGAAGGCCTTCTTCAATGAACAGTGTAAAGAAGCAGAGGGAAATAGAATGGGAAAGACTAGAGATCTGTTCAAGAAAATTGGAGATATCAAGGGAAAATTTCATGCAAAGATGGGGACAATAAAGGACAGAAACAGTATGGACCTAACAGAGGCAGAAGATATTAAGAAAAGGTGGCAAGAATACACAGAACTAAACAAACAATGTCTTAATGACCCAGATAACCACAATGGTGTGGTCACTCACCTAGAGCAAAACATCCTGGAATGTGAAATCAAGTGGGCTTCAGAAAGCTTTACTATGAACAAAGCTAGTGGAGGTGATGGAAATACAGCTGAGCTATTTCAAATCCTAAAATACGTTAAAGTGCTGTACTCAATGTGTCAGCAAATTTGGAAAACTCAGCAGTGGCCACAGGACTGGAAAAGTTCAGTTTTCATCCAAATCCCAAATAAGGGCAGTGCCAAAGAAAGTTCAAACTACCAGACAATTGCACTCATTTCACATGCTAGTAAAGTTTGCTCAAAATTCTTCTAGCAGGGCTTCAGCAGTATGTGCATGAACTGAGACCTTCCAGGTGTACAATCTGGATTTAGAAAAGGCAAAGGAACCAGAGATCAAATTGCCAACATTTGTTGGATCATAGGCAAGGCAAGGGAATTCCAGCAAAACATCTACTTTTGCTTCATTATCTACACTAAAGCCTTTGACTGTGTGGATCACAAAACAAACTGTGGAAAATTCTTGAAGAGATGGGAATACCAGGCCACCTTACCTGCCTGAGAAACCTGTATGTGGGTCAAGAAGCAACAGATAGGACCTTACATGGAACAATGGACTGGTTCCAAATTGGGAAAGGAGTTCGACAAGGTTGTATATTGTCACTCTGTTTATTTAACTTATACACAGAGTACATCATGCAAAATGCCAGGCTGGATGAATCCCAAGCTGGAATCTAGATTGCCAAGAGAAATATCATCAACCTCAGATATGCAGATGATAAACATTCTAATGGCAGAAAGTGAAGAGGAACTAAAGAGCCTCTTGATGAAGGTGAAAGAGGAGAGTGAAAAAGCTGGTTTAACACTCAACATTCAAAAAACGAAGATCATGGCATCTGGTCCCATCACTTCTTGGCAAATAGAAGGGGAAAAAGTGGAAGCAGTGACAGATTTTATTTTCTAGGGCTCTGAGGACAACAGTCACTGCAGCCATGAAATGAAAAGATGCTTGCTCCTTGAAAGAAAAATCATGGCAAACCTAGACAGCATATTAAAAATCAAAGACACCACTTCACTGACTGTACATCAAAGTCATATCTGTATAGTCAAAGCTATAGTCTGTATATTCAAAGTTATTTTTTTTTCAGTAGTCATATGTGGATGTAAGAGTTGGACCATAAAAAAGGCTGAGCACAGAATTGATTCTTTCAAATTGTGATGCTAGTGAAAACCTTGGGAGTCCTTTGGACAGCAATGAGATCAAACCAGTCAATCTTGTAGGAAATTACCCCTGAATATGTATGGAAGGACTCATGCTGAAGCTGAAATTCCAATACTTTGGCCACTTGATGTGAAGAGCTGACTCACTGGAAAAGACCCTGATGCTGGGAAAGATTGAGGACAGGAGGAGAAGGAGGAGACAGAAGATGAGATGGTTAGATAGCCTCACCGACTCAATGGACATGAATTTGAGCAAATTCCAGGAGACAGTGAAGGACAGGGGAGCCTGGCATGCTGCAGTCCATGGAGTTGCAAAGAGTCAGACATGACTAAGTGACTGAACGTGAGACTCCCTTATTCTCTCAACAGCATCTCATGCCTTACTTCTGCGAATGGGACCAGCGGTAAATGTAGAACTGGCAGTAAAGGATGGATCCTCACAGGAAACTTAGACTTTTCTTTTGTGGCCAAGAACAGCAAAAAAATAAAAGCATGCATTATATGCACTAAATGTAACAAAACCATTATTTAGAAATTTCTACCTCCCATGTCTGAGTGGAATTTGTCCCAAGAAATTTCCTCTGATCTCATAGCTGCTCTTTCTCTGTCTCCTTTGCAGGGCTTCCTTTATCAGCTGCGTGAACACTCACCAGCCCTCCGCCCCACCCCACCCCCGCCCCGCCACACACATACGCACACCCTTCCCTGCCTACATTTCCCTCTCTCCCTGGAGGATCTCATTCTGCTCTGTGGTTTTTTAACTTTATAAAAAATACTTATTTATTTATTTTTGGCTGCACTGGGTCTTTGTTGCTGTATGAGGCTTTCTCTAGTTGCAGTGTACAAGCTTCTCTGTGATGTCTTCGCTTGTTTCGGGGCCCAGGCTCTACGGTCACAAGCTTAAGGAGTTTTGTGGTACGCAATCTCAGTGGTTGCAGTTTGAGTGCTCTAGAGTTTGGGCTCAGTAGGTGTGGTATACCGGCTTAGTTCCTCCATGGCATGTGAAATCTTTCTGGAGCAGGGACAGAACCTGTGTCTCCTGCAGTAGCAGGCAGATTCTTATCCACTGCACCACCAGGGAAGTAGTTCTGCCCTGTAGTTTTTAATGCATCTGTATGCTGAGTCACAGATGCCTGTCTTCCGCTCTGGCCTCCTCCCTGAGTTGTCCCTGGAGGTTTGGATACCCAACTGCTTACTTGACATGGTCACCTGGATGTTTAGTAGATGCCTCATACTTCACACATTCCATACAGAACCCTTGACACTCTGCTCACAGCTCTGTCTTCCCAGGTTTGCCACAGAGCAGTAAATGGCCACCCTATCCAGCAGCCACCCAGGTGGACAAATCCTAAGAGTCCTATTCAATCTCTGTCTTCTCTTCAGTGAACCTCGTCGGTGCTAACTAGAAGCATCATCATTTCCCTTCATCCCACCATTCCTACCTCTTGCCTTCATCATCTTTCACTGGATAATGCTACTTATCTACTCTCTCTCCATTCTTGTCTTCCAGAAGCCTTTCTCCAGATAAGTCAGCTCATGCCAGACCCCTGTTGAACATTTCAGTGTGTTTCCAGCACAGCTGAAATAGTGTTAAAATTCTTTCCCAAGTTTCCAGACCACCTCCCAACCCCACTGACACCTCCTTCTCAGGCTCTCTGTGTTTCAGGCATGGCAGCCTCCTTTCTCCCTCCTGAAACCCTGAGACCAGAGTGTTTTCACTCACTGTCCCTCTGCCTGGACCTACCTGCCTGGTGGTTCATTCAGATGGTAAAGAATCTTCCCACAGTGCAGGAGACCCAGCTAAAATCCATGGGCCGGAAGATCCTATGTAGAAAGGAATGGCAACCCATTCCAGTATTCTTACCTGGAGAATTCCCTGGACAGAGGAGACTGACAGTCTACAGTCCATGGGGTTGCAAAGAGTTGGACAAGACTGAGCAACTCACACTTTCACTTCACTTTCCGTCTGCCTCACACTTTCCCACTTCACTTTCACTCTTCTCTTGGTTCCCTCATGGCTGGCTCCTTTACCTTCAGTAATCCTAGCTTGAAAGTTCCCTTCAGTTTGGTCTAAAGCCCCCTCACGTCCACCACATGCTGCGTGTATCAGTGGGAGTGGGACCACTTAACAACTTTCAAACTCTGAAAGAATCCTGTGTGAAATTCACAAGTAACTGACACCATGTTCCCATTTGTCCCCTTGATGTTTTAGTGGTGCTTATGCATCAGTGCTTTGGGCACCTGTGCAAATAATTCAGTCTTTGATCTAGCTCAGCCTGTCTCACAGCACAATAAATGTCATGATAAAAGTCAGCCAGCATTACTGTGCTTCCTCCACCGATCCTAGCACAGAAAATTTCAATAAAGACTGTTCTATTGATTCGTTAACTTTCCCAAGTTCACTGCCATTTTGATTATTTGTATACTTTTTGCTTAAAGTTCTCTGAATTTCATTTTGATAAACTAAACAATTTCTCAAAAATCCAAACAATCAATGTGGCAATGTGCAACTTTCATTTCTCCAACTTGGTAATAGCACTTAGCATTTAGCTTAAGCTTCTTTCTCCATCTCCAACAGAAGTAGTGAAAAGCCTGAAAACCAATATTTCAATGTATTACGAGAGAATAGTTATATAATTCTTTTATTAATTTCAAGTTTTATAAAACAGATCATCTTCAAGAAGGAATCACACTAAATAACACAAAATGACTTTTTGTGAAATAAATGACCTTTATTTCATATCACTCATATCACATATCATTCAGTTGAATGGTCATCCTGGACACTATTTCCTTCAAGGAACCATACTAATCAGGGGCTTAGAGAAGGCCAGTGGTGTCAGAAAGCCAGTGCGAAGCCTTCTGAGAGTGCCTTGAACTCCATCTTCTTCAAGGAAGAAAATACCCACTAACTGCCTCTTTTCTAAGAACAGCTGTGTTCTCTGAATCATACATAGTGGATGCTATATACACAAAATTGTGTTCTAACTGCATCACCATGCTGTCCTAAAGAATCACCATCTGTACAGTTAGAAAAACACTGAGAGTTTCCCTGATGGCTCAGTTGGTAAAAAATCTGCCTGCAAAGCAGGAAACCTGGGTTCAATCCCTGGGATGGGAAGATACCCTGGAGAAGGGAATGGCAACCCACCTCAGTATTCTTGCCTGGAGAATTCCATGGACAGAGGAGTCTGGCAGGCTATGGTCCATGGAGTTGCACAGAGTTGGACACGACTTAGTGACTAACACTTTCACTTTATCTCTTAAGCAGCATATGTAGGTTACACAAGGTGGTCCATTGGGCAAGGGAAGAGAATATTAGGATTTATACTTGTGTTTATTTTAAAATGAGATGGACATTAAGCTTTATTTAGTATTTACTATGTGGTTTGACCCCAGAGGCCATACTCAGTCATGTGTCATGGACAGTAAGCATGGGAGGCCCAGCGTAAGGAGCTGAGACTCTTGGTCATTTACTAGCCATCAGCATATTACCATGGACCACAGTTTCCCTGCTATAGGAAGTCACCAACAGGATTCACTTGACAGAACTCAGATCTTTAAATGGCAGAATTTTTACAGTACTTTAAAAGTTTGCCACATATAGTTCCAAATTTTTTTCCTAAGCATTCACTAACAAATGGTTCTATTAAAAAAGCAAAAATAGGTTCACAATCCTGCATACATTTTCCCACAACTTTTCATGCCAGTATTTATAGCTTTAGCTCATGGAATAGTCCTCCCTCTTATTATAAGACTAATTGTTCCTAAAAAAATTCGTAGGGTGAAGTTTCATAAATGGAAAAGATAATGACTATTTAAACTGATGGTATACAGCAACTACTGCAAGAGTTCATAAACAAAACATATGTTTGATTCTCAGAGCAGTGAAAAAAAAAATTCCCTAAAAAACAGAGACAAAGGAGAGCAAGGGAAGCAATAAGAGCGATGCCTGAGATTGTCACTGCAATAAAGTAGCAAATTTAAGTGCAGCCTGCACCAGCCAGGCCACTGTGGACCAGTGGCTGCTCCTGAAGCTCTGCATTAGTCCTTGTAAATGCACTGGAACCCTCCAAGTCAAAGAGAGCATGTTCAGTTCAAGAGCATGTTCAAGCTCCTCACGAGTCAAAATCTTGAACTTGCATGGGCATATCTTGGGGTGAGACTCTTTTCCATGATAAAATGCACCATAATTTACTTCCCCACTCCCCTATTAATTGGGCAGTTGGGTTTGCATTAGTCTGTAAGAGCTGCCATAACAAAGTATCACAGACTGGGTGACTGAAACAACAGAAATCTATTTTCTCATGACTCTAGATGTAGAAGTTCAAGACAAGGATATGGGCTGGTTTGGTTTCTCCTAAGGCCTCCCTCTTGGGCTCGCAGACAGCCGCTTTCTCACCTGGCTTTGTCTCTGCATCCCTGGTATCTCTTCCTCTTCCAATAAGGATGCCAGTCAAGTCACGCTGGGTTAGGACTCCCCACCATGTAACCTTAATTACTCCCTCAAAGTTCCTATCTCCAAATATAGGCATATTCTAAGGGACTGGAAATTAGGACCTTGACATATGAATTTGAGGGGGACACAACTCAGTTCATAACAGGGTGATTTCCACAGTTTTTACTAGATATTCCCTCACCTGGTGCATTCCTCAATCCACTCCAAATCTCATTCCATCCTCAAAGCTCCATGGAATCTTTCCTTCCTCTGAGTATCACCCAGTCCAGTTACCATTAATGCTTCCTTGGTCAACTGCAAATCTCTTCTTAATTGGTTTCATGGCAAATCTAATCCTCCCCCTCCAATCCATTCTCCATACAGACATTGTCAAAATGTATATCTAATATAATCATATAGCAACCTCTCAGTACTCTTCCCTGGCTTGTTGCTGATTTAAGTTAAAAACGCAAACTCCTTAGCATAGTGGACAAAGCCTTGCAGGACCTGCCCATTGACTTCATCCTCAACAATGTCCCCTAGTCTGCTTTATTCCAGCCACACTTACTACTTCCATGCCCTCAAAATAGCCGAGCATTTTCTCACTTCAGAGCGTGACTTGTCTCCTTGGACACGAGCAACCTTCCAGTTCATCCTTCTCATCTCAGATGAACAATCACTCTCTCAAAGAAGACTTCCCCAAACCCCATTGGTGGATGCTGTCGCCCCTGCCTCCCACAGAACCCAAGTTTTGTTTGAAGCAGTTATCACTCACCGTTGTCATTGGTATGATTATTTAAAATGCATTTCTCCCACTGGACTGAGAGCTCTGGAAGAGCTGGGACCCCATGGAACTGTTCATCTCTGCATCCCCAGTGCCCAACCCAGGTCCTGACACAGAGTATGCATTACTCAATAAACATTTTTTGAACAAATCCATTGGATCATAGAAAATGCAAGAGAATTCCAGAAAAACACCTACTTTTGCTTCTTTGACTACACTAAAAGCCTTTGACTGGATTACAACGAACTGTGGGAAATTCTTAAAGAGATGGGAATACTAGACTACCTTACCTGCCTCCTGAGAAACCTGTATGCAGATCAAGAAACAACAGTTAGAACGAGACATGGAATAATGGACTGGCTCCAAATTGAAAAAGGAGTATATCAAGGCTGTATATTATCATCCTGTTTAACTTATATGCAGAGTACATCATGCAAAATGCCAGGCTGGATGAATCCCAAGCTGGAATCAAGATTGCTGGGAGAAATATGAACAACCTCAGATATGCAGATGACACCACCCTTATGGCAGAAAACGAAGAGGAACTAAAGAACCTCTTGATAAAAGTAAAAGAGGAGAATGAAAAAGCTAGTTTAAAACTCAACATTCAAAAAAATGAAATCATGGCATCCGGTCCCATTACTCCATGGCAAATAGATAGGGAAACAATGGAAACAGTGACAGATTTTATTTTCTTGGGCTCCAAAATCACGGCAGAGGGTGACTGCAGCCATGAAATTAAAAGACGCTTGCTCCTTGAAAGAAAAGCTATAACCAACTTAGACAACATATTAAAAAACAGAGACATTGCTTTGCCAACAAAGGTCCATCTAGTCTAAGCTATGGTTTTTCCATTAGTCATGTATGGATGTGAGAGTTGGACCATAAAGAAGGCTGAGTGCTGAAGAATTGATGCTTTTGAACTGTGGTGTTGGAGAAGACTCTTGAGAGTCCTTTGGACAGTGAGGAGATCAAACCAGTCAATCCTGAAGAAAATTAGTCCTAAATATTCATTGGAAGGACTGATGCTGAAGCCCCAATACTTTGGTCACCTGATGTGACGAGCTGACTCATTAGAAAAGACCCTGATGTTGGGAAAGATTGAAGGCAGGAAGAGACGAGGATGACAGAGGATGAGATGGTTGGATGGCATCACTGACTCAATGGACGTGAGTTTGAGCAAGCTCCGGGAGATGGTGAAGGACAGGGAAGCCTGGCATGCTGCAGTCCATGGATCGTAAAGAGTCGGACATGACTGAGTGACTAAACAACAACATTTGGCTGTTCCCTCCATCTGGAAGGCCTTTTCCATTCTCATCCAACTGGCAAATAGAGCCCAGCCAGGTCTTCTATCTCTCCGATTAGACTCTGAATTCCTTCACGCCAAGGTCTGTGTTTGTGCCACATAAGGGCATGGTAGCATATGATAAACCTGCCAATTAAAGCAAAACATGTTTATTTTGCTGTGTATCCAAGTCCTACATCATTGCCCTAGTGATAGTTCTTGAGTTAAGAAGTAGATACCAATTACCAATCTTCAGTCTGATTCACAATGACAATTATTGGTAGAAATAAACAATATAGAATAAAATTGATAATGTTTAAGATGCACCTGCTGCAAAATTATTTTAAAAAAACTCAGAAGACTCATATCTTGAAGATAACATTGAAAATTGCAAAAGTTGGGAAAAATCAGTCCACATGAAACTCGCTCCTTATTAAACATTTATGGAAGACTACCATCAACAAATTTTAGACCTGGAAAGTTCTACCAAAGAAAATTGAACTTGCTAGTGGCAATGCCCTCTAGTCAAAGACCCCCAGGAACACACATGTAATTGACCAAGTTGAGTTTATTAATTATTGCAGCCAGGGAGAACACACACCACAGGGGAAATATTGAGTATCTCAGAAAAAGGGTTAGAAAGAAACTCATAGGATTTGAACTTTGGATGGTTGATTTGGGGAAGGTTTATGAAAGTGGGGTTTGCTTTAGATTGGCTGCTTTAAGAAAGCAGGTGCAATTCTGTGTCTGGGTATCTCAATAAATCTAATCTCATGGGAAGGTGAACTACAGGAGGATAAACTAATTTTTTAAACAATATTTTATTGAAGTATAGTTGATTTACAATGCTGTGTTAGTTTCAGGTGTATGGCAAAGTGAATCTGTTATACACATACATATATCCACTCTTTTTAGATTCTTTTCCCACATAGGCCTTTACAGAGTATTGTTAGTTATCAATTTTTTATATAGTAGTGTGTATATGCAATTCCAATCTTCCAGGTTGTCTCTCCCCTCTGTACCCCATGGAAACTGTAAGTTTATTTTCTACATCTGTGACTCTATTTCTGTTTTTGTTGTTGTTCAGTCGCTAAGTCATGTCTGACTCTTTGAGACCACGAACTGCAGCATGCCAGGCTCCCCTGTCCTTCACTATCTCCCAGGGTTTTCTCAGATTCCAATCTCTCTCTCCCATCTGTAAGCTTATTTTCTACATAATTTTCTATATTCATTCATTGAGTCAGTGATGCCATCTAACAACCACATCCTCTGCCTCCCCTTTCTCCTTTTGCCTTCAACCTCTCCCAGCATGAGGGTCTTTTCCAATGAGTTGGCTCTTCAAATCAGGTAGCCAAAGTATTGGAGCTTCAGCTAAGTTCACTTGTACCCGATTTTAGATTCCACATATAAATGATATCATATGATATTTGTCTTTCTCCGTCTGACTTCACTCAGTAGAAACTCCACTTGGTAAAGAAGTTGTAGTCACTCATTTTGGCCAAGAGAGGGGGATGTTTGGTATTTTGTGGTTGAGACAGTGACCATCTTTTTGTCTGTGCTGGGACAAAATTGTGTGGTAGCCTAGCTCTGTCTCATTTTAGCATGCTTCCAGAGGATGCTTGTCTGAGGTTAGTATTCTGTAATATTGCTTATGTTCAGCAGGAGAATAACATGGCCAAACTATGTCAAGTCACCTTCTGAATGTCTAAGACTGGTTTTTCGTTTTTGTTTTCAGTAAAAGGATGTTGACATAAAAAACTTCACTATGAAAAAAACTAAAATGCTTTACACAATTTATTAAACAAGCAAAATTTTATTATTGTGAAATCTACATGTAAAAGAATCACTCAGAGATAATTTCCATAAAATAAAATGAGATTTTACACTATTTTATTATATTGTATTTAAAAACAACTGATCAAAGAATTAAGTTGGCTTAATGGCATTGGTTCTGGAAAAATTCTTTTGCAGCAGTTTATCACTGTTGATATAATTCCAATTAAAATTATTGGATTCCAGTTTTGTTGGGGGTGTTAATTTGCTACTGTCTTTGGAGGGCAATTTGGCCATAACCATGAAGATTAAAATAGCATTTGGTTTTTGACACAGCAATTTTATTTTTGGAAATTTATTCTACAGAGAAAACTGCACATGTACACAGAGGTATAGTCGAAGCTTTGCAGTAATAAAAGATTGGATATAAATGTCTTCCTGAAGGGGACTGGTTACACTTTCATGGCACATTCATGCCACCCAAAACTGTTGTTTAGTCGCTAAGCTGTGTCAGACTCTTTGCACCCCCATGGACTGTAGTCCAGCACGCTCCTCTGTCCATGGGATTTCCCAGGCAAGAATTCTGGAGTGGGTAGCCATTTCCTTCTCCATGGGATCTTCCCCACCCAGTGATGGAACCTGCGTCTCCTGAATTGGCAGGCGAATTCTTTACCACTGAGCCACCAGGGAAGCCCCACCGAAACCTAGGCGGCCTCCAAGAGGTCAGGCGGTCCTGCGACGACAGGCATCCACTCTCTTGCACCCTCAACCCGCGATGAGAAGCCAAGAGGCCCCCCAGAAGGGTGTCCATCCCCCAGTACCGCTCTCCACCTCACAATCTTGAGAATCTTGCTGGGGCTCTGGTCGCCGTCTACCACCCATAGCAGAAGAGTCGGGGGGCGGGGAGCGGAGAGGGAACCTCCAGTCACTTGTGGCCTGAAGCGCCTTGGCTGCCTGCATTACCATGGCAACCGCGAGCTAAGCAGCCCTGACAGAGGGAAAAGGAGGACCGGAGCTGAGCGACTTCGGCCCCAACCACCCCTGCAATCCGGAGATTCAGGGAGTGTCTGCGACCCCAGCCCCCTCTCTCCTTGCAGAGAGAGGAGCCGGGTGGTGAGAGCCGCAAGGAACTTCCCCCTATTACCGGGAGACAAGAGTACCTGGGCCGGAGTGGAGGAAGGACCTCTGCCTCTGCAATCTCTGGCTAGCTCAGTCAGCCAACGGATCCGGCCCCTAGCTACTCTTCTCCAGGGCTCCATATCACCATGGCAACCCAGGGTGGTCGGCCAACTTTCAGGTCCTAGGCGCTCGCTCCAGGACCCAGCCACCTCTTCCGGCGTTTCTCGGCTGCGCCGCATCACCATGGCAACTGGGGGTCAGATGCTGTGGGCTCGCGCGGATTCTAGGCGAGGCAGCCAGGCATGGCCTGGTGTCCCAGGGAAAGGGACGGAAGGAGTGGCAGACCGGAGGTGTGGGAAGGGAAGTGAGGGCAGAGAGAAGCGTGCGGAAAGTGCAGGGCAGTCCAGGTCTATTTTCCTGGGTATGAGGAGCGGCGGGGGCAAGGGATGGCAACCCGGGTGTGGTGGTCGCGGCTGCGAGCGGGCCGGGACCCGGGCCTCAGCCATCACCTCCAGACCAATTTCTCCCGGGAGGACAGAGATGGGCGGGGCCTGCCTGGGCTTCGGGTCGGGCCGGCGGCAGGGGGCAGTAGTGGCTAGCGGTGCTCGCAGCATCCCGGTGCGGAAATCTCCAAGTTGCGGCGTGGAGATCTGAGGACGCCGAGGGCCCTCCTCGCACTCAGATCTGACCCCATGCGGCCCAGATTGAGGATTCCATCATGACGTTCCATGTCTGGAGCGAACAGGTCTCTCCGCTCAAGCCCAGGCTGTGTCCGCTCTCCTGCTCTGCACGCTTCGACTTAGCCACGTGGTTAAAAGCACGCGCTCTGAGCTAGTTACCTTCCCCACTCCCACGATCTTCATCTCCAAGTGGTAGTAATAACAGTAATTACTCAGGCTTACTATGAGTGTTAAACGAGATAATAGAACTTGTACAGTTTTTGGACTCAGTTTCTGACACAAGTCAAGTGTTCAATGGGTTGCCATTTCCTTCTCCAATGCATGAAAAGTGAAAAGTGAAAGTCAAGTTGCTCAGTCGTGTCCAACTCTTAGCGACCCCGTGGACTGTAGCCCACCAGGCTCCTCCATCCATGGGATTTTCCAGGCAAGAGTACTGGAGTGGGGTGCCATTGCCTTCTCCAAACCCTCCCTTAACTCCTCTTAAATGTTAATCCACTAGGGCAGATCGTAAACCGTGTTCCATGGAGGTCACAGATAATTGACTTTGAAAGTCGAAGGGGATTTGAGCCCCTGTGTGACCTTGGATACGGCTCTGAGCCTCAATTTCCATATCTTTGAAACAAGAATGGTGATATCCATATGAGATACCACACTGAAAGGATCCAGTAGTCCTTGATGCAGAGCAAATGCTCAAAAAATGCTAGCTGCTCTTTTCATCACCACCATCATTGTTATTATATTGTTAGCTTACAAAAGGTGGGTAATTTTTATAGCCTTTTTCCCTCTCTTTATTGTCCAGCACATAGGGGGCCCAGCAAATGTTTGTGGACTGAATGAGCAAATCCACACAGGAAACTCTAGTAAACAGTCGATTTCACATTGCTGGGTATTAGCAATTAACACCCAGCATTGTTGGGCATTTGTTCCAGGAACTGTATTATGTCCCATTAGTTCATCTAATAGTCAAGTGCAATGACCTTGTTTAGCTCTAATTTGACTGAAGCATTAGTGTCATTGATTCGCAGTCCAGAAGCTGACAGTGACATCTGTTGTAGACTTCTGTACTATTTTCATAATGAGGTTGGCAGCAGCATCATTTCTGTGACGTAGGCTCTGCTAAGATAAGTGTCTCGTGTTATACTGACGTCAGGCCCTGTGTTCTCATTTACCCAAGAGTGAGCTGGCTTTCTTGATGCAATTTCCTCATCTCTTAGTGGATTGCTTGACGTTATACTCTTGAGACAGCAGGGCTCGATGACAGTTTATCATCACTGCAGCCCTTCAGCTTGCACAGGCCCTGTTTACCAGGACAGCATCACACGGCATCAGCTTCCTCCTTCTCCCTCTCTGGTCACTTTCAGAGCAGTGCAGCAGTCCTAGGGAAGGTCTTTTTGCTCCTGATTCCCTCACTGTGTTGCACTGTTGTGTTAGAGAATCCTTTAGGAATCACCTAATCCCATGCTTTTAGTACTGTTCTGTAGGGGTTTGGGGGTTCAGAGGGCCCCTTCCCCAAGGAGTTTTTTGGGGAGAACTTCCCAGAGAGGCAAAGCTTGGGGCACCCTACCTCTGGTTCAATCACAGTGAGCTATGAAATATCTATGAAATATTGAGGAACAGGTCTGTTCCCATTATTCAGTAGA
Organism: Bos indicus x Bos taurus; assembly: GCF_003369695.1. Taxonomy (NCBI): domain Eukaryota; kingdom Metazoa; phylum Chordata; class Mammalia; order Artiodactyla; family Bovidae; genus Bos; species Bos indicus x Bos taurus. The sequence goes on from NC_040088.1 coordinate 30,474,212, forward strand.
AACTTTAGTAGCAAGTCTGCACAGTCATCAGACAGAGGCTTTGAACAAGCTTCTTACACACTTGGTTGTTCATTAAACTCATTCCTGGACCCTACAAGGGTGCTGGAGACCCAGCAGTGGGTCTCTGCCATCAAGTAGCTTATACTGTACTAGGAGGAGACAGACAATAAGGTATGTGCCATGGATAACCTCTCCAAGGAGGAGACGTGTGAGCAGAGACCTGAAGGAAGTGAAGATTGATAAACAGTGAAAGAACGTTCCAAGCAGAGGGGTGGCTGTGCAAAGTCACTGAGGTGGGAGATCAGAGTTTCTGGCGAGGGGGGAATGATGGAGCCAGTGGAGGGAGCAGGGAGGGCTTGAGTCTGCACTAGGACCCTAGAGACAATGGAAAGGACTTTAGGTTTTCTTTCCAAAGGGGTGGGGAAGACACAGGAGGAAAGAGCAGTGGAACAACCGTATGACTGACAGTACCATTCTGGTGACTGGGTTTCGGGAGGAAGAGACAAGTTGGGAGGCTTTTCAAAGATTCCAGGTGTGAGGTGATGATAGCTTGGACAGGGATAGTAGGGAGGAAAGGTAGGAGGCACCGAATTTGGATGCATTGGAAAGGTAGAGCTTAAAAGTTATGTTAATAGTTCCATGTCCAGTGGGAGAGAAAAAGGAATCAAGGAAGACGCCAAGGTTCGGGGCTGAGCACCTGGAGGAAACGTGCCGTTTACTGAGGGAGCGAAGAGGGACACAGACACTGGTCCCACTTTGTCAGTTCAGCTGCTCTCATGACGCAGGAAAGACGCTGTGCAGTGATGCTATAAGGTCTGAGACCAGACGTGGGTGTTAGCGGAGGTTTTCCCATAATCGTGGTTTTCACCGAGGGCGCACGAGCTGGATCTAGAAGCTGGGTCAACTGATCCCCAGTGTGGAAGCCGCCTGGTGTCTATTAATGTCAACACACTTTCATTTCTGTTGGCTCCACTTCAGGGGCAACAACTGTGACCTGGGGCAGCCGGCTGCCCGAAGTGCCTTCTGGTGCCCCGATGGCTCAGGCTGTGAAGAGCTCAGGCGTGGAGATCAACAAGTGGGTTTTCCTTTTCTCCCAGGGGCACACTTGAAGGAGAATCAGGCAAACCATGGGACATTCAGGAGAGGATGTTCAGAACACCATGCCCTGACCAGGGACAGCCCAGAGAACCAGGGTATTGCCTGGAGACGAGTCAGTGGGACTTGAGCATTTCCTCTGAGAGCGTGCTTCCTGCTCTGTGTTTGCTGGTTCTGATTATATATAATTTGTGGTTTTCATTATTTATTCATTCATTAAAGCATTATTCGTTAATTAAAGTATTACCCTTTCGCTCCTGTTGGGTTTGACTGCTTCCCCGTGGATGGGAGGTATGCGAGCTGCAGGTGAGGGCTGCATTCCTGTCACCACAGCTATGCCAACATCTAACCCACGTGTGTCTCCAGTCTGAGCATTGGCACAACCTGGGGCTGTAAGGTTTTGAACTGGGTTTTTTGAGGTCTGAACCTGGAAGGAGATGAGATTTTTCCCTTATGGGCCTGAGATAAGGTGGGGGCCTCACCAGAGGTAGAGGAGAGCCGAGGGAGAAGAGAGCAAGATTGGGCTGGTGGCTGAGATGGGCCAAGTAGGCTGCACATGGGCTGGCTGAGGGCAGAGGATTGTTCTTTGGAAGCTTCACTGTCAGCTAGGAATATGGGCAAGTAAGAGAAGACCGCCACAGGTGTCTTTAACAGTAAAAATCAGAATCTGGGGACAAGAGATGTGGATCAGGTGGTTGTCAGTACTGGCTCAGTTGCAGATCTCAGCTCTTGGGCCTGCAGGGCCTTGCTACCTCTTCCTGGCAAGCAGGCTGGCATTTGTTATCAAGGTCCAAATCTTCCACACTTGTTCTTGGCATTAAACCTTCATTCAAGGCAGCCGGAAATGGAAAAAGAGGGGAAGGGGCAGAGCCAGCTGGTTCTGTCTCTTTTTATCAGGAAAACAAAAGCTTTCTTAGAATGCCATCCTTCAACTCAGTTCAGGAGCTCAGTCGTGTCCGATGCTGCGACTCTACAGACTGCTGCACACTAGGCTTCCCTGTCCATCACCAACACCCAAAGCTTGCTCAAACTCGTGTCCATCAAGTTGGTGCTGTCATCCAACCATCTCATCCTCTGTCACCCCTTTCTCCTCTTGCCTTCAATCTTTTCCAGCATTAGGGTCTTTGCCAATGAATCAGTTCTTCCATCAGGTGGCCAAAGTATTGGAGTTTCAGCTTCAGCATCAGTCCTTCCAATGAATATTTAGGACTGATTTCCTTCTGGATCGGCTGGTTTGATCTCCTTGCCATCCAAGGGACTCTCAAGAGTCTTCTCCAACACCACAGTTCAAAAGTATCAATTCTTTGGCACTGAGCTTTCTTTGTAGTCCAACTCTCACATCCATACAAGACTACTGGAAAAACCATAGCTTTGACTAGATGGACCTCTGTTGGCAAAGTAATGTCTCTGCTTTTTAATATGTTGTCTAGGTTGTTCATAGCTTTTCTTCCAAGGAGCAAGCGTCTTTTAATTTCACGGCTGCAGTCACCATCTGCAGTGATTTTGGAGCCCAAGAAAATAAAATCTGTCTATGTTTCCATTGTTTCCCCATCTATTTGCCATGAAGTGATGGGACCTGATGCCATGATCTTTGCTTTTTGAAAGTTGAGTTTTGAATGTTGAGAATTTTGAGCATTACTTTGCTAGCGTGTGAGATGAGCACAATTGTGTGGTAGTTTGAACATTCTTTGGCATTGCCTTTCTTTGGGATTGGAATGAAAACTGACCTTTTCCAGTCCTGTGGCCACTGCTGAGTTTTCCACATTTGCTGGCATGTTGGGTGCAGCACTTTAACAGCATGATCTTTTAGGATGCCATCCCTGTCAGACCCCTATAGTTCGCCTTGGCTAAGACCATGTCCCATGATGTCCCCCATACAAAAGTGAGGCTGGAAAATGTTTCACTTTGCAGCCTTTCCTGTAAATACAGACAAGGGGCACATGGGTAGGGCAGCACTACCCAGTAAAACTCAAACTTGAGCCATTATGTAATTCATTTTATTAAGATTTATTAATGGCTCCACTGGGCCATTGTTGCTGTGCGTGGGCTTTCTCTAATTGGGGTGAGCAGGGGCTACTCTCTAGCTGTGGTGCATGGGCTTCTAATGGCAGTGGCTTCTCTTGTTGCAGAATATGGGCTCTAGGTGCACTGGCTTCAGGAGTTTCAGCACAAGGGCTCAGGAGTTACTGGCTCGCAGGCTTTAGGGTGCTGGCTCAGTAGTAGTTGCTCCATGGCATGTAAGATCTTCCCGGACCAGGGATCAAACCCATATTCCCTGCATTGGCAGGTGAATTCTTAACCATGAGACCACTAGGGAAGCCTGCCATTATGTAATTTAAATTATCTATTAGCACACTTTTTAAAAGGTGTTACAAAAACCCCAGTTGAAATAAATGTTTAAAATATGTTATATTTAACATGGAAAAGTAAAAGTGTTAGTCACTCAGTTGTGTTTGACTCTTTGGGACTGTTGCCCACCAGGCTCCTCTGTCCATGGAATTCTCCAGGCAAGAATACTGGAGATCCCTAAATCACTTTAGCGTGTAATCAGTATACAAATTATTGATGAGATAATTAGGACTTTTTTGTATGACATCTTCCAAACCTGGTGTCTATTTAGCACATCTCGCTTTGGACCAGCGACCCTTGCACAGGTGACCAGGTAGCGCAGGTGTGGACAGCGTGCTAGTGAGCAGACCAACAGTGTCTCATCATAAATGTTTTGTTCCTACTAGCTTTTTCTATAATTGTTTTCCTTTTTTATTGATTTAATTGAATTTGGAAAATGCCACCTTGCCATGGCCTGCTGAAGAGAAAGAAAAAAGAGGATTTGGGTTTGTGTTAGAACTAAAGTAATGCAAAAGGGCTTCCCAAGTGGCACCAGTGGTAAAGAACCCACCTGCCAACACAGGAGACATAAGAGATGCAGGTTTGAATCCCTGGATCAGGAAGATCCTCTGAAGGAGGGCATGGCAACCCATTCCAGTAGTCTTGCCTGGAGAATCCAATGGACAGAGTAGTCTGTGGGCTACAGTCCATAGGGTCGAAAGAGTTGGAGACAACTGAAATGACTTAGCATTCACAATGCAAAAGGAAGGAGGTGTAAGTCAAACTTTGAGAATCATAAGGATAGGGTCTTTGATGATGGAAAGACGTAAGATAGTAAGAGGTAGGCTGATTGCCATAATGATAAAGGTAAAGTTCTTATCAAAATCAAAACTTAACTTGAATATATTCCGATTATCAGTCAGTCAGTTCCGTCGCTCAGTTGTGTCCGACTCTTTGCGACCCCATGGACTGCAGCATGCCAGGCCTCCTTGTCCAACTCCCGGAGTTCACTCAAACTCATGTCCACTAAGTCAGTGATGCCATCCAACCATCTCATCCTCTGTCATCTGCTTCTCCTCCCATCTTCAATCTTCCCCAGAATCAAGGTCTTTTCAGATGAGTCAGTTTTTCGCATCAGGTGGCCAAAGTATTGGAGTTTCAGCTTCAGCATCAGTCCTTCCAATGAATATTCAGGACTGATTTCCTTTAGGATGGACTGATTATAGCAGTAAACATTTTATAAACTGTTAAAGAATTTCAGTCTGAAATGGGGCCAGAGGATGCAAAATTAACAATCTCACACATCTGCTTTCAGGAAAACAAAACTTAAGGACTGAGAAACAGATTTCTTGTAAATGCCTGGCTACAGAAAGTTGATATTATTGGCATTTTCTTAAATGGTAGGGGACTTGGTCATGGTTGCCTCATATCAGCCTTGGGAAGTTTTGCTTATGGTTTCCAGAGGCATGAATAAGAAATAACCCAGGTGAGGTTGGTCTCAAAAAACAAGCTGAACTGAACTTTGTATGACTGGACTCGTTCTGTGTGCTCAAGGAATTTTCACGCTGGTCTCTGTTTTTATTTTAACTGACTCTGTGTGAACTCTCCCTTCTTTGCTTTCCTGCCCATCAATACAGCCTTCCCCCAACCCTCAGCACCTGTTGCTTGCTGCAGTTTGTGTCCTGAATTGCATTTCCTCTCCTATTCCTGCAGGAACTCATCTTTTTGATAATTTTGAGCTTGCCTCAGTTAACCATTTTATTTAGACCAACAAGCCTATAAGGAAAACAAAAGTACCCAAAATAAAAAGGTGCCATAACACCTTGGGAAGATGCCCTGGAGAAGGGAAAGGCTACCCATTCCAGTATTCTGGCCTGGAGAATTCCGTGGACTGTATAGTTCATGGGGTCACAAAGAGTCGGACACAACTGAGTGACCTTCACTTTCACTTTCATACATGTATAAGTAAGTAAGTAAGTGTTAGTCACTCAGTCATGTCCATCTCTTTGTGACCCCACGGAATGCAGCCCGCCAGGCTCCTCTGTCCATGGGATTCTCCAGGCAAGAATATTGGAGTGGGGTTGCCATTCCCTTCTCCAGGGGATCTTCCTTACCCAGAGATTGAACCCAGGTCTCCTGCATTGCAGGCAGATTCTATATGTATATTATTGTCTCAAGATTTTGTGCTAACTGGGACTGCTGATGACATTGAAGGAGAGTGCTTATTTTATTAGGAAGAACTTTCTAACAGGGCTGTCAAAGAAAGAATGGGATGCCATGAGCTCTCTAGCAAGAAGACTGTTGGAACATAAGCTAAAGTTGTGGTCTCAGCTCTTTTTTCCTAATACTGAGCATGAATTATAACAGCTTCTAAAAAGAATGAGTCTTCCTCTTGGCCCATAGTTGGATATCACTGAGCTAGATTACTTGGTAGAGGAAATGTTGTTGAAAGAAGTACTACATGAGATGTATATAGAGATGCTATAAATTATCTTAAGATTTCTTTCAAGTTTAATGATCTATGTATGATGCTTATCACTTTCTGACCAGTTGTCGATATAAAGTTTCTTTGATGATTCTGCAATGTTGTCTGTGCTCTCAGGAGGCAGGGATATGGTGATTTCCTCAAGGACTTTTCTCAAAGTATGAATAATCCTTTTGAGGTAGAACCAGTTCTCCCAGAGGATAGAAATCATATCCTAAAATCAGTATTGTGTTTGTCAGCTCTTATATATCCTTACTGATGAATAGTCTATTATATATACTCATATTTCTGTTTTATCCATTCTTCTATCTTCTTTCCTGATGCTCTGGGATTCCTTTTCTTTAAGAAAAATCATTTTATTTCCACTTGAAGAGCATCCTACAGGAGGTCTGCTGGCATTGAATTCTTTTTTCTTTGTCTGAGGATGACTTCATCTCTCCTTTATTCAGAAGGATCATTTCACTGGACGTAGAGTTTACCATTGATGGTTTTTCTTTCAGCACTTGAAACAATGTGGTACAATTTCCAGCTGGCCTTCATGGGTTCAGATGAGAAATCTGTCATTCAAATTGGTGTTCTCCTATAGGTAATGTGTTATTCTTCCCTGGCTGCATTCACAATTTTGTGTTTGTCTTTAGTTTTTAAAAGTTTAATTATTGCGTGTCTTAGGGTGGATTTCTCTAGATTTATCCTCTTTGCATTCACTCAGCTTCTTGAATCTTGAATATATAGGTTGTGTCTATAAAACTTGAAAAGCTTCTGGTTTTTATTATTATTTTTTTGAATACTCTTCTAGCTCTTCTTCTTCTGGGATTCCAGTGATGAATGTTGACTTTTTTGTTATTACCCCACCAGAGTCTGAGGCTCTGTTCATTTTTATTTTTCTATTTTTCTCTGTTGTTCAACTGTTTAAATTCTGTTGGTCTCCTTAAGTTCACTGATTCTATCCTGTCTTTCCCTCTCTAATCTGAGACCATCTGGAAAGATTTTTATTTTTGTTTTTGCAGTTGTACCATTTTCATTGGTTGTTTTTTGTAATTTCTTTTCTTGCTGAAAATCTCTATTCTTTTCTTTTGTTACAAGAGGATTTATAATTGGCTGTTGATGCATTTTTATGACAACTGCTTTTAAATCCTTATCAGGTAATTCTCAGCATCGAATTCATCTTTATTGGTATCAGTTGACTGTCTTTTTTCATTCAACTTGTGATTTTCTTTGTTCTTGATGTAATGAATTAAAAAATATTTATTTTTGGTTGTGCTGACTCTTTGTTCCTGCAAGAGAGCTTTCTCTAGTTAGAATGTGTGAGGGCGACTCTTTGTTGCCAGGCACGGGCTTCTCATTGTGTTGACTTCTCTTGTCATGGAGCACAGGCTCTAGGCTCACAGGCTTCAGTAGTGGTAGCACACAGGCTCACTAGTTATGGTGCGTGGGCTTTAGTTGCTCCTCAGCATATGGACTCTTCTTGCACCAGGGATTGAACCCCTGTTCCTTTCACTGGCAAGTGGATCCTATCCACTGTACCACCAGGGAAGTCTGATGCAATAGATTTTTAAAAATTATTTCCTGGACATACTGTCTACTGTGTTAGGATACTTGAGGTCCTATTTATATATATATTTTTTTAATTTTAGGAGGTATTCATTGTGCTCAGGTTTAGCACACAGGTCCTGGCTTACTTTGGTGGGCTGTAGTGTCCTTGGCAGTTTAATTTGCAGAGCCTTTGCAATGTTATTTGGCTCTGCTTGGTTTCTCTGATGCTGTTCCCATAGGCCCCTGCTGGTGCTGCCTATAGGTGAGGAAAGGGCTGTAGTGTCTCTCGGTTAGGAAAAGGACAAGGCCCAAAGGGACAAAAAGGCTTCTTAGGCCATACTCTTGCTGTGGCAGAATCCCTCTTGTCGATATCACCGGCCTAACCCCATCTTTGGATGGGGGAATGGAGTTTGAGGTCCACAGGGACAAAGATACTTCCTGGGCAGTCTGCTTGTGATGTCAGAGTCCCTCCTGCCAGTCACACCCACCATCCCAGTATTCCCCTGATGGGCTTGGAAGTGTCCAGGCCAGTGAAGAAACAGAGCACTTTTCCTGGCTGCGCTTTTTGCCCAGCAGGGCTCCAAAGCTGTTTGACTTGCCAGTGCTTCTGGGCTCCCCTGGTGGTGGTGGAGGGACTCTTGCTAGATCTGGGGAAGGAATGAGCTTACCTGGCTGCCTTCTGTGGCTGGATTGGGGATTAGAAATGCTGGGTCTAGGTCACCTTCTGTTTGGTGGGGGAACATAAACCAAGAGCTCTTCTGTTACTTCTCATAAGAGCACCGTGGCCTCCTCCGCGCTTTTCTTCTTCCTTTGGTCCTTGGGCAGTAATTGCTTCTTGAGTGACCCTCCCGGGTGACGCAGTATTGTGCCTGGCACTTCACCTGGGTCTGAAGTGCTCTGAAATTGTACCCTCATATGATGACTTTAGGAGTAAAGCGCCACTAGTCTTTTCGGAACACATGGCTAATGCTTGTGTCATGTTCAACTACAAGCCTGTGTTTGATGGCTGGGCAGGTCCCTCTTAGCAGGTGCCAAGAATGCCAGGGGGTGGCGGAAGGGATGGAAAGTTCTTCCTTGTTGTTTCACACGTTTGCAAAGGTGCTTGGCTGCCCTCTAAGCAGAATTTCTTTCTCCTCCCTGGTGTGGACATTTCGTTAAGAGTCAAGAGGCTTACCATATTTTGAGTTCTTAAGAAACAATTATATCAGACAGCATCTTGCAAACTGCCTGAAATTTTTGGTGTGTTTTTTAATCTCCAATAAAAGTCTAGTTGTCCATTATTAACACAGAACTTCCTTCCTTTAAAATATTTATTTGTAATATTAAGCTTTTGGTTTTGATTTTTTTAAAGAAAATGCTGTGACAAAATAGATGTCCTCCTTCCAGAGTGGCCTTCCTTATCTTCGGTGTGAATCCCTCCTTCCTTGTTTCCCAAGGATTGGGATTGCTGTGTCTAGGAAGCCTTCCTCTCTCTTCTGCCTAGGGCCCTTGCCCTCCTCACTGTGACATTTGAACCATACTGTTATATGCTGTTTTGCTCTCTCTCCCGCAAGGACTTTTAACTCTTGCTTTGTTTAAACCCATTTAGAGTAAAGTCCCAAATCTTTTCATGTTCTAAAGGGCCTACAGGATCCCACTAGCCTATAACCTCCTCACCCACCACCTTCCCCGGCCCCTCACCCAAGCTCCTCCCTCCCACCTCCTCCCTCTGCCTTTGCCAAACAGACCTTCCTGATCCTTGCGTTGTCCTGTCAAACCCACACTATTGAATGCCAGGCCTAGAACCGTGCCTGGTACGAGAGGCACTCAGTGAGAATCTGACTGCATTAATTAAAGGATTTAAATAAAGTTTACTCTTCTTGCCATCAAAAATGTAGTCTGTGTTTATTTTAGAACTTTAGGAAATACAAAAAATAGGAAAACCCTTATATAATTTCACATTTAAAAGGCAAAACATAATTTACACTCTTTTTTTAAGGATGTTTCTCCCCTGTCCTTTTACTATTTATGGTTTTTTGGTTGGTTTGTTTCATATGGTTATATTTGTAATATATTTTGTGTAGAATTTGATCTTTTTATGTGTGTATGCCTTGCATTTTCCAAGTGTTATGTTTATTTATACTGCTTCTTATTTCAAAAAGGATTTGAAGCCCTATGAGATATGGAAGAACAGTATTTCTCTCAACTGCCTGCAGCAGGCAAGTCTGTGCCTTACCCCTGCTCAGTGCACATGGAAGCTTGCTTTTCAGTGAAGAGCAGATTCACGATTGTATCTGACTTCAGAAAGCAGCCAGGACCTCCCAGCTGTGCCCACGGCATAGTCCTCTGAACATGAGTTTGTCTCTGGTCTTCTGTACCTATCTGAATTTTTCTCTCCTTTCTGGAGAAGGAGTGGCCTCCCTCCAGGCCAGATTAGACTCATTCCCTCCTGCAGATGTGTATCTCCAAAGGTACCCTTTGCAGGTGAACCATGCTAAGCCCCCACCCAGGAACTGGAGGTATCTGCACCTGCTTCCCTGCCAAGCCCTAGAGGCATATACTCTGGACTCGGGCAAAATTGCCATCGCCTTCCACCCTACCCAGCACCAGTATTCTCTGGTTGGGAGAAAACAGGGTGACATGCATAGGTTTCTCAGAAGCCAGGGCCTTAAAATAGCATTTATAGTTACTGGTATAAGTGTTTACATCACACTCCCTCCTGTCACAGGATCATTACAAAGGTTGTTCTCTGCATACACACACCCTTACCTGCCCCAGCCTACTACTGCCCCACCAGATCTCAGCTCTGATGTGGCTTCCTCAGGGAAGCCTTCCCAGAACCCTGGGTTCATCGTGTGACCTATTTGCACTCATTACAGTTAAGCTTTGTATCCTTCCCCGCACCATTAGACTGTAAGCTCAGTGAAGGTAGGGACCCTGTTTACTTTTTTCACTGTCTCCAGTGCCTGGCCTAGAGTAGTGCTCAAGAAACGCTTTTGAATGAATGAATGAGTGACTGTGTCATAGACATTTGGGTTGAGGCAGTGAGGAGGACTGGGGCTTCCCAGGTGGTACTAGTGTTAAAAAACCTGTCTGCCAATGCAAGAGACATAAGAGATGCCGGTTAGATCCCTGGGTCAGGAAGATCCCCTGGAGGAGGGAGTGGCAACCCACTCCAGTATTCTGGCCTGGAGAATCCCATGGACAGAGGAACCTGGTGGGCTACAGTCCATGGGGTCGCAGAGTTGGACACTACTGAAGCAACATAGCACGCATGCACACACAGTGAGAAGTACAGCTTAAGAGCATGAGCTTTGGAGTCAAATATTTAGACTCAAACCAGCTATGTGACCCCCGCCCCCTTTCAGTGCCACTGTTTCCCTGTCTGTAAAATGGAACCGATAATCCCACTTCTCAGGTCAGGATGTGGCACAGGTCAAATGAGGGCCTTGGTAAAGACTTCAAGCAAAGCCAGGCTCACAGTAAGTCCTCAGTATCTGTTAGCTATTATCAGGACTACTATTTTCCACTCTTTGAGCCAATACAAGCCTTGCTGTAATCAATATTCCTTTATGTATGTCTTGATATACTTTTTATGATCATTGCAATAGGTGAGATTCCTAGAAGTTGGATTGTTGCATCAGAAGTTTTAATTTATTTGGAATTAATCTTTGTGAACAGATTAAGGGAGAGATCAACTTTTCCAAATGGAGACTTGTGAGAGGCCAAGGCTCCTGTTTGTTTCTGGGTGCATAAAAATCAGACATTCAGATGTAGAGTCAGTGAGGGCAAGTGCTTACTGAAGCCAGGTGAAGGGTACCTTGATGGAAATCTCTCATAGTTCCTCACAGCCCACCTTCTGTCTCTGAGGCTAACTAGGGTGGCAGAGATTAGGATTTGCGGGAACCTCTGTATCTCCTCTGCTTGAGTTATTATTCCCAGTATTGTAGGCAGGCATATTATTAATACAATAGCTCTTAACCCTGCCTTATGCAGCAATGTAACTACTCTGTCCCTGCCAACATAGATTCCATGTCTAGATGTCCTGACGTCTGGGTTCCTGTTCTCAGATTAGCTAAGCTGTGTCACAGACCTAGGACTTTTCAATCTGACCCGAGGGCTTTCCCTGCTCTGGAGAGCCTCTCCAGCCTCACGCTGTCCCAGGAGCAGGCCAGTCGTGGCCTCTCACACTAGGCAGCCATCCCAATACCATTTACAAATTTCTTACAAATATGAGGGTCTATTTCTAGACTCTCTTCTCCTCTACTTCTGTAGCTATTCTTTTATCCCACTTTCACTGTTCTTATTTTTTAAAAAAACTCTTGGCTCTAGTCTCACCCAAGAAATGTTGAGACTCAAGTTGTCCAGACTGTGCCCCTGATAAAGTGCTTGTTTCATATACTACACGCATGCCCACTGGTGCATACACACATACACATTCTCACACACACTTGCTTCCACTAGAAATTTCACTGGGATTTTCCTGAACCTCCAGAATAACTTAGAAGGGACTGGTTTCTTTTCAGTACGGAATCATCCCATACTGGTACATTGAATATTTATTCCTTTTATTGAGATCTTTTTTATTCTCCAGTAAAATTTTATAATTCCTCTCTATGTCTCACACATTTCATATTCTTTGTTGCCATTGTCAATAGATCTTTATTATATTCATATTATATTACAAAATAAATATACTTAGTTTTATATTTTATACAATTATTTTATTTTTGGTTATTACTAGATATGGGAACAACATCTTTTACTTTTGCTACTGGTGGTAAGAGGTGAGCTGAGACTCTGAGGCAGAGGGCAAAGCTGATTTGGTTACCATGTAACAGGCAGAGCAGTGTCAGACACTGCAAACAACTCCCAGGCAGGGCCTCGAATAACCTGGGAGTTGTCTGAGGGTGTGGAGCACACAATGGCCAATAACATCTTTATTTGCCACGTAGCTTTTCATATAGGTTTAGCTTTTACCTCATAATTACTATCCTGAACAATCCAGATTGGCTTACAAGGCTTAAAAGAGCCAAGGGAAGCTGACATTAAACTATCTTTTTAGATGATCCACTTTTATCTAGTTTTGAAGGTTTGGTTTTCTCAGTGTGCCTTCCTTACAGCATTCTGCACTGATCTCCCATTTTGCACTGATGATTAGGTTCACTTAGGGGTTAAAGACCTTTAGTCTTTATTATCAAGATAAGACTCTTTCTTGCTTGTTTATCTATTTGTAGTATACCTATTTTATTGAGATGTATTTTGCTGAGATGTTGACACCCTACACAATCCACTCAAAGAGCACAATTCAATGTTTTTGCAGTATTTCAGAGTTGAGCAACCATCACCACAATCAATTTTAGAACATGTTAATGACGTTATAAGGAAATCCCATACTCATGAGCAGTCACTCCCACTTCCCTCTAACCCTCCTCAGCCCTGAGCAACTACTAATCTAGTTTCTGTGGATTTGCCTATTCTGCACATTTCATATAAAAGGAATCAGACAACATGTAACATTTTGTGACCAGCTTCTTTCACATAGCACACTGTTGTCCAAGTTCATCCATATTTTAACATCTACCAGTATTTACTCCCTTTTATTGTCAAATAACATCCCACTATTGGACATGGGTGGGTGTGTGTGCTCAGTCATGTCTGACTTTTTGCAATGCCATGAGCCTGCCAGGCTCTTCTTTCCATGGGATTTCCCAGGCAAGAATACTGGAGCGGGTTGCCATTTCCTTCTCCAGGGGATCTTCCCGACCCAGGGATCAAACCTGCATCTCCTGCATAGGCAGGCAGATTCTCTACCATTGTGACCTACCACATCTTATTTATCCATTCATGAGTTCATGGACATATGGCTTATTTCTGGTTTCTGGCTATTCTGAATAATGCTGCTATGACTATTCATACAATTTTTGTGCACACGTTTCATTTCTGTTGGATATATATCCCTAGGAGTGAAGTTGCTGGATCATATATATATGATAAATCATATATATATACACATATATATATGATAAATCTATGTTTAACATTTTCTTTTTAAGAAACTGCCAAACTGTTTTCCAAAGCAATTCCACTATTTTACATTCCCACCAGCACCGTATAAGGCTTCCAAATTCTCTTTCCTTGTCAACCCTTGTAATTATCTGGCCTCTTGATTATAGCCATTATATAATGGTCAGATCAGATCAGTCACTCAGTCATGTCTGACTCTTTGCGACCCCATGAATCGCAGCACGCCAGGCCTCCCTGTCCATCACCAACTCCTGGAGTTCACTCAGACTCACATCCATCGAGTCAGTGATGCCGTCTATCCATCTCATCCTCTGTCGTCCCCTTCTCCTCTTGCCCCCAATCCCTCCCAGCATCAGAGTCTTTTCCAATGAGTCAACTATTCACATGAGGTGGCCAAAGTACTGGAGTTTCAGCTTTAGCATCATTCCTTCCAAAGAAATCCCAGGGCTGATCTCCTTCAGAATGGACTGGTTGGATCTCCTTGCAGTCCAAGGGACTCTCAAGAGTCTTCTCCAACACCACAGTTCAAAAGCATCAATTCTTCAGCGCTCAGCCTTCTTCACAGTCCAACTCTCACATCTATACATGACCACTGGAAAAACCATAGCCTTGACTAGACGAACCTTTGTTGGCAAAGTAATGTCTCTGCTTTTGAATATGCTATCTAGATTGGTCATAACTTTCCTTCCAAGGAGTAAGCGTCTTTTAATTCCATGGCTCCAGTCACCATCTGCAGTGATTTTGGAGCCCAGAAAAATAAAGTCTGACACTGTTTCCACTGTTTCCCCATCTATTTCCCATGAAGTGATGGGACCGGATGCCATGATCTTCGTTTTCTGAATGTTGAGCTTTAAGCCAACTTTTTCACTCTCCTCTTTCACTTTCATCAGGAGGCTTTTGAGTTCCTCTTCACTTTCTGCCATAAGGGTGGTGTCATCTGCATATCTGAGGTTATTGAGATTTCTCCCGGCAATCTTGATTCCAGTTTGTGTTTCTTCCAGTCCAGCGTTTCTCATGATGTACTCTGCATAGAAGTTAAATAAACAGGGTGACAATATACAGCCTTGACGAACTCCTTTTCCTATTTGGAACCAGTCTGTTGTTCCATGTCCAGTTCTAACTGTTGCTTCCTGACCGGCATACAAATTTCTCAAGAGGCAGATCAGGTGGTCTGGTATTCCCATGTCTTTCAGAATTTTCCACAGTTTATTGTGATCTACACAGTCAAAGGCTTTGGCATAGTCAATAAAGCAGAAATAGATGTTTTTCTGGAACTCTCTTGCTTTTTCCATGATCCAGCGGATGTTGGCAATTTGATCTCTGGTTCCTCTGCCTTTTCTAAAACCAGCTTGAACATCAGGAAGTTCACGGTTCACATATTGCTGAAGCCTGGCTTGGAGAATTTTGAGTATTACTTTACTAATGTGTGAGATGAGTACAATTGTGCGGTAGTTTGAGCATTCTTTGGCATTGCCTTTCTTTGGGATTGGAATGAAAACTGACCTTTTCCAGTCCGGTGGCCACTGCTGAGTTTTCCACATTTGCTGGCATATTGAGTGCAGCACTTTCACAGCATCATCTTTCAGGATTTGGAATGGCTCAGCTGGAATTCTATCACCTCCACTAGCTTTGTTCGTAGTGATGCTTTCTAAGGCCCACTTGACTTCACATTCCAGGATGCCTGGCTCTAGGTGAGTGATCACACCATCGTGATTATCTGGGTCGTGAAGATCTTTTTTGTACAGTTCTTCTGTGTATTCTTGCTATCTTCTTAATATCTTCTGCTTCTGTTAGGTCCATACCATTTCTGTCCTTTATTGAGCCTATCTTTGCATGAAATGTTCCTTTGGTATCTCTGATTTTCTTAAAGAGATCTCTAGTCTTTCCCATTCTGTTGTTTTCCTCTATTTCTTTGCATTGATCGCTGAAGAAAGCTTTCTTATGTCTTCTTGCTATTCTTTGGAACTCTTCATTCAGATGTTTATATCTTTCCTTTTCTCCTTTGCTTTTTGCTTCTCTTCTTTTCACAGCTATTTGTAAGGCCTCCCCAGACAGCCATTTTGCTTTTTTTGCATTTCTTTTCCATGGGGATGGTCTTGATCCCTGTCTCCTATACAATGTCACAAACCTCATTCCATAGCTCATCAGGCACTCTATCTATCAGATCTAGGCCCTTAAATCTATTTCTCACTTCCACTGTATAATCATAAGGGATTTGATTTAGGTCATACCTGAATGGTCTAGTGGTTTTCCCTACTTTCTTCAATTTAAGTCTGAATTTGGCAATAAGGAGTCATGGTCTGAGCCACAGTCAGCTCCTGGTCTTGTTTTTGCTGACTGTATAGAGCTTCTCCATCTTTGGCTGCAAAGAATATAATCAATCTGATTTCGGTGTTGACCATCTGGTGATGTCCATGTGTAGAGTCTTCTCTTATGTTGTTGGAAGAGGGTGTTTGTTATGACCAGTGCATTTTCTTGGCAAAACTCTATCAGTCTTTGCCCTGCTTCATTCCGTATTCCAAGGCCAAATTTGCCTGTTACCCCAGGTATTTCTTGACTTCCTACTTTTGCATTCCAGTCCCCTATAATGAAAAGGACATCTTTTTTGGGTGTTAGTTCTAAAAGGTCTTGTAGGTCTTCATAGAACAATTCAACTTCAGCTTCTTCAGCTTCTTATATAATGGTAGGTGTGGTGATATCTCATGGGTTTGATTTACATTTCACTGACGTCTAAACCTATTCTACATCTTGAATATGATATTTAAATGCCCTCTTTTGCTTCTCCTTGAAGCTACTCTGGCTGGATTTGTGATGGGGTTTCACACCTACTTTTTCCCTGCCAATCCCAGAAGTCCACACAACTAGACAATTGTTGTGTGGCCATTGTTATTCTGGCAGAAAGGTTGGGACATTGCTAGACCCTTAGGAGGAAAGAAGCATCTAGAATGCATGTGACTGATCAAAAAAGAAAACTGGTAATTTAGATATCTCAATCAACCATAAAATCTTTGTTATAGGTAATACAAAACAGAGATAAATCAGGAAACAAACTTTTTCTAGTAGCTCTTATTAATTATTAACTCCAAGTGTCTTGACTGAAGAAAAATGTAATGTGTCTTATCTGTCATGAAAATGTTGTCTGTAGTCTGGAAAGTTCTCTGTGAACACCTGCTAAGTGACTGAGACCCTAATGCTGGGAAAGGCTGAAGGCAGGAGGAGAAGGGGACAACAAGGAGAAGATGGTTGGATGGTATCACCCACTCAGTGGACATGAGTCTGAGCGAGCTCCGGGAGATGGTGAAGGACGGGGAAGCCTCGCGTGCTGTAGTCCATGGGGTTTCAGAGTTGGACAAGACTGAGCGACCAAACAACAGCAAGATGGCCTAAGATGGGCATGTTGAGAGCTGTGGGGAAGAAACACCAGTAGTGTACTTATGACAAAGATTGCTAATCAGGGGGAAAATTCTTAAAGAGATGGAAATACCAGACCACCTTACCTGTCTCCTGTGAAACCTAAATGCAGGTCCAGAAGCAACAGTTAGAATTGGACAAGGAAGAAGGGACTGGTACCAAATTGGGAAAGGAGTACATTAAGGCTGTATATTGTCATCCTGCTTATTTAACTTATATGCAGAGTACATCATATGAAATGCTGGGCTGGATGAAGCACAAGCTGATATTAAGATTTTGGGAAGAAATATCAATAACCTCAGATATGCAGATGATACCACCCTTAGGGTAGAAAGTGAAGAGTAATTAAAGACTCTCTTGATGAAGGTCAAAGAGGAGAGTGAAAAAACTGGCTTTCCACTCAACATTCAAAAAACAAAGATCATGGCATCCGGTCCCATCACATCATGGCACACAGATGGGGAAACAATGGAAACAGTGACAGACTTCATTTTCTTGGACCCTCAAATCACTGCAGATGGTGACTGCAGCCATGAAATTAAGACACTTGCCCATTGGAAGAAAAGCTATGACCAACCTAGACAGCATATTCAAAAGCAGAGACATTATTTTGCTAACAAAGGTCTGTCTAGTCAGAGCTATGGTTTTTCCAATAGTCATGTATGGATGTGAGAGTTGTACCATAAAGAAGGCTGAACACCAAAGAATTGATGCTTTTGAACTATGGTGTTAGAAAAGACTCTTGAGAGTCCCTTGGATGGCAAGGAGATCAAACCAGTCCATCCTAAAGGAAATCAGTCCTGAATCTTCATTGGAAGGACTGATGCTGAAGCGCCAATACTTTTGTCACCTGATGGGAAGAGCTGACTCACTGGAAAAGACCCTGATGCTGGAAAAGATTGAAGGCAGGAGAAGAAGGGGACGACAGAGGATGAGATGGTTGGATGGCATCACTGACTGAATGAACATGACTTTGAGCAAACTCTGGGAGATGGTGAAGGACAGGGAAGCTTGGTGTCCTGCTGTCCATGGGGTTGCAAAGAATTGGACACAACGAAGCGACTGAACAACAACAAATCGAGGCGACAAAGAGCCCATGGGACTCAGATGTCAGAGAGTAATCCATTAGGAGTAAGAGGAGAGAAAATAAATCGGGAGTTAAAAAATGATGAGAGAGAAATAGGAAAAAAGTCAATACTTTTGTCTGCAGGTAGTCCTCTAAAATCTGAGGTTAAGGAGACTTGGAGAAAGTCTTTGCTGTAGCAAATAATATAATAACAGCCACCTTTTATTCCAGGCTTGCTGTGTGAAGGGCACAAGGCTAAGCATGTGTCATGTGGATTATTATATTTGCTCTTATTTTACAGGTGGGAAAAACGAGGCCCAGAGAGATTATGGAACCTGCCACAGGTGGCATTTCTAACCAAGCCCTTTTGGATCTTAACTCAGAACTCTGGTTGTTTCTGCAAGGTAATAGATTACAGAAGGAATACTCTAGTTTGGGGGAAAATAGAATTTGGGTGCAACTAAGAAGAAAATAGAAATTTCTTAGTGAACTGCCAAAAGGAAAATCTAGATTAGGCAAGGCTAGCCTCAGATGACTATATCAAAGAGCGAAGACTAAGGACTATCTGAAAAAAAAAAAAAAAAGACGACTATTTCTTACAAAGACTCAGATGGTCTTCATGGTCATATAAGAAAATCAGGTACCTACCCTCACATATTGGTATGGAATTGTGTGAGAGGCACTCTGTGCCCTTCGCAACCCTGTAGACTCTTCCATCTGCAGTTAAATAGGCTGCTACTTTCAAGATTGGTGGTGTTCTGTTTTCCTGGAAGGAATGAGGAGTATTTCTGGAAAGAATAAAAAGAAAACATCTCTATTGCCAATGTTGAAGCTCTAGGAAGAAAGTCAGTCCCTTGAGGGATGGGGATCTGACAGTGAAGAGCTTGCTAGAACTCATTTTTCTTTTTTTACCCCAGCTCATATCTTAAAGGTGTGGCAGCAACAAAAGCTATGACTTGCAGTACAAATAGGCCACCAACCCTCCCCCTCTCAGCTCTCCACCCTCAACTCCCTACCCCCATTTCTCAGACAAGCTTAGTATTGGGGACCTTGGCGATTTTCAGAGCAGAGCCCGTGCGAGGAGCCAGGGTTTGTCCTGACAGCTCCTCCCTGAGACACACCTTTATGACTGAGACCCCTGGAGCTAGGGCCTGGCTGGGAGTACACGCAGATTCCTGAACTTGGGGACAAGAAAGATCAGAGGTCCGGGTGCATCACCCTTCACTCATCACATGTTAATTGGGGCTACTTTGGATTCTGACCGGGCGTGGAAGTTTCGCCCTGCACCTCCTTTTACAAGCTTTGTGACCATCAGCCTTTGTCTCCTCTGTTGGGATCTGTCTCGGGAGAATCCCAGGCCATTCCAGTATGGAGTAATCACACAATCACAGGCCACTGGAGTGAACCGGTACCCAGAGAACACGCGGTTGACCCATGTGTGTTGCTAAGGCTCCCAGAGATGAGCACCAGGCCTGGGTGCTATCTGGCTGGTGCTCTGGATGCAGTCATAGGACAGGTGGGGCTGGAGGAACACAAGTTGTCACCCGCATCCTACCTTTATCTGAGAAGCTCTAGGCTTATTTTAAAGAAATACGTGATGCTCTGTATTCCTTTGGAACTGCGACAGAGAGTGATGGGAGGATAGCCAGAGGATAGCCAGGATAACACAGAGAGGCCATGCGGGTTTGGAGTGTACCTCCTAGCCCACCACCACCTGAGGGGAGGCCTGCAGGGGTTCTGCAACCACCTCCAGGTTTGATCATTTGCTAGGAGGACTCACAGGGCTCAGCACGTAGCTGTACTTGTGGCTGAGATTTATTTCAGAGAAAGGATCCAAACAGCATCAGCGAAGAGAAAAGCTTGATGGGGTGAAGCCCAAAGGAAACCAGGCCCAAGCTCCCCAGAGTCTTCTCCCAGTAGAATGATGCAAGCTGTGCTTAATTCCTCAGCAACACAGTGACAACACATGTCAAATGTTATCGACCTGGGGAGCTCATTAGAGAGCTCATCCCCGAGGTTGTTACCCAGGGCTGGCCACATAGACACCCTCTGCCTAACACATATCAAAATTCCAGACTTCCAGGAAGAAAATGGTTTTCAGCATGCGCAGTGTCTGTATAAACAGTCTAGGAACACCTTCATCATTTAGGGAGTCTCTTATCAGTGCAGGGAGCTGTTTGCCATTCAGGTCAGGTTCCCAGATGTCAGCCAAGGGTCAACCTTGCAAAGCAGGCCTTTTTTTTTTTTTTTTTTCTTTTGGCCACGCTGCACAGCATGTGGAATCTTATTTCCCTGATCAGGGATCGAACCTGCGAAGCACAGAGCCTTAACCACTGGACAACCAGGAAAGTCCCAGGCAGGACTTTCTAAAGATAACCCATCTTAGGCCTGTTGTGTTAAGTCTTTTCTGCATGGAAAGTTCTGTTAGAACCTAGTGCTGCATCAGCAAGGTAAACGTGACTGTTTATCATCATATGTTCTAGACTCATGCGTCTTTTTTTTTTGTATTTTCAACTCACCAATATTTGTTTATTTGTCTGGTATCAGTTGCTCTTCCAGCAAAAATCTATTTCCCCTTTTTAAAAACTCTCTGCTGGAAAGTTAGCAAGTGTTTGAGAAGAGAATGGAACTGTTTCCATGGGCAGCTCCACTCTCTTATCCCTGAACTTTTTTTTTTTTTTTTAGAATTTCCCTTGTGCCTTCCATCTCCATTTCATTTAATTTGTTGCCAAGCTCTTCATTTGGTAGATGGAGAAATGGGACCAACAAATAATTTAAAAGTTAAGTGACTTGAGTAGTAGACTCACGCTTCTAATATGTCATCTCTACCTGAATGTTCAAAACTGGACTCATTATCTCCCCATGTTCTGCCCCCTTTTCTTGCCCACCTTCCATTAGTGAACAGCTCCCCATCTCTCCTATCACCAGACTTATTCTTAATTTCTGCCTCTGTCCTACGCTCCACAACTGACCGGTTGCCAAGTCCTGAAGCTTCACTGCTCAGATGTCTCTTGAACATCTCCCTTGTCCCTGCTTCCTTTGCAGACCTGCTCTCGGGCAGTGGCTTTTCATTAGATCTTTCTGAATAACCACTCTTTCATCTCCCCATCCATCATCCATAACGCGGTGCTGCCAGAGTTCTTTTCAGTGTGTCTTTTTCTTAAAAACTATTTTCTTGCACTTTTTATTTTGAAGCAGTTTAAGACTGACTGAGCTGCTCCTTTTATCTGAGAAAGCAAAGCAGGCCTCACAGTAAAAATTCAAATAGTACCAAAGAGGATGGGATGAAAACCAAGTTCTCTCACTGCGTGTTCTCGGCATCCTTCCCTAGAGGTTGATGGTTTACTGCGGACCCTTTCTGCCTGTCCAAGGGACACCCTTACAACACATGTGCTTTCTCACTCCACATCAGTAGGAAGACACTGCAAACACGTCCACGCTGTTCTTTTCACTTGGCCTTACCTTAGAGGGCTCTCCTTATGTGTACATGCTGATCTCATGCATATTTTTTAAATACCAGAGTATTCCATCATATCAGTGTAATTTATGCAGCCAGTTCTCTCTTGAAGGATATTTAAATTTTTTTCTCAGATCTGAGAAATTCTAACTAGTTATCTGTGAAGACACAGATCTGACTGGTGTCTGCCATGAGCCCCTCCCTGGCTTGGGCATCTTAAATGACTTCCATTGTTGACAGCTATGCCTCCCTCTGGGAATTAGGGATACAGATAGATCTGCCTGGGATTCCATGTAGAAAAAGAATCATTGAACTTGTAAGTGAATAAAATATTTTATAGTAAAACAACACAATTCTGTTATGGTATAAAATATAGAATTCTCAGGTTTTCAGCTCTTGTCAACAAACTTCAAAAGAAACTCACGGAGGGGACTTCCCTGGTGGTCCAGTGGCTAAGACTCCATGCTCCCAATGCAGGGGAATGAGTTTGATCCCACATGCCACAATTAATGATCCCAAGTGCCACAGCTAAGACCCGCCACAGCCAAGTAAATAAATATTAAAAAAAAAAAAATCCATGGAGGCACTTTAGGCTACACTCTCCAATTCTCCTAAAGGCTTATGTTTTCCTTTCTTGTCTAAAGGGCATTAATGGAACAGTCTGAGGACACCAATCAACAGGATGCATTCGGAACTTTTCAGCATAGGTTTGAGAGTTCTAGTTTTAAGCTCTGGTCTCAATCTGTCTGTCTGTCTACCTATGGGCTGTTTCTCCCTGCATGTACTCTCTGTTTCATGTACACAGAACTACTCTCTACTCCTGATTCCCTTTACATGGAAGTTTCTGTCCTCCATCTGGTACACTCCTCATTGCTAGAGAAGCCCTACAGCCTACTGCCTGGCCACCTGACTGTGCCCCATTTCTGTCTGTGTGATCTCGGGCAAGTTGTTTAATCTCTCTGAGCTTCACTGACTTTATTTGTAAAATGCAGGTACTAAAGGTACCTGATAAGATTTTTATGAGGTTAAATGGCTTAATGTATGTAAAGTGCTTAGAATAGTACTTGGTAGTGTGGTGAGAACTATACAAACATATTGCTGTTAATGCTATTATTATTTATCTTATTCAAGGTCGAGTTTCCATGATCGCTCAGGTCTTTCTTCCTGGATGCTTGAACATTATTCTGTACTTACTGTCTCTTCCATTTAGTCAGTGATCTTATGGAGAAATGGAACCCTACCTTATTTCTCTTTATATCCTCTGCATTTAACAGAGTGGATAATCTGCTGATGTTGAGTAAATGTTCACTGAAGGATGAGATAGTAATTTTGTTAATAATTCTGAATTCTTATATCTGTCCTCATTTCCTCATCCTGTCCATTTGTTTATACAGCAGTCAAAGAGTTTTTGTCCTAGAGGGGCTTTTTACTGCTCAATAGGATTTGTATGTAAAAACTTCACCGTATAAACCATTCACATTAAAACAGTGTTTCTCCAACCATGGTAATGCTCATAGGTATTTTCCAAAAACTGTTTCCATGGATAAATAAGTTTGGGAAATTCTAGGTTACACAATTAACCAGGTATCTTTCCTATAGGCTTTCTTGGAGTGGCTTTCCTATAGGCTTTCCTAGGCTAATTAATGCCCAGGGGATGGGTAGAATGCCAGGTAAAATTGGCAAATTTTTAAACTTTTTTTTGACCAGAGGACCTTTTTCTTAGAACATTATCAAAATCTAGGGGGACTAGTTCTATGGAATGTAGGTGGTGAAAAACCACAGTAAGTTAGCCTCATTCTCTCCTCGAGCCAACAGGCCTGGGGCTTGGTTGTACTTATTATGGTACCAGGCCTGTAGGCTGTTTGTACTTCTCCTAAAACTTTTATTAAAGATAACTGTGGCAGCTCATTTATCCATTCAGTAAAGATTCACTGAGTTTCTGCTGTGTAACTGACTGGGGAGACAACAAGATTCTTGCTGATCAAGGAACTGAGGACTCAGAACAGGGCCCAGAGCTGGATGTGGAGAGAGTTCGGCCCTCTGCTGGTTGCTCTGGGAATTTGGAGGGTGAAGCTCGTTTTCCCCTCCAGATCTCTCTGTGTACAGGTGAATATACGAGGAGATAGAAATCTAGGGAAGGATAATTATGTGTACACCCATGGCGGATGCATGTTGATGTATGGCAAAACCAATACAATATTGTAAAGTAAAAAAAATACTAATAAATAAATAAAAACAAACAAGAAATGGTAGGAAAGACTGTAAATTAAAAACATGAATAAAGTGATCCTTTTGAAAAAAATAAAATAAAATTTAAAGATTTTCAAAACTGATAAAATATTTAGTCCAAACTTATTTTGGAAGCAAACTGGAAGCAGTATTTTCCACTGTCTCATGCTGTCTCTGGGCCCAAGTGTCTGAATCAGAGAAACACATATACACAAACCGTCCAGTCTGGGAAGAATTTACTCCTTGTTGCTGCCTGGGGGTCTTGAGCCTGTTCAGGACCATCACAGGTTGGATATTTTCCCCACTTCCACTTTCCCATCAATGAGCCCAGATCAGGTTTATTTCTGTGTACATCTGTCTCATGACTTCCCTCTTTGAACAGCTTGGTGAGGATGCCTGTGGCCTGACACAGGCCACAGTCAGAGCAGGGTGCAATTTCAGAGCCAGAGGGCTCTGGCTGTGCTTTGCCAGCTGGGGAAGGGCTTGTGGGAGGAAAGTGATGAGAGCAGCACCTCTGGATGGGAGGGAATTTGCGGTACTGTGGTTCCTGAGGTTCCATGTACACACTCAGCAAACAGGAATGTAGTACAGATGCTGTGGATTAGAAGGAAATAGGCCACCCACTCTTGCTCCAGGCTCCTCACCAGCCACCAAGCCTGTTCACCAAGTGCCTGGAGTTCAGTGCCGAGGAACGAACATCAGCTCCCCGAGAGAGTACTGCTCCCTTTCAGCAATCCCTCTCTGCTTTCTGAACGAAGTCCACAAGCTTCTAGGTTCTGTCCCAGAGCCAGTCTGCCTCTCTCGACCTCTCCTCTGTACTTGCCCCTGCTTTCTGAGAACATGCCCCATACAGGCCCCCATCCTGGAGTGCTCGCTTATCTTGCCCTCCACCTCTGCTTGTTTGAAATCCCATCACTTTTCCAAGGTCTGCGAAGCAACCAGTTTTGGGTTCAGCTGCATATTAGAGAAGTTCTACTGTAGAGGTCAAACCAATAGGGTCAAAGTATCTCGTGCAACAGGAAGCCCAGGGGCAGGCCGTCTAGGGTGCCCTTCATCCTGAATTCCTTCTAGAACCAGGCTCTTTACATCTTCTCTACTGTACCTGCCTTAGTGATGTCTGCTGTACTCTAAGCATAACCCAAGTTCTTGGAAGGATGAAGCAGAAGTTATAGAAGCTGTCCTCGAAGGAACCTGCTTATGTCTCATTGGCCAGAAAGGAGTCTTGCCATCCCAACTGCAAAGGAGTTGGGGAAGGTCTCTGACTTTCTAGTCTCTAAGGGTCAGCTAGAAGGGAATGGAACCTGTTTGAAATATTGCCTTTTCCCCCAAAGACTTTGCAAAGCATCTTAAACTCCCTTTGCTCTAATCTAACCTGGGTAAAGCTTTTTAGAGCCCTCATATATTTCCTTGGGATATATATACCTGTCTTGACTTTCCTTTTAGTCCACATGCGTCTTAAGGATGATGAGTGCATCCTCCACACCCTTGTCCCCCGCACAGCTTCTTCTGGATCATTTTGTGGTTCCTGCTCCTTTCTCATGTGTCTTTCCTCCTTCTCTCCCGTTCCTAAAATTCACGTGTTAGACATTCTGTAAGTGTGTGTTGATTTAAACTGAGTGGAATTAAAAGGGAGAATACTGGTGTGGTTATTGAAAGGATGTTGGATGAGGGTGTTGGATTGTTGTTGTTGTTCGGTTGCTAAGTCATGTCCAACTCTTTGTGATCCCATGGCTGGCAGATGCCAGGCTCCTCAATCCTCCACTATCTCCTAGAGTTTGCTCCAATTCATGTCTGTAGAGCTGGTAAATGCTATCTAACCATCTCAACTACTGCCGCCCACTTCTCGTTTTGCCTTCCATCTTTCCCAGCCTCAGGGTCTTTTCCAATGAGTCTCTCTTCACATCAAGTGGCCAAAGTATTGGAGCTTGAGCTTGAGCTTCAGCACTAGTCCTTCTAATGAATAGTCAGGGTTGATTTCCTTTGGGGTTGACTGATTTGATCTCCTTGTGGTCCAAGGGACTCTCCAGCACCACATTCGAAAGCATTAATTCTTCAGCTCTCAGCCTTCCTTATGGTCCAACTCTCACATCCATATGTGACCACTGGAAAAATAATAGCTTTCACTATGTGGATCTTTGATGGCAAAATGATGTCTCTGTTTTTTAATATGCTGTCTAAGTTTGTCATAGCTTTTCTTCCAAGGAGCAGGAATCTTTTAATTTCGTGGCTGCAGTCACCATCTGCAGTGATTTTGAAGAGTGAGAAAATAAAATCTGTCACTGCTTCCATTTTTCCCCTTCTATTTGCCATGAAGTGATGGAACCGGAAGCCATGATCTTAGTTTTTTGAATGTTGAATTCTAAGCCAGCTTTTTCACTGTTAAAGCCTAAATATGAATCTTAGTTTTACTGTGTGATTTTGTCTGTGTTTCCTCATCTGCAAAATCAGAGGATTGAATTAGAAGGTCTTGAAGTTTTCTTCAAGCTGTAAGAACTCGGATTCTTCTGACTGGGACTGATTAACTGCCCTAGGGCACTACAAGGAGGTATAGCCTGTCCAGGCTGAGAGAGAGCTGACAAAACAGGGAGCTGAGACATCCAAGACCTCTCACTCACTGTGCATTGCACCACACAGCCTGAGCCCCTGGGGGCAGGAAGGTGAGAGCAGAAGGTGAAGACGCTGGGCCAGAGCAGCATGGATTAGAAGCTGGAGCTAAGCTGTTGTAAGCAGGAAGGAGCAATCTGGGGAGGCCATGTTTCAAATCCCCTCTGATCCCCAAAACCTGAAGCACTGCTGAGCGTCACTGCTTGATGACAAGAGGAGGGCTCCCTTAAAGACCTCCTTTAGGTCTGCGGCAGGAAGAGGCCCACATCTGGCATCGCACGTCACCTGGAATCGGTCACCAGTGTGTCTATCAGTTGTATCCATTTACCCCCATGTTGGGTAGGGAAGCAAGACTTGTGAAGACCCAGGTCTGCCCTTGAGTTTTTCTGAACAAGTTAATTGTCTTCTCTAGGCTTTAGATTCCTAGCTATAAAAAATAAGCCTGACATACATCACTAATTTTTAGATCTTTAGCACTGGAACAGAAACAGATTAAAAGCTTGAGATTCCACAAGCAGCAAGCTGTCTTCTTGGCAAGAGATACTTAATGATTGGCAGTACCTGTGGCATCTCTGAAGACCCCTCTGCCTGCAGCGAAAACTTCTAGGTGACCTTGGATCTCCCTCTCTGCTTGTTGACCTTGGCCTTTTTGATTATGGTTATAGTTTTTTTTTTTTTCTCATATTTTCTGTCCACTGCAGTTTGACCCCACACGTTGCATTTTTAAAATATCCGAGGTACCATCATGATGTGATCTCAAGTCGACATGTCTCACCTCTGTACATTGCTTGTTTCTGGTCATTCCTCAGTTTCTTCATTGAAGTTTTTAATTGCCCTTCCCCACCCTAATTGTCTCCTTTGTCCTTGCTCCAGACACTTATTCATGAGATGCGATGACAAAGGCAGCCATTCCTACTCCTGTCTCCATGTTGAATGAGTCACAGTGAAGCCGATCCTGAAAAGAAGCCTCACACCTGCATGAGACTGTTGATTCTACTCTGTGCCTCATCTCAGGGGTGGAAGCTGCTGACTTTAACTTTTTATTTGTGTGGTCTCTTGGGGGAAAGAACTTTTGAGGTTGGTTTCACAAGTGACCTGCTAGACCGGTTTCACTTAGGTTCTGCAAGCCAAAATGATGATCTTCTTCCTTCCGTTTCAACTTATAACAGCAATAAAAATACCAAAGAAACTCAACTAACATTGATAGAGTGCCTATTAAGTGCCAGGTCTTGTCTCATTTAATCCTCTGACAACCCTTCAGCTGACAACAGATCAATGCACTGTTCATTGAACACCTACTGTGTGCCAGCTTATTCTTGGAAACAGGTGGCACACAAAGATGACTAAAATAGGGATTTCATGTGATTTTTATTTTATTTTAGTATTTTCCCACAATTAATTTATCATGAGAAGATCTTTTCCTCTCCCCCATCTTAAAAAAAGTTAAGGAAAAAGGAAGTCGAAGTCTAGTAGAAGAGACAGATATGCACAGTGAACCAGCGCTTGTGGAAGATCATGGTGAGTTTCATCAAAGAGGTAGCAACAGCTGGGACAGTAAACTGTGACTCTAGGGACAGGAGGCCTTTACATGCCCTGTGAATTAGGAACAATAATAATCCCTGTCTATTCTTCCTCACAGAGTGGTTACAAAAGCTCAACAAAATGGACAAAAGGTCTCAATCCTATATAATGGTACAGCCTATAATAGATTATTATCCCATCTGCTCATGTTGCCAGTAGAGTTGAGGGTTAGGGTGTTCCCTCTGGCAGTTGTGCTGCGCCGGGGTCATCTGAGGACTGTCCTCTGGACAATTCTGTGAGCCCTTGAGCTCACACTGCGGGTGGCAGCCCCAGGAGCCACAAGTTCAGTCCTGCTGCCGTATTAATTCTTGCCTCGTTTCCTGTCTTTGTCCCTTTCCCCATCTTGCATTGAGCTCTCTTCATCCTTCTTACAAATCTCTTAATCCTTCTTGTCCTTTTTCGATACTGTGTGGGTATTCCTAAGACCACTCCCAGTTTCTGTGACCTGTTATGAGGACTCACACAATGATTTATTTACAGTGAAAGGACATGAGGTGAGATCAACGAAGGGAAGAGGTACGTGGGGCAGAATCCAGAGGGCACCAGGCTCAGGCTTCCCGGAGCGTTAATAGACTCTCTCCCAGCAGATGCACTTAATTCCTCCAGCAACAAACTGTGACAATGCATGTGAGATTTTATCTACCAGGGTAGCTCACCAGAGCATAGAGGTTCGAGGTTTTGTTGGGGATCAGTCACATGGGTACCCTCTGCCTGGCAGGTCCCCAAACACCAGGTTCCCAGAAGGAAAGCAGATGTTCAGTGTGAACCATGTCATTTGTACAAACAGGTCAGGATAGACAACCATTCATCATCTCAGGTCTGGAGGGAACCCTCCAGAAATTCATGTTGCCCAGTGCCAGCCGAGGGCCTGTCTTTCTGAAATGTAATCTCAGGCCTGCTATATTCACTCTTTTCTGCACTGTCCACTTCCTCCCTTATTGGCCAAGACGTCTTTGCAGCAAAATTATTCTCACTAGGAGCCCATGAAACAGGGTGAGACCAGCCCAGCCTGCAGCACCGACCTCAGTCATGTACTTTAGAGGTTCAGGACTCTGCCAGTTAAAGCCCAGTAACCAGAAAGGGCTATTTTAGGAAAGCAGGTGGCTTTCTCCTCAAGTTTTACTGGTCCAAGGCATCAGCTGAAGTTTAGCACAGCTGCAGATAGAAAGTTGAAGCTGACGTGAAGGCTTCCAAGTGGTGAAGTGATGCTGAGGTGCAACACACAAGAAGAGCACCCCAGAGAGCGTACCTGGAACTCCTGAAAACCAAGAGCTGGTGATTATCAGGGCACCCCAAATAGGACAGCCACTAGGCAGGCAGTACAGGTTCATAGGGCCCCCAGTGTGCCCCCCACCCAATCATGGGGCTCCCTTCAAAGGTCTCCACTTCCATCCAGTTAGTTCAGTTTAGTCCTCACATTCGGAGGGGCTACCCAAGGCTGGCAGTTACAAACGCTGGGCTTGTCTGAAACAGCAGCTCACCCAACCTCGAGTGGACAGCATCTGAAGGCATTCTCCATGGGAAGTGTGGGGCTGGGTTGCACTGTGCTCCGCAATGTCAGATGTGCTCCAGGCTTAGTGAGAATTGAAAGGTTTCAGCCACTTGGAAAGTGAATTTTCCTTCAGAAACAGGGAAGCTTCCACGGAAGTTCTGGAAAACAGAGCATTGGTGCTGCCCTGAGCTCCCTAGGTACTGGTTTTGGATTTTCCTCTCTTGTCTCAAACTCAGTGTGTCCCATTTAGGAATCATAACTTAACATGTTGAAATCATCCCTTAGGGTCCTCCAGACCTTTCACCAGAAGGGTTGTATGTGGAAGGATCAAAAGCATTCTTATAGAAAAACATTCTTACACAACTGAACCAGAAAGATAATCCTGTTCAAGAAGTGGTTGGGATGAAACCCAGAATCTTTAACACCTTTAAGAATGGGCTTCCATAACTTCCCATCCTTTCACCCTGATCTTTCATCCAACGAGCAGCAATTTCTGGAGCAGCTGCATTCAACAGTCAAACTACCTCCTAAGGTGTTGGCCCAGGAAGAGAGGGGAGGGGCCATCAGTGCGTATTCTGGGAACAGCAGGCAGACGTCTCTGAAGTGGGCGTGAGACTCCCATTTTTCTGTGGGAAGCTGAGGGGTTGCAGGCACTGAGGTGCAGCTGCCAGCAGGAAAAACTCAAGTGAGAATGCCATCAGTCTGTGTCAGAAGCACTGAGGAGCTTCTGCAGGAGCTCCTTCTCAGATGGTCCCATCTGATCCTAAGCCCTTTCCTGTGGACACTTGTATGCGAACCAGACAGTTCAGCCAGAATCCATGACATTCTCTTTGTTTAGGACTTTTTATCTACATGGGTACCAGAGTTTCTAGAGCTTGAGTCCAGCTTTTAGGTCAGCCCAGCTCCAGTTGAGGCTATAAAGACCCAGAGCAGAGAGCGTTAGGTTTAAGGTCAGAGTTAGGCGTAGGCCCTTAGGATCAGTGAATTTAGGACCCCAAAGGCCAATGGCATTTCCCTGGTGCCAGAAATAGCTGATGCTAGTGGACCAAAGGGCCAGGTTCTAAGCCCAGTGACAAGCGAGTCTTTCCCAAGCACTTTCTGAGAGTCCAGATTCTTAGAGTCCAAACCGACCCACTCAAATATATGCACAGCAGGCAAAAACATAAGCCTGTTACGATCGGCATTTGCAAGATCTGATATTATCAGATGAGTATTAGCTACTAAAAACTGCTTTTTAAAACTCCAAAGTGTGTTTTCAGCCGGTGAGTGCCTATATTTTCATGTCAATTGCCTTTTCCCCATGAAACCAAGGGCAACTATTAATTAGATCCCTTAAACTTTAGCTTGTTTGTGCGTGTGCTCAGTTGACTCTGGCTCTTTGTGGCTCCATGGGCTATAGCCCACCAGGCTCCTCTGTCCGTGGAATTTACCAGGCAAGAATACTGAAGTGGGTTTCCACTTCCTATTCCAGGGGATCTTCCCAACCCAGGAATCGAACCCATATCTCTTGTGGCTCCTACATTGGCAGGTGGATTCTTTACCACTAGTACCACCTAGGAAGCCCATAAGTTGCTTAGTAAATAATATCCTTCATTGAATAACTTACTTTAATTATTGCTTTTATTATTGCTTTAATAACTTGCTTTAATTATTCTCACAAACATATGTCCTCCAAGCTTCAGGTAACTTAGATAGTATATCACAAGACTCCTTTAACTTCCCGTTATAAATAACACCTCTGATGTGTGGGTCACTCTAGAATTGGTTGCTTGAATTGTTTTCCAGGAATGTGGAGCTAGTCTTGTTCAATTCAAATCAGTAGAGACCACTGACCATTCAACTGGGCCTGTGTGAGTGTCCAGTTCATGACCTTTTGTCTTCAGAGGCCAAAAACTCCATTCTCAGATCATGTTAATGATGCTATTTTCTGAACAATGTCCCACAAAGAAGCATGTAAGACAGATATGCTTGTACAGAACATCGATTACTTCACCTTTCTCTTACCTCCAGTCATCTGTCCCCACACCTCAGACTACCCTACTTCTTTATCCCATAAGTATCCCCAGCCCCTCGCCTTCCAGGAGACGGATTTGAGACTTGTTCTCCCACTTCCTTGCTTGGCCACCTTGTGAATAAATGCTTTCTCCACTGCAAACCTCAGCATATCAGAGTTTGGCTGGCTGAGCACCAGGCAAACAGACCTGGTTTGGTCATGCCAGAGGCTCAATAGGCAAAACTCAAAGTGAAAATCATCAGTAAGGATGTATTTCACGAATACTTTTTGTTGTTAATTTTTCAGTTTCCCTCTTTGGGATGATCTCTCTAGCATTTATGAACTTACATGGCTAGGACTTTTCTTCAGTTTTAACCAAACATCCAGATGCTCTAGCCACAAAATACAAAGCCATTACAAAAATTCCCCCTTTCAAAAAATTGCATATTTACACAAGTCCCAAGCATTCAGCATTTATACGGCTAACATTACAGCTGCCAGGAGATCATGGTTGGAATGCCAAGGGGATGTGGGCCTGAAGAATTGGCTGCATTGCCTCCTCTGGTTTTCCCTAGTTTATCCAAAGTTTTACTCCTGGCAACCACTTTGCCCTCTGCCTTAGAGAAGAGGACGTTGCAATGTCAACCTCCTTAGCCCCCTCGAGCTTCCCTTTTGGAAGAGTTGGGCTCTGGAGGAGAGGATGAAACCAAAGGCATCTCTCAGTCTGGATTTCCCTTCTCACTCTGGCCAGCAAGTAGCCAGGGGAGATGCAAGCCAGTTCTTCTGGAGTAGAACTCACGTTTTTGAATGCTATAGGTAACTTTTCCCTCTAACAAGAGGCAGGAACCAGCAGCTATTTTATTCCAGCCCTATCTCCAAAGCCATCCTGACAGCAGGTGTGCAGCATCTCCTGCCCCTTTGTCCTTCCTTCTTTCCCAACAGCCCCTTCACTGTATTTCAGTCAGGTTCCTTCTAGGGAAATCCACTTCTAACTCTGTCCCAGGGTCTGCTCTCAGGTTCAATCGTTCACTGAAGTGAAAGTGTTAGTCACTCAGTCATGTCCATCTCTGTGACGCCACAGACTGGGGCCTGCCAGGCTCCTCTGTCCATGGAATTCTCCAGGTAAGGATACTGGAGTGGATAGCCATTCCCTTCTCCAGGGGATCTTCCCCACCTAGGGACTGAACCCTGGCCTCCTGCATTGCAGGTGGATTCTTTACCATCTGAGACACCAGGGAGGCCCTCAATCATTCATTAGCAGGACTCCTAAGACTCAGCATATAGTCGTACTCACAGCTAAGGTTTATTACAGTGGAAGGATACGAAGCAAAATCAGTGAAGGGAAAAAGTGCATGCGGTGAAGCCCAGAGGCAAACCAGGCCCAACTTCCAAGAGTCCTCTCCCAGTGGAGTCTAGCAGGACGTACTTAATTCTTTCAACAATGAATTGCAACAGCAGGTATATAATCTTGCCTACCAGGGAAGCTTCCCTGAGCTCAGAGGCCTAGATCTTTAAGTAGAGGGAGGTCACATAGGCACCTTCTGCCAAGCATGTACTAAATACAGATTCCCAGAAGGAAAGCATAAACCACATGGTTCCTCCCAATAGTTTAGCACAGTGAGCCACTCTTTTCATTAAGAATGACAGAAATCTCCCCCAAATCGAAGTTCTAGACTTACTGTCACAAGTGAACACATCTGGGTAACCACCACCTAAATAGAGAAAAAAAAATTACCAGAATCCCCAAAGCCCCACTTGTAGCCCCTTCCAATCATTACTGCATCTCTCCAAGGGTAAACTCTGTCATGACTTCTAAGGCCATAATTTTTCTGTTTGTTCTTGAACTTCATATGAATGGAATTATATAGCAGGTATGCTTTTGTGTCTGGCTTTTTTTGCTCATCATGATATATATGAAATTAAACCATGATGTCATGCATAGGTTGTCATTTTAATTATTATGTAATATTCTTGTGTAAGTAAATAGCAGTTTGTCTATCCATTCTGATGTTGATAGAAATCTGGGTTGTTTCCAGTCCTTGCTATGAACATTCTAGCACATCTTTGGTGAACATATGAATGCAGTTCTGTTGGGCACACATCTGGGAGTGGAATTGCTGAGTCACGGAGTATGAATATGTTCATTTTACTCGATTCCCCCAAACACTATTCCAAAGTAATTGTTCTGCTTTACACACCCCACAGCAATGTATGAGAGTTTTAGTTGTTACACGGCCTTGTTAACATTTGCTATTATCTATCCTTTTCATTTTAGCCATTCTGGTGGGTGGGGGCAGTATTACATTGAGGTTTTAATTTGTATTTCCTGATGACTAATGAAATTGAGCACTTTTCTGCCACTTGGATATCATCTTTTATGAAGAATTTTTTCAAGTCTTTTTCTACTTTCTTTGCTGTGTTGTCACCCTTCCAGTTTTTACCCTTTTAGAAGCAGATCAAAAAGGGAAACAGGGATGAGAAAAAACTGATTAAAAGTCACTTCTGCATGTTACACACTGTGCAGACGTATTTCATTTACTCTGTGTGACATTCTTATCATATCATATCATTTTACAGATCCATTCACATTTCTCAAAAGAAATGAAGTGTCTGCCATATTGTCTGGCACAATACTTGGCTCTGGAGATACAATGAAACTCATGATCAAGAAGGTCCCTTCTATGGGACCATCTTGCTGTGGGGGATAGTCAGGTAAAGGGAAGATACAGTGTGTCCTGTGATCATAATAGAAGTGGCTCAGAGTGTTAACTTAATGGGTTAACTCAGACCCGGGGAAAGCAAGATTTCCTAAAGGAACTAAAAGGACCAGGCGTGGGATAGAAGAATGGAGATGATGGGTTGGGAAGATGAGGAATGAGGCCGGAGAGGTAGGCAGACAGCAGACCCTAGAGGGCCTAGTATGAAGTCTGAATTTACCCTGAGATTGGTGGGAAGGTTTTCAGTTGTGGGATGGCAGCTGAGATGTCCCAGTTCTGGAGCTGCAAGTGAGGTCAGCTATGACCATAATTCAGAGCAGCAGAAACAGGAGCCTGAACGAGAAAAGGATCAGGGGAAAGAGAGAAATGGAAGAGATAAAGACATCAGTGTAGGAATCAGCAGGACTTGGCAACTGCTGTGCTGTTAGAGAATTCCAGCATGGCTCACAGGGTTTGTGTTGGGCAGCACTGATGTGATGTGCCACTGATGACTCAGTTGCCCACGAAAGAGAACTGAGGTTCACGCAAGCAATTTGTCCAAAGTCAGTCATCTTGTCAGTAGTAGAGCTGCGGCTCAAACTCATCCCTCTTTGATGACTTTCTAACTGTAGTGATTTCAGAATTTTCCTGTTCAAGATTGTCTAGACAATAGTCATGAACAGCTTTAGTCAAAGCACACATAAGCTTCTGCAGTTCATTTGAAAGAAATGTTAAGAACCTCGCCACTCAATTCCCTGGTGCAGAGAGCTATTTGCTATCCCCAAAGGCAGCCAAAGGATCAGGAAAGAATCATTAATCTGGGTCGGGAAAGCTGTGTTCAAGTTCTGGTCCTGCCACCTCACATACCTTCTCTGGGCCTCGGTTTCCCAATCTAAGAATTAATGGGCCAGGCTGGCTGATCTCCAAGAGCCTTCTCAGCATTGACTTTTAAGATTCTACATTTCTGGGAAGCAGGGAATGTGCTTAAACATGTAAGGTTGTAGGCCTGAGGCATTCTGGAGACCATTTAGTTAAACTTTCTAAATAATATGTTCTCCTCTATTGGGATCCCAGCTGTGACCCATGTAAGTTGGGACATTCATAGACCTATGGCACATTGATCAAGCCAGAGTTTGTGAGTAGGGCTGTAGAGAGGAATCTTTGAACACTCTTTAGTAATCAGCGTGTAATGAGGATTCAGAGCCTCTCTGTCTTTGCGGACGCTGGGAAATCAGCAAGATGTGTGTCACCCACAGGAAGCCAGTGGGAATGTCAGGGACCTCCACAGAAGAGAGATCAGCCCTGTGAAGAGTCAGGCATTCCAGAGAAGGGAGGGAAGTGAATGCATGGCTGAGAGTTAATCCTGACTCAGTCTCTAAACTGTGTTCCTGGTTTCACAGGAAAAGGGTACACAGGAAAGATGAAGCAAGAATTCAAGCCCTTAAAGACTTAAATACAAGACCAGACACCATAAAACTTCTAGGAGAGAACATAGGCAAAACATCCTCTTACATAATTCATACCAATGTCTTCTTAGGTCATTCTTCCAAGGTTAGGTCAGTCTCCCAAGACAAAAGATATAAAAGCAAAAATAAACAAAAGAAACCTAATAAATCTCACAAGCTTTTCTATAACAAAAGAAACCATCAACAAAAAGACAACCTATGGACTGGGAGAAAATATTTGCAAATTATACAACCAGCAAGAGCTTAATTTCCAAAATACACAAATAGTTCATACAACTCAACCCCAAAAAGCAAACAACCTAATGAAAAAATGAGTAGAAGACCTAAATAGACACTTCCTTGAGGAAGACATACAGATGGCCAACAGGCAGAAGAAAAGAAGGTCAATGTCTATAATTATTAGAGAAATGCAAGTCAAAACTACAATAATGTACCACTTCATACCAATCAGAACGGCCGCTATTTAAAAATCTACAGATAACAAATGTTGGAGAGGGTGTGGAGAATCGGGAACCCTCCCACACTGTCAGTGGGAATGTAAATTGGTATAACCACTTCCCTAATGAAAAAATGAGTAGAAGACCTAAATAGACATTTGCAGCTTCCCTGATAGCTCAGAAGGAAAAGAATCTGTCTGCCAATGCAGAGGACCCTGGTTCAATGCCTGGGTTGGGAAGATCCCCTGGAGAAGGGAATGGCAATCCACTCCAGTATTCTTGCCTAGAGAATTCCATGGACAGACCGTGGGGTCGAAAAGAGTCAGACGTGACTGAGCGGCTTTCCCATAGCCACTATGGAGAACAGTATAGAGGTTCCTGAAAAACTAAAAATAGAGTTGCCATATGGTCCAGCAATCCCACTCCTGGGCCTATATCCAGAGAAAAGAAAGAAAGTGAAGTCGCTCAGTCATGTCCAACTCTTTGGGACCCCATGGACTGTAGCCTACCAGGCTCCTCCATCCATGGGATTTTCCAGGCAAGAGTATTGGAGTGGGTTGCCATTTCCTTCTCCAGGGGATCTTCCCTACCCAGGGATCGAACCCATGTCTCCCACACTGCAGGCAGACGCTTTACCATCTGAGCCACCAGGGAAGCCCATATCCAGAGAAAACTATAATTCAAAAAGATGCATGCACCCCTAGATTTATAATAGAACTATTCACAACAGCCAAGACATGGAAGCAACCTAAATGTCCATCAACTGATGAATGGATAAAGAAGATGTGGTGCATATACACAATGGAATATTATTCAGCCATAAAAAAGAATGAGACAATGCTATTTGAAACAACATGGAATGGACCTAGAGATTTATCATACTAAATGAAGTAAGCCAGAAAGACAAATACCATATAATATCACTTCTATGCGGAATCCATAATAAAAATGTGACACATGAACCTATCCAAAGAACAGAAGCAGATTCACAGACATAGCGAATTTGTGGTTGCCAAGGGAGGGAGTGTGGGAGGGGAGGACTTGAAGTGTGGGATTAGCATTCTAGCATGCGTGTGTGTGCAGGCCAAGTCACTTCAGTCATGTCTGACTCTTTGTGACCCTGTGGATTGTAGCCCACCAAGTGCCTCTCTCCACTGGATTCTCCAAGCGAGGTTACAGGAGTTGAGTTGCTATGCTCTTCCTCCAGGGGATCTTCCCAACCGAGGGATTGAACCTGTGTCTCCTGAGTCTCTTGTGTTGGCAGGTGGGTTCTTTACCACTAGTGCCACCTGGAAACCCTGAACTATTATATATAGGATGGATAAACAACAAGGTCCTACAGTATAGCACAGGGAACTATATTCAATATCCCGGATAGCCATAATGGAAAAGAACATATACATATGTAAAACTGAATCACTTTGCTGTACAGCAGAAACTAACACATTATAAATCTACTACACTTCAATAAAATAAATTTTAAAAGTTTTGAGCCTTTTCCCCATTGCTCCTCTCCCTCAGTCCCTTCAGAGCACCTTCCCAGCTCTCTGCTCCCGCAGCATTAGCATGAGTATTGTGGCTGTCACTGGGCTCAGAGAGTGACGTGACTTGCTACAATCTCATAAGAGAAGAAGACAGAAAACACTCTGAGTTCAGAGTAAAGAAAAATTATATCTGGTCGAGAGATGGGAAGACTTTGTAAAAGCAACACCTTAAATTTCATCAGTAAGAATTTGTTGACAACCGTGTTTGCATGCCCACTCTGCTGGGCATCATACCTCCCCTGAGATGAAAACAGGAGGGATGCACACTTGGACCATTAGCCTCCAGATCAGAGGAGGTGACAGACTAGCAAATTACAATCACAGTGTAGCATGAGAGGCTCTGGGAACCCAGAGGAGGGCCACTAAAGCTCCAGCCAGGCATTCCAGGAAGGCTTCCTGGAGGAGTTGGTGCTTGAGCTGATTTTTGAAGGACAGGCTTGAATTATTTATGTAGGAAAGAGTGTGTGGGTGTGTAAGGGAGGTATTGACGCCATTACAGCATTTTGTAAGGTCCAAAGCCCTTATCCATCCATTATTTCATTTGGTGATGGTATGATGCTTATTGAGAAATTCACAGATGAGAGTTTCTTTTGGACCTCCTGACCATTGAGGGACTAGGATAGGAGGCTACCCTCATCATTACAGTAGGAGAATCAGAGATCCTCACTTGACAAATACAGTGGTTATGGAAGGAATCTTCTCTGGTGCTTGGACTCTGCCCACAATTCCTCTCAGTCTCTCTGGTGACAAGTGAAATGGGTGGAATTTTCTCTATGGAAGAAGAAAACAAGGCATAGGGAGAGTGATTTTTCCAACCATACTTGTGTACTTAATGACTAAGCAAGGGTTCAACATCTTTAAAGACTTTCTGGATTAAGGTGAAGACTCCATTAATGAGCAGTCCTCCTAGAGCAGGGCTTTCTTTTACTGCATCCTCCCGCACAGGAGGGATTATTATGATACTGTTGATGGACCTCACCCACTCCCTGTTTAATCCTATTGTTTGGCTGTCATAACCCAGCAATATTAAAGACAATGAGATTATTTTAGTTTGGGAATGGATGAGTATAACTATGTCATCTTAGCAAGCTTCTCCTATGACTACTTAACTCATGTCACCAGAGCTGATGCTGTCCAGGGCTTAAGCACACTGTGAACCTGATCTTTCTGGTTGTATTTCAAGCAATGACACAGAGAGGAGGGTTCAGAACTTTGCCAGAGTCCCCTGAGCTTTCCAAGATGTGCTAATGGATTCCAGCACACATGGTAGATCCCAGGTATAGGGGTCTATGTGTTAAAGATAATTTTTTACCAGTGAATCACAGTATGCAAATTGTGATGATTGCAAAGGACATGTTCTAGTCCAGAATATTGTTTTAATAGTCAGTTTTTTAAAATTAGATAGTTTTAAAAATTTCCTTGTAACTAAAATAGATGTTGCTGTACTATGAAGAGAAAAAACAAAGCTATAAATTTTAGATGAAAGGGGAAGGTAGTGTTTAATTCTGGAGAGGCAAAGGAGACTTTTTTAAGAAATTAAGATGTAATTTATGTACAGTGCAACACACCATTCTTATTAAACATTTCTCCAACTGTTGGCAAATGTGTGTTTGTGTGTGTGCACTCTCAATCATGTCCTACTCTTTGCAGCCCCATGGACTGAAGCCTGTCAATGGAATTTTCCAGGTAAGACTACTGAAGTGGGTTGCCACTTCCTACTCCAGGGGATCTTTCCAACCCAGGAATTGAACCTGGGTCTCTTGCATCTCCTGCACTGGCAGGCGGATTCTTTACCACCGCCCCCCCTGGGAAGCCCTGACAAACGTATACAGCATGCAATCACCACCACAGTGCAGGCATAGAACAGTTCCATTACCTCTCAGCTTTTCTACCGTCTCTTTAGAGCCAAGCTCCCACCATCTTTAGCCCCTGATCTGCTTTCTCTCCCTATAGTTTTGCCTTTTTTGTGATGCATCATAATAGAATCACACATATGTAGCTTTTGAGAGACTTTTCTTTTTTATTTAATTAATTTATTTTTAATTGGAGGATAATTGCTTTACAATGTTGTGTTGTTTCTGCCGTACAACATTAATCAGTCATAACTATAACTCTCTCTATATATATATATATATCTCTCTCTATATATCTCCCCTCCCTCTTGAGAGTCCCTCCCACTCACTCCCATCCCACTCTTCTAGGTCTTCACAGAGCACTAAGCTGAGTTCCCTGCTCTTTGCAGCAAGTTCCCACTAGCTATCTATTTTACAAGGTAATATATATACGTCAATGGTACTTTCTTAATTCGTCCTACCTTGTCCTTCCCCTATAGTGTCCATGAATCTTTTCTCTACATCTGCATCTCTATTCATGCCCTGCAAACAAGTTCATCAGTATAATTTTTATAGATTCTATATATATATGTGTTCATCTGCACAATTTGTTTTCTCTTTCTGGCTTACTTCACTCTGTATAACAGGCTCTAGGTTCATCCGCCTCAGTTCAACCGATTCACATTTGCTCCTTTTATGGCTGAGCATAATATTCTATTTTATATATGTACCACACTTCTTTATCTATTCATCTGTCCATGGTCATCTATGTTGCTTCCATGTCCTGACTATTGTAAATCATGCTGCAATGAACATTGGGGTACATGTGTCTTCTTGAACTATGATTTTCTTAGGGTGTATGTCCAGTAATGGAATTGCTAGGTTATATGATAGCTTTATTACTAGCTTTTTAAAGGAATCTCCATACTGCTCTTTTCACTGCATGCTTTTTCATATCTCTTTAATTTTGCACCATGTATTCAAAAAACAGATATTATTTTTGGATAATAAAAATCATACTTCCATGTCAAATCCATATTAAAGAGGAAAGCCAGTGAAAATTTAAAAATATTTAGAACTGAATAATAAGAAAGTATTAATGAAGTAGCATTAAAGAAATGAGTTTTGATATTATCACATGCAGTGGAAGTAATGGAAACACATGGATGCAGTAAAAGTGATACTTGAAGGAAAATTCATAGCCTTAAGTGCATTTACCAGAAAAAAACAGCAAAAAAATTTTAAGACCCTAAACCTATTTTAAGAGCCAGAGAAAGGAAACAAGGTAAATCCAAAGAAACTAGAAATAGAAACTAGTATAAAAATAAAGATAATTGTTGAATATTAATGAATAAGGACAAAAAATAGATGGCAGTAATAAAGATGCATATGATTTGCATAATGATGTACAAACCAACTTAGGGTGGTGGAGTGAACATTGAACTTAATACCTTTGAGCTTCAGTTTCCTCATCTTTCAGATGGACACAGTAATGCTGGCGTCTGCCCAGCAGTAGGTAAGATTTCCCCTAGTAAGGATTTGGCCTTGATAACACTTCCTTTTCCGTGTGCATCAGCATAAAAGGTCATTAGAGTGAGGATTATGGTGTGCTGTTAAGGGAGTTTCACATCAAGATGTTACATTTGTGTTCCCTTGCCTGAATTTTTCTTCTCTTCTTAAATCTTTCCTTTCCTCCTCTGCTGTTGCCTATTCTAGAGAAGCACTTCAGGAAAAGGACACTGGGGCCGCTGAACCCTCAGTCAGGCCGGTGGGAGCTCACACGCTGGATTCTGGATGCCCTGAGATACAAACTAAAGACCTGTATTCGGAGGCCAGGGTTTCCAACCACATTTACCACCTTCTAGCTGTGTGGGCATAAGCAAAGCTTTTAATCATTTTGAGTTTTGTGTCTGTATCAAATGGGATCATAATAACGCCTATATTATAGGGTCATTACAAGAATCGAATGGGATGATACATGAAAATACGTGATAAATTTGCAAAGTGCTATAAAAATGTCAGTTATTATGGCAATTATTGTTATGAAAACTTATTCACCAAGAGTATACTCCAAAAATACTTCCTTGGTTCGAATATGACTTCTGTGCCTGTGGCAGTTGGAATTGGGGTGGTTGTTCTTCTGGTTAGATGCCTGGCTTCCTGGGTTGGCTGGTCAGCCACCCAACAAGCTACCAATACTTCAGTGGATTTCCCAGCTTTCTAGGTATGTGGTTAAAGAGACTGCAAAGGAAACTTTAGGGAAAGAATTAAGGTAGAAAAAAGAAGGAGGAATCTTTTTGTTGTTGCCAAGAAAGTTAATTACCCTTATCTTTATTTCCTAGTTTCTCAGCTAGACTGAAAAAGTAATTTTTGCTGAAAGGTTAACAATTCATATATAATTCTTTTTGGTTAATTTTTAAGGCTTTTTTCTTTTTTTGTACAACAAAGTGATTTGATACTTTTATGCATTATAAAATAATCACCATGATAATCTAGCAGTTATCCTCTCTCACCATACAAAGTTATTACAATATTATTGGCTATATTCCCAATGTTACACATTACATCCCTGTGGCTTATTTTATAATTGGGAGGTTGTATCTCTTAATCTCTCACCTATTTTACTCATCTCCTGTAACCCTGCAATAATTCTTTTTCTAAAGCTTCTCTAATCTAGATTGCAATAGAGCCCAATAGATTTATAATGTAAGCCACAAAGGGAAGCCATACATGGAATTTAAAATTTTCTTGCCATATTAAAAAAAGAAACAAATATGATTGATTTTAATAGTATTTTATATTCATGTGGGCTTCCCTGGTGGCTCAGTAGTAAAGAATTTGCCTGCAGTGCAGGAGATGCAGGAGACACGGGTTCAACCCCTGGGTCCTGGGGATCCCCTGGAGGAAGGCATGGCAACCCACTCCAGTACTCTTGCCTAGAGAATCCCATGAACAGAGAAGCCTGGCAGGCTGCAGTCCATAGGGTCGCACAGAGTCCAACATGACTGAAGTGACTAAGCAGCAGAAATAGCTACCAACCACCCATATAATAGATGAAAACCAGGAAAACAAATTGGTTACTGTTTAAAAGCACTGAGATCTTCCAGAAGCATTTGTGTATCAATGACAGTGACTCTATGAAGTAAATGTCAGGGGTGTGTGTGAGGCAGGAATAGGGTGTCCCCAGACCCCAGCAGGATCAGGTTAACACTCCCTCTTGTGTGTCTGGATTCAGGCCTCAGCTCAGGGGCTGAGTGTGTGGCTGGTGGCAGGAAATCCTTTCCTAACTCTGAATTAACCCAAATTGCTGAGTGACTCTGAGAAAATCAGACTTTGTAGCTCAGTCTGAATAAAAAAGTTTATAATGGGTTTCACAAGGATGAACAATAGTTATTGCTGCAAAATAGTTTCATTTGTTCAGGAAAGAATAGCATATTAGGTAATATGATTAAGTACAATGGAAAGGAAAAGTTATTGAAAAATAATTGATAAAACCTGGAAAATAGCTTGACAGTATTTAGTTCTTTAATATATGGATACAGATTACCAGTGCCTCAGACTTAAAGGTAGTTATGTGACTGAAAGGTAGTTATATAACTGAAGTTTCCTCATTATGCATATAGTTTTTAAACTGCTGGTCACTGACGCTGGAATAAAAAGCAGGCTTTATCAAGCGTTGCTCTTTTCAGTGGGTTAAAGGGCAGTGCTACAGTTATTGTTGGTGACGCCATGAAATATCAGGCCCAGACAATTGTTACGGCAGTCCAAATAGAGTTCTTTTTTTACACACTACTTGCAACATGAGTGCAATATTGTATATACTGTATCAA
This sequence comes from Bos indicus x Bos taurus, assembly GCF_003369695.1. Classification (NCBI taxonomy): domain Eukaryota; kingdom Metazoa; phylum Chordata; class Mammalia; order Artiodactyla; family Bovidae; genus Bos; species Bos indicus x Bos taurus. Next base: position 30,517,297 of record NC_040088.1, read on the forward strand.
AGAAATAAACTATTTTTTGTCATTTAAAAAAAAATAGTATTTTATTTAACCCAGTATATCCAAACTATTATTGGTTGAACATTATTGATTGAACAATAGTTTTTTAAAAATTAGTAATGAGATATTTTACAGTTTTTTTTTCATACAAAACCTTCAAAATTTGAGCTTCATCTATAGCCCATCTGTTTGGACCTGCCACATTTTAGCTTTTTGTAGAGCCAAGTCAGGGTAGAGAAACATGTACCAGTTTTGAGTTCCTTCAGTCATTCATTTATCAAGTATTTATTTATCAAGCACCTACCAGTGCTATGGTCTTGGCTCTGCAGCCACTTTACTCAATGAATGTGGGCGAGTTATTTCTCTTCTTAGGGCTCCAGATTCCCTGTTCCACCTTTGAGAAAATTAAGATATCCATGTAGGAAAGAGAGAAACCCAGCTGGAGGAAAATGCATCTGAAAATCATTAGCTTACTTGGTGGAGTTTTGAAAGACCATCGGCACCAGTCACTTTCATTGATAGTTGGATGGCACTCTCACAATCCCTTTACTGTTAATGTCAAAACTTGATTGACCCCACAGGAATTTACTGGAGGAATTAATCACACAAGTCTTATCCGTGGAAATGGTGATTTGTCATGTTGATGGTGTTACCCAGGACCCAGATTTCTTCACCAATGTTTTATGGACCATACTTTTAGGGACATTTGAGGAAGAACTAATAAAAACAAGTCATAAATTCCTTTGTGCTTTAGAAATGTTAAGTAATCCTTCCCATCTATCAGTAGGTCTAACTGCAGGAAGTTGTCTGGGAGGTGTTGCAAGGAGTGGTGTACTATCTCAGTACCGTCATCGGCTTGGAAATTAAGTCATATTCATTAACTTGTAGATGGTCATGACTTAGAATGACTGCAGCTTAAACAAAAAAGGAAATAGAGCTCTACTTCCTGATAACAGGGTGGCATTAGCCAGACAGCTAAGCTATCAGGTGAAATCAGTTTTTAACTTCTGTGTTGGGAGAATGATTCTCAAAGTTATTTAGAAAGAGAGAGAACAACTCTTAAAAAATAAAAGTGTTGGAAACTTATTTAGTAGATACTGATCAGAATATCAAATATCACTTGTGGTTGCAGGCCAAGCCAGTATTGGTAATTGAGAGGCATGGAGATAGGCAGGCATCACAAGGGCTAACTCAAGTTCAGGTGGTAAGCATAGAAAAATAATACCTGAAAAATAGTACCTGCTCTTTAACTTTGCAAAGATCTTTTGCAACATTGTCTCACTGGAGCATCACAACAGCTCTTCATGGTAAGATAGGGAGACAGGACCACAGTGAATGACGAAGATGTCTCTAAGAGTGATACAGTTTGTTGTGTTGGTTGTCACTACTTCTTGCTGCCTTCCTCAGCTTCCCCAGAACAGAAAAGTGGCCTTGATGCCTTATACAACTTGGGGCATGTGAAGAGCTTCTTAGAAGACTGTATGTCTAGAGAGATCCCAGCAACTAGGCTTCCAGCTAATTGCTGAAAGAGAACTCAAGTATAGACGTAGGTCAGCCTCTGTTCTCTCATATATGTGTTGACTTTTCACTTTGGACAGGATGGAAGAAAGGGCGATTTTTCCAGTGATGTCAGCCACAGAAGATGTAGGATCATTGCTAAGACACAGTTCCCTAGAACTGGACATAATGGACTTTATTAGAAAGGAAAAAAAATTTTGGATCCCATCTTATGTATAATAACCCATTCCTTCCCAAAGCACTTTATAGTTTATAAAACTTTTTCAGACATGGCTCAACCAGTTCATATGTGTAGCAACTTCACAAGTAGAGAAAGTTATTACTTCTTGCCTACAATGCTCTGTTGAGTTGAGTTAATGAATAAATGAATCTCCATGTTATGGATGAGAAAATTGAGATCTGAAGTGGGGAGACACAAGACTGAATCCCTTATTTTCTGAGTTCAAGTCTGATCCTGTTCCTATATGAGTTCTCCCTTAAGATATGGTTTCTGAACCTGCACCATGGAATATCACTGGGGAAAACAGTCAGACTTTCCATGATGTGAGGATCTGGGGTTATCTCAAGTCTCTTCTGTCATTCCCAATCATTTCTATAAATTAAATCATTATTCACTGTCTCTGGAAGAGCAGTCAAAAGATCAACTTGGCATTCTGCTTCCTAAATAGCCCAAGGCAGAGTGAAGATGGCAGTGAACAGTAGCCACATTTCTAATCATCTCATCAAGAATCCAGAGCAGAGGAATTAATTCAAGAGCCATCAACCACAGGTGTAAAATAAAGCCAACTTGGCAAAGAAAGTGGGGGAAGTACACACACACGAACACGCACACACACACACGAACACACACACCCACACGTAAAATCCCCCAGCAGCACCTGGTACTGGAATCCCACTTTATAGGACAGATGCCTTAACAAGGGAGATACTGTTTATTTATTCTCCAGGAATTTCAAGGGTGAAGCGAGAAGTGTTAAAAGAAGTTTAAAACTCCCAGTGTTTATAAGGAGGCCCCAAAGGAGGAATGATGGCCAATGATGAGAGAAAAGATGTAATTTTTTTTTTTTATAAATCCAAAGATGTTTGGATAGTGATTTCTTTCAGGAAGGTTTCAGGCACTACTGGGCACCCAAAAGGGCAAGCATCTTCTATTAGGGATTTTCTAGAAACCAAGTCTCCAAACTGAAAGGGCCCTTCCTGAAATTGACGTTCTAGGGTAACCTGCTTGACTCTGGTTTGTCTGCCAACCGTTTTCAAAACGTTTCTGTCATGTCCTTGAGCCTCCACTTGTTCCACAGCAGTGGACAAATCCACCATCCTTTGAAGTGTTGTTTCTCTTGATCTGAGTTCTGGAAAGTGTTGCCCTTATGTTGAGCCCAACCTGCCACCCTGATATTTCTACACTGGAGCTCATTCCAAACAAAGACAATCCCTCTTCAACATGACAGCCTGTCAGCTGCTGAAGACCTTAATTGTGATACTTCTGTCTCATGCAGCCACTCAGCTCTACACAAGTATCTCAGTCAGAGGGGGCTCCCTGAACACATTCCAAGAAGAATTGGGTTTCCAGTCCCATTGTCATTATGGCTGTCCTCCTGTCCAAATTTCAGAACTGAAACTGGGCTCCAAAGATAGTCTGAACTGCAGCAGGCACTTTCTCTAGATTGGTTCCTCGTTGCCTACCTCCGACCTCAGAAAAATGCCCACTGAGAGGGGAGTGCGTGCAAGATGGAAGGATGGTCTCTGAGCTCAGGAAACTTTAGAGCTTTAGAAATGGCACGGTCCATGACCTGGAACTGTTCTGGGTTGTCACAGCAACAGGCAGCACCATGTCAATACCGCAATGCTCTGGCCATCAGTTCCTGGTGCTGGCCCCTGCCTGTGGCTGTGGGCCCAAAAGAGGGTGAGGGGCCATGTTCTTCAGAGGGTCCTTTGGGGCAGGCTGGTTCTCCTTCCTGCAGCTTGGGCAGTGGCCCCATCAGGCCTAGTCTCACTCTGGCAGGTTAGTTGAAATTTAATTTATTCTCTGCCAATAGCATGGCCTGTCCAGACTGGGCCTTGAGTCTCCTGAACACAGATTCTGTAATCTCAAGACAGAAAACATGGCAGGTAAATGGCCAGGGATTAAATGGATAAGGCTGTAGAACAGGGCAGTGAAAGACAGAAGGACGTCAGCTATGCTGTGTCTTTGATATGAAACTCCTTTCCATGGATCATTCACTGATAAACATCACAAACCCAACCTCTTCCTTCTTAGATATGAGGAAACAGGCCCAGAGAGATGGGAAGTGACCCCTGCACCCCAACAAGGGCACACAGTGCTCTGCAGGCAGAGTCTGAGAAGGGCTCAGTACCCACCCCTGGAGTCCAAAGCAGTTAGTCATGTTTTCCTAGGACCTACTGAGAAGGGCCACCCAAGATAGATGGGTAATGGTGGGGAGTTCTGACCAAAAGTGGCCCACTGGAGAAGGAATGGCAAACCACTTCAGTATTCTTGCCTTGAGAACCCCATGAAAGTATGAAAAGGCAAAAAGATATGACACTAAAAGATGAACTCCGCAGGTTGGTAGGTAGTCAATATGCTACTGGAGAAGTTACTGGATAAATAGTTCCAGAAAGAACGAAGAGACTGAGCCAAAGCAACAACAACACCCAGTTGTGGATGTGACTGATGATGGAGGCAAAGTCCGATGCTATAAAGAACAATATTGCATAGGAACCTGGAATGTTAGGTCCATGAATCAAGGTAAATTGAAAGTGGTCAAACAGGAGATGCCAAGAGTGAACATCAACACTTTATGAATCAGTGAACTAAAATGGACTGGAATGGGTGAATTTAATTCAGATGACCATTATATCTACTACTGTGGGCAAGAATCCCTTAGAAGAAAGGGAGTAGCCCATATAGTCAACAAAAGAGTCCGAAATGCGGTACTCGGGTGCAATCTCAATAACGACAGAATGGTCTCTGTTTCCAAGGCAAACCATTCAATATCACAGTAATACAAGTCTATGCCCCAACCACTAATACCAAAGAAGCTGAAGTTAAACAGTTCTGTGATTACCTACAAGACCTTCTAGAACTAACCACCACCAACAAAAAAGATGTCCTTTTCATCATAGGGAACTGGAATGCAAAAGTAGGAAGTCAAGCAATACCTGGAGTAATAGGTTAGTTTGGCCTTGGAGTACAAAATGAAGCAGGGTACAGGCTAACAGTTTTGCCAAGAGAATGCACTGATCGTAGCAAACACCCTCCTGAAACAACACAAGACAAGACTCTACACATGGACATCACCAGATGGCCAATACCAAAACCAGATTGATTACATTCTTTGCAGCCGAAGATGCAGAAGCTCTATATAGTCAGCAAAAACAAGACTGGGAGCTGACTGTGGCTCAGATCATGAACTCTTTATTGCCAAACTCAGACTTAAATTGAAGAAAGTAGGGAAAACCACTAGACCATTCAGGTATGGCCTAAATCAAATCCCTTACGATTATATAGTGGAAATGACAAATAGATTCAAGGGATTAGATCTGATGGACAGAGTACCTGAAGAACTATGGATGAAAGTTCTAATCTAGAGATCTCGTCAAGAAAATTAGAGACACCAAGGGAACATTTCATGCAAAAATGAACACAATAAAGGACAGAAATGGTATGGACCTAACAGAAGCATATTAAGAAAGATATGCAGAAGGTAACAGAAGATATTAAGAAAAGCTGGCAAGAATACACAGAACTATACAAAAAAAAAAAAAGATCTTAATGACCCAGATAACCACAATGGTGTGACCACTCATGTAGAGTCAGACATCCTGGAGTGTGAAGTCAAATGGGCCTTAGGAAGCATCACTACAAACAAAGCTAGTGGAGGTGATGGAATTCAGCTGCGCTATTTCAAATCCTAAAAGATAATGCATTAAAGTGCTGCACTTAATATGCCAACAAATTTGGGAAATTCACCAGTGGCCACAGGACTGGAAAAGGTCAGTTTTCATTCCAATCCCAAAGAAAGGCATTGCCAAAGAATGTTCAAACTACCACGCAATTGGATTCATTTCACATGCTGGCAAAGTAATGCTCAAAATTCTCCAAGCTAGGCTTCAGCAGTACTTGAACTGAGAAATTCCAGATGTTCAAACTGGATTTAGAAAAGACAGAGGAATCAGAGATCAAATTGCCAATATCGGTTGGATCATAGAAAAAGCTAGAGAATTCCAGAAAAGCATCTATTTCTACTTCATTGACTATGCTATAGCCTTTGACTGCATGGATCACAACAAACTGTGGAAAATACTTAAAAGAGATGGGAATACCAGACCACCTTACCTGCCTCCCGAGAAACCTGTATGCAGGTCAAGAAGCAATGGTTAGAACCAGACAAGAAACAACAGACTGGATCAAAATTGGGAAAGGAGTACATCAAGGCTGTATATTGTCACCCTGCTTATTTAACTTATATGCAGAATACATCATGCAAAATACCGGGCTGGATGAAACACAAGCTGGAATGAAGATTGCTGGGAGAAATATCAATAACGTCAGATATGCAGATTACACCACGCCTATGTCAAAAAGTGAAAAAGAACTAAAGAGCCTCATGATGAAAGTAAAAGAGAAGAGTGAAATCTGGTTTAAAACTCAGCATTCAAAAAAATGAAGATCATGGCATCCGGTCCCATCACTTCATGGCAAATAGATGGGGAAACAATGGAAACAGTGAGAGACTTTATTTTCCTGGGCTCCAAAATCACTGCAGATGGTGCCTGCAGCCATGAAATTAAAAGATGCTTGCTCCTTGGAAGAAAAGCTATCACCAATCTAGACAGCATATTAAAAAGGAGAGACATTGCCAACAAAGGCCCGTCTAGTCAAAGCTATGGTTTTTCCATTAGTCATGTATAGATGTGAGAGTTGGACCATAAAGAAAGCTGAGCACTGAAGAATTTATGCCTTTGAACTGTAGTGTTAGAGAAGACTCTTGAGAGTCTCTTGGACTGCAAGGAGATCCAACCAATCAATCCTAAAGGAAATCAACCCTGAATATTCATTGGAAGGACTGAAGCTGAAGCTGAAACTCCAATACTTTGGCCACCTGATGAGAAGAGCCAACTCACTGGAAAAGACCCTGATGCTGGGAGAGATTGAAGGCAGGAGGAGAAGGGGACGATAGAGGTGGAGGTGGTTGGATGGCATCACCGACTCAATGGACATGAGTTTGAGCAAATTCTGGGAGTTGGTGATGGACAGGGAAGCTTGGCATGCTGCAGTCCATAGGGTTGCAAAGAGTTGGACAAGACTGAGTGACTGAACTGAATTGGGAAGGCTCCATGGCCGGAGGCACTTGATTCAGTTCCCCCTTTCTTCACCCAATCCCCACAGGTAGGAGGCAGCCTCATAACCATCACATTTTGATTTTCCACCTCAATAGCCTAAGGTCTCACACTGCACATGAACTGTGGGGGGTGCCCTCACTGGATCCCAGTGACGTGCGACCTCAGCCTCCAGGCCTCATGCCCCCATGTAGCCTGGACCAGATTAGTCACTGAGCTTTCTTTTCCAGCTCAGACTTTCCATGATCATTCTGTGGTCAGGCCAGGAATGTTTACTTACATTGCAGAGGGATTTCAACCACTGTCAGTGAATTCCTCAGGAATCTCTGCCTCTGCCAATTGCTTCTTTCACTGTCACGAGAGAAGGAAGGGCTTTGTGGATGTGACTGGAGGTCCTAAGGCAGCTCTGCTGTTCCTGTCGTGTGGGCCAGGGGCAGAGGCTCTAGCTTCCCATGGGCTGAGACGGCACCTCACAGGAGCCAGTCCCTGATCTGTTCAGTCTCCCAGGAAGCCTTCTCCAGGCCTTTGAGCCAGGTTCACGGGAGGTCCACATGCTGCCACAGCATCGCCAGTGCCATCTCTGCACTGCCATGTGGCTGCCTCTCCACAGTGCCATGTTAACCCCAGCACCTGGCATGTGCTGGGTATTTACCTTATTCCTAACAACTAATGAAATGGGCAGAGCCTCTCCAGAGAGACAGAAACGCAGGTGTGGGGGTGCTTGGAATTACCCTGCTTCTGCTTATTGTATTACTTGGGCAAGTCTCCTGCCTCCAGTTTAATAAAGAAGTCTGATTAGATGAATATTTTCCAAAAAGGTTTAAGAACACAAGTCTCTTTGTATTTTTCTGCTTCCAAAATGCTCTAAAAACATGGGTTTCTTGGTATTTTTCAGGCAAAAAAACAGTAATTTAGGTGATGTGGCATACTACAGCTCCCTCTCAGAGACTCATGTACACAGTAGGATATTAAAAGCTCTGAGAAATCCCAAAGAAAAGATGTCAATTTAATTTATTTAAACCAACTTTCTCCAAAATCTCCTGGCCTCCTCCTCCTCCCTGAAGAACTGGTGTATTGATGCACACAGCCTAGGGGATCCCAAACTAGACGATTTCCAAGTCCCCTCATAATATACCCTACCCAGAGACACGGTAGCCTGATGTAGGGAAAAGACCAGGGACTTTGGAGGCAGACAGAGCTGGGCTTGAATCCTGGCCCTGTTTTATGGTAGCTGTGCGGCCTTAAACAAGTCATTTAACTTTCTAGGCTTGGATGTCCTCATCTATAAGATGAGTATGATAACACCTACTTGTTAAGGTTGTAGGTTGTTGAGAGAATTTAATGAAATAACAGGTATGGAACACCTAGTACCGTGTGTGACACACAGGAGGCCCATAATAAATATCAGTTCCTTTGCCCCATTACTCGTGACCCTCTTCTCTCATCTCTCACCCCGCATCCCCCAGACCTAGAGCCAGCCATTGGCAGGGCAGAGAATGTAGCAGGAGGTACGCTGAGGCTAAGTCTCCACATGACCCTGACTGTGTTCTGTCACTTTCATGGAAGGACCACACGTCAGCAGGACCAAGGTGAAGGGGCCAAAGGAGAGGCGGCAGAAGCTCCTGCCCTTCTTTGCCAAGCAAGTGTGTTCTCTCTATACTAGGCAACCAGATGCTGTTGGTAGAAAGAAAAGATTAGGAATGCTGTCAAAATGTTCCAGAAGAAATGGCTACTGTCATAAATCCACTACCTAAAATACCAAACCCTGCTCAAGTCCCAGCTTGAGGGCAAAGCCTTGGCCTGTTTGCCCAGACCAGAAGCTGAAACAAAAGCAGTGGTCTGAGTGATGGCAGCAAAAAAGGGCAGGGTTCAAGATGGCTTCTAGGAGCCTTGGCACCAGGACTGTTGTTTCAGGATCTGCCCTTGGAGAAGAGCCACCACTTGACAGACAAATCAAGCACCAGGTCTGTGCCAGGTACAGGGCTTGATCATGATGAAGGGAACCAGTTCTCCAGGGAGGCAAGAATGGGCTGTGGGGCTTGGCTCTTCCTAGGAACTGAGCAAGCTGGGTGGATGAATGCATTGAACTCTGCAGAAAGATCTCATTTTTGTGTATCTCCTTTCTTCCTTCCTTCCCACTGTAGGGCAGTGTTAAGAGAAAGAGCACGGGCCTTAGAAATGTAATTGGCTTCAATTCTTACTCTGCCTCTGCTAGTTTTGTGACCTTGAACAAGTTACAACCCCTCTGAACCTTGGCTTCTGCATGTGTAGGAGGAGGACCATCATCTCTACACCAGGGAGTGGTAGCCAAGACTGAAGAAGCTAATCTAGATGTATCCTGAAGTATGGCATGAGTAACTATGACATGGGGACAAATGTTGTTTTACTTCTAGTAGCTATATGTTGATTTAAATATGCACTAGAAAAATAACTAACCTACCAAGCCCTTCTATAGATGCCATTGATTGGTAGAAGGCTAAAGTAGCTATACAAGTTAAAGGAAAAAAAGAAAAGAGAGCTGATTCAAAGAAAAATACTAAGTAGATGATGCCATACCTGGTGTGTAGATATGGCAAAACCCATGAATATGTTACGTGAGTGAACAAGGGTGGGAAACTGTCCAGAACCCAACACTGTGGCTGGCACATGGCAGGCCTTGAAGGGCTTTTCTCCTTCTTCCTCTTCTACTCCCAGGAGATGAAGAAGATCAAGGAAGGGAGGAAGGAGGGAGGAAGCAAACCGACTGACTTATGTACCTACTTGATTTGTAAGTCTACTTTAGCCCTACCCTTTAGTTCCATAGTTTCCCTTTATGTAGGAGTTGCCTGCTTACCTCTGTTTCCTCTCAGACGCATCTCTTAGCTTTCCTACTAGAAAATGATTCTTGCCTAAGTCTTCTGATGTAACCAGGTATTGGAAATTCTAACAATACCTATATAATAAATTCTACCTATTCTAAATCCTCATCTGCAGCACTGTTCAACAATCCTTTGGAGCTTTGCAGGAGAGAAACAGGTTTTTTTAAATGTATTATCATATGTAAGTACAAAAACTTTTCCAGTCATGTCACATAGAGATCATTTTATCCACTGCTCTGTTTGGGTGCCAGTCTCTTGTTGCTCTCCTCAGCGATGGTAAGGTTAGTACCCTTCCCACTGAAAGAGAGAGCCATGGTTTACTGCCTTTGCCAATAATGAAGATGTTTGAGAGCCAGGTGGCAAAGCTGTTGCCGTTGGTATCTTTCACATAAACTACATCAAAAGAACCTGGATGTCTCTCCAGGTTGATGATCACACCAATTCTTCCCAGGTTAGCACCTCCAGTCACCATGCACAGGTTACCAGTGTCACATTTGGTGAAATCAGTAATCTTGCCAGTCTCCAAGTTCATTTATTAGGTGTCAATGCACATTGATGTGGGGATCGGGGTAGCAGATATGTGAGCATCATGGGTCACCAGATGAGGGGTTCCTTTTGTCCCTACAAAGATCTTTCGCACTTTGCACACTTGTACTTGCCCTTCCCAAGTGTAATTCGATGAACAACAAAGCGACCCTTGGTGTCATAGATCAAACAAAAATTCTCTTGAGTCTTATTAATGCTGATGACATCCATAAAACCAACAGGGTAGATTATATCAGTGCAGACTTTGCCATCAATCTTAATGACATGTTGCATGCAAATCTTTACTTCATCTTCTTAAGTCTGTTCCTTAGAACTTAAGTCTGTTCCTTAGGAAAATAATTAGAGGGAGACATTCCCTCAGCTTGTGGGGACTGGTAGATGGATGGGGGGCAAACACACCAGTCAATTTATCCAGCATCCAATTCTTTGGAGCTGCTCTGCAATTCAGGTGCTTTTTGGGACCCTGAGGCTGTGCTAGGCACAAAGAGAGGGAGCTAAACATTTTAATGGATGTGAGAGAGAAAGAGACAGAGAGAGCATGTGTTACTTATGGGAGGAGAGGAAGCAGAATTCAGGAGGGGGAGATTGTGGGCCTTCAGACTTAGGTCCTGGCTCTTGAGTCTTTGGGACTGGCCTGAGTTGTCTTCCTGTTTCCTAATTGTTCTGGGTTTTTGTTTGTTTTCTCTCTTGAGGAAGTAGAAATTCAGGGAAAGGAAGTGATTTGCTCACAAAAACAGGAACTTAAACCTGAATATCTCATTTCTTGGTCCTATTTCTTGCATTCTGTCATACTGGGGTACTTGGGCTTTCCAGTCCTAGGAAAACCAAAGCAGTTCTTAAGAATAACCTCAGATGACAGGAACAAGATGGCAGAAGAGTAAGACGTGGAGCTCATTTTCTCTGCACAAAGATACCAAAACTACATCCACATGTGGAACAACTCCCAGACATTATATAAAATATGTACTAAATATATATTTAAATGTATATATTTGAAGACAATACATGACCACTACATATATATCAGAATGACCCAAATCTAGGACTCTGACAGCACCAAATGCTCGAGAGGCTGTGGAGCAACGGAGACTCTTATTTATTGCTCATGGGAATGCAAGCTGTCACAGCCACTTTGGAAGACACTTTTGCAATTTCCTGCAAAACTCAACATACTCTTACTGTAAGGAACTGAAATTTTATGTCCACATGAAAACCTGCACACAGAAGTTTATGGCAGCTTTCTTCATAATTACCTCTTGGAATCAACCAAAATGTCCTTCTGTGGGTACATGGATAAATAACCTGTTTTATGTGAGGAAAATGAGATATCATTCAGCACTAAAGAGAAATGAGCTATGGAGTCATGAAAAGACATGGAGGAGATTTAAAGGCATATTACTAATATAACCTAATTACTAATACAATCTGAAAAGGCTAAGCACTGTATGATTCCAACTATATGGTACTCTGGAAAGGAGAAAGCTATGGAGACAATAAAAAGGTCAGTGGTTGCAGGGATTGAGGAAGGGAGGGAAGAATAGGCAGAGCACAGAGTAATTTAGGGCAGTGAAGCTATTTTGTGTGATACTATAATGATGAGTACATATCATTATTCATTTATCCAAATCCACACAATATATAAAACCAAGAGTGAACCCTCATGTAAACTATGGACTTTGAGTAATTATGATACGGTAAAGTAATGCTCAAAATTCTCCAAGACAGGCTTCAGCAATACGTGAACCGTGAACTTCCAGATGTTCAAGCTGGTTTTAGAAAAGGCAGACGAACCAGAGACCAAATTGCCAACATCCGCTGGATCATGGAAAAAGCAAGAGAGTTCCAGAAAAACATCTATTTCTGCTTTATTGACTATGCCAAAGCCTTTGACTGTGTGGATCACCATAAACTGTGGAAAATTCTTCAAGAGATGGGAATACCAGACCACCTGACCTGCCTCTTGAGAAACCTGTATGCAGGTCAGGAAGCAACAGTTAGAACTGGACATGGAACAACAGACTGGTTCCAAATAGGAAAAGGAGTACGTCAAGGCTGTATATTGTTACCCTGCTTATTTAACTTATATGCAGAGTACATCATGAGAAACGCTGGGCTGGAAGAAGCACAAGCTGGAATCAAGATTGCCGGGAGAAATATCCATAACCTCAGATATGCAGATGACACCACCCTTATGGCAGAAAGTGAAGAGGAACTAAAAAGCCTCTTGATGAAGGTGAAAGAGGAGAATGAAAAAGTTGGCTTAAAACTCAACATTCAGAAAACGAAGATCATGGCATCTATTCCCATCACTTCATGGGAAATAGATGGGGAAACAGTGGAAACAGTGACAGACTTTATTTTTGGGGGGGGCTCCAAAATCACTGCAGATGGTGACTGGAGCCATGAAATTAAAAGACGCTTACTCCTTGGAAGAAAAGTTATGAACAACCTAGATAACATATTGAAAAGCAGAGACATTACTTTGCCAACAAAAGTCCATCTAGTCAAGGCTATGGTTTTTCCAGCCGTCATGTATGGATGTGAGAGTTGGACTGTGAAGAAAGCTGAGTGATGAAGAATTGATGCTTTTGAACTGTGGTCTTGGAGAAGACTCCTGAGAGTCCCTTGGACTGCAAGGAGATCCAACCAGTCCATTCTGAAGGAGATCAGCCCTGGGATTTCTTTGGAAGGAATGATGCTAAAGCTGAAACTCCAGTACTTTGGCCACCTCATGCAAAGAGTTGACTCATTGGAAAAGACTCTGATGCTGGGAGGGATTGGGGGCAGGAGGAGAAGGGGACAACAGAGGAGGAGATGGCTGGATAGCATCACCGACTTGATGGACATGAGTCTGAGTGAACTCCGGGAGTGGGTGATGGACAGGGAGGCCTGGCGTGCTGCGATTCATGGGGTCGCAAAGAGTTGGACACGACTGAGCGACTGAACTGAGCTGAATGTAGGTTCATCAGTTGTAGCAAATGTACCCTTTGGTGGGGGATGTTAATAGTAGGGGAGGCTATACATGTGTTGGGGCAGAGGTGAATGGAAAGTCTCTGCACCTCTCCCTAAATTTGGCTGTGAACTCAAAACTGCTGTAAAAGATAGTCTTAATTTCAAAAAGACAGCACATACACTGATAATCACAAAGCTCATATCCATTCTTACTAAAAGAATCCCAGTATTGCATGATGTGGCATGAGTCCCAGCATCCCTTCAGTCCAAAATGACAGAGCCACACAGGTTCTGAGCAATGAGATGTAAGCAGAAGTAAGCTGAGGAGGGTTTCCAGTAAAGCTTTTTTAAAGGATCACAGTCAGCAGGCAATACTCTTTGCCCTTTCACCTTCCTGCCAGAAACACAGGGGTCATACTTGGAGCAGCTGTCTATGAGCTTGAGGCCTGATTTAGGCTGGAACCTCAGAAGGGGGAACAGAGAGCTGGGAGGATCCTGGGTCCTTGGTATCAACTCTGGACAGCCTGGCCCAGAATTCTTATTTAGTAAGAATACAAAAGATGTTTGCTTAAGTCATCATTTCTCAGGTCTCTTTTACATGCAACCAATTGATGTTCCTAACTTAATATGTATTCAGTAAACAAATTCAATGAGTATACAGTGAAAAGTCTGTGTCTTTGTTTCTTTAACCACCAGACTCTCCGTCTCTTCCCTAGAGGAAAATCACTGTTACTTAAACCTTTTCAGTTATTGCTTAAGCACATACAAGTATGTGCAGGCATCACTGTGTGTGTCTGTTTTTTCAGTGCTCTTTTGATGATCATTTAAATCTAGAATCCTAAACCTTAAGCAGAGAAGGCAATGGCACCCCACTCCAGTACTCTTGCCTGGAGAATCCCATGGACCGAGGAGCCTGGTAGGCTACAGTCCATGGGGTCGCTAAGAGTCGGACATGACTAAGCGAATTCACTTTCACATTTCACTTTCATGCATTGGAGAAGGAAATGGCAACCCACTCCAGTATTCTTGCCTGGAGAATCCCAAGGACAGAGGAGCCTGTTGGGCTGCCGTCTATGGGGTCGCACAGAGTCGGACACGACTGATGCGACTTAGCAGCAGCAGCAGCAAACCTTAAGACTTACAGGTGTGAAACACATGAAGACCATTTTGTTGAGATTCTCAGGGGAGCTCAGAGAAAGGACCACACTTGTTGACAATCACTGTGTCCAAATAAGCATTTGGATGAGAGTGTGTAGAATGTGTGATGGTGTGGGGACTGAAGAGAAGCTTTGGCCTACTAACGGACACCAAGCCCCTCATTTCCAAGGTCTCCAACTGAGTTAGTGATGGAGCCAGGATTAGCATCCAAGTCTCTAGTCAATTTATTGCTCAAATGTCACTGAAATGTAATCATTAAGAACAGAGACTGTGAGCCAGAGGAAGTGCTCCTAGCTGCTTTCCTGGGACCAAAGCTGAAGAGAGGCCAGGTGTTTGGGGCCTGCTGGAAGCAGGTGGTGCCTAGGAAAAGCTTTATGCAGAGGGATGCCAGGACAAGCCTGAGCCCTCTATAATTTATAGCTTTCTTTATAGATGCATGAAACTAAGATCTGAATCTGATGAATTAGTAAATCCCCACTTGTCCATGAGAATTAAAGAATTGTTAGTATCAGATGCAATTGGTGAAGATGAAAACTGCCAATCAAACCCGTTTGCCAAGAACCAATAATTCAAACTAAAATAATTCATGTGACATAAGTCACATAAAAAAACTAAGTGACTTATGAGTATAAGTCACATATATATAATGAATCCATGTTCATTTCCCTATCCAGTATACAATAAGATCAAACCAGAATGGAAAGTGCACCCTTTGCACTCATTCAGAACTGCCTTGTTTGAAAAGGTGTGGATGACCCTGATGACTAAGCATGGTGGTTGGGTGGGAAAGAAAGACTGAGAGCTGGTCATGTGTGATTAAGCCTATTCCAGGCCTTTTCCCTGCTGAGAATGCCCTTTCCTCCAATTTTTGTTTGTTCACACCTACCTTTTAAGGTGTGGCTCAAATGTGTCTTTTCCATGAATCTTTCCTTGAGCCCCTTTCCACTGTGATTGCTCCCATCTCGGTGAGTTCGCAGAATGTTGCTGTACCATGTCATCCCATTTCTCTTCTCATCTCCTCTGTTAGACTATCAACATTTTAGAGGCAGGGGCTCTAAAGAATCTACCTGCATTGTGGGGGACCTGGATTCAATCCCTAGGTCGGGAAGATCCCCTGGAGAAGGAAATGGCTACTCACTCCAGTATTCTTGCCTGGAGAATTCCATGGACAGAGAAGCCTGGCAGGTTACAGTCCATGGGGTCGCAAAGAGTCAGACACAACTGAGCGACTAGCACTTTCACATTTCTTCTATTTTATTAATACTTTTTTTAAGAAAAATAAAAACCTTCTTGTTACATAATTTTACTTGCCTGTTAATAATTTATTATTGCCCATTCATTCTAGACAGCAGACAATACAGCAAAGCAAAATCAGGGAATGCAAATCATTTGCATTTTGTTGTACATTCGAGGCTTTTAAAATTCCTATATTTAATAACAAAAAAGAAGCAGACTCACAGATGTAGAGAATAAACTAGTGGATACCAGTGGGGAGAGGGAAAAGGGGGGCAATATAGAGATAGGAGATTAAGAGATACAAACTATTAGGTATGAAATCAGCTACAAGAATATATCATACAACACAGGGAATATAGCCAATATTTTATAGTAAGTATAAATGGAGTACAACCTGTAAAAATTGTGAGTTACTTTATTACTATATCACTATATTGTATACCTGTAACATATAATATTATACATTGGCTATACGTCAATTTTTAAAAATTCATACAGTTAAAATTTCTACCTTTATAGGTGTATCAAAATTGGGTCCTTCTATACATAAAGTTTTAAGATTTTCTTTCATGTTATTGTATATCAGTAACGTCAGTGATAATATGGTAATTTTTAATGAATGGTAATATGTTTTTCTGATTATAAAAGTGTGATATGATTTATAAAAATTAAGAGAATAGAAAATTGCATACAGTGTCAAGATTATCTTTTAATCACACCACACAGATAGACCACTATTAACATTCTTGTATATAGCCCTCGATACGCTGGAATACTAGATTTTCTTCTGAGAGCAAGTGTATGTATATGTATCACATTCATGTATACTTACTTAAATATATTCATTCATGTAAGTGTTTTAACTTAATATTAACATCTTTCAGTGTCAAATTCTTACATATCTACATCATCCCTTTTCTTTTAAACTAATGAATGAATTTATTTTTGGCTGCGCTGGGTCTTCGTTACTGCACTTGGGGCTTTCTCTGGTTGCAGCGAGCAGGGGCTGCTCTCAAGTTGCAGTACCCGGGCTTCTCATTGCAGTGGCTTCTCTTGTTTTGCAACACAGGCTCTAGAGCAAGGGGACTTCAGTAGTTGTGGCCCTCGAGCTCAGTCGTTGTGGCTCATGGGCCCTAGAGCACAGGCTCAATAGTCATGGTGAACAGTCTTAGCTGGCCCTTGGCTTGTGGAATCTTCCCAGACCAGGGATAGAACCTGCATCCCCTGGGCAGGCAGACAGAATCACTCTACCATCACTGTACCAATGTGTGGATCTGCCACAATCTAATATACTTCCTATTACTGAACATGGACTCTTTTTTTTCCAAAATATTTCCTCTTATTAACAAATTTTATGGATCATTGTGTTAAATACATTTGTATATGTGTACTTTGAAATGTTTTGGTACAAATTGCCCTCTGAGACGTGTTCATCTTTGAATTTCCCGAAGTGTCTAAAGAGAGCCTTGCACACTGTGGACATAATAAATTGGGATAAATGCATGGAATATAGAAAAATCTTTGCCTCTCTCTCTAATCTTTCTTCTTCTCTTTTGAGACCTCAGTGGAAGATCTGTTGATTCTTCGGGCACCATGGGAAGGGCCCAGGTTAGAGGCAGGACCAGTGCAAAGTAACTGCCTCAATTCCCTTAGCACTTTGGAGGCTGGGGAAATGGGCCCTGAGAGGGAGCATCTGGTTCTGAGCCAGCCTGTGGCTGAGCAGCTGAGCAAGTGTCAGAGAGGGCCCTGAGGCTATCGACTCCTAGCCCAGCCCTCCTTCCCCCTTCATACTCCCCTGGACAGCCCTTTACCTCTTCCCAAACCTGTAGATTCTTCATAAATCATATTTATATCAAGTAACTTATGTCAGGTGGCAACAATAAAGTGAAACATGGTACATACAAGTTACTTACTATAAATCATCCAGCACGTGAGTGACCCTGAAAATCTTTTTTCCCATTTATTATTAGCACTTGACCTGAAATGCAGAAGAAAGAGGACAAAATTTGGAGGCCAGAATTTTAAATTTGAATCTGGTCTCCATTCTCTCCCCTGTAACATGGCAATTGTACTAAAATCTGCTTCCTTAGGAACCAGGTAACGATCGGGGAGATGGTGAATATAAAAGCAGATGTTGTGATAATTGTACTGTATTTAACAATGTTGGGGCTTTCCTGATAGCTCAGTTGGTAAAGAATCTGCTTGCAATGCAGGAGACCCTGGTTTGATTCCTGGGTCAGGAAGATTCGCTAGAGAAGGGATCAGCTACCCACTCCAGTGTTGTTGGGCTTCCCTTGTGGCTCAGTTGGTAAAGAATCTGCTTGCAATGCAGGAGACCCTGGTTTGACTCCTGGGTCAGGAAGATTCGCTAGAGAAGGGATCGGCTACCCACTCCAGTGTTGTTGGGCTTCCCTTGTGGCTCACCTGGTAAAGAATCTGCCTCCAATTTGGGAGACCTGGGTTTGATCCATGTGTTGGGAAGATCCCCTGGAGAAGGGAAAGACTACCCACTCCAGAATTCTTGCCTGGAGAATTCCATGAATTGTATAGTCCATGGGGTCCCAAAGAGTTGGACACTACTGAGTGACTTTCACTTCACTTTACTTCTTAACAATGTTAATATTTTCTGCTATTGATAAGATTGAAAAATATTTCCCTACTCTTGCCAGCTCAACCAAGAGGCCTTTCTAAGGTGGGTTTCTTAACAGAAAGTTGGCAGCAGAAAGAGGGTGATGAACTGGAAGCATGCATTCTAATTTCGGGTGTCATGGCCTCAGTGCTCTCCTCGGAGGAAGGAAGTTCAGTTCAGTCCCTCAGTCGTGTCCGACTCTGCAGCCCCACGGAGTGCAGCACGCTAGGCTTTCCTGTCCATCACCAACTCCTGGAGTTTACCCAAACTTAAGTTCATTGAGTCAGTGATGCCATCCAACCATCTCATCCTCTGCATCCCCTTTTCCTCCCGCCTTCAGTCTTTCCCAGTATCAGGGTCTTTTCCAACGAGTCAGTTCTTTGTGTTAGGTGACCAAAGTATTGGAGTTTCAGCTTTAGCAGCAGTCCTTCCAATGAATATTCAGGACTGATTTCCTTTAGCATTTGCTGGTTGGATCTCCTTGCAGCCTAAGGGACTCTCAAGAGTCTTCTCCAATACCACAGTTCAAAAGCATTGATTCTTAGGTGCTCAGCTTTCTTCAGAGTCCAACTGTCACATCCATACATGACCACTGGAAAAACCATAGCTTTGACTAGATGGACCTTTATTGGCAAAGTAGTGTTTCTGCTTTTTAATGTACTGTCTAGGTTAGTGATAGCTTTTCTTCCAAGGAGCAAGCATCTTTTAATTCCATGGCTGCAGTCACCATCTGCAGTGATTTTGGAGCCCAGGAAAATAAAGTCTCTCACTGTTTCCACTGTTTCCCCATCTATTTGCCATGAAGTGATGGGACCGGATGCCATGATCTTAGTTTTCTGAAGGTTGAGCTTTAAGCCAGCTTTTTCACTTTCCTCTTTCACTTTCCTCAAGAGGTTCTTTAGTTCTTTGCTTTCTGACATCGGGGTGGTGTCATCTGCATATCTGAGGTTATTGATATTTCGCCTGGCAATCTTGATTCCAGCTTGTGCTTCATCCAGCTCGGCATTTCGCATGATGTACTCTGCATATAAAGAAGTTGGACAAATGACCTTTAACACTTTCCAAGCTCTGAGCCCACGCCAGCTATTCCATGACCTTAGGCAAATCATTTCTCTAAAGGCCTCAGTTCTCCCATCTGTGAAAGAAAGGGTTGGGCTGGATGACCTCTCTGGGTCGCTTCCTTTCTGAGGATTGACTCAACCCCAGAGACATGCCCTCTGTCCATTTTGCTTCCTGGTGCCCTTCTGGTGCCTGTGCTCTTGGGCAAATCGCCAGCCTTCCGGGTGGTGTCCCCCAAGCCACCAGGTGGTGGGCTGTGGCCTCCTCTCTTTCCTGGTTGGTTTTCCAGCCCCAACCGGAAAGAGGTGACTGAGTGACAGCTGGACAGATTGAACCACCCCTCCTGTTAAGAGATTACACACGTGTGCTGAGCGGGGCTGCCCCCTGCGGTCCCTTCCTCATGCCCAGGATCCATGTCCTCACCCTGTTCTGGGGCGTGGCTAGCCTCCCCCACCCTCCCCCACTGTTCTCACACTGGGTGCTCCCCATAACCTCATGTTCAGTCTTTTCCCAGAACGACTTGATTGCTGTCCTCTCTTTGATCTTTTCCCGCCTTCTCCTCAATAAGTAAGTCTTTTTTTAATCTCTGTAATTGGAGCCCGTCACTCGTTCTGCACCTCTTTTTAGCTCTTATCAGTCTCTGTGTTTAAGAAAAGTTCAGCTTCTCCCTAAACTGCTTCATGTCTTCCTCCCTGAGGGAAGCTCCCTGAAGGCTGGATGTCTGCAGTTCTGACTACCTTTGACCCCCCTCAACAGGCATTGTAAGAAATCAGTGCTGACATGAGCTATGAAGGACTTTTACACTTCTATTCTTCCTTCAGCATTTTGCTTTATTCGTTTGGGTGAGAGTGGGAAATGTGGGCATAAACACATTAAAGTCGAGGCTTTCATATTAGTTCTGCAGGGACGCTTCCTTCTGTTCAGCCCTGAGTTACTAATACTATCATCCCCAGAATCAGAAACACTCTCCTGAATGCAAGGTCCAGAGTCACTCAGATGTCACTGAACTGGAGGATTCATCAGGGACAGGGCAGCATAGAGAGGCCTCTGCTGTCTGGCAGACCTGGGTTCACATCCTGCTTTGCTACTTGGTTAGCTGTGTACCCTTGTCAAGTTCCTTAGCTTCTCTAAGCCTCTGGCTTCTTATTTATTAAATGGGATTGCATTGAAAATATCTTCCTCGGAGGACTGTTGTGACACTTAAAAGTCAACTGATGTGAAACTCAGCACAGAGCCTGGTGTCAGGAAAAGGTGGCCAACCATCCAGACCCACACGCTCCCCTCCTGAGTCAGATCATGTATCATTAGGTGCCTGATGAGTGACACAGGGCAAGTTGCAGAGGCTCGGGTGGAGAGAAGTCACTGCATCTTGTCACTTACATGTGTCATCACAGGATTCCTCAGGATGCTCTGGAGGGTGAGTGGTGCTGGCATCACCAGACCTATTTTTCAGAGGAGAAAACTTAGGCTCAGAGAGATTAAGTGATTTGCCTAAGGTCTGTGTGATTATAAAAATGTGTGCTTGTGATAAGTAAGAGTGTGTCTGAGGCTTAAACCTCAGTTTGCCTCTTTTAGCACCAGCCCTCTTTCCTGGAACAGCACACTGCATTGAGCACGAGGAGGGAAGATCTTTGGCTTGGTAGTGAGAGATCCTGATGCAGAGGAAATAGAGAAGGTGTTCCAGGCAGGGGCATTTTACAAATGGGTGTAGAGGCAGGGAAAACATATGGGATTCCAGGAAAAATGATTAGGTGTGTTTTGCTGAATAGGAGAGTTAATGTAAGAGTAGCAGAAAAAAAAAAACAGAATTCATTTGGACATACACTGGAGGGTCTTGAATGCCAGACTAAAGAACTTGAGCTGCGAGAGGCCCTGGGGAGCCACTGAAGGTTTCAGAAGAGGGGATGACCTGATCTCATCAAGGAGATGAGAGGTCTCCAAATTGTGACTCCCCAGGAATGGTTGGAGAAACTGATGCTTAATCTGAAGAAGAAAAGACTTGTTGGAAGGGAAGGGTTTTTTTTTTTTTGGCATATTTGGGGGAGCATGTGATCTTTGTTGGGTGAAGAGGGGACAGGTGGGTTTGTGTGGGGTCAGTGATGGATGGAAGAGAAGCAGTGAAGATCAATGGGCAGAAGCTCAAGGGAGATAGACTTTTTAGGAGGAACTTTCAGAGAGACAGACTTAGAGAAAGAACTTATGGTTGCAGGGGTAAGGATGAGGGGAAGGGATAGTTTGGGAGTTTGGGATGGACATGTACACATTGCTGTATTTCAGATAGATAACCAAGGACCCACGGTATAGCACAGGGAACCCTGCTCAATGTTATGTGGCAGCCTGGATGGGAGGGGAGAATGGATACATGTATATGTATGACTGAGTCCCTTTGCTGTTCACCTGAAACTCACAACATCGTCAATCAGCTATACCACAATACAAAATAAAACGTTTAGGAAAAAAAAGGAGGAACTTTCTAGTCCTCTCAATGCACTTTGAACTCCAGTTACTGAGAGCCCACCGCATGCGCTGGGCACAGTGATGCACTGAGCATGGAGCAGTGAAGCATACAGTAAAGCCCCTGCCCTCACAGACTTCCTGTAAAACAGGAAGGGGGACATGTGCCTTAAACAGAATCATCCCCGACATGGATGTTACAGGCAGAGCTGCCTGTTTCATGTAGGGACTGCTTTGAGACTGTGCATTCCCTGTCACCGGAGTTTTCAAGAGATATGTGTCAGGAAACAGGATTCTTACTATGGGAGAATGGCTGGGGGTTAGATGATTCTTATAAGGTTCTGTACCTTTACATGTGTTGTGAAATTTTCAGCAACTCTAAATCTCTCAATTAGAGGGAGAAAAAAGGCAAATGATCAATTAGTGTCTCTCTCTCTTTTTTTTAAGTCCATATTTGCACGTTCCATTCTAACTGGAGTCTGAGGTGCAAAGTGGGTGGCCAAGCAGGAATTTCATCCTGCGTGTAGCTGGGTGACTCCACCTGTGAATTGAAAATCATTTAGCTGAGATTGTGACAGCATGCAAATTACGGCCCGCCTGCAGGCTGGGGCTGCAGCTGCAGCCATGGTGCAATCCTCCAGCTGCTAACAGGGAGTCGATTCAGGCTGAGGACACAAGGCCCTGCTGCTGAGCAGTTAGAAGCTGCAGGGACCAGCAAGCAAGTGGCAGGCATGGGAGGAGGCAACCTGGCACCACCCTATCTATAGGGGAGTGTCATATCTATGACTTCAGGGTTTGAAGCCTCACGACAGTGCTGAGAGGTGTCTGGGTAGGCTGACGGGAAAACTGAGGCTCAGAGAAGGAAAATGACTCTGCAAACCACACAGCGGGTAAGCCCCAGAGCCCGGCTTTCAGTTGGGGTTTCTGAATCCAGCATGGGCATCTTTCTGCCACACCACCTTGGGGTCAAGAGTGATCAGCTACAGATCCTTCCAAGGGGATGCCAAGGGGTCATTGGGCAGGCACCATTGTCCACACTGTGGGTCCCATTGCAAAATCTATGACACTTGGGAGTGCTTTAAGGGCATTGAGAACACCGATAACATCAGCATGAAGGGGCTACGCTGAGCGGTGCCAGAGGCGGTGCTGAGCACTTGTGTTCATGCTCTCCTTTGACCCTCCCTGAGCTTCTAGCTTAGCTTTACCCATGTGAAAACCAGGACTCTGAGAGGAGGGCTATGTCAGAGCCAGAGTTTGGACCCAGATCTGTGTGATCTCAGAGTATAAGGGCAGAGCTGCCTACCTGTCATCTGACAGGTTTCCCTGCCAGGTCACTGAAAGAGATGCCAAGGGTCTAGTTCTTGGCTCTCAGGCCAACAACAACAGCAGTAATAAGCAACTCCCCCATCCATTTCTTTATCCCTCTCTTGAGGGCATGCACAGCCCTTTACATCCACTCATTCCCTTGGATTCACACAGCTCTTGGGTTTCTGGCAGGACTGATTCAGCGTAGTGAGACCCTTGCCCAGAGTCTCAGCCAATCCCACAGCAGGGACCAGGACCCATGCCATACACCCAGCTGCTGATCAGGGTCCAGCTCACTTTGCTGTTACCTCTCTATGCTCTGCTCTCTTGTGGATCATCTGCAGGAGCCAACAGCGACCACATTCCATGGGGCCATGGATGCAGAGCGGCCAGGCCTGGGAATGGCTGACCTACCACCTCACTTAGGCAGCCAACCTCCAGGTTAAGCAGAAAGACTCTGGAGTCACTCACATAGGGGTGGGAATTTCTCCCTCCTGTAAGACAGCAGAGGTAATGGCACCTATGCCATAGGACTGATCTGAAGACAAGAAAAGGTGACACACGTGAAGTGTTTAGCCAATGCCTACCCAGGTTGGGTTCTACACTGACGGGAATTATTATTTCCAACTTTACATCGATTGATTGATCCACGCATTCAAAAATAGGTGTGCTCCTGCCATGCGACATGCCCATGTTCGGTTCTGAGAAGACGTGAGTAACACATAGCCTGGGCCTTTCGAGAGTGAGTGATGGGGATAGATGTAACCAGATGCCCCAGTGTGGGAGACGCATGTGGTAAGAGAGGTCCTAACAGGCACCAAGTGCTGTGGGAGCCCAGATGACAGAGAGGATAGACGTAACCAGACAGCCCCAGTGGGGGAGACGCATGTGGTAAGAGAGGTCCTAACAGGCACCAAGTGCTGTGGGAGCCCAGATGACAGAGAGGATAGACGTAACCAGACGGCCCCAGTGGGGGAGACGCATTTGGTAAGAGAGGTCCTAACAGGCACCAAGTGCTGTGGGAGCCCAGATGACAGAGAGATGACGTAACCAGACGGCCCCAGTGCGGGAGACGCATGTGGTAAGAGAGGTCCTAACAGGCACCAAGTGCTGTGGGAGCCCAGATGACAGAGAGATGACGTGGATTTCCTTTTTCCCATCCGCCTTATTCAGTCTCATCTTTCTCAGGGTCCAGCGTTCCCATCTTCTCCCTAAAGACCTAATTGTGTCATGGTGCTTTCCCACTCCAAGTCTGGCGGAAGCCTTGAGAAGTTTCCTCTCTGTCACAAAGCCTTGGAGCATTATCATTATATTTTAAAACTCCCTTGTCTATCACAGGAAAGCTTGGAACTTGTATATAGCCACCATGGGATCTTTAAATATATATATATATATACATATACCCTTAAAACAACAAACAAGCAAACAAAAAATGTAGAATGAGAGTCTCCCCCCCCTCTTAATTTTTTAAAACTGGTGTAGAAGCTGGGCTCAGAGAAGGCCCGTGACTTGCCCTCCAGTTTTACAGACAACGTGTGGCAGAACCAGAATGAAGTCGTGTCACAGTATAGCTTCACTGGCTGTCCTCACTGCCTCACTGAAAAGAATGATCCTCCCTCCCCCCACTCCCAGGAGACCCAGGTTCAATCTCAGGGCTGGGAAGATCCCCTGGAGAAGGGAATGGCAGCCCACTCCAGTATTCTTGCCTGGAGAATTCCATGAACAGAGGAGCCTAGCAGGCTACAGTTCAAGGGATGGCAAAGAGTTAGACACAACTGAATGACTAACACTGACCCCAACCCCACATCTGGAATTAAACTGACATCTGATTCCAGATGACAACTGGATTTAATCCACATGGTACACATCCATGCACTTTCCACTCACATCACTTCATTTGATTACTCCCCCACATCTTGAGTTGAGAAGAGTGGATGGGCCTCCCCTCAAGTCACAGACAAGGCTTCCAAGACTTCAAGGTCCAGTGATGGCCAGGACCCAGCCAGCATTGGAACCGAGTGCTTCTAACCACAAATCACACGCCATTTCTGGCACACAGCAACCTGTACAGTGAACTGTGATGAGTATCTCACGCCCCTCGTGCAAGTGGAGACCACTGGCATGTCAGGACGATGAGAAAGCATTAGGCAATTTTCTGCTCTAGGTTCTGCAGAGACTTTTCTTTGACCCCAGGGGACTTCTCAGCATCAGCTCTGGACAAGCATTACATCATTTCCTGAAACCTGTGATCCAGGAAGTAGTTCATCTTGAAAAAAATAATAAAATCAAACTCTGCATTTTTTTTTCTTATCTCCCCTCTTCTTCCCAAACTGGTCTTGCACAAGCAGGTATGACCTTCCATTGGGTGACAAGTATGTCGTAAGTGAAACGTTTACAGGCACTACAGGAATGACCTGGTGCCTCGCCTACCTCATTAGAATTCTAATTGGGGTGTGTAGGAGAGGCCTCTATAAATGGCAAGGCGATCCCAGCAAGGCAGTCAGTCTCCCCACACCATCCGTGCCATTCCCAGACGAGCCAGAGAGGAGGCAGAGGAAAGCGAAACATGTCTGGTGAGTGCATGGCATCTTCTCTGCCAGTCCCCGCTGGACTCCCATGCTTCTCTTGGGCCTACTGAGGGGCCAAAGTGCCCAGCTCATGACAGCTGCCTCTGGGGCTCTGAAAGCTAGAGCCTGGTTTTTTTTTTAAGGTTCTCTTCAGAGGCAACTCTTTCTCCATGCCTGCCTAGTCCCTCTAGTGTGGTCTCAGGGTTAGAGCATGTTTGGGACGAAGTCCTGAGTATAGGGCAGGTTCTTCAGTGCAGCCAGAGGCATATCCCCTTAGCTAGATGGACAAGCTTTGCCCTTTCAAGCCAGTTGGCACCTGCTTCCCTTGTTTCTCAATGTCATTTTACCAGCTGTCAGTAATGTAGGCAAAGAAAAGCACGTCTCAGAGCTACAAGGGAGGGAGGGATGACAGCGTGTAAGTCGATTTAACAGAAACCATCAGCGGTGCTGGAATGCTCCTAAGTAAACTACACATCCGGAAGCACTGGCAGGCTCTTTGAAAGTGACTTGATGAGTGAAACCACCAGGAGCAGAAGGAGCAGGTATGCCGAGGACAGTTCCTAAGAGCGGCACCAGGGAAGGGTGTGAAAAAGCACTGCTGGGGAGCACGGGTTCTCTGACTCTGTGGTCACTTTGAGGACTGGGCTCTGCTTAGACAGCGCCCCCGCTCAGCAGCAGACTAATTATTGCCTGTCGTGGGTGCTCAGCCTAGTGGGTTGGCAGCGACGCCAAACCCAAACAAGGCATGAGTCAAACCAGTAAAATATTGTGAATGGAGGTTAAGGCTGCAGGAAGGTCTGCCCAAGAAATCGCTGAGCACGATGCAAAAGGGGAATGCTGGTTACTTCAGAGGTCACAAAGACCAGGATAGGGTGGCTGCAAAAATGGACTCTTCCCTTATCCCGGACTTCTTCCCATGAATATGCAACAGTGCTGGGTTGCTAAGAAGGGGAACCTTGGATTCTGTAGACTTTAGCAAGAGGGGATAGGCCATCTCCCTCCCTACTTCCCTCCTGCCAGATGATGAGTTGCCCTTACTTGGGTCCCACAGAAATTTGATAGCTGGGCCCAGACTAGGTTTTAGTAGCATCTTTTCTGCCACCAGTTCCAAGCTCATCCATGACTGTGGGTGAAATCTGTGACATGGAAAGCAATACTGAACCTGGTTTCTCAGTTGAACTCTGTTACCAACTGCTACTGCTGAGCCTCCAGCTCCCAATTCAAGATGAAGAGCTTGAAATGGAGGGACTTCCAGGTTCCTTCCAGTACTGACTGCTCTCTTGCATGAAAGGAAAGAGGGGGCGGAGGGCGATGGGCTTCGGCAGGGGCTCAGTCCTGGAGCATGTGCACGCACAGCAGCCCACCCACTGAGAGCCCTGCAGGCATCCCCAGGGGCCCAGTGTGTCCATGTCTGTGACTCCTGGGGACACTGCACTCTTAAGACTAAACTTCTGGGTCCACCAGATGCCCAAAGGTCACAGAGAAATGTGGACAATGGTCAATTCAGAGAAAATCAATTTTTAAAAAAGAGAGACAAGGAAACACCTTCATTCCCTTGAAGCTGTCACACCTGTGGTTCTTGGCCTGTCCCAGTCATGCAGCCAGGCAGGGCTCAGTAATGAATTCCTGAGTTCCTGAATGAATGAGTTTGCTTACTGGACACTCAGGGAAGGAGCCACGATGCGCAGCAGAAGCATAGAGATCGAGAGGGCAGTCTTCCCATGGTGGGTTCACAGTGGACTGTCATTAGGTTGCGTTATACAACCTAAGCGGAGGAAGGGATTAACCCTGGTGGAGGTTTAGGGTAGGGGAGACCCTAGGCCCCAGGTAGCACCAGGTAGCGCTGGTGTGGACGATGAGCTGGACTTGGTCAGAAGTAGTTTTGGGGGTGAGGAGTGTTCTGAGAGGAGGGAAAAGGAAAAGAAACATGGGTGGTCGGGTGCGTGTGACCCGGGGACTAGCAGGGCTGCAGCGTGCTGGTGTGAGAGGCTGTTTCTGGCTCCCAGGTTAAGGTTCTTGTTGGAATCTGTGGGGTGTGATTATTCTGCCTCCCAGTGGAGACAGCAGCCTGGGCTGGGTGGATGACATGGTGGAGGAAGGCCTGGCAGCCTTCTACCCACAGTGGTTGGCACCCTCTGCCTTCCATGCACCAAGGCCAGAGCCCCATGTTGGACAGACATGCAGGCTGTGGACACAGACACTGGGCCCAGTGCGAAGGGGTTCCCCATCCTAGAGCCCACACAGAGGCCCTGAGGCAGAGTCCCTAAGGGTCAAATATGGATGCAGACCTCTGCCTACAGGAGTCCAGCACTTCTGTGTCGGGGACTGGCGCCCTGTCCCACTAGGCCGGTGAGTGTCTCCACCATCAGCTTAGCTAGGCAGAGTGCTGACTTCAGGACTCACCCTCTCTGGCTTCAGGCCCCAACCTACAGAGGACCTATATCATTCTGGGCTGTGGGTCTGCACGTTTCCTGGGAGATCAGAGGCCGGCAGCTCCTTCTCCATTTCCAGGCCCCCACGCCTGTGTCCCTGCTGCTCTGCTCACCTCAAATAACTTCCCAGCTCAGCCTCCACCCCGCTGGGCTGTGCTCCACATATGGGGCAATCATTCTGGTCCCCAGGGCCCGCATGCCAGCCTGGGTGTGAGATGAAGAGAGGAAATTCTTTCCTCATTGCATGGAAGTAGAGGGAATGAGGCCTCTCATCTTGGTAGGAGCTGAAAGGGGTTCAGAAGGATCTGCAGTCCTCCATCTCAGCCTGTTTTCCTCCTTTGTAAATAGGAGATAGTGATTGCCCCCCTGCCTCCCGCTCAGAGTGGCCACGTGGCTTGGGGAGAGAATTCGTGGAAAGTAGCTTTGATTGCTTAGTGTAAATAGACACTGTGTAGGCTTAAGGTAGTGATTCTCAACTCCAGCTCTGGTTCCATATTAGAATCACCAGTAGAGTTTAAGCAACCAGTGCTGTCCCAGTGGTGGGGTTTAGGCTAATATGAACTCTCCAGGTGCTCCTCGTGCATGGTGAGGGTTTAAGAAATTTGAAACTCTCTCTGGAAGTGAAGGGGACCCAGGAGTCCTTCCTTCCTCTCTCATGAGAACCGTGTAATGTCGAGGCAAGGAGGAGGCTGTGGGTGTTCCCCTCTCCCTGGCAGCTTCCTGGACTCATGCCCATTGCCGCCACCACCACCCCCTCGGCTAGATGCAGGGTGCAGCCTGGAGTGGCACATGGTCAGGCTGCACCGGCTTCAGTGTGAGCTTGGGCCGGTCTCTGCCTGAGCGTGTGATGTTTGGCAAGTGATGACATTTGACTGGACTTTCAAATCCCTCATCTGTGAAATGGGAATGACAACATCAGAGGGGTTTGTAACTGTGAAGGGACATATGCAAGTAAAACACTCAGCACCTTGTCTGCCCATCTGAGGTCCTCCATGGCAGCCCAAAAAAAGCTCAAACCCTTCTCCCTCCTGTGTCGCTGGTGCCATTATGTGTGGGATCCTAAGACCTCTGTACTACTGACAGGAGCCCAGGTGCCAGTGATGGGTGCTTGTGGGGTCCCAACCAACACCCTACAAGGACGGATATTTGGTTTCACTGTTCCCTTCTACAGAGAGGCTGAGACCTTGCTCAAGGCTGCTCGAACCACCAGTTCAGGGCTCACTCAGTTTTGTCTGGCACCCTTGCCAGCCCCTTGCTCAGTGCCCCCCAGGGAATCCCTATTTCCCTACCACCTGAGCACCAAGAGATTTTACCACCCATGCTGCACAGGATTGAAAATGTCTGAATGCAGAGGAAAGATGAAGGGAAGCAGCACAGGCTAGAGAGAGAAAGAAGAGACTGGTGAGGGCTGGGGTGAGGGAGGACCTGGCCAGGAGCTGGAGACATCCTGATGCCCAGAGGAGAGGGGTGTGTTGCAAGTAACAGCCTCCCAGTGACCAGGATCTAAGACCCGGTTTGTGGGCCAAGCTCTGACTTTCAACTACCGGTGACCTCAGTAGACCTTCCAGGACCTCAGTTGTTTTACCTGTCACTGGGAATATTGCATCATATCGCTGCTTTTCAAGCTGCCAGTTTTCACCATTAGCAAGCTGTAAAATCAGTTTAGTGGATTGGGACCAGCAAATTATTTTTAAAATGAAGTAGAAAATATCACTGTGCATTGTGCATAGTAAGGGTTCATACTGTTTTGGGAAACTTCACATCAATTATAAACCCATGTGTGTAAGCAATGTACAAAATGTCCTTTTTAATGCAGTCTCTAACAAAAAACTTGAAGACATTTGGCTAGATGATTTTTAATATATCTGTCCTGTGAGTCACGTTTCACAGTCTAGAATCTGTTCTGTGCTTCTCTTTTTATCCCTGCCAAGAGTGGGCCACAGAATAAGAGGGGAGGGCATTACACTACCAGTTACATGCAGCTAGGTTTGGCTGTAAATGACAGCGAATCCCAAATAACAATGACTTAAAGAAATGAACAAGACAGACGTTTACTGGATGTAGGCAGTTCTGGTGGGTGGGGCAGCTGCACAATCCTGAGGGGCCTGGGCTCTTGTAGGCCCCTACTCTGTCATCCGAAAGGCATGTGTGGTCTAGACCGAGTCCACATCACACCCAGACCTGGGACAGCAGGTGGAAGAAGATGGAAATAAGCAGGCTAAGGGCCTTTGCCAACTATTTTGGAAAAAGAGGTTTCCTCAGAATTGAAAACAGGTATTCAAACAAATGTTTGCAAAGAAACATTCAGAGCAGCACTATTTAGAAGAGTCAAAAGGTATAAACAACCCAAATATCCATCAACTGGTAAATGGATTAACAATATACAGTGTATCAACATAGTGGAATATTATTCAGCCATAAAGAAGGAATGAACCTCTGATACACTCTACCACATGGATGAACCTTAAAAACATAATGCTAAGTGAAAAACCAGACTCAGAGACTATATGACTCCATTGATATGAAATGACCAGAGCAGACAAATCTATGGGAACAGAAATCAGATTAGCGGTTGCTGGGGGCTAGAGTTGGGGAGGTGGGAAGTGATTGCTAGTGGGTGGGGGATTTATCTTGAGGATGAAGAAAAAGTTCTGAAACTAGAAAGTGTTGATGGTTGCACAACATTGTGAATGTACTAAATGCCACTGAATTGTATGCTTTAAGTGGTTAAAATGGTGAATTTCACCTCACTTTTTACCAAAGAGGTTTCCTAGGAATTAAGAATTAATACATTTAACTTGCACCTGTAAGTCATTGGCCAGAACTCATTCACATGACTCCCAGCTGCAGGGGAGCCTGGCCATTAGCGTGAAGGATTTTATTACCAAGAAAGGAGGAGTGAGTGTACACTGTGATAGACATTTAGCAGTCACTACCACGTCAGTGGTGCTGGTGGCACTGATGTTCTCAGAATAAAGAAGATGGGGAAACTGCCCCTGGCCTGCTGGTGGAGTTAAGCAGTGAGTCAAAGAGGCAGCATGGGATTGTGAGACGGGCCCTGGATAAGAGTCCAGAGACATCCCACTGTGGGAAAATCACTTCCTGGGACTCCAAGTCCTCACAGCCAGAATAATAGTCGGGGGAGATGCTCAGTCTCCAAAATGTTACTCTCTTTGATGTTTCTGAGAGTCTCTGTTGATGAGTCAATTGTAGGGGTGAAGCCACTCTCCTTTCATCCCTGCCCTTCATCCAAGCAGGCACAAAGAACAGCTCTGAAGCTCATAAACATCCATGAAGTTGTAAACTCAGATGGTTGTGCACCTCCCCTATTCCCTGCCCTGTTGTTCACCCACCAAGGCATGTCCGACTCTTTGTGACCCCATGGACTGCAGCAAGTCAAGCCTCCCTGTCCCTCCCCATCTCCCAGAGTTTGCCCAAGTTCATATCCATTGAATTGGTGATGCCATCCAACCAACTCATCCTCTGTCGACTTCTTAGCCTCTGCCTTCAATCTTTCCCAGCATCAAGGTCTTTTCAATGAGTCGGCTCTTTGCATCAGGTGGCCAAAGAATTGGAGCTTCAACTTCTGCATCAGTCCTCGCAATGAGTATTCAGGGTTGATTTCTCTAAAATTGATTCTCTGAAACCAGGATTGACTGGTTTCATCTCCTTGATGTCCAAGGGACTCTTGAGAGTCTTCTCCAGCACCACAGTTCGAAAGCATCATTTCTTCAGCACTCAGCCTTCTTCATAGTCCAACTCTCACGTCTGTACCTGACTACTGGAAAGATCATAGCCTTGACTGTACGGACCTTTGTCAGCAAAGTGATGTCTTTGATTTTTCATGCACTGTCTATATTTGTCATAGCTTTCCTGCCGAGAAGCAATCATCTTTTAATTTCATGGCTGCAGTCACCATCTGCAGTTATTTTAGAGCCCAAGAAAAGGAAATCTGTCACTACTTCCACCTTTTCCCTTTCTATTTGCCGTGAAGTGATGGGACCAGATGCCATGATCTTATTAGCTTTTTTTTTTTAATAGTGAGTCTTAAGCCAGCATTTTCACTCTCCTCTCTCACCCTCATTAGTGGCTCTTTAGTTCCTCTTCACTTTCTGCCATTAAGGTGATTTCATCAGCATATCTGAGGTTATCCCCTGCTCTTTCCTTTCTAGAACAAACTCAGGCTGAGATTAGTGCTACATGAAGGGGTGGCAGGTGGGAAAACAAAGGCCCCTGCATAATCCACAAACAGGATCATCAGATCACTGATTTGGACTGGCAAGCTGATCCTAGGGTTCAGAAGTGGGGTGACAACTGAAGGCAGCCAGCCGAAGAAGGGTTTCAGAGCATGAGCATGCTCTCAACCTGCCCATCCCACTTGGGGGTTCAGGGATGTTCCCGTTCTCTCACGTCTCATGTAGAATGCCTTTGGGATGCATTGGCCTTCCAGTGACTCATCCTCTCCTCTGTATCAGAATACAAATGCCAGAAGGGAGGACAATGTGTAGTGAGGTTCTTCACCACCTGGGTGTATTCTGGACTGAAGGAACTGCCAGGGTTCCCCTCTCAGGTGGAGAACAGGAGACCATGGCAACAGAGAGGGTAAGGCCTGTCAGTCACTAAGTACATGACCTCAAATAAGACATTCATCTCCTTTGGTTAAGGAGTTTGAGATCGACATGTGCACTCTGCTATATTTAAATTGGATAACCAGCAAGGTGTTACTGTACAGCACAGGGACCTCTGCTCAGTGTTATGTGGCAGCCTGGATGGGAGGGAAGTTTGGGGGAGAATGGATACATGTAAATGTATGGTAGAGTCCCTTTGCTGTCCACCTGAAACTATCACAACATTGTTAATTGGCTATGCTCTGCTAAGCCACTTCAGTCGTGTCCGACTCTGTGCGACCCCATAGACAGCAGCCCACCAGGCTCTGCCATCCCTGGGATTCTCCAGGCAAGAACACTGGAGTGGGTTGCCATTTCCTTCGCCAATGCAGGAAAGTGAAAAGTGAAAGTGAAGTCACTCAGTCGTGTCCGACTCTTAGCGACCCCATGGACTGCAGCCCACCAGGCTCCTCCATCTATGGAATTTTCCAGGCAAGAGTACTGGAGTGGGGTGCCATTGCCTTCTCCTAATTGGCTATACTCCAATATAAAATTTAAAAAAAATTTTTAAGATATTTATCTCTCTGAGTGTTAGTTTCCAGTTTCTTTTTTTCTTCAACTGAAGTATAGTTGATTTACAATGTTGTGTTAGTTTCAGATGAACAACAAAATGATTCAGTTATACATAAATATATATTCTTTTTCATTATAGGTTATTACAAGATATTGATATAGTTCCCTGTACTCTACCCAGGGACCTTGTTGTTTATCTCTTTCATATATACCAGTGTGTATTTGCTAATCCCAAGCTCCTAGTTTATCCCCCCAACCCAGTTTCTAGTTTCTATAAAGATTTCATCCATGGTGTGTGTAAGTTGCTCTGTGTTCTGTTAACAGCAGTTGACACACAGGACACTAATGACAAATGTGAGTCCTGTTTTTCCTCACCCTGCAGCTCAGAGAAGCCTTGCACATCCCACAAGCACTCCAGGGAGGAGCAAGACTCTCTCATCCAGCGCTCACGGTGGGAGAGGCAGAGATGATCTCTGTCAGCCGAGGACCCCACCTAGTGTGTGCAAAGTGCCCTTTATCTCCTTTCAGTGTCTCTGCAGTCAAGGCACCCTAGAGCCCAGTCTTTTCTTCATCATTTTCCCTACAGACAAGCCGCTGGGTTCTGGGATGAAAGAGACACACCTCTACTTTTTTTTTTTTAATAATTAGAATTGTTTTATTTTTCAGGACTTAGGCAAACCTATGTGAACTGGCCGTGTGTACTTCTGTGTGTTGATTCCCCCCTTTTCTTGCAAATCTCTTTTTAAAAATTGAAGTGTAGCTGATTTACAATATTGTATTAATTTCATATCTATAACATGGGGTTTCAATTTTTATAGATTACATTCCATTTAAAGTTGCTATAAAATATTGGCTATATTTCCTGTGCTGTACAATCTATCTTTATATTCATTTTATACTTAACAGTTTGTAACTCTTTTCCCCCACTTCTATCTTGCCCTCTCTTCCCACTGGTAACCACTAGTTTGTTCTCTGTATCTATAAGTCTGTTCTGTTTTGTTGTATTCATTCATTTGTTTCATTTTCTTAGATTTCACATGTAAGTGATAATATATAGTATTTGGCTTCCTGGGTAGTGCAGTGGTAAAAAGTCTGCCTGCCAATGCAGAACATGCAAGAGAAGAGGGTTTGATCCCTGCGTTGGGAAGATTCCCTGGAGTAGGAAACGGCAACATGCTCCAGTATTCTTGCCTGGAAAATTCCATGAACAGAGGAGCCTGGCAGCCTATAGTCTATGGGGGTCACAAAGAGTCGGACACCACTGAGTGACTGAGCACATGCGCATGCGCGCGCGCACGCACGCGCGCGCACGCACACACACACACACACACACACAGAGTATTTGTCTTCCACTGTCTGATTTCATAAGACCCTCCAGGTCCATCCATGTTATTGCAAATGGCAAAATTTCATTCTTTTTTATGGTTGAGTAGTATTTTATTGTGCATACATACCACATCTTCTTTATTTATCTGTTAATGGACACTTAGATTGCTTCCATAGCTTGCTATTGTAAATAATGCGGCTATGAACATTGTATCTTTTTGAATTGGCCTTTTTTTATTCTTTGGATAGATATCCAGGAATGGAATTGCTGGGTCATATGATAGTCCTATTTTTAGTTTTTTAAGGACCCTCAATACCGTTTTCCATAGTGGCTGTACCAATTTACATTCCCTCCAACAGTATACAAGGATTCCCTTATCTCCACACCCTCGTCAACATTTGTTATTTGTGGAGACGCCTCTGCTCTTGACACAGCGCTAGCAAACAGTGCTTAAGCCTTGGCAGAAACCAGCTACAGATGGGAATCCCTGCTGCCCCCCATTCCTTAACCTGTGCTATCAGAGGGCTGTCTGGGGACATACTTCCTGTTCTCAACCCATGGTTGAGAATAGTGAGCTTCTCCTGGGGAGAAGACACACATCCTTTTGGATTTGGGAGTAGAGAGGAATCTCTGGGGAGACTTGTATGACCTCAGACCACTGTACCTAAGAGCTCTTCTTTTTTCTAAAGCGAGACAGTGAGTAAATCTCTACCAAATCCCATGCACAGATGATAGTAAGTGCAGTTGGTAAGAGGCAGGGTTTAGAAGGTGGGGACTTTGCCCTAGAGGGTCCTAACTTTCAGCAAGCCAGGTCTCTGCAGGTCATATAGAGCTTGATGCTTGCCAGAGACCACCAAGATCTGAGCTCTCACCGTTCAACATTTATGGGCAGGAATGTTCATCTCCCTCTGTCCCACCTTTCCCTCTGTGCCTTTCTCTTCAATCAGTAGATACTTGGCTGCATGAATGTTTTCGTTTCCCTGAGTTTAAGAAAAAAAGCTTTTTAATTTATTCTTTCAATAGTTATTTGCTCAATGCATAAATAAATGAGTGGATGTGTGAATGAATGACTCTTTAGTACACTGAGCAGGTGGCACGATTACCTTCTAAGCCTGCTTCAGCAGCAACCTTGGTTCATCACCCCAGATTCTGCATCCCACTTGAGTCGATGATGAGCCTGTGCCCACCCCTGGAGCTGCTTGGAGGATCCCCAGCCCCAGGCCTGCCCTGGAGCCATGCCCTCTGTCTCCCCTTTCTCTTCCAGACAAGACCTCTGCTCCAGCCAAAAATACGCCTGCTCTTCTGGGCCTTCGGTCTCTCTGCCTGTTGTCTGAAATGCGCTTGACAAAATTCTCTCTTCCTTCAAGGCCTGGCATTTTCGATGAATTTTTTTTCTGATTCCTATAACTGAAAGTGATTCTTGCCTGCATCTCCTAGACATCTTTTTGGGTTGGGGGAGGAGATTGGATTTCTCTCATCATTCATTCTGACATGTTGTCTTATGCACTGCTGAAGCTCTTTGAGGGTTAAAACTAATTTTCATACATTTTCACACCCCAACATGTGCCTTACATAGTGTCCCACAAATAACAGGTAATCTCTCTATAAACATTAATGAATACCCCATATACACCTTTCCTTATAGACTAAATTTGGAGCCCTAGTCATGAAGGTCATTGCATGACATTAGTTTTATGTTTGTTTGTTCATTTAGCCCTTCATTTGTTTATCTGATTGTCCTAATCTAGTTAAGCAATGTGCCAGGCATTAGAATATAAAGATACAGAAGGCACATTCTGATGAACAGAGGCAGACATATATAAATAAGAGTTGAGTCGTCACACTCCCATCATAGCTGTGACCACATCGTAAAGACGGAGACCAGTTTCATTTGCAGAAGATTGGATGTTGTAAAGTCTCAAACATAACTCAAAGGAATTAAATATCTCAAAAGCTTTAGAAAGGTTGAACTCCTCATATCCCATGGAATCTCTCATGACCCTTCTCAGCTTAGCTCCCTCACCTACACAATCATCTGAGAAGTTGGAGGTAGATTTTGAGGCATTTGTCCTCAGGGTCTTATCCAGGGATCTCATGGCTTGAGACCACTCTTGCCAGTGAGCCTTTGAAAGGCCCTCCAGGCCAGTGGTTTCCCAATCTCTGGGCCTCAAAATGCTTCCCAGAATCCTTCTCAGCATCAGGGGCATAGGCCAACAACAAGGTGTTGCACATATAAAGTACAGATGACACGGTAATCATTTGCTGGGTGTTGGCGTGATAGAAGGCACTTGGCGTCTGGGAAGACACAGAGGAAGCCAAAGCAGGGCGGTAGATTCAAGAGAAGCGGCCTCCTCCCGGTCCTACGTGCGCCACTGTCTACAATGGAAGGAGGATAGCGTGGACAGAATGGCTTACTCAGTTTCCTCGCTGGTTGGGGGAAGCTACTTCCTTGAGGGCTGAGTGACAGTCAGCCAGGTGGCAGCGGAGGCGAGGTAGTGTGTGCAAAGCATCAGCCACCTGAAAATGCGGGTGGGAGTAGGTTGTGAAGTGCTTGCCATCTTGCGTTTTAATGTGATTTTTCCAAGAAGATTCTTCCCCAGCTAGCCCTGTCCAAAAGCTGTCTCTTTGGTAACTTACACCTTTTCCTATATGCCACCATCCCTTTTCTCCCAGTATCTCAAGTCCTCTTTTCTGTCTCATGGCTTTAGGACTCCAGAGTGTCGACTGGCAGATAGCCTCCAACCGGCAGGCACATCACACAGAGAGGTTCTACGGCAAGGATCTCCTGGTACGGAGAGGCCAACTCTTCCAAGTGTCACTGACCTTATCCCAAGGTCTCAGCTCTGGAGGACGTGTGACATTCACAGCTTCCACAGGTACCTGCTCACTGCTCCCTGCCCCCCTCCCACATACACACCTTGAGGAAACCTTGGGGCTGTGCATCCAAGGGGCGGCGGCGGTGGTGGTGGCCTCAGGCTCTAACCCAGATCTACCATTGACTTAGCAGAGTCAAGTTTCACCTATCTCTGAGGGTCACAGTCTTAACCTCAAGAGGGATTTGGACCACGTGATCTCCAGTTGCTTCCAGTGCCATAACATGCTGCTTCTTTGTATAACATCTCCCAAAGAATCTCTGCAGTTATACTGGGATCTGGTTTCTCCACAGTCAGCCAAGACTACTT
Organism: Bos indicus x Bos taurus; assembly: GCF_003369695.1. Taxonomy (NCBI): domain Eukaryota; kingdom Metazoa; phylum Chordata; class Mammalia; order Artiodactyla; family Bovidae; genus Bos; species Bos indicus x Bos taurus. Next base: position 30,555,037 of record NC_040088.1, read on the forward strand.
GGTTTCCATTGTCCTATGTCTTTCCAGGGCCTTACCCCTCAGAGTCGGCCAATACAAAGGCTGTGTTTCCACTCTCCAATGGGACAAGTAGCAGCGGCTGGGGTGCACAACTTGTGTCCAGCAGGAACAATGTTCTGAACATCTCCATCCTTAGTCCTGCAAATGCACCCATTGGAAGGTACACGCTAAACATGCAGATCTCCTCCCAGGGCAGTGACTCCACGCTGAAACTTGGGACATTCATACTGCTCTTTAACCCCTGGTTGCAAGGTAGGCATCCAAACACCCACACTCCCAGCCATCAGCTAAGGGATGTCCATGGAAAAGAGATGGAGGGAATGATTTTCATGGGCTCAGGTTTGATTAGGGGAAGTTTGTGGAATAGGGGACGAGCACAGAAGCTAGAAGTCAGAAGCCAGGGGTTTTGGCCCAGCTCTGCCTCTGAACCCACTATGTGAGTCTGGCAGTCTCTCTACCCTTCTGAGCCTCAAATTCCTCACCATTAGATGGACAGCTTGCTATTTCTGGGGCTATTGCAAGGATCTCATGAGTTTTTGAAAACTCTATAGTATGGTGTCATGACTACAGCATCATTCTGCAGCATGGAGACAGCTTGTGCCCGAAGAAGCAAGTTTTTCATTCCCAGAGATCTCATTTTCAGATTCTTAGGTCATCCCAGCTTCTCTTTCAAGTTTATGGTTCTCATGATATGACGTGGAAGCATTTTAGCCCAAGGCTTCATTCCTCAGTGGAGTTGGGGGAAGGGTTGAAGGTGTGGCTTGCTCCAGCCACCATGTGGGTACTCAGGACTGAGAAAAGGACGAGTCTCTATAGTTCTCTGTAAGATTCTATCCCCTGCTATCTGTTTTTTTCTTGTCAAACAGCTGATAGTGTCTTTATGAGTAACCATGCTGAGAGAGAGGAATATGTTCAGGAAGATGCTGGCATCATCTTTGTGGGAAGCACAAATCGAATTAGCATGATTGGCTGGAACTACGGACAGGTAAAAGGGTCATAGAGGCTGGCAGTAATGTCCCTATTCTACCCAAAGAAGCTCCACAGCAGACCCCACAGATAGGTGGCAGTTCCCAAATCTGTCCATTTGCCTGCTTCTTATTTGTTCATCCATTCATTGATGACCTACTATGTGCCAGGGGCCAAGGTACACCTATGGATACAGGAGATGGATACGACATATTTCATGTCTTTGAAGAGGTCACACTTTCATGGGCAAAACAGACACATAACTAAATTGATGCAACAACGTGTTATTGGTACCATGATGCATGAATGAAGATAAGGCCCAGTAGAGACTTGCACAACAGTATAGTTTCTGTTATTCATTCCGCATCATAATGTGATGAAATTTCCTTGGTGTGAGCATTTGACCTTCCAAGGGTCCTATGGTACTATGACATCTGAATCCACAGAATTCCCGAGTTTGCTCAGCTAGCCACATCCAGGGATTCCCTCCATATTTTCTTCTTTCCGGCAGACAAATGAAGTATTTCAATGAAGCACCTTGGATGGAGTGCCATGGATGTCCAGCAGAGGGTGGACAGGTGCACATTCTGCCATGTCCAGATCCCTTTCTGGAGTCAACCAGGGCACATCTGCCATGTATTCTATCTTCAGTATAATGCCATATATTTTATATGTTGAGTTTTAAATGTTGTGTTCTGTGTTAAATTTCATAGAAAAGAAAAAGGGGTGGGGTGGGTGCACTGAGGGGTGGAAGGGAGGATATTTTTGATGGGGTGATCTGGGAGAACCTTGCTTAGAAAGGAACTTAGGATAAGAAACTTAATGGAGACAAGGGAGCTGGATAGATATCTTGGGGAAAGGCATTGGAGGAAGAAAGAACAGCATATATGAAGACTCTAAGGCAAGAAAGAGCTTGGCCTTCTCCATTTTGTGAAAATGGCTTCAAATTCCAATTTTAGTGAGACACTTTATAATCAGTTCCCCAAAGTCTAAGTGATATGCTAGAGATCAATGTCAGAACTAGATGGAAACTTTGAGATGTGCTCAGCCTGATCTCTTGTTATACAGCTGGTGAAATTAAGGCCCAGACAGGTCAAGTGACTGCTCTCGAGTTCGTAACAGTGAGGGAGTCTCATTAAACTTGAGGGGCCTCAGTACAGGGCCTTGTGTACAGCAAGAGGTCTGGATGAGTTCTCAGGGTTAAAGGCCAGGTGGGTGGTTGTTCCTCAGCCTCTCAGTTCTGGGGGCCATGGAGCGGGGGCTGAGATATGGGCAGTGCCCGTGGCTCTTACCAGCATAGCCTCCATGCCCTCAATTAGCCGATACTACTTGCAATTTCTTTTATAGTAACATATGGCCCCATTTTGAACAGTTTGAAGAAGGCATCCTGAACATTTGCCTCTCAGTCCTGGATAACAGTCTGAATTTTCGCCGTGACCCTGCTACGGATGTGGCCCACAGAAACGATCCCAAATATGTTGGCCGGGTTCTCAGTGCAATGGTGAGTGATGAGAAAACCATAATAACTAGTTGTTCCCCTATATCAAACTCAGCTATGGGTTAGGCACAACCACTCATCTTGTTGGTTGATGTCTCACAAAATAAAGTTGGTGGTTATTATATCCCCGTTTTGTACACACAGAGTATGACACACCTGTAAATTAAAGGACTTGCCTGAGACACACAGGAGCGAGTGGCAGAGGCAGAACCAGACCCAGGCTGCCGGCTCCCAAGCCCTTCCCACTGTTTTGTGAGGCCTTCCTCAGATGACAAGGACTTGATCTGTGGGGGTCCACCAGGGCTGGGAGGACACAAACCTGAGACATTACTCCATCCCTGGGGCTCCTGGGGAAGGGGCTATGCTCCTTTGTTCTGACTCATCCCCTCCTCAGCACAGAGGGCTTGAGTGCCAGCAGGGAGGACAGAGGTTGACATGGTCGTCTTCTGGATGGGGAACCTGATGCCAGGGGGCTGAAGGAAATCACTCACAACTTAGCTTTCGAGTGAGTCCAGCCAGAATAAGGCCTCCAACTGCCCGCCTGGAGCCACCTTCACTCACCCACTCCCTCCACGTGAGAAACCTACCCCACCTATCCAAACACACACATTAGCTGGACACATACACAAGCTGAATGCTGGAGGAATGCTCTCTACTCAGTGGGTAGAAAACATCCCCATCAGAAAAATGTCCAAACAAGGGATAACCTGCTCAAAAGTTAGAAAGCTAAAAGTCAGAGAGTTTTGAACTTTAACCGTCTGAAACTAAACAATTACTCAGAAGTGTCAACTTCTGTGTGTGTGTGATTAATGGACTAGGCATTTCCAGTCTTTTTGGAGCTGGAGAATATCCAAGCTAATGAGCTAGTTACATGGTTAATTGAACGACCTCCTGACTACATGGTAGATATTGGGGGTCATCAGACAGGGCTTCTTAACTTGAACCTGGCAGGACAGGTGTGGGGAGGCCCAGAGAGTGTGGAGGCACTGAGGAGACGGTGGGAACCAGGGTGGCAGGAAGAGTCCAGAGAGGGAGTGGACCTGGGCTGAACCTTGAAAACCAAGTGGTCCTAGAAGGGTGGGATTAAAGCCCAGGCCAAGGTCTAGGAAAGCTGGTGTTTAGGCCACTTAGAAAGTTGAGCCTCCTCAGCTCAGGAGAGGGTGGGGGAGGAAGCTGGCTCCAGCAGCTGCTGACTCACTCCAGCCCTCGGGACAAAACACTTGATCTCAGAGCCAGGCTCCTCAGCTGCACCTCCCTGCTCTCTCTCCAGCCCTCCTGGTTGGGCTGGACCACGAGCTAATTATGGCCTGTGTGGGGCTTTGAAACACTCGGCTTTCAGTCAGAGATGAGCCTGTGATTACCACACTGGAGGCTGGAGCACCTGTGACTCAAGAGATGGAGATGGGCCGTGCAGTCTTCCATCTTGAAGGAGCCCCGTGGCCCTGATCCTGTGATTCCAGCCCGGCCATCCTGGAGAGGGTGCAGAGCTTACCCAGCACACAGAGGGGCTGTGAAGGCTGGGTCAGCTGGTCGTGGGCAAGGATCCTTGCATTTCCAGACTGCTGGTTCTCACAGGCCTTGTCTTGTGACCCCCACAGAGTGAGGGAGCAGTTCTGACTGTGACGTAGGGGTAAACGCTAATCAGTTTCATAAGGGCATACTTGCTTCTTCTGTTTCCTGTGTTGGAAGGTGAGCTTGAATGCATCGGCTTGTCAGCAATCACCCAGCTGACAAGCAGCCAGGCTGGGCTCGTGACTCAAGTTTCTCCTTCTTCTTTCTAACTTTTTTTTCTTCTTATTTGGCTGCATTGGGTCTTAGCTGTGGCACACAGCTGTGGATCTTCGTTGCAGTGCACAGATTCTCTCATTGTGGTGCCTGGACCCAGTGCAGCTCACAGGCTTAGTTGGTCTGTGGCACATGAGATCTTAGTTTCCCTGACCAAGGATCAAACCCACATCTTCTGCATTGCAAGGCAGATTATAACCACTGGGCAACCAGGGAAGTCCCTCTTTTAACTTTTTATTATAGAAAAGTTCAGACATTCACAAAAGTAGAGGAAAAAGTAAAGTGAACTTCTGTATGCCTGTCACCGGCTTCATCATACCTACCCAAGGCCAGTCTTGTTTCATTTGTGTCCCCTTCTCCATGGATTATGTGATAAATTCCAGATATCACATCATTTTGTCCCTAAATATTTCAATAGGAGTCTCTAAAAGACTCAGACTAAGAGATTCAGGTCTCTTGATTTCTAGCCTAGTGCTCTTTTCATGTGACTTATTCAAGAATCAAGGGCTTCCCAGGTGACGCAGTGGTAAAGAATCTGCTTGCCAATGCAGGAGAAGCAGGAGACATGGGTTTGATCCCTGGGTCAGGAAGATACCCTGCAGATGGGAATGACAACCCACTCCAGTCTTCTTGCCTGGAAAATCCCATGGACAGAGGAGCCTGGCATGGAATTGCAGAGTCAGATGTGATTGAGCACACACAAAAACACCCAAATACAAGAATCATGCATTAAGCTGAGTGAAATGAATGGATGGATGAAAAGCGGAAGTCCATCTTTATTCTTTTCAAGAATAAGTTAGTTGCTAAAGTTTTAAAGTGATCTTTTTAGAAGACCAGGACACCAAAAGAGAGCTTCAAACTATGGATCTTCAAGTCAGGCGGCAGCAGCCTGCAAGTTCTGGCCAGGAATTGACTGTGAGCTGATTTTCTACCCCTGCTTCATCACTGACAAGCCATGGAGCCTTCATTTTCTCTGTGAGCTGGGAATGACATGTGAATTAGGGGCAAACATGGCCTGTTAAGGAAAGCACTTTCAAATTCATAAACTTCTTGATACCCATTATCACAATTATTATCCAAATTGCCCAGAAAGACACTGAGACTTGAGGGAGTCTCCCTTCTTTAACTCCTTACCTTGCCCCCTGAATTCTGCCTGTCACTCTCTGTGCTGATTCCTTTGGGGTTTATTCCTTCCCAGATCAATGGCAATGATGACAGTGGCGTGATTTCTGGGAACTGGAGCGGTAACTACACTGGTGGCCGGGATCCTAGGAACTGGAATGGCAGCGTGGAAATCCTCAAGGAGTGGCAAAGATCTGGCTTCAGGCCTGTCCGATATGGCCAGTGCTGGGTCTTTGCTGGAACCCTCAACACAGGTATTCTGGATGAGGTGTGCCTTTGCTGGATGGGTGGGCAGCAGTGGGGGGCCCCCAGGTACTGTCTCCACTGCACCTTGAGTCCTTAGACTGCCCTTGACTTGCAGTGTTGCGATGTTTGGGGATTCCCTCCCGAGTGATCACCAACTTCAACTCAGCTCATGACACAGACCAAAACCTCAGTGTGGATGTCTACTACGACCCCTTGGGACGGCCCATGGACAAAGGCAGTGATAGTGTGTGGTGAGTTATCTGATCCTTTCTGAGCACCAATCCGAGCAGCTTCTCCCTAGCTCTCCCCAGCTCCTGGGACCAGCTCCCAACAGGAATCGGGAGGCAAGTACCATGTCAACACATGGTTTAGAATGGAAATGCTGTCATATCTTGGCCTTTTGGCTAAGATTAAGTGTAGAAAGGAAATGCCGAAGCTAGCAAGACCCAAAATAACCCTTCTCAGAGTTCTGCAAATGCTGATGGTCCATTTTATCTTGCCACCAGATGAAAGCTCTGATACCAGTGAAAAATATGATTCCTGGGCTCTGTGAAACTGCCCTGAATTTATAGGGGCCCCTAGACCCTATGATATTTTGGAAGAGAAACATTGAAATCATTGATTTTCTAGTAAGAAGAATAATGTATGTCATTTCAGGCAACCCATATGACTTAACGGGCTTTCTTAAAGAAAAGTGACATATTTTCTCATATATATATATATATACATATATATATATATATATACACTTTCTTTGTACCTTGATTGATAGAATAAAATGTTAGCTTATTCTGGATTTCAACTGAAAATAAGAAACTTTATATGTAACTGGAAATATATATATTTCTAAACCATAAATATGACATGTGCATATATGTGTGTAATATATAATACATGCTAACTGAAAGTAGCTTATCTAAAACTTACAGACAAAAAAAATAAAAATAAAAATAAAACTTACAGACATATGTCTATAACTTTGTATAGCTGCTTATATACATAAAATAGATATGGTTACAGCTATTTAAGGTTATACCATATGACAAGTTATTACCAGATGGCAACTGAAAATAATTATCTATATGTGTATATACACATAGATGTCTACGTATATAAAGTACTACATGCATATGTCAATAATCCATTGTTTGAATTATATTATATGAAAATAATTATGTCTATATGTGTATATACACATAGATGTCTACGTATATAAAGTACTACATGCATATGTCAATAATTCATTGTTTGAATCCTCAAAGGATATACATATAATAATCATTCACATGCATATACATGGCTAGATAACTTAATAACAGATGTCATCTTTTTTCCAAATGTTCAACTTTGAGATAGTCTGCATAAAAAATTCTTTATTGCTTATTATTCCCAGAATAAGTAGATGCAACTTTACTGAAATGTATTTAGGGTAACTAATAGAATAAAGTCAATGGAATATTAAAATTAACAGAAAGAGATATTAAAACAAATAAACAACAGCCCACACCAATAATGGCACTGAATACTGTAAGCATCCCCTCCCCTCTGAAGGGAGGGACGCGTATGTAATTCACCCAAGGTCACATGGATGCTAGTGTTTAATGGGGGAGAGAAAGTTTATTTCAGATGTTTTTCCTTAATCTACACATGCATAATGTTCTCTCTAGTGATGCTGCTACTTACCGTGAGGTTTTGTTTTCCAACTTCTCATAAATGAATGTCTTTTCTTCTCCCTGTTTTTTCCTTTTGTTATTGTATCCAAAATCCCATTGCAACCTTTTCTGATCCTTGGGACAATGCCATTCCTGGCTTTGTCTTCCTTTAGAAAAAGAGATGCTTGTTCCAACAAGATGACTGATTTGAGGGAAAGGGTGGTCCCCTTAGGCTTAACCCTTCTGTAATTATCCTGCACACTAGGAACTGCAGAGGGGTCAGAAAGCATAAGGCTCAGTCCTTCTGCTGAGAGCATTTCTGGTGCTGTTAGTGGACAAAAAGTGGGGAGGCCATTAGAGGCTATTTAGTGATGCAGTCAGAGAAGGCAATGGCACCCCACTCCAGTACTCTTGCCTGGAAAATCCCATGGACAGAGGAGCCTGGTAGGCTGCAGTCCATGAGGTCGCTAAGAGTCGGACACAACTGAGCGGCTTCACTTTGACTTTTCACTTTCATGCATTGGAGAAGGAAATGGCAACCCACTCTAGTGTTCTTGCCTGGAGAATCCCAGGGACAGGGGAGCCTGGTGGGCTGCCGTCTATGACTGAAGCGACTTAGCAGCAGCAGCAGCAGTGATGCAGTGTGCCAGACAGTTAGTACTGTGGGAACTCAGAGAGGGAGCCATCAAGGAAGACCTCCTGGGAACAGAAAGTTGGGGCCTTTGAGCTGAATTTGGAATTAGACCTGAGATCTCTTGGTTACTGGTTCATGCTACACATTAGCTTCATAATTTATTCTAAATATAATCACCTTGGGGCAAGTCTGGACCCCTGGAGACATTCTCTACTGTCATTTCTGTTGGCTTCGCTGCAGAGTGTCAGGCCGTAAAACTCTGATTTTTCCTGGGGGTCCCTCATCAGAACCCTCCTCAGAAAGCAGTGGGTGCTGAGCATTCCCCCTCCTCCCCCTTCCCTGTCAACTGTGGGTGGGGAACCAGCACTGGATGGTGTGTACACAGGGATTCCTGAACCCCAGTTCCAGTCCCACCACCATCTAGCTCTAGAACTTGTATAAGCCACTCCATCTTTCTGGCCCCCAGTTTTCCCATCAGTGAAATGTAAATGTTGGCTTGGAACTAGATGTTCGCTTAAGCCTCTTTAACTTTTTGATTCTGTGACTCTTCAGCTCACCCTACTTTTTGAGTTAGAGCTACACCTCCCAAGAGTCACTTCAAAGTGGTTCCTGCCAGGGGTTGGAGGGAATTAGCTCACAAGTCATTTTATGCCTGGAGTGAAATTACTAACCTATGTTTCTTCCTTGCCTATTATTAAAAGGACAGTTTGAGTTTGGACAGAAATTCTTCGATCTGAATCTGTATGTTGCAAACGTTAAAAGCTTTTACAACCTTGTTCAGATTTACCTAAAGTAATAGAATGTAAGGATCAAGTGAGGTTAAGCACCTGAGAATGCTTAATAATAAAAACAGCAGCAATAATAATTTGCTGAGCAATTGTGCTTCAGGTCCCTTTCTGAATGCCTGCATGTACTCTTCAGAAACAATGAAGTAGGCGCTATTGTGATCACCCCATTTTACAGCTGAGGAACCTGAGACATAGTGTCATTCATTCAAGGGCAGATAACTTGGAAACGATGGAGCCTGGATTTGAACCCAGGCCACTTTGTAAACTATGAAGCACCAGAGAGATGCCAAAGAATGTTATCACTATTCCTGACTGATGTTTGAGAAATCTGACCGCATAACTTGAGATTTTCCAGAATAGGGGTTGGGACAGTGGCTGGACATCAACCAGCTGAAGAATCTGGGTTCTTTGGTTCACACTTAGGTGGCAAATGAAAATTTTCTATGACACTAGATGCTATCTCAGGGTTCAGTGGGGAGAAATGATTTGCCCAAAGTAGAACTGAAATAGTGTCCAAGCTAGAGGTGGACACAGGTATCTGTCAATAAGACTATTCCAGGTCAAAGAGCTTTAAGATCTCTGAGGGATCTTAGAGAGGGACCCACTTATCTCATGCCTGAGAAACCAGAGGCCCAGGGAGAAGCACTGGTAAACAACTGGAGACATTTGGGTGCTCTCAATAAGTGTCTAACTTTATGTAAGTTCCTTAACTTTCTGTACCTCAGTTTCCTGTCTGTAAAATGAAGGGCTAGGTCAGGGGACCTCAGCAATTTCTTCTGGAGCTCTCTTTGAATCACATTATAGCATCCAGTGGGGTCTGTTTTCTTCTAAGCCATTCTGCTCATGCCAGTGGTTTGACTTAAAAGGCACAAGGCTCCGGAGTTTTTACTTCTTTGGAGTCGGGACACTCTGGGAAAAGCTTCTTTATTACGGCTCCCCTCTGTACCACTGTGAAGGAGGTCTCTGAAGCCTGAAAACAAATATTTTAGAAAAGTTTGGCCAACTTTATCTTAATCTTGACATTTCTGGCTTGTTTTCCTGGTTCATTTGACTTGATCCCCCAGTTTCTCAAGTCACAGATTTGACTCTATTTGTAGCCTTTACAGAGCTCCGAGGTGGAAGGCAAATGGTGATTGCTCATTCTTGTGATCAGGGAAGTGGAGTTGGTCAGTACTGGAGAAGAACTGTCATAACCCACACCCTTACATGAGCCCTAACTCCTAAGGCATCTATCTCTCCGTGGCCACCAACCTCCACTACTAGTTAGCCAGTCCCCAAAGTAGCTGGAGCAGCTTGCTTAGACCCACAGCACGGAAACCAAGGCTGCAAGAGTGGCAGGGCTCCGGAACAATTCAATTCAGAGAGCATGATGCATGAATTGCATGTCAAACCCCACACTGGACACTGGGCAGCAAGCGGAGTGAGATACGCGAACCTCACTAGAGGAGTTCCCAGCTGCACAGGAAGCTGGGCGATTGTGGAACCGAAGTTAAATCAGAGACAGCATAGAGGTAGGGTTGGCACTCTCTGAGTGTGTTCAGTTCAGTTCAGTCGCTCAGTTGTGTCCAACTCTTTGCAACCCCATGGGCTGCAGCATGCCAGGCTTCCCTGTCCATCACCAACTCCTGGAGTTTGCCCAAACTCATATCCATTGAGTTGGTGATGCCATCCAACCATCTCATCCTCTGTTGTCCCCTTCTCCTCCTGCCCCCAATCCCTCCCAGCATCAGGGTCTTTTCAAATGAGTCAGCTCTTCACATCAGGTGGCCAAAGTATTGGAGTTTCAGCTTCAACGTCAGCCCTTCCAATGAACACTTACAACTAATCTCCTTTAGGATGGACTGGTTGGATCTCCTTGCAGTCCAAGAGACTCTCAAGAGTCTTCTCCAACACCACAGTTAAAAAGCATCAATTCTTTGGCCCTCAGCTCTCTTTAGAGTCCAACTCTCACATCCATGCACGACTACTGGAAAAACCATAGCCTTGACTAGATGGACCTTCTTGGCAAAGTAATGTCTCTGCTTTTTAATATGCTGTCTAGGTTGGTCATAACTTTCCTTCCAAGGAGTAAGCGTCTTTTAATTTCATGGCTCCAGTCACCATCTGCAGTGATTTTGGAATCCAAAAAAGCAAAGTCAGACACTGATCTTAGTTTTCTGAATATTGAGCTTTAAGCCAACTTTTTCACTCTCCTCTTTCACTTTCATCAAGTGGCTCTTTAGTTCCTCTTCACTTTCTGCCATAAGGGTGGTGTCATCTGCATATCTGAGGTTATTGATATTTCTCCCAGAAATCTTGATTCCATCTTGTGCTTCTTCTAGCCCAGCGTTTCTCATGATTACTCTGTATATAAGTTAAATAAGCAAGGTGACAATATACAGCCTTGACGTACTCCTTTTCCTATTTGGAACCAGTCTGTTGTTCCATGTCTAGTTCTAACTGTTGCTTCCTGACTTGCATACATATTTCTCAGGAAGCAGGTCAGGTGGTCTGGTATTCCCATCTCTTTCAGAATTTTCCACAGTTTGTGGTGATCCACACAGTCAAAGGCTTTGGCATAGTCAATAAAGCAGAAGTAAATGTTTTTCTGGAACTCTCTTGCTTTTTCGATGATCCAGCAGATGTTGGCAATTTGATCTCTGGTTCCTCTGCCTTTTCTAAAACCACCTTGAACATCTGGAAGTTCATGGTTCACATATTGCTGAAGCCTGGCTTGGAGAATTTTGAGCATTACTTTACTAATGTGTGAGATGAGAGCAAGTGTGTGGTAGATTGAAGATTCTTTGGCATTGCCTTTCTTTGGGATTGGAATGAAAACTGACCTTTTCCAGTCCTGTAGCCACTGCTGAGTTTTCCAAATTTGCTGGCATATTGAGTGCAGCACTTTCACAGCATCATCTTTTAGGATTTGAAATAGCTCAACTGGAATTCCATCACCTCTACTAGCTTTGTTTGTAGTGATGCTTCCTAAGGCCCACTTGACCTCACAATCCAGGATGTCTGGCTCTAGGTGAGTGATCACACCATCATGATTATCTGGGTCATGAAGATCTTTTTTGTACAGTTTTCCTGTATATTGTTGCTGCTGCTGCTGCTAAGTCGCTTCAGTCATGGCCGACTCTGTGCGACCCCATAGACAGTAGCCCACCAGGCCCCGCCGTCCCTGGGATTCTCCAGGCAAGAATACCAGAGTGGGTTGCCATTTCCTCCTCCAATGCATGAAAGTGAAAAGTGAAAGGGAAGTCGCTCAGTCGTGTCTGACTTTTGGCGACCCCATGGACTGCAGCCTACCAGGCTCCTCCGTCCATGGGATTTTCCAGGCAAGAGTACTGGAGTGGGGTGCCATTGCCTTCTCCCATGTGTATTCTTGCTACCTCTTCTTAATATCTTCTGCTTCTGTTAGGTCCATACCATTTCTGTCCTTTATTGAGCCCATCTTTGCATGAAATGTTCCCTTGGCATCTCTAATTTTCTTGAGTATGTTAGGACAAGATTTTTTGAAGGAGTTAGTATCTGAACTGCATTTGGAAAGACAAATAAGCTTTTATCAGTGTAAGGGGTGGAAATCTGGGTCACTTCTAGAGAGGGTCCCCTAACCCCATGAATTCAAATGTCAGCATAACTCAGTTGCTGTCTCTAGGGACAGTGGTTTAGAAACTTCAAAGGTCGAATTAGAATTGATTTGAATGGAGGAGCAAGGAGGGGCAGGGATCAGCTTCTTGTAAAATAAATGCTTCAGTCTGCGCTTCTATGTGCTCTTACTGGGGAAACCCTCAAGACAGGAGCGGAACCCAAGGTTGGGAGGTAGAAAAGAGTGTGACACACAACCAGAAACAAACCAGCACATGCTTGATGATGCACTTGAAAGGCACATACACCCAAGTAAGTGTGAGCAAAGTGCTGGCTTTCAAACAAGGGAGGAACCAGGATGTGCTTATTATCTACTTTGTCTTAAATTCTTGCCTTGCAAATAAATATTCAAACATAGCCACTCACCTGTATATCTTAACCAACTCACCCTTCTCCTAAGGTTCTCTGCCAGAAACAAAATGAATCTGAAATTTGATTTTTTTCTTCCTCAAAATGTTTTCTCTTCCTCTCTTGCCCTCTCACCCTTCTAAGATCATCTTCCCACACTCCTCCTGCTTTCTCCTGGGTAAAATATAACCGACAAAAAATATAACCCACCAAAAAGATTTTGTGGGTCTGCCTGGAGATAATTTTTTTGATGACTTTTTTCTCCTACAACTGTAGGAAATCTCACAAAACATATAAAGAAGTAAAAATCATCTATAATCCTATTGTTCACATACTTTAAATATTTGATAGTTTTCTATGCAATCTTTTATGAGTTGTTGTTTTTATAGAATTGGGATCATGCATTTTATAAGACTTGGGCACAAGGCGGAGCATGTAATAGACACATCCTGCTTTTCCCCATACTTGGAAACTAACCACTTCATAGTTTTAAATCATGTGTTTTTGACTAAACAGGGTATTATGAACATTTTCCCAATGTCATTAATCTTCAAAAATAAGATTTTTAAATGTATTATATTCCATTGAATGTTAAAAGCCATTATCTCTTTTCCCACTATAATGGTAAACTGTTTCCTATTCCTTATGTTACCTATCTATTCCCCCTTTTTTTCCTACTTTAAATAACACTGTAACAGGCATTGTTATATGGAAATCTTGAGCATGTCAGTGATTAGCCCTATGAGAAAGATCCCTAGAAATGTATATCCTAGGTTAGAGAATGAACATTTTAAATGCTTATGAACCTATTGCTATTGCCTTCCAGAAATTTTGTAATGAGCTATGTTTCATTACAGTAGTGAGTAAGGGATTGCTTTCTTCCCACTCCTATCATTGGTTGGTTTTTTTTCATTATCTGTTCACCTCTCATGGCCTTATCCCTTCTGTCTTGTTTTAGAACTGACTTTTTAGCTCTTCCCCTTTTCCCTGGAGAATCTAGCAGGGTCATAGTGCACCTGATAAGTACTTAGGAAGCACTTCTAACTCCTGACAACTGTATAGTGTAGAACTCTGGATCTGGTCCCTACGGAAAGGCTTGCAAGTTTCATTTTACAACATGTAAAATGCAAACAGTTTTCCCTGATTATAAAACAATAAAAAATAAATTAATGGGGGTCATAGTAATATAGCTACCCAAAGAAAACGCTAATAATATTATGAGTTAGAGCCTTCCAGACATTCATGCTGTTTATACTCACACACATCAGATATATGTGTGTTGAGTAATCATTACCCAAATGGGACCAAATTAAATGGTCTGTTTTACAACATTTAATATCTTCCTGTATCAATAAATTAAAATTTAGAGAGAATGTTTGGCAGTTAAAAGCATGGACATTGCAGCCCTTCTGCCTGGGTTAAAATCCCATTCTGCCTATTTACTGACTTTGAGACCTTAAACAAGTCACTTCACTTCTCTATGCCTCAGTTTCCATAATTGTTGAAAGAGGATAACACTTATTCTTATCTTCCCTTATAAGAACACTGTGAAGATTAAGATATAACACAGACACTTAGTATTATTCTGTGTTGACACTTAACTGTGTTAGCGATTAGTGTTTATATAATATACGTATTTTAAAATATTCGTTTATTTTGTAATTAGAGGTTCCCAGGTGGCGCTAGTGGTAAAGAACTGCCTGCCAATGCAGAAGACTTCAGAGATGTGGGTTCAATCCCTGGGTTGGAAAAATCCCCTGGAGGAGGGCATAGCAACACACTCCAGTATTCTTGCCTGGAAAATCCCATGGACAGAAGAGCCTGGTGGGCTAAACTCCATGGGGTCACACAGAGTCAGACACGACTGAAACAACTTAACACACATATTTTGTAATTACAGAATTATAGAAGTAATAAGTAATTTTCATTATAGAAAATGAAAACATTGCAGAAATAAATAATGTACAACTTAGTTCATATGCACCGAAATCTGTCCATATGCATAATACTTACACCAAACCATTACTTAAACTGTGGTTATCTAAGATAATGGAATTACGGGGGACTTCCACTACTTTTTTTATGATGACTTTTTTTTTCATAATTGTAAGAAATCTCAATAATATATATTTTCTAAATCAAAATAGGTTCATCATATCAGTATATATTTTTATAAGCTTATGCATACACATACATGCTCTTGTAATTTTTCTTACTTGGTGATATAATTTAGACATCTTTCTATGTAAATGCTAGATTGATTTTGCTCATTCTTTTGGACGGCTGCATGATATTCCTTTGGATGGTTATGTCACAATTTATCTAACCATCTCCTTATTGGTAAACTTCTCCTCCATTATTTTTGCTATTACAAACAATGTTTCAGTGAACATTTTTCCGTGTACATCCATGTGCATGTATCTGAGGGTTTTTATAGGAGAAACTTCTAGAAGTGGAATTACTGGTTCAGTGGGTATGTAGATTTTTAAAGATTTTTCACACTGATTACCAAATTGCCTTTCACAAATGTCATACACATTTAAACTCCCACCAGTAGCGTATGACAGTGCTTGTTTTCCCACACAGCAATGGGTATCATCCTATGCCTTCATCTTTGTCAGTCTCATAGGTATGATAATATCTTTTTGTCATTATAATTTTTTATTGGAGGATAAATGCTCTACAATGTTATCTTGTTTTCTGCCATACAACAACACAAATCAGCCTTAATTTTCTTTTCATTGTGGTGGAGCTAAAACTATTTTCATATGTTTAGTGATCATTTTTATTGCTTATGAAAACTGCCTGCGCATTGCCCATTACTGGCGTGCTTGACTTCTTCTGTGTCCTGTTGTTGTTTAGTTCCTAACTTTTTTGTGACACCAAGGACCGCAGCCAACCAGATTCCTCCGTCCATGGGATTTCCCAGGCAAGAATACTGGAGTAGTTGCCATTTCCTTCTCCAGGGGATCTTCTTTACCCAGGGATCAAACCTGTGTCTCTTGCATTGCAGATAGGAGAATCTGGCTTTATCACTGAGCCACCTGGGAACAGGTTCTTTTGTATCTTATTGATTTGTAAATACTTTATAATATTCTTTATAGTAAGTGTCTGGTATACATGTTGCATATATTTTCCCTATTTTATTGATTTTTTCAACCTTTTTTCCTCTCTCTTCTTCAGACTGGATAATTTATACTGATCTGTCTTCAAGTTTACTCTTTCCTCTGTTATCTCTGTTCTGCTAGTAAGCCATCCATTGAATTAATTTCAGGTCTTTTTTTCCAGTTAACATTTTCCATTTGGTTATTTTTCTGTATTTTCTATTTTTTTGCTAAGAGGTTCCCTCTTTTCATTTGTTATGAGCATATTTTCCTTTATTCCATTGATCATAATTATCATAACTGCTTTAAAGTTTTATTCTTTATTTATTCTAACATCTGGATTATCTAAGGGTTAATTTCTGTTGATTGTCTTTTGCTTTGAGGATAAGTGACATTTTTCTGGTTCTTTGGATGTTCATTAATTGGGGATTGTATCCTGGTCATTGGCTGTCTTGATTCTGCATTTTGTCTTAGGAGCCTACCTGGGGTAGACTCAAACTGCAAACTCTGTCTCACCTGTGGTAGGCAGCAGCTCAAGTTTCAGTTCATTCTTAAAACTTTTATCTGGACTGTTTGTGGTTTGCCTTGTATATGCCTAGCTCAGGGGTCACCCAGAAGCTTAGGCGGAGTTAATATACAAATCTAGGTTCCGCTTTCTGACTCTCCTTTCCAAGACTTCTGCCACACTCTCTAGTGATTCTAGTTAACCCAGGGTTTGTTTCTTAACTCCTCAGGTCAGAAAGATGTGGACTGTCTGTTGGAATTTTTACTGCCCTGCTCTGTACATCTACTGCAGCTTGTCCTTGGGAGCAAGGTCACCAAAGCACAACTCCCTCCATGCTAGTCTCTTCCTCAAAGTTTGACACCCTTCCAAAATCCTCCTACTCTGTCTCCTCTCTGATAGTTATCTTTTGTCAGTGTGTTGTTTTTGCATAAGAGACTATCCATTCATTATGAGTTTATTCTTCTATGCTGGAAACAGAACGATAGTCTCTTTGTTTACTTGGTATATGAAAGCTTAATATTTTTACCTAGTCATATGTATCATTCTGAAGTTGGTTCTCTGCTTAAAACTATCTTTTCCACCTCATGAATATAAAAAAAAAATGTTTTTCAAGTTGAATAGAACTTGAATTTATGTCAGACTTACATTTTCTTCCAAGTTGGACCCAACACTGCCAATGCTAATGTAGTTGTTGTGGGATTGGAGAGGAGGAGAATAGAGGGCAGAATAAAGAATGAAGAAAGCTCTGGATAACTGTTTACACCTGGTGAGGGAGGGGACCAATGACTGAGAACATGCAGATTGGGAGATGGGGGGGCTCCACTGATGAATATTTTAGGACTGGTGTGTGCATTCTTCTGTCCAGACCTCAACTGCAGGGCTCTGTGGCTCTTAGCCAGACCTGTTAATCTTGCTGCACCCCATTCATTTTCACCCCACATGAAATACAGTAGTGTACCCCAACAGGATGCACAAGAGAAAGCTGTGTGGGTTTGCTCACTGGGTCTTGGCTCTAACCTAGATCCACTCTGCTTCTCAGAAAGGCAGGAGAACATGGTGATTTCGGAGTTAGGCATATCTGGGGCCACACTTTGACTTTGCATTGTTAGCTGCTTGGCTTCTCTGAGCCTCAGTTTCCCCTTTTATGAGATGAGCATAAAAAGAGTACCCCCTTAACCGTGCTGTGAGAATTTAAGGAGACGGTGCTCGCGGAGGTCTAGCACAATAGCTGGCCCAGAGTAAACTCACTTGAGTGCGAGGGCGCTGCACCGTCAGGTCAGAGGTGTGGCGCTTCACCGTTCCTCTGCTGAGCGGCCTTGGCCACGCTCTGCAGCCTGTGGTTCTGTCTGCAGGAATTTCCACGTCTGGAATGAAGCCTGGTTTGTGCGGTCTGACCTGGGCCCTTCGTACAATGGATGGCAGGTTCTGGACGCCACCCCTCAGGAGAGAAGCCAAGGTAACCAATCCTCTGTCAGCCTACTGGTGCCCCCCTTCTCTGGGTTTGGCTCTAAGTCATGACCTCTCAGTCTTTACAATGGTGGGAAGCGGCACAGCAAGATCACCTAAATCTTCTCTGCCTTTGGGGGCACAGAGAGGGATTAAAACAAAAGTATTTTCAAAGTAGATTTTCCTCTTAATTGGCTTGGATCAGGCTGCTGTTTAAATGACTGACATCCCTGCTCCCACACAACTGCTGCAAAGGCCCTGGCCCATGCCCGGTAATAGCGAAGAGTAACAGGTCCCCTGCCAACAGTGATTCTCCCACACAGCCTCTAGTAGCCCATCCCTCCCAGCACAGAAACCTTCCGTTTCCCTTTGCCTTGGGACTTAGCCCAGATTCCCTGGCTCAGCTCCAGGCCTCTGTGCTCATGGCCCCCAGCACCCCTCTCACCTTCTGGGTGTCCCCCGCCAGGCTGAGCTCTCCTTCTCGCAGGCTGGCCCTTCCCCGCCCCTGATGGCCACTCTCCCATCAGATCTCAGGCGTTGGGCTCTCCAGGAACCTTTCCTCGTCCCTCCCCTGATCTCCAGAGCATTCTTGTCCATTACCTTCATTTTCAGTTGTTTCTTTCAAAGTTAAAAAAATTATAAAAGTCATATATGCATGGTTAAGAATGGTTAAAAAAAATTCAAATCATTCCAAAATGATTTACAATGAAAATGAAGTCTTACCCCCCTCCCTTGCTGCAACATCTATACCAGAAGCAATGAGATTCAGGGAATTTGGGTGTGAGGAGGGTAACTTCCAGATATTTTCTAGGCCACTATTTAAACTTCTCACTGCAACTCATTAGTGGTTATGAAATCAAGTTAATGGGTTGTGACCATTGTTTTAAGAAATGAAATAGAATAGCATGGAAAGAAGTGAGGAAAGGAAAGAAAAAGAAACTATCAGAGTGTATTGGACATTAAGAATAAGAATTTTCCTGTGGAATTTTTGTTTCAGGACCATATATGTGCCATGATGTAAAATCTTATTTCTAGAGATCATGGTAAAAAAAAAAAAAAAAGCTGAAAGTCACTGTCACTGTTTCAGGTTTATAAATGTGTGTTTGTTTTATAAACACAAATGGAATAATATTCTTCTATTCTGCTGTAACTTACTTTTTCATCTGGGCACTTCATGAAGAAAACTGTATCTGTGTATCTATACCTGTATCTACATCTATGTCCTTCCATCCACCCATCCATCTATGAATCTATCTACCTATCTGTCCATCTCTCTATGTATCCACCCACCTACCTACCTAGCTGTCTGAGCTAGCTATGCTGAGTGCTCAAGAAGGGAGGTGATGGTCAGGGCTTGGGGGCCCAAAGAAGCAGCACATCTCTGTAGGCTGGGTTTGCAGAGAAGTCTTCCAAAATTGGGGGGTGATTTGGGAAGAATGATTTGCAGAGTAGAAAAGAGGCAGCCCTGAGCACAAGACAGTCAGACTTTCCTCTTTAGGAAACAGACTGAGGGCAGGGAGTTAGCACCAATTATGCACCTACAGAATGTGGGAGTGGGCCGTCTTCTGTGGAGCTGGAGTCTGACCAGAGTGCTATTGCACAAGATAACGGTAGCCCCAGAGGGTCCTGCTGAGTGCCCCAAGAGGAGAGCAGACAGTCAGGGTTGAAGGAGTTTGCGGTAGAGGCAGGGGAGCTGGGCGGTGGGGAGGGCCCCCAGAGAAGCAGGCTATGAGGCGGGCTGTTGCAGAGGGGCCTTGCTTTGGCACACATCCAACCTCTGCACCCTGGCCCCCAGGGGTGTTCCAGTGCGGCCCTGCTTCGGTGATCGCTATCCGAGAGGGTAATGTGGACTGGGACTTCGACATGCCCTTCATCTTTGCGGAGGTCAATGCCGACCGCATCACATGGATCTACGAGTCGAACGGTGCCTTGAAGAAGAATTCCGCAGACACTCACAGCGTCGGCAAGTACATCAGTACCAAGGCGGTGGGCAGCAACTCTCGCATGGATGTCACCGAAAAGTACAAGTATCCAGAAGGTAGGAGGGGCTTGGATGGGCTGTGCCACCCAGGGCCTGACGGTGGGAAGACAGCTTTGAGGCGGGAGAAGGAAAACTTGCTCATGCTCCTCCCGCTTTCTCAGCCAGCTGTGCCTGAATATTAGGATTGCTCCCTGGCATCTAATGCCCAGTTCCCCAGACTGTTTCCTGTGGGGACAAAACCATCAGGGGCAGACACAGTGCCAGCGGAAATGTGCTGAAGGACTCAGGCAGCTGTCAGTCTAGCTCGTCTCCAGCTGTGTCCCTTTGCCAATTGCACCATTAGGATGACAGCACCATGACTGAACATCACAGGGAGAAACATGGCCCCCACAGAAGACCCCCTAGGGTCTCTGTCAGTCCACTCCCCTTGCCTCTAAGAAGCGAAAGCAGGAAACATCCTCTGAAAAAAGAAATGGACAGTCCCCAGAGACATGGGGACTGCTTTGTCTGCTTCAGTGGGCTCCCTGAAAGCCAGATGAGGTGCAGACACCTCCTACACCATGAGGACAATGCCCGAGTCCCTGAAATCGTCAGCATCCACTTGAGTGCTGATCCCCCTAAAGTCACCTAGAAGCTGGTAGGAGGCCACGTTTAACACAAATTACGTGTGTTTCTCTGTTTCAGAAGTTGCTTTCAGTGTTAGCAAATTAATATCTCTGAGGAATCTCAATAGTGACAAAATTCTACATTTGAAGGTGATGTTCATTTTAGAAATAGGCCGCAGTGAATTAATGCTTGCTCTAGCAGGCCAGTCGCTCCTTAATGGGATCGACGTGTCACTCTAAACGCTTTGGAATAGTTGCTTTAGCGGGTCCTCACTGCTGGTTCTGAGGTGTCAAGAAAAGTGCTCTTGAGAAGGTACCCATGTGCACCCTAAAGTAAACCCCACAGTTCGGTGCCCTGGATGGCTGCTGCTGCTGGCTGCCGTATACAAAAGAGGAGAGTTGAGCAGGGGGTAGGCTCCAAGTCCAGGTGGATGAGCTGCTGGGTGTGGGTCCTTTGGAGGCATCAGAGTAATGAGATTGGTGCTTTCCGTTAGACCCCAGTGTACCTCTGCGGCCCATTCCTCGCACTGGGGTCAGATGGCCTTTCTCTCAGTCAGTAAACATGTACTGAGACCTCCCTGAGTGCCCATTCATGCTCAACTCCAGGAGGCCAGGAAGCACCCTGCAGATGGGTGCCTGCCCCTCCAGAGCTCACAGGCTGGGGGTCAGGCTTGAGTGTGACAAGCATTCTCAAAAGTGTTCTGATGTAGAAACCAGAGTAGGGGCCAAGGAACTGATAACCCCGGGCAGGAGGTGAACTCTGCCCTACCCCTTATAGCTGTGCAACCTCAAGCAC
Source organism: Bos indicus x Bos taurus (assembly GCF_003369695.1). Taxonomy (NCBI): domain Eukaryota; kingdom Metazoa; phylum Chordata; class Mammalia; order Artiodactyla; family Bovidae; genus Bos; species Bos indicus x Bos taurus. The sequence continues at coordinate 30,576,161 of NC_040088.1, forward strand.
GATTCTTAGCATCTCTGATCCCTCACTTCCTCACCTGTAAAATGAGAAGAGCAAGGCCTCTCTTCAATGGGATTTAAATGAGCTAGTGTATAGAAAGTATCAAGGGCAGTGCCTGGCCCATAGTGAGGACTTAATAAATAGTGATGATTTTTATCAACTTGAACATCTGCAGCCTCATCGGAATGACCTCCCAAAGTGACTTTTAAAACGCACTGTCTATACAGTTGTGTGATTCTGTGGGGCCCCTTATCTGAGTGTTACACCTTAATTCCACTTCTTGAGGGCTCTGGCTGTCCCAGCCAAACCTCCTGAGCAATGAGGAGGGGCCACAGCCAGGTGGAGGGATCCCTGCCAGACCCCTGGCAATGCCCCAGCCCTTGTGTGACAGCAGGACTGATCACTCCACCTGTTGTTGCTCAGTCTCCTTTACCTAATGATGCTTGTGTCTGATGGCCGCAGGGAGGAAAAGCCCATAAAATGGGTTGCTAAGTATTTGCGCAACAGCAACACCAAAGGAAAAAACAGTAGCAGGAAGCTTAGTCTTGAGTAAGCCCGGCAGGTGACCTATATAGGTATCTAGGCTCTGAGCCTCATTGTGCAAACGCAACTGCTTCGAGGTTCTGGGCACAGAGGCTCAGCTCCCTGCTCAGCCGTCAGACCTGGGTGTGGATTTACAGCTCGGCTAGAGAATGGGAAGGCACCAAAAGGAACCCAGCCCACCAGGAGCGATCAACTCGGGTAATTTGGCTGCCTGCCTTCTTTTCAGGGGTGTGTGGGAGGAATTACTAGACTTCAGGTCTAAACTTCTGGGGACTGGCCCTCTTTCCACCCCTAATTCTCAGATTACCAACAACTTGGACCAAACACTCCTCCTCTTTAGGACCTTAACTCTAACATGATGTGCTTAGATGTCTTCGGGGTCTCTGCCAGTTGTTACATGTAACTTATAGGAAAGATTTCACTAAATGATAAAGTGCTTCTAATAAGTCATCTTAAAATTTCACAGGTTTGTAGGGGACGTTAGGGGCAGAAGGGTAAACATGGTCATTCTTCTTTCAGTATCTCTGTCCATGTTACTGGAAAGTCAATATCTTCGCCTCGTTAGTGGATCTATCTCCCAGTCAAGGCAAGGAGACTCATGTGCACTGTGTGGTCTACCCTGGCTCAGAGGCTTGGAGTTGGTTATCAGCTCTTAGTGCCCCAAGAGCCATGGTTTCTTGGCCACAATCTTGGCCACTTTCTGGGGACTGTTTATAGTATCACATTCAGCAGCACCCACAACAAAGGCTGAACCCATCCTGTGGTTCAACCTTTGTGTTTTTGAAACCTGAACTCTCTCAACAATTTAAACTAGTCATAACCTGGAACCATACCAACTGTGGGAAGTTCTTGTCAACTGACCTAGACAGAAGTTCCACTCTCTAATTCTCAAAGCATCATTAGAAATAAAACAGAATAACATGATAAAGTGGTTTGGAATTTTTTTCAGTGAGGCAATTCTAAATCATAGTTTTCTCACTTATGAACTCATTCTAATCTTTTTAAACTCAGACTTGTTATTTTTTAAATTATCGGTTTGTTCTTTGGGCTTCCCTGGTGGCTCAGATGTTAAAGAATCTGCCTGCAATGCAGGAGACCTGGGTTCAATCTCTGGGTCAGGAAGATCCTCTGGAGAAAGGAACGGATACCCACTCCAGTATTCTTGCCTGGAGAATTCCATAGACAGAGGGGCCTGGTGGGCTACAGTCCATGGTTGCAAAGAGTCAGACATGACTGAGCAACTAACACACGCTTTGTTCTTTAAGTCTCACAAAGGAGCTTTTATTAAAAGAAAGGAGGGAAGGAGGAAGGAATGGAGGGAAGGAGGGAGGGAGAGACGGAGAGAGTGAAGGAAGGAAGGGATCTAACCTAATTAACCTAAGCAAAATATCAAGCTATGTATTTTATGCAGCTTTCCCTACAGCTCGATGGAAATTTGAGCTGATTGGAAGAGCTGGGCTGTGAGCCTCATGTTAAGGAGAATGAAATGGAGATCTGAGGGAGGTCAGACACTTGCTTGGAGGTCAGACATATGTTAAGGAGGGTGAAATGGAGACCTGGAGGAGGTCAGACACTTGCTTGGATTAGAATCGTTGCGCAAGCAGCAGAACCAGTGTTAGTTCCAGGCCACCTTTCCAGGCAGGGCACTGTTCTTTGTTCACGTTGCCACCGCATCTCTGAGATACTTCTCTCTTTTCCCACCACACAGGTTCCAGCCAGGAAAGACAAGTATTTGAAAAGGCTTTGAGGAAACTTAAACCCACAATGTCATTTAGTGCAACATCTGCAAGCAGCCTGGCAAGAGAGGAACGGGAGCCTAGCATCTCTGGGAGGTTCAAGGTCGCTGGTGTACTGACAGTGGGCAAAGAAGTCAACCTGATCCTAATGCTCAAAAACCTAACAAGTGATACAAAGACAGTGACAGTGAATATGACAGCCTGGACCATCGTCTACAACGGCACACTTGTACACGAGGTGTGGAAGGACTCTGTCACTAAATCCCTGAATCCCGAAGAAGGTAATTCAACCTGTAGGCTGCTGGGATGCCACACACTCATGGTAGCTGGTATTCTCTTGGGGTTGGAGAGTTCCTATTGGAACCAAATCAACTGATTAAGGAAGGAAACAGCACAGGGTGAGCAGTACAAGTGGGGGTGGTGCCAACCAAAATACTTTCATGCCCTGGAGGAGAAAGGAAGAGGACTTTGGCAGTTAAAGACAAACCACAATACCCCTTACATACATTTTGCCCAGTGTGCAGAGTGCTCCTTATATACTCTTATGTACTATCACATTTGACCTTCTACAAGAACAGATTTCAGCATTCCTTTTACAGAGCCAGAAACTGAGGCTTGGAGAGATTGTGATTCACTTAAAAGATTAAGTGTCATAGCTACTAGGTGGCAATGCCAGATCCTGGTCCTGGAATTCCTGATGTGAAATCCAGTGCCACCACCCATTTTCTCGGTTTTACTGCTGCGACCCCTTCCCCTTTCCAGCTCCCACCCTACCTTACCCCCATCCCACAATGAATCACTTTCCCGGTTTGACCCTAGAGGGGTTGCAATATACCACGAGGGCTTGAATTCCCACCAGTGTTCCCCCACAGCTGCCAGTGGGTGGGTGAAGTTCCTTGATTTCCAGTGACAGTGATGGGTTTTCTTGGAGGCCTGAGCTTCCGGGAGGAAGAGTGAGTTGGTTCTCCTGGGTAGCACAGATGGGAGGGGAACAAGGTGGAGCAGAGAGAGGCTGGGGCTGTGGAAGGACTAGCAGGCAGGTGTGCCCAAGATGGCAAAATCCTTCAAGCTGTTATGGAAAGTCTAGACGTACAAAGCAGATTAATAAGGGTGGGGTGGCTATTTGCTTCACATAAGGAACTAATAAAAACTGATTACTTATACAGCCCATCTTGAAAAAATTTTGTCTGCAGAAAAACTGAAAGCTATCACACCTGTCAGAGGCAGCATCCCCTAGCAACCTGTCTTCTGGCAGAACTGAGCAGAAATCTTCCCTATAACAAAAGCACCCGGCTGGCTGTTATTTACCTTCAAAGCTCAAGGGAAGAGCTATTTTTGTAGGACAAAAATAATTTATGTGAGGGAAATGCTTTTAAAAAAAACTGTACTTCTGCAAGAAGCAACAGAGTTAAATGGGAAGGCAGGAGGAAACAGGCAAAATGGTCTTGGAGTCCTGACGTCATCACCTACTCTCTGGATGACTCTGTTAAGTCTCCCTCCTTTCCTGAGCCTCAGGGTTCACTGTTCAAGGGAGCTGGACCAGCTGATGCCAGGGCCTGTCATCTCCATATTTGGGGCAGGCTGGGTAAATCCCTCCAGTGCTAAAAACAGAGACAGCTCCCTCCTTACAGCCTCACCTCAAGGCGTGTGTGACCTGTAGGTGCCGGGCACCCCCCAGCCACCTAGCATGACTGCATGAGGGAGGGGGAGACCACCCAGAGGCAGGCGAGCCCCCCACCCTTGCTTGCCCAGTGAGTCAGAGAGGGGCCTTGAAGCTTGAGAAACGGAGAAATGCTGGGGAAGGCCTCTCCATCTGAGGGGACCTTGTGACTCAGAGCATGGAGGTGGTAAGGCACCTGTGTTGTTAAAAGGACAAAGAGAACTGTGGGAAGGAACATTCTTTTGAGGAAGAGAGTGACACAGGGCCATACTGAGGGGTCTGAACTTTATTCCTGGGGCAGCGAGGGACCACAGGAGATTTTTCAGGTGACACAGAAGAGTGACATGATCTGAGGGGAAAGTGCTTCTAAAGCCCACCTGACTGGTGCATGCGGGTGACTTAGAAGCAGGAGACACCAGAAGTAGGGTGGTGGTTCCAATGCTGTTGCAATAGGATCCCAGGCTATACAGTCACCTGAGAGGACCAAGCTCTTACGTAGACAGCCCCTGGCTTCCCTTGCTAGTTATTATCATGCTATCATCATTACTGTTTTCTTTATTGGGCAATGAGTTAATACTCATATTCTTCCCTGCCCCTTAGATGGAAATTCACCCTCTGATATTTACCAGGACAGGGAGGAAGTCTGAGCCCCCATGAGCTCCTCCTCCTGGAATCCGCCCAGCCAGCTGGCATCCTGGTCCCAGGGCCCCCGCTCTGCAGCTGGTGTGGAGCAGGCGGGTGTTCCCCCAGGGCCTGGTAGGGAAGATTCAGGCAAGCCTGGGCTCCAGGTACTCCCAGCCAGCCCACACTGACGCGGCTTGGCATCAGCTTTTAAGGTTTCAGAAGCCAACCCCACCTCTCACGCTGCTCCCTGGTTTCTTCTTCCAGAAATAGAGCACCCTGTAAAGATCGCATATGCTCAGTACGAGAAGTACCTGAAGGCGGACAACATGATCCGGACCACAGCCGTGTGCCAGGTCACCGATGAGCCTGAGGTGGTGGTGGAGAGGGACATCATCCTGGACAACCCCACCTTGACCCTTGAGGTAAAGGGATGCTGAAGGGGCGCTGCTCCATGCTAGTCCAGCCCTCCCTGACCACAGGGAAAGCCCTGTCTGCCGACAGGACAAGCACAGTGCCCAGCTCGGCTCCAGCCTCTACCAAAAGGATCAGCCAAGAGTTCTGCTCAGAGCAGTGTCCTTGGGAAATCCCAGTGGTCCAGTGGTTAGGACTCCATGCTGTCCCTGCCGAGGGTGCAGGTTCAATCCCCAGTCAGGGAACTACGATCCTGCCAGTGGCGCAGCAAAGCATGTCCTTGCTCCCTCTCTGGAAGGATCCACGGGCACGTTGCCCTGTGGCTTCTTTGGCTGCAGCTCTAGACCCACTGGGAATGCCAGCTGAGGAGCAGCTGGAGGGCTCTTCAGCTCACTCGCTTTGAACATCTGCTGTGTCCTGGGCTGTGCTAGGCTCAGGAATCACAGAAGACCTCAAGGTCTGGGTCCTGCCTTCAGGGAACCCACAGCCCAGCCCCCCAGACACATTTGTAGGGCAAATCAGAAATGGGCATAACTCACATGCATCTCCTGACTCTAGACCCCAGAGTTACAGAAGTGAAGACTCTTAGAAACCTGGTCTCAAGCTTTCATGCCCTTCCATTTCACACATGAGTGAACTGAGACCCAGAGAGAAAAGAATTGCCAAATACTGCCAGAGCAAAGGCTAGACCTCAGGGCCCTTTCCAGGACATCTGGCCAGTCCATACCCAGCAGCAGCATCTTCCCAAGAGTTGATAATGAGGATGCCTCATTTTTGTGGCAGCAGGCTCTGCTCCCAGGCTGCCTCTCAGGAATGCAGGCATGTGGGCTCTCAAAGGTCTGTGGGAGGCACTTGGAGCCACTCTGTCCCTTCCTCAGCACTGGTGCTGGAAGTATGGGGCTGACTCCAAGCCTGTCCCTACCCACACCAACCTCAGCCCAGGGTGGAGGCAGCCAGAGCCAGATAGCACAAATCTAGGGATGAGGGGCTGGCAGGCAAGGAGAGGCAGATGAGTGGATGAGGAAGATGGGTCTTCCCTTGGGACCCATAGAGAGCTTCATGGGTCAGACTCCTCACAAATCTGCAGCACCATCTGCCCCAGCAGTCTAGACAGCAATTGCCTTTTTTGTTATTGCTGTTCCATCACAATGTCACTAGCATCCCTAGCCCCAGATTTCTAGAGTAACTTGTGACTGCCCTCGTCCCACTCTCCCTAAGCTACACCCCAGCTTCAGGGATTCCTGATTTCAGACAGAAGGCAGGGGGACCCAGGGCCTGCTCCTTGACACTAGCCTGAAATAGAGCTCTCTGGTTAACTGTCCTGGTTAGTCTGGGCTGTGCTTCAGAATGGGGGCCAGAGTGATCCATCATCTCCAAGGTTAGGGAGAGGGAGCCACCCCTGTTCTAGGCCCATCACAGTGGTTGTGAAACAGAAAGAGGCCCCTCCACGAGCAGGACCAAACAGAGCTTCTGGGCTCCGGGCTTGCCTTCTTTCCCACCCAGCAAGTTTTCATCCATGATTGTAGAAGCCGCCCCTGTTTCCTAGGGTGTTTTCAAGAAATGAAACATTCTGAGTGAAAGTTATCAGTGTTTGATAAAGTTAGTTTCTCCACCATTATATTCCCTTATCCAGTATCCTCAAACTTGCTTATAGCTTTCTCTCTTTTTCAAAATTTTGCTGTACATCATTTAGATGTCCATATCAAATCAGCTTCATCTTTCAAGAGAATCTAACATCTTTTAAAAGGAAATCAGAATACACACAGCCTGGAAATTATTTAATCCTTTAAATAAATATCTGCTCTTTCTTCTTTAGGACATCTTTGTATGCATTTGCCCTTTAACACAACTTCTCCTTTACTTTAGACTTCAGAGAATCAAGATGATCTAATTGTGATTGAATGAATTAATGCATAGCTGACTCAGAGCAGGGCACATGGGTGATCTGTATGAGAAGATAATAATTTGGGCAACACCCTATTGTCTTATTTATGATTGGGAGTAGGCATTGAGGACTTTTGAACCAGATTATACAATCTTTCAAAGACTGAGGTCCTTCACATTGGCCTGTGACCTACTGACAATGTCAGACACAGGTTTCTGAAGTGGCTCTTATCCTCTTCTTTGGGTGTATGTATAGATTTAGGTCAACAGGATAGAGTGGTAAGCAGCCATAAAGAAAGGAAAACAAATATAGGAAAATCTCAAATTGAATATCAGTGTGAAAAATATGGCAACATTTATATATATTCTTGGGTCCCAATGGCATAAAATTATGCTTCACCCTTCAAATCATGTCATACACTTAAATGAGTTCCATGGGAGAAATTGTGATATAGACCATGGTCTCTAAAACGTTTCAGTTATGCACAAATTATTGGCAGGCATTGCAAAGTTTAGTAAGAAGAGAAAACGGCTCTGGAACCAGAAATCTCTCAGTTATTGAGTCAACCTGAACTGCAGGTTTATTACTATAAAAGGGTTGCAGGGAGAATTGGTGACAACAAAAAGGAAAACCAAATGAACACAAAGTAGCTACCTCTAGGGATCCTCAAAAGAAAAATCCACCCGTCACCTAGTTTCGGTTTCTGTTTCCAAAGCGCTTTCTTCTGCATCCATGATCTCATTTGTTCCCTTCTAGTCCAAGGAAGGAGGAGGGGAGGGATGAGCCCTCTTTATCAGGGAGGGAGTCAAGGCCCAGGGAGGTGACGCATCTGCCCAGGCTTGGCTGCTTCTCAGCAGGAGTGCAAGCTTTCATCTTCAGGAGCAAACAGATAGTCCAGGTTGCTTCTCTGACCAGCCCCTGATAAAGGACCCTGTGCAGACCACATGTCTGGGAAGTGGGGGCTGCCCTTCCCAAGATGAACTGAGAAAGGGCCCACAAACCCAGCTGGGAAGTTAAGTGCTCTCAGCTGCTGCGACCTGCCGCCTCTCCCTCTGGGCTTGGGTGTCCTGTCTGTAGCCTGGGGATGACAGCAATTTCTTAGGAACCCCCTGCATGGATGGCACTGGCACTTAGGAGGACTAAACCAAATGGTGTTCCCTTCCTTTGTCCCCAGCGATATCTTTCCCATGACCAAGTCTCAGGCACCGCCCCATCGGCTTTCAAGGGCAGATGAGATGAGCAGTCTAGCCCTGACTCTGTCAAGCCCTCTCCCCGCAGGTGCTGGATGAGGCCCGGGTGCAGAAGCCTGTGAACGTGCAGATGCTCTTTTCCAACCCACTGGATGAGCCCGTGAAGGACTGCGTGCTGATGGTGGAGGGCAGCGGCCTGCTGCTGGGCAATCTCAAGATCGAGTGAGTCCCACACTGAAGGGCTGGTAGGGGATGGCGGGGAGGGGGTCAGAGGGACCTCCCCAAAGCCCCAGGCAGGGTAGACAGAACTCTGCTAGGCTCTGAACTTGGGAATCTGCCCATAGGGATGCACACTTGCATTTGGTTTAGGGGTTCACCAAACTTGAACTTAAGAGAAGTCCAGGTCTTCAGTGCTTGGAGCTGGTCCTTATATGTGGGAGCTCATGGGACTCCTACTTTCCCTGCTGAGGGGTCCCAGGGCTAAAGGGGCTCAATGACCCAGGGTGGCAGCTAGAGGGAGTTGAAGGAGCAGTGACCTTGACCAGAGCAGGACTTGAGGCCTCACACTGACTCCTGCCCTTCCCCATCAGCGTGCCAGCCCTGCGTCCCAAAGAGCGGTCCCGCGTGCGTTTTGAGATCCTGCCCACCCGGAGTGGCACCAAGCAGCTCCTTGCCAACTTCTCCTGCAACAAGTTCCCCGCAATCAAGGCCATGCTGTCCGTTGATGTGGCTGAGTGAAGGGCCCAGGTGGCCCCATACAAACTTGGGAACACGCAGCAGGCAGGACTTGCCTGTGGAGTGAGCCCCTGCCATACTCACTATCCAGCCTGGGAAACTCACTCCGAACCCCAAGGCGGCCTGGGTCCGGAACTCCAGCCTCCAGCACACATCCCTGCCTCGCTCCCAGGCTGGGCTGGTTCCACCCTGGCCCATCACTTGATCACTTTTGCACGTTCCCTGAGCTTCTCCCCAATGCTGCCTAGTGTGTGAGCCCCATGCCCCTGCTCAGCCCTCATACCCTCAGTGTTGTGGGCACGGACTGGCACCTGACCCAGCAACTCTCCAAATGGATACTGGGGGAGAAGACGGTCTGGACTGTGTGCTGATCCCCAGCCTGCAGTTGGCACTTTCCTGCTCCTCCCCTGGGTCATTGTGGAGGTGCGGGGGATGATGGTTAGCCATCCATTGTGACACTCACAACTACCCTCAAAATAAATGTTAAAAAGAGTGTGATCACACAGCACTGACTCTACAAGACTGCTGCTTTGCCTAAGGTGGTGGAAAAGGAGACAGTGGGGCTGGGGCCATATCTTTCTGGAGGAGGGATGGCATTGGGGAAGCCGTGTTCTCCACATTCCAATATCCAAAACGAGTGGGCTGGTTCCTTGTGGCTCCAGGTGCAAAACTAGAGAGACACTTCAAGTCAGTTTAGGAAACTGCACTAGGATGATGTCCAAAAATAGATTGACTGCCTTGGGAGGGAGTGACTTGTCTAGGCAGGTTCAGACATTGTAGGGCGAAGTGAACCCTTCCAGGACCCTCTATGGGCATCAGAGTGAGAAGGGACTTCAGTCTTCACTGGAACCTTCTGCAGAGCAGCTGTGGGTGGTGGCCCAGCCTCTGTTCACACTGGGCTTGCCCCAACTTGTGCCACACTCCTCCTCTTGCAGCCAAAGCAATGCTAACTCCACAGGAACCTTCTCTACCTTCACATATGCTCTCGTGGTTCCTCAGTTTGTGCCCCTTGAAATCACCCCAAGAAGATCCCATAGCCTTCCGTCACCGGTGCTGACTAACCTCATTTTGGCGATCATGGCTCACTGTTGGGACATAAGGGACCAGTCCCATCTAAACAGAAGCTTCAGCCTCACATCCAGCTCCAAGTTTCTTCCTTATTCTCAACTCAGGCCTGACCCAGGCTTGTAGGAAGCACTGTCCATGCCTTCTTCTTACTTCCTCCTTCTTCTTTTGTTGCTTGATCCATTAGAGTTGGAGCAGGGAGAGAGGAAATTTAGAGAAAAACCATAAAGTTCCATTTCACTGGTGCTGATGTAGTATGGCCATGGAAGCCCACCACATGGCTGGTGTATAAATGCAGACTTTCTGCACTGTGTGTCCCCCCAGATTTGGGCCCCCCGAGTTCTGCCCTACCTCTAAGTGCACTGAAGTGCGGTCTTATAGTGATGGCTTGAGGCCAGTTCCATTCATGGGCTCCACTGCCCTGCCCCAGCTGCCTCCTCTCCCCCTTCTCGTCTCAACCTGGTCCAGCCTCAGCTGCCCAATTCAAGTTCCCCAGGTGGGCAGTCAGCATCAGAATCTGTGTCCATGTTTGCTCCTGGTGTCAAGGAGCTCTGACCAGGGTCTGTTTCTGGTGTCTGAATGCAGCTGGGCCTCCCATTCTCTGCAGGACAGCAGGCTCCGAGCTGTGGATGGGGAAGCTCATCTCATCTCCTGAAGCTTTGCCCCTCTCTCAAGTGCCCCTTGGGGCTGGGCTCCAGTTCAGAGTGAGGAGGGGAAGGGTTAAATAGACATACTTCTGCTCTGGTTTCTATCAGAAACAAAGAAATCCAGAGGTTTCCATTTCCTCCCATCTCCATGAGGCCTGTCTCAGACCTTAACTCTATCAAGCATCAGCCAGTGTCTCCTGAGCGCATCCTTTCTGCCAGTCTCTCTCCAGGGAGATGAAAAACCAACAAGAGCATGACCCTGCCTTTGGGTTTCCATCCTCAGGGAAATTTCCTAAGGTGTGATGGGAAAAGTCCATGTAGAATTTCTAATCAACCCCAAGCACATGTGTCTTAGAGCTATAGCTAAATACCCCTCTGCAACTTGGCTTCTGAAGAATTTAACAATAAAACAACATAATAGCAGGCCAATGCCACAGCACCACATTTATTTCTGGTAGACTTAAAGTTAGAGGTGGTAGTGAAGTGTGAGATGCAGTGGGTCTGCTGGCTGAACCCCAAAATTAGGTGGTCTTGCTCTGTTGGATAGGATCTATGCTTAGCAACCACAGCAGGGAAACCCAAACTGCCAGGGTCCTAAACAGGATGGGCATTAATTTCTCTTGTATAAGAGCCAAGGGAAACAGTTAGGGGGACACAGGCTTCCTCATCTTACCTCACTGTCATCCTCCACGTGTAGCTTCCACCTACCGGTTCCAGGTGACTGTTACAGCTGAAGGCAAAAGCCACAGGCTGTCCAGCAGGAAGGAAGAAAAGGCAAATCAATGGGTACCCTCTTTCCCATCAAGGGGACAATCTGAAAGTCAAAAGTTTAAATTATACATTTTATTTCTGCAAACATCCTATTGTCCAGTGAAGCTAAAAGTGGGTTTTTTTGAAATGAATCACACTGATATATTTCTAGCCAAACTGACTGGGAAAAATTAAACAATATACAAATTACAAATATCATGAGAAAAGCTGCTGCTGCTGCTACTGCTAAGTCACTTCAATCGTGTCCAACTCTGTGCGACCCCATAGACGGCAGCCCACCAGGCTCTGCCGTCCCTGGGATTCTCCAGACAAGAACACTGGAGTGGGTTGCCATTTCCTCCTCCAGTGCATGAAAGTGAAAAGTGAAAGGGAAGTCGCTCAGTCGTGTCCGACTCTTAGCGACCCCATGGACTGCAGCCTACCAGGCTCCTCCGTCCATGGGATTTTCCAGGCAAGAGTACTGGAGTGGGGTGCCATTGCCTTCTCCGATGAGAAAAGCTACAGCTATTTAAAGGATATGGAGGCATATGTGAACAACGTTTTGTTAATAAATCAGGCAACTTAGATAAAATGAATTGCTTCAAAGACACAAACTATCAAAATTCATTCAAGAAAAGTAAATATTCTCTGTATCTATTGAAGAAATTGAAATTGGAGTGAACACCAGCAGGAACTGCTCAGGAGCCTAACCAGCCACAGAGCAGGTGGCTGTTTTATCAGTATGTTTTCCTGCTGTTTGTTATACAGGAAAGGATCCATTTTTTTCCATTTCCATGAATACATTTATGTGCTCTCCTCTTCTGAGAAACCTTCTCCATTTCCCTCCCAACTTGCTGCACCCAAACACAGTTGGCCTCTCCTTCATCTATGGCTCCCTTCACTGTGTCTTTTTAGACCACCTGGCTTAAAGTCATCTGGGTCATCTCTCCCCATCTTAGACAAGTACTTGTCATGGGCGAAAACCAGGTTTCCTTTAGCCCTGCATCCTCCACGCTAAGCAGTGTCTGGTGTAGATGAAGTACTCATAGATATTCACTAAAGACCAAAGAAGTGAATGATATTGTAGATGAATAAATGAATGAATGAATGAAGTGACCAATTGGAATCACTAAAAAAAAATGTAATATCTAACCTTCATTGAGAGGGTAAATCTGTAAGTTACTGTTCTAAGGATTTTTGAAAATCTATTGAGTGCTTTTTATGTGCCAGATATTGTGCTCAATATTTCACATCCATTATCTTACTGAATCCTATATACCATTCTTGAGTAGCAATCACTATTATTCTTATTTTTGTTCTTTCCCTTTCTCTTTAAATAGATTTTATCTTTTAGAGTAGTTTTAGATTCATGGCAAAATTGAACAAAAGGTACAGACATTTCTCACATATCCCCTGCTCCCACATATGCATAGCCTCCCCCATTATAAATATTCCTACTGAAGTGGTAAAACACTTTAGCATTCTTGCCTTGAGAACCCCATGAACAGCATGAAAAGGCAAAATGATATGACACTGAAGATGAACACCAGGTCGGCAGTTGCCCAATATGCTACTGGAGAAGAGCAAAGAAATAGTTCCAGAAGGAATGAAGAGGCTGAGTCAAAATGGAAACAAAACCCAGTTGTGGACGTGACTGGTGATGGAAGCAAAGTCCATTGCTGTAAACAATATTGCACAGGAATCTGGAATGTTAGGTCCATGAATCAAGGTAAATTGGAAGTGGCCAAATAGGAGAATGGCAAGAGTGAACATCAACCTTTTAGGAATTAGTGAACTAAAATGGATGACCGGAATGGGTGAATTTAATTCAGATGACCATTATATCTACTACTGTGGACAAGAATCCCTTAGGAGAAATGGAGTAGCCCTCATAGTCAACAAAAGAGTCCAAAATACAGTACTTGGGTGCAATCTCAAAAAAGACAGGATGATCTCTGTTCATTTCCAAGGCAAACCATTCAATATCACAGTAATCCAAGTCTATACCCCAACCACGAGTGCAGGAAAAGCTGAAGTTGAACAGTTCTATGAAGACCTTAAAGACCTTCTAGAACTAACACCAAAAACAAGACATCTTTTTCATCATAGGGGACTGGAAAGCAAAAGTAGAAAAACAAGAGATACCTGAAGTAACAGGCAAGTTTGGCCTTGGAATACAAAATGAAGCAGGGCAAAGGTTAACAGAGTTTTGCCAAAAGAATGCACTGGTCATAGCAAACACCCTCTTCCAAAAACGTAGAAGATGACTGTAGACATGGACATCACCAGATGATCAATACCAAAATCAGATTGATTATATTCTTTGCAGTCAAGGATGGAGAAGTTCTATACAGTCAGCAAAAACAAGACCAGGAACTGACTCAGATCAGCTCAGCTCATGAACTCATGTGGCTCAGATCATGAACTCCTTATTGCAAAATTCGACTTAAATTGAAGAAAGTAGCAAAAACCACTAGGCCATTCAGGTATGACCTAAATAAAATCCTTTAATATTATACAGCAGAAGTGACAAATAGACTGAAGGGATTAGATCTGATAGACAGAGGGCTTAAAGAACTATGGATGGAGGTTCATAACTTTATACAGGAAGTGGTGATCAAAAACATCCCCAAGAAAAAGAAACTCTAAAAGGCAAAATGGTTGTCTGAGGAGGCCTTACAGATAGCTGAAAAAAAGAAGAGAAGCAAAAGGCAAAGGAGAAAAGGAAAGATATACCATCTGAATGCAGAGTTCCAAAGAATAGCAAGGAGAGATAAGAAAGCCTTTCTCAGTGATCAGTGCAAAGAAATAGAGGAAAACAATAGAATGGAAAAGACTAGAAATCTCTTCAAGAAAATGAGAGATACCAAGGGAACATTTCATGCAAAAATGGGCACAATAAAGGACAGAAATGGTATGGACCTAACAGAAGCAGAAGATATTAAGAAGAGGTGGCAAGAATACACAGAAGAACTATACAAAAAAGATCTTGATGATCTTTTTAAAGATCAAAAAGATCTTGATAAATATGATGATCACTCAGCTAGAGTCAGACATCCTGGAGTGAGAAGTCAAGTGGGCGTTAGGAAGTATCACTACAAACAAAGCAAGTGAAGGTGATGGAATTCCAGCTGGACTATTTCAAATCTTAAAAGATGATGCTATGAAAGAGTTGCACTCAATATGCCAACAAATTTGGAAAACTCAGCAGTGGCCACAGGACTGGAAAAGGTCAGTTTTCATTCCAGTCCCAATGAAAGGCAATGTCAAAGAATGTTCAAACTACCACACAATTGTATTCATCTCACATGCTAGCAAAGTAATCCTCAAAATTCTCCAAGCTAGGCTTCAACAGCATGTGAACCAAGAACTTCCAGATGTTCAAACTGGATTTATAAAAAGCAGAGGAACCGGAGATCAAATTGCCAATGTCCATTGGATCATAGAAAAATCAAGGGAATTCCAGAAAAACATTTGCTTCATTGGCTACACTACAGCCTTTGACTGTGTGGATCATGACAAACTGTGGAAAACTGTTAAAGAGATAGGAATACCAAACCACCTTACCTGCCTCCTGAGAAAACCTTATGCGGGTCAAGAAGCAATAATTAGAACCCAACATGGAACAGCAGACTAGTTCAAATTTGGGAAAGCAATATGTCAAGCCTGTATACTGTCACCCTGCTCATTTAACTTCCATGCAGGGTACATCATGGGAAATGCTGGACTGGCTGAAGTACAAGCTGGAATCAAGATTGCTGGGAGAAATGTCAATAACCTCAGATATGCAGATGACACCACCTTCATGGCAGAAAGCAAAGAGAAACTAAAGAGCCTCTTGACGAAAGTGAAAGAGGAGAGTGAAAAAGCTGGCTTAAAACTCAACATTAAAAAAGTGAATATCATGACATCTGGTCCCTTCACTTCATGGCAAATAGATGGGGATACAGTGACAGATTTTATTTTCTTGGGCTCCAAAAATCACTGTGGATGGTGACTGCAGTCATTAAAGTAAAAGATGCTTTCTCCTTAGAAGAGAAGCTATGACAAACCTAGACATTAAAAAATACTAAAAAACAGAGACATTACTTTTCCAACAAAGGTCTGTATAGTCAAAGTTATGGTTTTTCCAGTAGTCATTTATGGATGTGAGAGTTGGACCATAAATAAGGCTGAGTGCCGAAGAATTAATACTTTTGAACTGTGGTGTTGGAGAAGACTCTTGAGAATCCCTTGGACTGCAAGAAGATCAAACCTGTCAGTCCTAAAGGAAATCAACCCTGAATATTCATTGGAAGGACTGATGTTGAAGCTGAAGCTCCAGTACTTGGGCCACTAGATGCAAAGAGCTGACTCATTAGAAAATACCCTGATGCTTGGAACGATGGCAGAAAGAGAAGGGGATGACTGAGGATGAGATGGTTGGATGGCATCACCAACTCAACGAACATGAGTTTGAGTAAGCTCTTGGAGATGGCAAAGAACAGGGAAGTCTGGTGTGCTGCAGTTCATGGGGTCACAAAGAGTTGTACATGGCTAATCAACTGAACAACAACTAGAATAGTACATTTGTTACAATTGATGAGCCTATTTTGACACATCATTATCAACAGAAGACCATTGTTTCATTAAGATTCACCCTTACTTTGCCAACAAAGGTTCATCTAGTCAAGGCTATGGTTTTTCCTTTGGTCATGTATGGATTTGAGAGTTGGACTATAAAAAAAGTCGAGTGCCAAAGAATTGATGCTTTTGAACTGTGGTGTTGGAGAAGAATCTTGAGAGTCCCTTGGACTGCAAGGAGATCCAATCAGTCCATCCTAAAGGAGATCAGTCCTGGGTGTTCATTGGAAGGACTGATGCTAAAGCTGAAACTCCAATACTTTGGTCACCTGGTGCCAAGAGCTGACTCATTTGAAAAGACCCTGATGCTGGGAGGGATTGGGAGCAGGAGGAGAAGGGGATGACAGAGGATGAGATGGCTGGATGGCATCATCGACTCAATGGACATGTGTTTGGGTGGATTCCAGGAGTTGGTGATGGACAGGGAGGCCTGGTGTGCTGCGGTTCATAGAGTCGCAAAGAGTCGGACATGACTGAGCGACTGAACTGAACTGAACTTGCTGTTGTACATTCTATGGGTTCAGATAATTTTATAATACAGTGGTACAGTCTACTACTGTAGTACCACAGTAGTTTCACTGTCCAAAATATCCTCTGTGCTCCCTCCATCTCTTCTAATGGCTGGCAACCACTGTCTCCATAGTTTGCCCTTTTTCAGAATGCCATATGGTTGGAATCATACAATAGGTAGTTTTGTCAGCTCTGCTTCTTTCACTTAGTAATACGCATTTAAGTTTCCTCTATGTGTTTTCATGACTTGATAGCTAACTTATTTTTACTGCTGAATAATATTCCTTTGTCTAGATGTGCCCCACTGAAGGACATCTTGGATACTTCCAACTTGCAGCAATTATGAATAGAGTTGCTGTCAACATCCATTGGCAGAGTCTTGTGTGGACATATGTTTTCAACTCTTTTAGACAAATATCAAAGAGCCTAATTGCTGGATCATGTGATAGCAGTATACTTATTTTTATAAGAAACTGCTAAATTCTCTTCCAAAGTAGCTACACCTTATCATTCCCACCAACAATGAATGAGAGTTCCTGTTGCTCCATATACTCATTGTTTTAACTTGCATTTCCCTGATGACATATGAAGTGGAGTATCGTTTCATATGCGTATTTACCATCTATATATTTTCCCTGGTATAGTGTCTGGCAAATGTCTTAGGCCAATATTTTTGTCAGGGTGTTTATTTTCTTATGGCTGAGTTTCAAGAGTTCTTTGTATATTTTGGATAATAGTCCTTTATTAGATATATCATTTGCAAATATTTTCTACTAATGTCTGTGGCCATTTTCTCATTCTCTTGATAGTCTTTTGTAGATGAGCAACTACTAATTTTGATGAAGTCCAGCTTATTAATTCCTTCATGTATCATGCCTTTGGAGTTGTATCTAAAAAGCCATTGCCAAACCCAGGGTCATCTAGACTTTCTCTTATGTTATCTTCTAGGAGTTTTAGCATTTTACATCTTTAATATAGGTCTGTGATTCATTTTGAGTTCATTTTTGTAAAAGGTATAAAGTCTGTGTTTAGATTCACTTTTTTTACATGTGAACGTCCAGTTGTTTCAGACTCTTTTGTTGAAAATGCTATCTTTTCTCCATTGTTTTGTCTTTGCTCCTTTGTCAAAGATTAGCTTTGTGTACAGACCCCATATGTATGTGGGTCTATTTCTGGGCTCTCTATTACATTCCACTGATCTATTTGTCTATTCTTTCAGCAATACCATGTTGTGTTGATACGTGTAGCTTTACAGCAGGTCTTGAAGTTGAGTTGTATCTGTACTTTGACTCTGTTCTTCTTCAATGCTGTGTTGGCTATTCTGGGTCTTTGCCTCTCTGTATAAACGTTAGAATCATTTTGTTGATATAGACCAAATAACTCAATGAGATTTTGATTGCAATTGCTTTGAATTTACAGATCAAATTGGGAAGAACTTACATCTTGGCAGTATTAAGTCTTCTTATCCATAAATATGGACTATGTGTCCTATATTTTGGAGAAGGTGATGGCACCCCACTCCAGTACTCTTGCCTGGAAAATCCCATGAATGGAGGAGCCTGGTAGGCTGCAGTCCATGGGGTTGCGAAAAGTCGGACACGACTGAGCGACTTCACTTTCACTTTTCACTTTCATGCATTGGAGAAGAAAATGGCAGCCCACTCCAGTGTTCTTGCCTAGAGAATCCCAGGGACGGTGGAGCCTGGTGGGCTGCCATCTATGGGGTCGCACAGAGTCGGACACGACTGAAGCGACTTAGCAGCAGCAGCCGTCCTATATTTAGTACTTTGATTTCTTCATCAGAGTTTTATAGTTTTTCTTATATAGATCTTGTATTATTTTCTTAGAATTTTATCTATTTTATTTTGGAGGGTGGTGAATTAAATAATATGGTTTTTTAAAATTTCAAATTCAGCTTTTCATTGAAAGTATATAAGAAAATGATTGACTTTTATATTAATTTTAAATCCTGCAATTTTGCTCTAATAGATTCTTAGTCCCAGGAGTTTGCTGCTGTTGTGACTGATTCTTTCAGATTTTCTGCATAAATAATAATGTTATCTATGAACAAAGATAGCTTTATTTCTTCCTTCCCAATCTGTATATATTTCTTTTTTTTTTTTTCCCTTCTTGCATTAGCCAGAACTTCCAATATTGAAAAGAAGTGGGAAAGCTTATAGTATGATCCTTGCTTTGTTCTTGTTCTTAGTGGGAAAGCTGTTAGTATAATGCTGTCTGTAGGATTTTGTAAATGTTTTTTAAATCAAGTTGAGGAAATTCCCCTCTATTCTTGGTTTACTGAAGGTTTGAATTGAGTGTTGCATTTGGTCAGATGCCTTTTCTACACCTGTTGATTTGATTATGTGATTTTTCTTTAGCCTATTGATGTAATGGGTTACATTAATTGCTTTTTAATTAATTTTTATTGGATTATAGTTTCTTTACAATGCTGTGTTGGTTTCTGCTGCACAGCAAAGTGAATCAATTATACATATAGATAGCGTTGAGTTGTATCCGACTCTTTGCAACCTCATGGATGTAGCCCACCAGACTCCTCTGTCCGTGAGATTTTATAAGCAAGAATACTGGAGTGGGTTTCCATTCTCTCCTCCAAGGGATATTCCTGACACAGGGGTCAAACGGCCACTCTTTAAGATCCTTTTCCCATATAGGTCCTTACAGGGTACTGAGTAGAGTTTCCTGCATTATGTAGTAGGTCCTTATTAGTCACCTATTTTATATACTATAGTGTGTATACGTCAACCCCAATCTCCCAATTTATCCCTTCCACATTAATTGATTTTTGAATGTAGAACCAACCTTCCAAACCTGGGATAAATCCCACTTGATTATGGTACATAATTATTTTTACACAATGTGGGATTTATATTGCTATTATTTTGTCAAGGATTTTTGCATCTATGTTCCTTAGAGATACTGGTCTATAATTTTCTTTTCCTGTAATGTCTTTATCTGGTTTTGGTATTCGTCTGGCCTCATTGAATGGGTTAGGAAGTAGGCTCTCTGCTTCTATTCTCTGAAAGAGGTTGTAGAGAATTGGTATAATTTCTTCCTTAAATGTTTGGTAGAATTCACCAGTGAACCCATCTGGACTGGTGCATTTTGTTTTGTACTGATTCAATTTCTTTGATAGCAATTTAATACATGTAAGCCTTTCAGATCCTTCTGTACATTTTGACAGATTGTGGAATTGGTCCATTTCATCTAGATTATATTAATAAAATTTATGGGCATAGAGTTATTCATAATATTTATCTATTTTCCTTTTAGTGCTCATGGAACTTAATGATGTCCCCTCTTTCATGTTGATATTAGTAATTTGTGTCTTCTCTCTTTCTTCTTATTTAGCCTGGCTAGAGTCTTATTGATTTTATTGATCTTTTCAAAGAGCCAGTTTTGGGTTTTGTTGGCTTTCTCTCTTGATTTCTTATTTTTCAATTACTTTATTTTTAAGTTTTATTTCCTTTATTTTGTTTACTTTTGATTTTATTTGTTCTTTTTCTAGTTTCATAAAGTGGAAATTTTGATTATTGATTGTAGATCTTCCTTTTCTAATATATGCATTCAGTGCTGTAAATTTCCACCTAAGCACTGGCTTGCTGCATCTTACAAATTTTAAGTTACATTTTCATTTAGCTCAAAAATTTTTTTTAATTTCTCTTGAAATTTCCTCTTTGACTCGTGTATTTAGAATTGTGTTGTTTAATCTCCATGCATCTTGGGATTTCTAGTTATCTTTCTGTTTTTGGTTTCTAATTTAATTCTAGTGTTGTCTGAGAGCATGCATTGCACAGTCTCTATTCCTTTAATTGTTAGTTGTTTTATGGTCTAGAATATGGTCTATCTTGTCTTATGGTCTAGAATATGTTATATCTTGTGAATATTTCATATGAGCTTGAGAAAAACGTGTAGTCTGTTGTTAGGTATATTAATCTATAGTTGCCAATTATATCCAGTTGATTGATGGCATTGTTGACAATCCTTATGCTTTTCTGCTTGCTGGATCTGCCCATTTCTGATAAGGACATGCTGATGTCTCCAACTATAATAGTGGATTTATCTATTTCTCCTCATGTTCTATCCATTTTTATTTCACATATTTTGTTGCTCCATTGTCAGGCACATACATGTTGAGGACTGTTATGTTTCCTTGGAGAACTGACCCCTTTATCATTATATAATGCCCTCTATTATTTCTGATAATTTTCCTGTTCTGAAATCTCTTCTGCCAGAAAATAATATAGCTACTCCCAGTTTCTTTCAGTTAGTGTTAATATGGTGTATCTCTCTCCATTCATTTATTTTTAATCTATATACATTTTTATATTTAAAGTAGATTTCTTCTAGACAAAGCATATTTGGATCTTGTTTTTCAATCCACTCTAACAATTTCTGCCTTAATTGGTGTATTTAGATCATTGACTTTCAAACTAACTAGATATAATTGGGTTACTATCTACCATATTTATTACTGTTTTCTATTTGTTGTCTTTGTTCATAGTTTCCAGTTTTTTCTCTCACTATTTTTCTGCTTCTTGTGCTTTTAATTGATCCTTTTATATTATTCCATTTTATCTCCTGGCATAGCATACCCTTTGTTCTTTTTTTAAGTGCAAGTACCTTATAATAATAATCCAAAGTCTTTCTTCCTGTCCCTCATATCACTGCTGTCCTTCATTTTGTTATTATGCAAGCATATATATATATATACATATATATACACACCATACATGATATATAAATACACAGTCAAATATATTGTTGCCATTATTATTTTGAATAAACTACTATCTTTTAGATCAATTAATAATAATAAAAACAAGAAAATCATTAGGGGAATTTTCTCTGATCTTCACCAAGAAAATTTGGTAAGGCTTCTGGAGGGAAAGCCCACAGAAGTGTTGGGGTCCTCTATGACTGGGTCCCCCTGGAGGTTTTTTTTTTTTAATTTATTTATTTTAATTGGAGGCTAATTACTTTACAATATTGTAGTGGTTTTTGCCATACATTGACATGAATCAGCCATAGGTGTACATGTGCTCCCCATCCTGAACCCCCCTCCCACCTCCCTCCCCATCCCATCCCTCAGGGTCATCCCAGTGCACCAGCCCTGAGCACCTGTCTCATGCATCGAACCTGGACTGGCGAGCTATTTCACATATGATAATATATATGTTTCAAAGCTATTCTCTCAAATCGTCCCACCCTTGCCTTCTCCCACAGAATCCAAAAGACTGTTCTTTACATCTGTGTCTCTTTTGCTCACATATAGGGTCATTGTTATCATCTTTCTAAATTCCGTATATATGCATTAATATACTGTATTGGTGTTTTTCTTTCTGACTTACTTCACTCTGTATAATAGGCTCAAGTTTCATCCACCTCATTAGAACTGATTAAAAGGCATTTTTTTAAATAGCTGAGTAATATTCCGTTGTGTATATGTACCACAGCTTTCTTATCCACTCATCTGCCGATGGACATCTGGGTTGCTTCCGTTTTCTGGCTATCGTAAACAGTGCTGTGATGAACATTAGGGTACACGTGTCTCTTTCAGTTCTGGTCCCCTGCAGTTTTTAACTTTCAGACTTGTCCACACTGAGCCTCCTTCAATAGCTACTTACTTTAGATTAATCCTGTAAAAACTGACTTCATTTAGGATGAGTTACCTTTAAAATCTTATAAACAAAGCAAAAAAAAAAAAGAACAAAACAGTCACTTCGGTTCAGATTTTCCTACTCTGGCACTGGTTCCAGTAGAGGTTGTGCTCATGGGATTTCTCTGTATTCACCAGTCTCTCCAATTTAGGGGACAGCAGTTTGCCTTGTGACCTCACATCTCTTATGGATCTAAGAGGGTTTTTTTTTTTTTTTTTATCAGTTTGTTCAGATTTTTACTTGTTGACAGTACAGAGTGGTGACTTCCAAGCTTCTTAAATGCTAGACAGGGAAGCTAGAAGTCTATCCTAAGCATTTTATAGGTGTTTGTTGATTTAAGCTTCCCAACAAATCTTTGAGGAAAGGAGTAACAATAATCTTCACTTTACAAATAAGGGAACCAAGACTTCAAGACTTAATTAGGTCACAGGAGAGTTAGTAAGTGGCAGTGCTAGTGCCTAGGTGGACTGGCTCTAGTGCCTAACCTCTGTGTTATGCTGTACTACCTACACAAATTCTGAAAAGGTATCCAGTAATAAATGCCATCACAGGTTTACAAAGAGATAGGGAGGTAAAAGACGAGAAACTCAAGGAAGTGTGCCTCTGCCATAGAACCCAGCCCTGGAGAGGCATCCTGGGATGCCTCCTCCCAGGCTACTTTCCTGCAATGACTTGATTCCAGGCTCTGTCTTTCCACATTGAATACATGTCATTAGCAGGGGAGCTAAGAGTCCCTCTTCCCAGAAGCAGCCTCTTCACCCGCCCTGCTTTTGGCTCCCGGCTACTTCTCCTCCTAACCTTGATCATATCTGCCTCAGAAGCAAACCTCAAACAGCTGAATTCAACCAGCATCTCCTGGAACCTACCCCATAAGTAGGGGGTCCTCCTGCCATTATGTCATTTCCCCTCCTTGCAGCTTTCATAGGCAGACATTATTTACCCCCCTCCTTATACCAGTGCAGAAACAGAGGTTTAGCAAGTTCTCTCCATTCTCTGCTCTCATACTAGCCTTCACATACCTTTATGATCACCTTTATTGCAGTCATTTATCTGTCAATAGTTGCCATTATGCAAGGTAGAAACATAGGCAAATGTGTATAAAAATGATTTATTGATATCACGTTATAATATACGATCTATTCAGTGACATTGCATAAGTTCAACATGTATGAATTATTGTACACCATAATTTGTCTTCTGCAAAACAGCAATGAAATTAAAGCATTAACACAGAAATTCCAGGAGTCCTGCATGCTTTCCCAGGTGAACTGTGTCTCCAACTTTTGCTGAATAAACCCACAACTTTAGCATGCTTCAGGAGATGCAACCAAGGGCGTTCAATCTGGAATGAAATTAAGTAATATTGCTTATGTCTCTTAACTTGATGGCCAACCTGTAGTAAATTGTTGGTGGGGTGTTCAATTGCTCAGTAATGTCTGACTCTTTGCAACCCCATGGATGCAGCATGCCAAGCTTTCCTGTCCTTCACCATCTCCCAAAGCTTGCTCAAACTCATGTCCATTGAGTCAGTGATGCCATCCAGTGATCCTGTCCTCTGTCATCCCCTTCTCCTCCTGCCTTCAATCTTTCCCAGCTTCCTGGTCTTTTCTAATGAGTCAGCTCTTTGCATCAGGTGGCCAAAGTATTGGAAGCTTTATATGTTTAACATATACAGATACATTTATTAAAATATTTCATACAAATATAGTCACAGTATAAAAATTCCTTAAATGCTTAATCAAATAAGAGAGTGGGAAAACAGTTCTCTTCGCCACTCATCTACTCTTTTTTTTCCAGAAAACACACAAGTTGTCAGTGGTGGTGCACCTCCCAATTTCTGGGCTCTTGAGGGAAGTTGAGGTCTCCTACTGTGCTGTGGTGAGAATTACAGGCTTTTGTAAAATCATCTGATGGTCCACACTTCAGACTGAAAGTCCCACCTTCTGTTTAATCTTGATACCCCTGTGGAGACCAGGGGCATAACTCTACAAGATTTTGGCATTTTTGTTTATGACATGGGCAATCCAAGTCACCTGATGTGAGTAAACTCCCAGGTCACCAAGCCATTAAATTCCAAGATTTTATTGAATCATAGATGATTCATGAACCCCTACTGTGATCAGGCTCTAGGGACTCAGCACAGATGATCATCTGTGTTTTCTGGAAGTTCGTTGTCATGGGGAGACAGAGGTATGGGAGTAGATGTGGGGAGATAGATAATAAAATGCACAGTCCAATAAATAAAAATATCTTTAAGTAACTATTAGTACACTAATTAATAAAAGTCAGGATAGGGGTATGGGTTGGGGAGGGACTGGGCAGGGCAACCCTCTGACAGATGATGTTTAGATTGAAACCTAAAATTGACTGTGAAGGAATGCCATGTAAAGATCTAAAAGGGTGAGTTCCAGGAACAGCAGGCCAAAGCCCTGAGATGGGAGTATCCCTGGTATGTAATCAGAACAAAGGAAGCAATGCTCTGGTAGGGGAGAAGTGGGGGTGAGAGTGATCAGAATGAAGAAAGAGAGGTGGGGTGGGGGGCACAGATCCCACAGGGTCTTTGAGACCACCGTGGCACTTTGGCTTCTATCTTAAGTGAGATGGGGGGGTCCAGAGGGGGTTTGAGCAGAGAAGTGTCAGGATCTAACTTGTGTTTCAAAAGAAATCTTCTGGCTGACGCAGGGAGTCCAGTAATCAGGTTACTGTAACCACCCAGGTGAGAGGTGATAGTAGCTCAGACCAGGGTGGTAGCAATGCCTTGACTGAGAAGTAGTGAAGAAAACAGAACCCATAAGACATCCCAAAGGATTAGATGTGGGATATGAAGAAAGGAGGCATGTAACTGACACCAACACCTATTAGCCTGAGCATTTCAGTGATTCCAGGTCTTATGGAGCAAGCTCTTTTGCTCTTCCCTGGAAAGATTGACGCCAGGAGGAGAAGGGGATGACAGAGGACAAGATCACTGGGTCGCATCATCGACTCAATGGGCATGAGTTTGAGCAAACTCTGGGAGATGGTGAAGGACAGAGAAGCCTGGCATGCTGCAGTCCATCGGGTCGCAAAGAGTCGGACACAACTGAGTGACTGAACAACCACCAGGTGAGCTGTGAGGGACTGTAAAATAGAAGCTCTTTATCTCTCCCTCTAGGCTCACTCTGGTGATCTCTCTGTGTCTAGCTCCCTATCCACTGTGCTGGGACCCTGGCCTAAGCACAGGAAGCATCTTCCGTGATTGATGTCCCAGGTGTTCAGAGTTCCAGAGCAGTCCTGGAAGGAAGAGCAGGTTTCAGAGAGAAAAGACTTGAGGTGCAGATGGGAGACTGGAGCAATCAAGAAGGACTTCTTAGATGAGTTGACCTTGAAAGATGTTGGGACTTCCTCATATTTAGGCAGGAGGCCTTGGACCCTGGCATAGGGAGACATGAGAAGGGAAGATGTGTTGCTAAACTCGACAGATGTGAGGCTGGAGAGGCAAGTAGATGAAGACTCGGAAAAGCCTGACTCTGACTGGCCAGTTCATTTCAACTTGGCAGGGCAGAGCTGGGGAGCAACAGTACAGCAGATAATATTTTCCAAACCAGATCACAAGTATAGTTTCACGTGTTCTTGCAGACTAAATCAAAAAGTAGAATCTAATTTCTCCCCTTGTCAGAGTGGTCCGTTGAGACCACCTTGATGAACAGAATACAGCAGAGGTAGCATTATGGGGCTTCTAAAGCTTAAAAGACAATGTGGCTCTTGCCTGGCTCTATCTCTTCCTCTCTCTTTCTCTCTCTCTCTCAGCACTCATCTTTGGAACCCAGCCTCTATGTTGTAAGGAAGCCCAAAGCACATGGAGAGGCCTCATGTAGGCGTGAACCAGCTAAGGTTCACCAGCCAGAATCAACTGCCAACCACGCAAGTAAGTGAACCTCCAGTAGCTACAGCCCCAGACAGAGTTACCCTCAGGCCTCAAGTCCTCAAGCCAATGCTCTGAACTTCATGGAACACAGGCAAGCCATCCCCACCTTGCCCTGTCTGAAATCTTCACTCATGAGAACAATACATGAACATTTTACCCCACAAAGTTCGGAGGTAATGTGTTATGCATTTATAGTAACTGTCACCAGCTTCAGTGCATGTCAGTCTGGTGAATAATTTTCCAGTGTCATTAATGTGTCCCTATCATTTACAGGGTTATCAATGTCTAAGTAGGTATTATGCAAAAACATTAAAGCCAATTATAACCTTTTATCTAAATAGTATCTTGTTATTGTTCCACGTTGTGCTTGGCTGTTTATTGGGAAAGCAGGAACACTCCCAGTGAAGGACAGGAACAACCCTTGCGGTTCTGCTTAAGAATAAGTTTCTCTCTGTATGATGCTGTCTTGTAGAAATGATATGCTTGCTCATCATGGAGGAAGAGAACTGGGAGACTTGAGGTGACTCTGGAGGAAGGAATGTGACTTAAGGCTTATCTGCCTGTCAGGTGCCTCCCAGGTCAGCTCTGTCCCAAAACAAGCCTCTTTAACCACCCATGCATCCCTCAGTCATCTATGCATTTATTCAGTCACAACCATCTTAAACACTTACTGTCAGGCCCTACACTGCACGCATGAGAACACAATGATCCATAGCCTCATGAAGTTTACATCATAATGGGGAATCAGACAGAAGCAGGTAAACAAGCAAATAAAATAATGACAGTTTGTTATAAGTGGAATGAAGCAAAAACACAGGTGTTGTCCTGGGGAGTAATAGGCTACTTCCCCTCTGGTTGGAGGAGGTCTCTCTGAAGGGTTGTTTCAGCTGAGATCTGAAGAACCTAAGCACGGTAGACTTGCCTGCAAGCAAAGGAAAATGACTCTGGCTGGAGAGGAGAAAAGGACAAAGGGAACTCTCATTAAAGAGAGAAGACGGAGGACTAGGCTTAGAAAATGAGCAGGAGCAAATGATGGCCACGTAACTGGCATGACAGTCAAAACTTCACCACAGGGAAAGGGTTTAAAATGGTGACAGAGGAGGCTCCTGAGCACACCTCCTCCCATGGACACACTAAAGTTTCAACTACTATAGAAAAGTTCTCTCAGAAAAGACCCGAAGATTGGCAAAACAGCTATTCCACAACAAAAGACAAAAGAGGAGGATAAGTGCACATCAAGATGGATAAGAGAGGCAGAGGTGCCACCTTCCTAGGACTCCCCACCACGCCCCAGTACAGTGACCCACAAGCAGGAGGGATGCTGCCAACACAGAGCTCTTCCCTAAGAAGTGAGTGGTTCAGCCCCACACAGGGGCCCCTAGACTGTGAGACCTGACCCAGAAAGGTGAGCCCCTGGAATGATGGGCTCTGAAGTCCAGCAGGGCTTACTCCCAGGAGAACTGGAGGAAACTGAGCCTCCTCTCTTGCTTACACACAGACTCACTCTCTCCAAGTCCTGACACAGAAGCAGTAGCTTGAGCTGCACCTGTGCCATGTGCGAGGGAGATTTGCAACTCATCTTAGGATGCATACTGGAGGGTGAAGGTCTTTTGGAGGTCTCTCCAGGGACAGAGGAGCTGGCAAGTGCCGGTTTTCTAACTCAACTTCTGCCTTGTTAGCCTGGTGCTAGCAGGCATCATTTTTGGCACTCAATCTTATACTAGCACTGCTTACCCAGCCTGGTGCTCACCCACCACAGACCCCATCCCACCAGACTCAGAGTGTGACCTCACCGCAGTCCAGCGCCTGTTCAGCACAGCCCCTGCACCACCAGATCCAGCAGACGGGCTTGCCCCATCTTGGCTCTCATCCACAGCCGCCTCACCCCACTAGATCTAGAGGTGCATGCACCCCATACAAGGGACACTACTTGAACGTTGGGTGTTGGTGGACAGGAGGGCTTGTGTTTCTGGGCCCCACTGGAAGACAATGAAAAGCAAGCAGCTAGAGCAGCAAAAATAAAAACAGAATTTTAAAAAGTGAAGATTTCTTAAGGGACTTCTGGGACAACACCAAGGAGAATAACATTTGCATTATGGGGGGTCCCAGACAAAGAAGAGAGAGAGAAGGACCAGAAAACAAATTTGAAGAGATAATGGCTGAAAACTTTCCTAATGTGGGGAAGCAGAGAGAGTTTCAAATAAAATAAACCCAAAGAAATCCACATTATATTAAAATGGTAAAAGTTAAAGAGAAGATCTTAAAAGCAGCAAGAGAAAAACAACTTCTTATATACAAGGGAAACCTCATAATGCTATCAGCAGATCAGGAGAGATCAAGAGCTTTCCAAATAAGAAGCTGAAGTTCATCACCACTAAATCAGCCTTTCAAGAAAGGTTAAAGAGATTGCTTTGAGCTGAAGAGAAATGGCACTAATTAACCACAAGAAAACATACAAAAGCAAAAATTCACTGAAAAGGATAAATATATAGTAAAGATAGTGAATCAATTATTTATAATGCAAATACAAAGGTTGAAAGACAAAAATAGTAAAAATTAACTAAAACGACAATAATTAATTAAGGGATACACAAATAAAGCAATGGAAAATGAGACATCAAAAATATAAAACACCATGCTGCTGCTGCTGCTGCTGCTGCTAAGTCACTTCAGTAGTGTCCGACTCTGTTCGACCCCATAGACAGAAGCCCACCAGATTCCCCCATCCCTGGGATTCTCCGGGCAAGAACACTGGAGTGGGTTGCCATTTCCTTCTCCAATGCATCAAAGTGAAAAGTGAAAGGGAAGTCGCTCAGTGGGAGGGAGTAAAAATCTGTTTAAATTTAAGCTGCTATCAACTTAAACAGATTGTTATAAACATTTTTTTTTGTTCAGTTGCTAAGTCATGTCCAACTCTTTGTGATCCCATGGACTACAGCAAGCCAGCCTTCCCTGTCCTTTACTATCTTCTCGAGTTTGCTCAAACTCATGTCCATTGAGTCAGTGATGCCTTCCAACCATCTCATCCTCTGTCACCCCGTTCTCCTTATGCCCTCAATCTTTCCTAGCATCAGGGTCTTTTCCAATGAGTCGGCTCTTCAATACTTTGTGGCCAAAGTATTGGAGCTTCAGCATCAGTCCTTCCAATGAATATTCAGGGTTGATTTCCTTTAGGATTGGCTGGTTTGATATTCTTGCAGTCTAAGGGACTCTGCAGAATCCTCCAAGAGTCTTCTCCAGCACCACAATTCAAAAGCATCATACATACAGAGTTTTATATATGAATCTCACAGTAGTTACAAAATGAAATATAGAAAAGAAATAGAGAAAAGCATCTAAACTTAACACTAAAGAAAGGCATCAAACCATAAGGGAAGATAGAATGAGAAGAAGAAAGGAACAGAGAAGAATTATGAAAAAAAAAGCAGAAAGCAATTAACAAAATTGCAATTGCAATAAATGCATGCTTATTGATAATAATTTTAAATTTAAATGGACTAAATGTGCCAATCAAAAGATATAAAATAGGTAAGTGAATTAAATAACAAGACCCATTTATATGCTGCCTACAAGAGACTAACTTCAGGAGTAAGTATACACACAGGCTAAAAGTTAAAGATAGAAAAAGAAACTCCATGAAAATGAAAAGAAAGCTAGTATAGCTATATCAGATTTTAAAAGTCTTAAAACAGAACTTACTTGGTGGCCCAGTGGTTAAGAATCCACTTGTCAATGCACAGCAAATGGATTTGATCCCTGCTCCAGAAAGATTCCATATGGCGCAGGGCAACTAAGCCTGCGCACCACTACTAAGCCCGAACTCTAGAGCCCATGAGCCACAACTACTGAGCCCTGTGTCACAGCTACTGAAGCCCGAGCACCTAGAGCCCATGTTACACAACAAGAGAAGCCCCCATGATGAGAAGCCCCTGCTCACCACAACTGGAGAAATCTGTGCACAGCAATAAGGACCCAGTGCAGCCAAAAATATATAAATAAAAATAAATTTTAAAAAATTTTAAGTCTTAAAAACAAAGACTGTAATAAAATGCAAAGATGGGAATTACATAATGATAAATGATCAATCCAGAAAAAATATATAATATTTATAAACATATATGCACCCATCAAAACAGCACCAAAATATGTAAAGCAAATGTTAACAGACCTAAAGGGAAAAGTTGACAGCAATACAATAATAGTAGAGGACTTTAACATCCCACATACATCAACAGATAGATCAGACAGAAAATAAACAAGGAAACATTGACCTTAAATGACACATTGCAACAGTTGAGTTAGTAGATATATACATAGAGCACTCCATCCAAAAGCAGCAAAATACACATTCTTCTGAAGTCACAAGGAACATTCTTCAGGATAGATCACATGTTAGGTCACAAAACAAGTCTCAAGAAAGTCAAGAAGACTGAAATTCTATCAAGCATTTTCTCTGATCGCAATGGTATGAAACAGGAAATCAACTACAAAAAGAAAACTGGAAGAATCCTAGAAATGTGGAGATTAAGGCATGCTATGCCTCAGTGGGTAAAGAATCTGCCTGCAATGCAGGAGGAGACACAGGGGAAGTGGGTTTGATCCCTGGGTTGGGGAGATTCCCTGGAGGAGGAAATGGCAACCAGCTCCAGTATTCCTGCCTGGAAAATCCCATGGAGAGAGGAGCCTGGTGAGCTACAGCCCAAAGGGTCACAAAGAGTTGGATACAATTGAGTGACTAAGCATGCACACAGAAACAACCAATGGGTCATCAAAGAAATCAAAGAGGAAATAAAAAAATTTCATTTGTGAAATGAAAACATAAATGTGACATACCAAAATCTATGAGATACAGAAGAAGTTCTGAGAGAGAAGTTGATAGCAATACGGGTCTACTGCAAGAAATAAGAAAAATCTCAATTAAACAATCTAACTTCACACCTAAAGGAACTAAAAAAAGAAGAACAAATGAAGTCCAACTTTAGGAGAAGAAAAGAAATCATAAAGATAAGAGTAGAAATAAATGGAAGAGAAACAAAAAAATCAATGAAACTAAGAGCTGGTTCTTTGAAAAGACAAGCAAAATTAACAAATCTTTACCTAGACTAACCAAGAAAAACTAGAAGTCCTAAATAAACAAAATAAGAAAAGAAAGAGGAATCCTTATAACTGATACCACAGAAATATGAAAAGATAAAAGACTACCACATGATATGCCAACAAATTGGACAACCTAGGGGAAATGGATAAATTCATAGAAACATTCACTCTTCCAAGACTGAGTCATGAGGAAATAGAAAATCTTAATAGGCTAATTACTAGTACAAAGATTGAATTAGTAATAAAAAAAATCTCCCAATGAATAAAATTCCAGACCAGATGGCTTCACTGGTGAATTCTACCAAATATTTTTAAAAGACTTAATACCTATCCTCAAATTTGACCAAAAGATTGAAGAACAGTGAGTACTTCCAAACTCAATTTATGAAGTCAGCATTACCCTGCTATTTAAACCAGACAAGGGTATCATAAAAAAAGAAAATTACAAGTCAATATTCTTCATGAAGATAGATGCAAGAGTCCTCAACAAAATACTAGCACACCAATTCAATAATACATTAAAAGCATCATATATCATGATTAAGTGGGATTTATTGCAAGAACACAAGAATGGTTCAACAGTCACAAATCAATCAATGTGATACACCACATTAACAAAATAAAGGATGAAAAGCATATGATCATCTCAACAGATGCAGGAAAGGCATTTAACAAAATTCGACAACCATTTATAGAAAAACTTTCAACACAGTGGGAGTCAAAGGAACATATTTCAACATAATAAAGGCTATATATGACAAATCCACAGCTAACATCATAATGGTAAAAAGCTGGAACCTTTTCCTCCAAGATCAGTAATGAGATGGGAATGTCCATTCTCATCACTTTTACTCAACATTTTGTTGGATATCCTAATGATACCAATTAGGCAAGAAAAGGAAATAAAATACAACTAAATTGGAAAGAAAGGAGTAAAGGTGTCACTATTTGCAGATGGTATGATACTTTATATATTATAGGAAACCTTAAAGATTCTATCAAAAGAACTATTAGTAAAATTATAGGATAGAAAATCAGTCTATAGAAATCAGTTGGAGAAGGCAATGGCAACCCACTCCAGTAGTCTTGCCTGGAAAATCCCACGGACAGAGGAACCTGGTGGGCTGCAGTCCATGGTGTAGCTAGGAGTTGGACATGACTGAAGCGACTTAGCAGCAGCAGCTATAGAAGTCAGTGGTATTTCCATACACTAATAATGAACTATCAGAAACAGAAATTAAGGAAAGAATCCAATTTACAATTGCATCAAAAGTAGATAAATAAAATACACAGGAAAAATTTAACCAAGGAAATTAAAGACCTGTACATTGAAAACCATAAGACACTGATGAAGGAAACTGAAGACACAAGTAAATGGAAAGATAGTATATGCTCATAAATGTGAATAACTAAACTTGTTTGGATGTCCATACTACCCAAAGTAACCTACTGTCAAATTCAATTCAATGTAATCTCTATAAAAATTCCAAAGGCAGACTTCCCTGGTGGTCTAGTGGTTAAGAATCTGCCTACCAATGTAGGAGACACAGGTTTGATCCCTAGACCAGGAAGATTCTACGTGCCAAGGGACAACTGAGCCCATGCACCACTGAGCCCATGCTCTAGAGCCCATGTTCCAGAACAAGAGAAATCACCAAAATGAGAAGACCATACACCACAACTAAAGAGTAGCCCCCTACTCACCATAACTAGAGAAAAACCAAGTACAGCACAGATCCAGGAAAACCAAGAAAATAAATAATTTTTAAAAAATTCAAAGGCATATTTCACAAAACTAGAACAAATAATTCTAAACTTTGTATGGAACCACAAAAAAACCTGAGGAGCCAAAACAATCTTGAGAAGGAGAAATAAAGCTGGAGGTATCATACACCCTGATTTCAAACTATATTACAAAGCTATAGTGATCAAAAAAGTATGATATTGGCATAATAATAGAAACATATCAATGGAACAGAATTGAGAGTCCAGAAATAACACCACAAATATACAAAGAGCTAATTTATAATAAAATGGTAAAAAAAAATATACAGTGAGGAAAAGACAGTCTTTTTTAAAAATCGGGTTGATAAAAAATGGACAGCTACATGCTAGACCACTATTTTACACCATATGCAAAAATTAACTCAAGGTAGATTAAAGACTTGAACATAAGACCTGAAACCATAAAATTCCTAGAAGAAAAAATAGGTGGTAATCTCCTTGACATCAATCTTAATTTTACTGGATCTGACCCCAGTTTATAGTACCAGATACCCTGGAGATTCTGGTTTGTCTCACAAACTAACTGTACAACTTTGGACAAATTACTTAAACTCTCTGTGCCTCAATTCCTTCATTTATACAATGCAGATAATGAAGGTACCCACCTCATAGAGTTGTGATCAGTGACTTAAATGTGTTGAGCACTTAGAACAGCAGTTGGCAAAAAGCTAAGTGTTCAGTGAAGGTCAGTTTTTTGAGATGTTGAGTTGAAACCTGGAATAAAGACAGAAGTGGAAAATGGGTGAAGTACAAACAAAGTCTGTGGTTTAGTTCAGGTTATTTGTTGTTGTTCTGTTACAAAGTCATGTCCAACTTTTTGCAACCCCATGGACTGCAGCACACCAGGCTTCCCTGTCCTTCACTATTTCCCAGAGTTTTCTCAAATTCTTGTCCATTGGTTGATGATGCCATTTAACCATCTCATCCTCTGTCACCCCCTTCTCCTTAAGCCCTCAATCTTCCCCAGCATCAGGGTCTTTTCCAATAAGTTGGCTCTTTGCATCAGGTAGCCAAAGTATTGGAGCTTCAGCTTCAGCCTCAGTCCTTCCAATGAGTATTTAGGGTTGATTTCCTTTAGGATTTTTGGCTGGTTTGATCTTCTTGCAGTCCAAGACTCTCAAGAGTCTTCTGCAACACCACAGTTCAACAAGCATCAAATCTTTGGCATTCAGCCTTCCTTATGGTCCAGCTCTGACATCCATATAGGACTACTGGAAAAACCACAGCTTTGACTATTTTGACCTTTGTGAGCAAAGAGATGTCTTTGCTTTTTAATACACTGTCTAGGTTTGTCATAGCTTTCCTTCCAAGGAGCAAATATCTTTCAATTTCATGACTGCAGTCCCCATCCATGAAGGTTTTGGAGCCCAAGAAAATAAAATCTGTCACTGATTCCATTTTTTCCCCTTTTATTTGTCAGTTAATTTCTCAGTCTGAAAGAAGTTAACATCTAACAGATGTTAACACCAAGGAAGAGGTGTCCATTTTTGCAATGTATTCTGTGCTATTTTAAAAATGATTCTGTAAGTCAAATGGTTCCAAAATACCCAGTTAAAAAAAATCAAATGCTAAATTTTCTTTTACTCTTAAAAGCACAAGATTACATTCTCTACTTAAATGACTTATTCATATTCTAGAAACACACACAATGTTTGCATTTGGTATATAAAATCTTCATTTGAAAATATCACTTCTTGATTTTTTAACTTATTTAATTGGAAAGTAATTACAATATTGTTTTTTGCCATACATCAGCATGAATCAGCCATGTGTATACATGTGTCTCCCCAATCCTGACCGCCCCCCTCACTCCTCTCTTCATTCCATCCCTCCAGGTTGTCACAGAGCACTGGCTCTGGCTGCCCTACTTCACTCATCAAACTTGCACTGGTCATCCATTATACATATCGGAATGTATACTCAAGTCAACTCTCAATATTACTTTCCTTGTTTGATTTGTTTTTTACTGTTTATATCCCTTAATATTATTAATATCAACAACTTCCTTCCTTAATTAGCCTCAGTAGGACCATAGATGGAGAAGACGATGGCACCCCACTCCAGTACTCTTGCCTGGAAAATCCCATGGACGGAGGAGCCTGGAGGGCTGCAGTCCATGGGGTCACGAAGAGTCGGACTCGACTGAGCAACTTCACTTTCTTTTCGCTTTCATGCATTGGAGAAGGAAATGGCAACCCACTCCAGTGTTCTTGCTTGGAGAATCCCAGGGACGGGGGAGCCTGGTGGGCTGCCGTCTATGGGGTCGCACAGAGTCAGACACGACTGAAGTGACTTAGCAGCAGCAGCAGCAGCAGGACCATAGAAGCTAAAGTGAAGAATTATAGAATCATCAAGAACTGCATTAGTTTTGCCTTAACTCTTATATTTTACGTTTTTAATAAACTTTTTATTTTGTATTGGGGCACAGCCAACCAACAAACAATGTTGTGACAGTTTCAGGTTGACAGTGAAGGGACTCAGTCGTACATATATTCTCCCCCAAACTCCCCTCCCATCCAGGCTGCCACATAACACTGAGCAGAGTTCCATATGCTATTCAGTAAGTTCTTGTGGTTATCCATTTTAAATATAACAGTGTGTACATGTCCACCCCAAACTTCCTAACTATCCCTTCCCCTATCCTTCCCCCAGCAACCATAAGTTCATTTTCTGTGAATCTGTTTCTATTTTGTAAGTAAGTTCATTTGCATAATTTCTTTTTAGAGTCTACAACTAAAGGATGTCATATGATATTTCTCCTTCTCTGTCTGACTTAAACTTCACTCAGTATGACAATCTCTAGGTCCATCCATGTTGGTGCAAATGGCATTATTTCATTCTTTTTAATGGTTAAGCAATATTCCATTGTATATTTGTACCACATCTTCTTTATCCACTCCTCTGTTAGTGGGTATTTAAGTTACTTAAATGTCTTTGCCTTCATTCTTCTTTAGCGACACAGCTTCAAGAAGCAATTTGTCATTTCAAAACTGCAATTTATTCATCTGCATCAGGTGCCAATGGTAGAATCTAACTCAGAGGCCTTGTCTAAGAGCTAAATGAGATAATCCACGTGAAGTCTTCAGCAGCATGCTCAGTACACGGTAGGCACTTAAAATTAGTGAGAAGTAAGCTGGAGAAAGATGGGAAGGAATTCTTGACAGAGGCTTAACTTAATGAAGTAGAACTAGGAATGTGCTTCTAAAGAATAGCTGTTATAAGGTGTTTGAAGAACCCTTCACATAGCCTGCCAGCAGATGGTTCATAATCCATCACTAAATAAAGACATGGGAAATCTGGGTAGGGGGTGGGGAGCAAAAAGGTCACCTTTAATTATTATTTCCAGGGTCAGGCATTCATCTTAGTCAAAGAGCTCCCCATCCCCACTCCCACCCCAGAGCACCGGGATTTGAGAGTACTAGAGAGGACACAATCATTCTGCCTAGAGGTTACACGGAGGACTTTTGAAGGAGATGAGATTTGATTTCTCCTTTGGTCAGAAGAGGTCTAATCAAGGCTGAATCCGTGGCTCCAGGGAGAAACTTAGGCTGGGGCTCAACTCAGAGCTCTGAGGGTCTGCCCAGAGTAAAGCAAAGGCTTCCTTCTCTGAAGAATCACAGGGATAGATGCTGAGCTGCAGCCTGGATTTTGAAAGACTCAGTTGCTCTGAACCCACTGCAATCCTTCTGATAACCAACAGAGGGAGACCTAGACCAGAGTCAGCTTCCAGCATTCAACAACTAGCAAACGCCAGACCCGGAAACCAGGTGCTTTCCATGTCCAGTCAAGATTGAGACATGGGTGCCAAGTCACTTCGGCTGTGTCCGACTCTTTGTGACCCTATGGACTGTAGCCCACCAGGCTCCTCTGTCCATGGGATTATCCAGGCAAGAATACTGGAGTGGGTTGCCATGCCCTCCTCCAGGGGATCTTCCTGACCCAGGGACTGAACTCTGTGTCCCTTAGGTCTCCTGCATTGGCATGTGGGTTCTTTACCACTAGTCCCACCTGGGAAACCCAACTGGCTATATAGTACTGTGCTATAATAGGTTTCTAATACATTTCATACACATAATACCTTAAAAACAAACAAAAATAATGAAAACATTTTAAATCTTACAGTACAATACCTTCAAATGTACAATAGTATAGTGCAACAACTGGCGTACAGGGCTGCGTAGAGTGAAGAGGCAAGAAGAGTTACTGACTGGAGGAGGGAGATCAGGTGACAGACGGTAGAGCTGAAAGATCGTCAGCAATAGGAGATGGAGGGCAAGCTGCAATTTCACTCATGCCTGATATTGATGGCACAGGTTCTGGTTCCTTGCTGGAACCAGATACATGTGTGAATCTTGGAAACTTCATAACTCGAAGGTTCATATGTAGAGGACTTACTGCGTACAATTCAATGTTATCAACTAAAGCCACCATATTTTATATTAGATGCTCAGAGCTTTGTACCCTTTTATGACCTCTTCTTATTACCCCCCACCTCCAGCCGCCAGCAACCATTTTGCTGCTATTTCTATGAGCTTTTCACTTTCTGTTTTTAAATTTATTTATTTATATATTTATTATTAAACTTATTTATTTTTTTAATTGAAGGATAATTGCTTTACAGAATTTTGTTGTATTCTGTCAAACCTCAACATGAATCAGCCATAGGTATACATATATTCCCTTCCTTTTGAACCTCCCTCCCATCTCCCTCCCCATCTCACCCCTCTAGGTTGATACAGAGCCCCTGTTTGGGTTTCCTGAGACATACAGCAAATTCCTGTTGACTATCTATTTTACATATGGTAATGTAAGTTTCCATGTTACTCTCTCCGTACATCTCACCCTCCAAGACTCCCCATGTCCATAAGTCTAGTCTCTAGATTGCTGCCCTGCAAATAAATTCTTTGGTACCATTTTTCTAGATTCGATATATATGCATTAGTATACGATATTTATCTTTCTCCTTCTGGCTTACTTCACTCTGTATAATAGGCTCTAGGTTCATTCACCTCATTAGAACTGACTTAAATGTGTCCTTTTTATGACTGAGTAATATTCCATTGTGTATATATACCAGAACTTCTTTATCTATTCATCTGTCAATGGACATCTAGGTTGCTTCCATGTTCTAGCTATTGTAAATAGTGCTGCAATGAACATTGGGATACATGCGTCTTTTTCAATTTTGGTTT
Organism: Bos indicus x Bos taurus; assembly: GCF_003369695.1. Lineage (NCBI taxonomy): Eukaryota > Metazoa > Chordata > Mammalia > Artiodactyla > Bovidae > Bos > Bos indicus x Bos taurus. The sequence continues at coordinate 30,614,193 of NC_040088.1, forward strand.
CCTCAGGGTATATGCCTAGGAGTGGGATTGCTGGGTCATATGATGATTTTATTCCTAGTTTTTCAAGGAATCTCCATACTGTATTCCATGGTGGCTGTATCAATTTACATTCCCACCAACAGTGCAAGAGTGTTTCCTTTTCTCCACACCCTCTCCAGCATTTATTGTTTATAGATTTTTTGATGGTGGCCATTCTGACCACACTGTGAGGTGATATCTCATTGTAGTTTTGATTTGCATTTCTCTAATAATGAGTGATGTTGAGTATCTTTTCATGTGTTTGTTAGCTATCTGTATGTCTTTTTTGGAGAAATGTCTTTTTAGGTCTTTTCCCCACTTTTTGATTGCGTTGTTTGTTTTTCTGATATTGAGTTGTTTCAGGTGTTTGCATATTTTGGAAATTAATCCTTTGTCAGTTGTTTCATTTGCTATTATTTTCTCCCATTCTGAGGGTTGTCTTTTCACCTTGCTTATAGTTTCCTTTGCTGTGCAAAAGCTTTTAAGTTTAATTCGGTCCCACTGTTTACTTTGTTTTTATTTCCATTACTCTAGGCTGTATGCAGGTCAGGAAGCAACAGTTAGAACTGGACATGGAATAACATACTGGTTCCAAATAGGAAAAGGAGTATGTCAAGGCTGTATACTGTCACCCTACTTATTTAACTTATATGCGGAGTACATCATGAGAAATGCTGGGCTGGAAGAAGCACAAGCTGGAATCAAGATTGCCGGGAGAAATATCAATAACCTCAGATATGCAGATGGCACCAGCCTTATGGCAGAAAGTGAAGAAGAACTAAAGAGCCTCTTGATGAAAGTGAAAGAGGAGAGTGAAAAAGTTGGCTTAAAACTCAACATTCAGAAAACGAAGATCATGACATCTGGTCCCATCACTTCATGGCAAATAGGTGGGGAAACAGTGGCTGACTATTTTTCTGGGCTCCAAAATCACTGCAGATGGTGATTGCAGCCATGAAATTAAAAGACACTTACTTCTTGGAAGGAAAGTTATGATCAACCCAGACAGCATATTAAAAAGCAGAGACATTACTTTGCCAACAAAGGTCTGTCTAGTCAAGACTATGGTTTTTCCAGTGGTCATGTATGGATGTGAGAGTTGGACTATAAAGAAAGTTGAGTGCAGAAGAATTGATGCTTTTGAACTGTGGTGTTGGAAAAGACTCTTGAGAGTTCCTTGGACTGCAAGGAGATCCAACCAGTCCATCCTAAAGGAAATCAGTCCTGGGTGTTCCTTGGAAGGACTGATGTTGAAGCTGAAACTCCAATACTTTGGCCTCCTGATGTGAAGAGCTGACTCATTGGAAAAGACTCTGATGCTGGGAGGGATTGGGGGCAGGAGGAGAAGGGGACGACAGAGGATGAGATGGTTGGATGGCATCACCAACTCAATGGACATGGGTTTGGGTGGACTCTGGGAGTTGGTGATGGACAGGGAGGCCGGGCGTGCTGTGATTCATGGGGTCGCAAAGAGTCGGACATGACTGAGCGACTGAACTGAACTGAACTGAACTAGGAGGTGGGTCATAGAGGATCTTGCTTTGATTTATATCATCGAATGTTCTGCCTATGTTTTCTTCTAAGAGTTTCATAGTTTCTGGTCTTACATTTAGGCACTTAATCCATTTTGAGTTTATCTTTGTGTATTGTGTTAGGAAGTATTCTAATTTCATTCTTTTACATGTAGCTGTCCAGTTTTCCCAGCACCATTTATTGAAGAGGCTGTCTTTGCCCCAATGTATATTCTTGCCTTCTTTGTGAAAAATAAGGTACCCATAGGTGCATGGGTTAACTTCTGGTTCTTTATATCTTGTTCCATTGGTCTGTATTTCTGTTTTTGTGCCAGTACCATACTGTCTTGATGACTGTAGCTTTGTAATATAACCTGAAGTCAGGAAAGTTGATTCCTCCAGCTCCATTTCTTTCTCAAGACTGCTTTGTCTATTCAGGGTACTTTGTGTTTCCGTATGAATTGTGAAATTTTTTGTTCTAGTTCTGTGAAAAATGCCGTTGGTAATTTGATAGGGATCACATTAAATATGTAGATTGCCTTTGGTAGTATAGTTATTTTTACAATATTGATTCCTCCTACCCAGGAACATGGAATATCTCTCCATCTGTTTATGTCATCTTTGATTTCTTTCATAAGTGTCTTATAATTTTCTGGGTACAGTTCTTTTGTCTCTTTAGATAAGTTTATTCCTGGTTACTTTATTCTTTTTGTTGCAGTGATGAATGGGATTGATTCTTTAATTTCTCTTTCTGATTTCTCATTGTTAATATATAGAAATGCAAGTGATTTCTGTGTATTGATTTTGTATCTTGTGACTTTGCTAAATTCACTGATTAGCTCTACTAATTTTCTGATAGTAATTTTAAGGTTTTCTAAGTACAGTATCATGTCATCTGCGAACAGTGAGAGCTTTACTTCTTCTTTTCCAATCTGGATTCCTTTTATTTTTTTTTTTCTTCTCTTCTTGCTGTAGCTAGGACTTCCAAAACTATGCTGAATAATAGTGGTGAAAGTGGACACCTTTGTCTTGTTCCTGATCTTAGGGGGAATGCTTTCAGTTTTTCACCATTGAAAATAATGTTTGCTGTAGGCTCATTATAAATGACCTTTACTATGTTGAGGTAGGTTCTTATATGCCCATTTTTTGAAGAGTTTTAATCATAAATGGGTGCTGAATTTCGTCAAAGGCTTTTTCTGCATCTATTGAGATTATCGTATGGTTTTTATCTTAAATTTGTTAATGTGGTGTATCACATTGCTTGATTTACATATATTGAAGAATCCTTGCAGCCCTGGAATAAACCCAACTTGATCATGGTTTTTTATATGTTGTTAAATTCTGTTTGCTAAAATTTTGTTGAGGATTCTTGCATCTATGTTCATCAGTGATATTGGCCTGTAGTTTTTTGTGTGTTGTCTTTGTCTGGTTTTGGTATCAGGGTGATGGTGGCCTTGTAGAATGAGTTTGGAAGTGTTCCTTCCTCTGCAAATTTTTTGAAAGAGTTTTAGAAGGATAGGCATTAGCTCTTCTCTAAATGTTTGATAGAGTTCTCATGTGAAGCCATCAGGTCCTGGGCTTTTGTTTTTTTAGGAGATTTTTTATCACAGCTTCAATTTCAGTGCTTGTAATTGGGTTGTTCATAATTCCTATTTCTTCTTGGTTCAGTCTTGGAAGATTGAACTTTTCTAAGAATTTGTCCATTTCTTCCAGGTTATCTATTTTATTGACATATAGTTGTTCATAATAGTCTCTTATAATCCTTTGTATTTCTGCATTGTCTGTTGTAACCTCTCCTTTTTCATTTCTAATTTTGTTGATTTGATTCTTCTCTCTTTTTTTCTTGATGAGTCTGGCTAAAGGTTCGTCAATTTTGTTTATCTTCTCAAAGAACCAGGTTTTAGTTTTATTAATCTTTGGTACTGTTTAATTCATTGCTTTTTCCTTTATTTCTGCTCTGATCTTTATGATTTCTTTCCTTCTGCTACTTTTGGGGGTTGTATTTGTTCTTCTTTTTCCAGTTGTTTTAGGTGTAAAATTAGGTTGTCTATTTGATGTTTTCCTTGTTTCTTGAGGCCAGATTGTATTGCTATAAAATTCCCTCTTAGAACTACTTTTGCTGCATCCCATAGGTTTTGAGTTGTTGTGTTTTCATTGTCATTTGTTTCTAGAAATTTTTTATTTCCCTTTTGATATCTTAGTAACCTATTGGTTATTTAGAAATGTATTGTTGAATCTCCATGTGTTTGTGTTTTTTACAGTTTTTTTCTTGTAACTGATATCTAGTCTGATAGCATTGTGGTCAGAAAAGATGTTTGATACAATATCAATCTTTAATTTACTGAGGTTTGATTTGTGACCCAAGATATGATCTATCCTGGAGAATGTTCCATGTGCATTTGAGAAGAAGGTGTATTCTTCTGCATTTGGATGGAGTGTCCTGAAGATATCAATGAAATCCATCTTATCTAATGTATCATTTAAGACTTGCATTTCCTTATTAATTTTCTGTTTTGATGATCTGTCCATTGGTGTGAGTGAGCTGTTAAAGTCTCCTACTATCATTGTTTTACTGTGTTATTGTGTTATAATAGTCAACTACTATTATTGTCAATTTCTCCTTTTATGTCTATTAGTGTTTATCTTATACATTGAGGGGCTCTTAAGATGGGTGCATAAATATTTGCAATTTTTATGTCTTCCTCTTTGATTGATCCCTTGATCATTATGTACTGTCCTTCCTTATCTCTTGCAATATTCTTTAGGGTCTATTTTGTCTGATATGAGGATTGCTACTCCAACTTTCTTTTGCTTTCTATTTGCATGGAATATATTTTTCCAATCTCTCACTTTCAGTCTGTATGTGTCTTTAGGTCTGAAATGGGTTTCTTGTAGACAGCATATATATGGGTCTTGTTTTTATATCCATTCAGCCAATCTGTGTCTTTTGATTGGAGCATTTAATTTATTTACATTTAAAGTAATTACTGATATATATGTTCCTATTGCCATTTTCTTAATTATTTGGGGGTTGATTTTGTAGATCTTTTTCTTCTCTTGTATTTCTTGACCATATAATTCCCTTTAACATTTGCTATAAAGCTGGTTTGGTGGTACTGAATTCTCTTAACTTTTGCTTGTCTGAAAAACTTTTGATTTCTCTATCAATTTTGAATGAGATCCTTGCCAGGTACAATAATCTTGGTTGTAGATTTTTCCCTTCGAGTACTTTAAATATATCCTGCCATTCCCTCTGGCCTGCAGAGTTTCTGCTGAAAGATCAGCTGTTAAACATATGGGGTTTCCCTTGTATGTTACTTGTTGCTTTTCTCTTGCTGCTTTTAATATTCTTTGTGTTTAGTATTTGTTAGTTTGATTAGTATGTGTCTTGGAGTGTTTCTCCTTGGGTTTATCCTGTATGGGATTCTTTGTGACTCTCAGACTTGATTGACTATTTCCTTTTCCTTCTTGGGGAAAATTTCAACTATAATCTCTTCAAAAATTTTCTCATACCCTTTCTTTTTCTCTTCTTCTTCTAGGACCCCTATAATTTGAATGTTGGTGCATTAAATATTGTCCTAGAGGTCTCTGAGGCTATCCTCAGTTCTTTTCATTCTTTTTACTTTATTCTGCTCTTCAGAAATTATTTCCACTATTTTATCTTCCAGTTCTGATTCGTTTTTCTGCTCCAGATATTCTGCTATTGATTCCTTCTAGAGTATTTTTAATTTCAGTAATTGTGTTATTTTTCTCTGTATGTTTACTCTTTAATTCTTCTAGGTCTTTTTAAATTGATACTTGCATTTTCTCATTCTGTTTTCAAGGTTTTTGATCATCTTTACTATCATTATTCTGAATTCTTTTTCAGGTAGTTTGCCTATTTCCATTTCATTTATTTGGACTTCTGTGTTTCTAGTTTGTTCCTTCATTTGTGCAGTATTTCTCTGCCTTTTCATTATTTTTTTTAAACTTACTGTGTTTGAGGTCTCCTTTTCCCAGGCTTCAAGGCTGAATTCTTTCTTCCTTTTGGTTTCTGCTCCCCTAAGGTTGGTGCAGTGGTTTGTGTAAACTTCATATAGTGTGAAATTTGTTCTAAGTTTTTTGTTTGCTTGTTTTTCCTCTGATGGGCAAGGCTGAGTGAGGTGGTAATCCTGTCTGCTGATGATTGGGTTTGTATTTTTGTTTTGTTTGTTGTTTGGATAAGGCATCCTGCACAGGGTGCTGCTGGTGGTTGGGTGATGCCGAGTCTTGTATTCATGTGATTTCCTTTGTGGGAGTCCTCATTATTTGATACCCGCTGTGGTTAGTTCTCTGGTAGTCTAGGGTCTGGGAGTCAGTGTGCCCACTCCAAAGGTTCAGGGCTTGATCTCTGGTCAGGAATGAAGATTCCACAAGCAGTTTGTTATGGCACTGAGACTAAAACATATATCCAAAAATGAGAAACAAAAGATGAACCCCAGACAAATGGCAGTTACAAAATTGGACAAATAATAATTAAAATAACGGAATATATACATATACATCCATAAGCAAAATCAAAGCAGTCCAACAAAAATAAAGTACAATAGATTGACCCACCCAACAAAGGAAACCAAAAAGTGTATCCACCAGTTAAGAACAAAACTAACTAAAGCACAAACTGGAAAACAAAACTAAAGCAAGACGCCAATTGGGGAATAAAGCAATGAAAGCAAAACTAACATATGTTGAGAGGATAAGAGAGAAAGGAAAGAAAGAATAGACATGCAAAGCTAAATAGAGTTAGATAAATAAGATTTATATATATTAAAGATTAATTGCAAGGGGAAAAGAACATTAGGAAAAGCAAACAAAGGAATAAATGTAGAAAAAAATAATAATAAGTTAAAAAAATTAAAAATTAAATAAAAGAAGAAAAGGAGACAAAAAAAGGAAAACTCCACAGAACTGCAAAAGACCAATGTAGAGGCAGAGGTTTATAACAACAATAAAAAGTGTGACTGGAAAAAGAAAAAAAAAGCTCAAAAGCTTAATTAGATTTCATAGTGCCAATAAAATTGACAACTATAACAAGGGGGAGGGGGAGGAAAAATTTAAAAATCCAAATGAAACTACAGAACAAGTCAAAGCATAAGAATAATAAATGTTTTTCTTGAGTCACTGCTGTCAGGATCCTTTCCCTCACTGGAAGTCATAGTCCATCTCACCTCCCTAGGATGCCCTCCAACACTGTGCTGGTCTCTGGACCTGCTGTGGGGGCAGCTCAGATTCTAATCTGGTCCTACTCCTGTGTGTTCTTACCTCCAATGTCCACACCTATCAGAACTAGTGAGTTTTCTTTTGTGGGAGCTCTCAGTGTCCTTTTACATATTCTGTAGACACAGAGTTTGATCATGTGGATTTAATCTGCAGCTTGTACAGCTAGTGGGAAGGTTTTGGGTCTTCTTCCTTAACTACACTGCCTCTGGTTTCAATTATGATTTTATTTCCACCTCTGCATGTGGGTCATCCACTGGGGTTTGCTCCTGAGGCTGCTCTGGAGGACTTGGGTCTGCCCCACTGAGGGCCAGGTGTGGAGGTGGTGCAGCTACTTGGGTCACAGGGGTTCTGGCAGCACCAGGTACTCAGGGGAGTTGGCAGCTAGGGCAGCAGGAAATATAGAGCTCTAGGAGGGTATAGCAACCAATATTGGCCAATACACTCCAGTATTCTTGCCTGGAGAATCCCCCTGGCTGAAAAGCCTGGCAGGCCACAGTCCACAGGGTCATAAAGAGTTGGACAAGACCAAAGCAACCCCGCATGCATAGACACAAGACTTTTTTCTTTTGACTGTGGCAGCTCTGTCCCAGTAAGGGTTGAGCATGAGGGTAGTGCAGCTGCTTGGTTTGTGGGGACCTTGGGGGCACCAAGTGTGCAGGGATATGGACTGCCTCAGTCACTGGAGTTATGGCCCTATCAGAGTCTTTTTTCAACCCTCTTGTAACTGGCGATCTGAAAGACTCTTTGACTAGTTTTTGTCCATAGCTCCATCCATTCAGTCACTTAGAGGGCTCCCTTGTCTGGGGTCCTTCTCTGTTGTTCAGCACATCAGGCACATACAGGGCCCCCTCGACTGGGGTCCTATTCTGTAGATTGGTGCATAAGTCAATTAAAGGAGCACCCTGGGTGGGGTCCTACTCTGTAGTTCCCTGCATCAGGCGCTTGATGGGCCAGCTTCTCTATAGTTCAGCTGTCGAAGCTGGCCTGTGGGGAGGGAGAAGCTCTGGTGATGGCTCCACCCCCTCCACATGACTCAGCAGTATCCGCTGGCTTCCATGGTTGCCTGGCTTTTTCTCCACAGGCATTTCCCACCACAGTCTCCTCCCTCACATCCCCTCAGTCCATCTCTGCTGCAGTCAACAGCAGCCCTTGCCCTAGGATTGCTCCACAATCCCTAAGGTCCATCTCCCAGCTGCTGCACCTTCTAGGGGACCTGTATCCCTGTCTAGGGTACATATGGCTGCAGCAAGGACTGTCTGATTCTCATTTCATTTAGGTTGCCACAGATCAGCTGTTTCATTCTCAGCCTTAAATGTTCCTCCTCTGACTCAGACAATTGCCCCAATGTGGGGATCAGAGCCCTACTTCAGTTCCCCCACCCACCAAGGGCAAGTCCAGTCCTAGTAACACTCCTATTTTCCCCCCTATTTCCTTCATCTTACTGAGTTTTGTGTAGTTCTACATATTCTTTTCTGCTAGTCAGGTACTCCTATCTGCTCTCAGCTGGTGTTCTGCATGCACTTCTGTGTCTGAAGGTGTAT